>NC_064626.1:909085292-909796792 GCF_023864275.1 Schistocerca cancellata | reverse complement strand
TGACTACTATACAACATAAATATGCAAATATACTCCTTCACTCCCATTGCCACTTCCTCAGAGATTTTTCCATTTTAGAATCCTATTTCCACTTATGTACTCTGATCAGCCAGAACAAAATACCATCTACCTAATAGGCAGTACATTCTCCTCTGGCATAGACAACAGTGGCAACATGTAATGGCATGGAGGAATGAGGCCTTGGTATGTCACTGGAGGGAACTGGCACAACATCTGCACAAACAGGTTGCCTAATTCCCACAAATCCTTGGGAGGGGGAGGGTGTCAGTCACATCCCAGAAGTGTTCAGTTGGGTTCAGACCTGGTGGGTGTGGGGGGGGGGGGGGGGGGGGCAGCACATCATTTGGAACTTACCACTGAATTTTTCAAACCACTCCATCTCACTCCTGCCTTGTAACATGGTGTATTATTTTGTTTTATTTTGTTGAAAAATGCCACTGACATCAGGAAACGTGATCGTCATGAAGAGTGAATGTAGTCTGCAACCAGAGTACGATATTCCTTGGCCATCATGATGCCTTGCATGAGCTCCATTGGACTCAGAGATGCCCACGTGAATGTTCACCTGAGCATAATGGAGCTGCTGCCAGCTTGTCTCCATCCCGCAGTACAGGTGTCAAGGAGCTGTTACCCTGGAAGGCGGTGGATTAGCACGCTCCCATCACTCTGCCACTGTGCCAACATCTACTGCTGATGGGCACATGTCCATTTCAGTCATTGTTGCTGATGTTGTGGTGTTAAAATTGGCATTTGATTGGGCTGTTGGCATTGGAGGCCCATTGCTAGGTCAGTGCTCTGTGTGTTCAGAAACACTTGAACTCTGCCCCACATTAAAATGTGATGTTAGTTCTCCCACAGTTCACTGCCTGTCCTGTTTTACAAGTCTGTCCAGCCTATGACATCCGACATATGTAATGACAGGTGTCCACCCAACCTCATGAGCTCTGTACATGGTTTCACCTTGGTTTCGCCACATGTTGAAGACATTCACCACAGGGCTCCTCGAACACCTGACAAATTGAACAGTTTCTGAAATTATTGTGCTGAGCCTCTGGGCCATCACAATATGTCATTGGTCAAACTCAGACAGACTGTGTGCCTTCCCCATTTTACTCACAGACAGCATGCTCACTGATACTATCTACACTGTGCATGTGTCTGACTAGCAGTCATTCCTCACCAGGTGGCACTGTTATCACCTGGATGAACTCATATTGGCAGTATGTAGATGGTCATAATATTCTGGCTGATCAGTGTACATTGAGGAATTGACAAAACCATAATAAATGGCCCTGTGAATGGGGTTTTACCTTAAGGGCCATCAATAAGGTCCAGTCACAAAGTATGAAATGGACATAACCTGTACTTCCAGCCTGATTTTGGGCTAATAATGGAGTCTTTTATAAAAAGGAAATACATTTGTATAAAAAGGAAATTATATTGGTAATAAGCATTTTCTAAATTTTTGGATGTAATGTTTTGTGCGTCCACTGTAATATTACTTCTTCTGAGGGTAATATTCTTTAAAAATTTGTTATTCTCTTGAGGGGCACAAACTTTTTTTACTTACATGAGTTGCACTGATGGAGTGTAACCTTTTCCATGCTTGCTTTATAACATTTTTCTGAACAAAACTTGATAGTCTGGCATTTCACACATGGAATGAGCATCTTGTCCTTCTTGCTACCACATTCAAAACACACATCATATTTTGAACTCTGAAAAATCATAAAATGATATACTTAACTTAAAAATTTAAAAGAAAAAGCCACAGAAAATTATAATAAACATTATACATACATCCAAGCTGATTTCAGGAACCACTTTGAAGTCTCCAATTTTCTGCAGCATTTGTATGTTCTTTTTATCATGCGCTTTATGTAACGATCCTGTGTGGGCATTGTGTGCCTTTTTTCTCATTAATTCTTGTAGCACTTTTGCTATTGCTTTATTTCTGTTTGTGGATGAATCATCAACATCTTCATAAAATGGTTTTACATAGCTTTTAGGGTGAAAAAAACTTAAAATGCCATCACTGTCAACTTCTCTCTGAAAAAAGAATGTTGCAAGAAAATTCAAACCAGAGGACATTTTAATTTATTATCAAGGTATTAGCATTGCCTGTAAATGAAATTTACTTTAAAGAATCATTGTATCTGAGTTATTGGATATGAATTACACGCTGAAACTATGTGTTGCAGTAACAATCTAACTTTGGTCCCTGTTTTTATTACAGTGTTCCTCCAGCTGAATCATGCAAACGTACTAAATGGTTCAGTATTCTACTGTATTCTTAAACTTTTCCCAGTATAATTTATGATGAATAGTTCAGGGGTGAATGGCCAGATATCAATATTGAGCCCACCCCAAGATATGGGTGTGCATCCAACATCTTCTCCACCCTCATTCCTCTCACCTCCAGGGTGCTCTGTCTATGCTACATACTGAGGGACACCTGATGGTCATATCTCAGATTTTGTTTTGCCTGCTGCCAAAGTCGGATGATTGTAGGATATCTCATTCCTCTTCTTAATCAGACTAAGTGTGTGTTATGAAATCTTAGCAAGGATGTAGCAACTATCATGATTAATTTCTTTGACTCAAGTCTTGCAGATTTTTTTATGATATAGCCCCAGAAATTATACATCCATATCAAATCCTTGGTATGGTCATAATTCAATGTGTGTAATTCTTATAGGCAATGTTGTGATACAGCTGACTTGTTAGGCTACTGAATCCTGATGTTTCATGCAAGACTAACTATCACCAATCTCATGGTCAGCCAACTGTATAAAGACATGGTTTCAGTTCTTAAGAACTCCTAAATCTGCATCAGTTATGGACATCATCAGTGCAATGGAACAGGCTGCTGCACAAATTCCACCAGATGCAACTGAAAAAGCAGAGCGCAAAACGTGTCATTCACAAGAACAAAACATATGAAACTGAACATTTTTAGCAGGGAGACAGTGGTCATACAAGAACTAAGAGAAGATACAGATATTGTGATCTTACTGGCTGACACAGGCAAAGTAACTGTGGCCACATCTCACCAGGATTACATTGAGGAGATGGGGGCCTCCTAGAACACAGTGTGTATTGGAAGACACTGGTCCTACCAAGAGAGAATCCTGCTTGCCAGATGAAGTTATTAAAAAGCTATAGTAGAACACTAATTCCACAAGAGTTTAAGGATTTTTGAAGGCTTACAAGGATGAGGTGCCTTCACACCCCATTTTGAGCAACTCTGATGGCTCCACATATTCACTTGCTAAATAGTTGAAGGATATGCTTAGGTGAGAACGTGTACACATCATATGTGCGAGCATCTACATGGATTTTGTTGGGCACCTTAACAACTTGAAGATTAGTGATTCTGAGAGCCTGGTGAACTTTGACATTGACTCTCTTTTCACCAAAGGCCCTTTACAAAAATCCTTGGAACTTATTGGCTAGAAATGTGATATGGTGATGACCACACCTGTCTTGACATCAACAAACTTTATTATTGGTAGTGGTTACTATGAGCAGATGGAAGAAGTAGCCATTGGGAGTCCACTTTCATCAGTTGTTGCCAACATATATACACTCCTGCAAATTGAAATAAGAACACCGTGAATTCATTGTCCCAGGAAGGGGAAACTTTATTGACACATTCCTGGGGTCAGATACATCACATGATCACACTGACAGAACCACAGGCACATAGACACAGGCAACAGAGCATGCACAATGTCGGCACTAGTACAGTGTATATCCACCTTTCGCAGCAATGCAGGCTGCTATTCTCCCATGGAGACGGTCGTAGAGATGCTGGATGTTGTCCTGTGGAACGGCTTGCCATGCCATTTCCACCTGGCGCCTCAGTTGGACCAGCGTTCGTGCTGGACGTGCAGACCGCGTGAGACGACGCTTCATCCAGTCCCAAACATGCTCAATGGGGGACAGATCCGGAGATCTTGCTGACCAGGGTAGTCGACTTACACCTTCTAGAGCACGTTGGGTGGCACGGGATACATGCGGACGTGCATTGTCCTGTTGGAACAGCAAGTTCCCTTGCCGGTCTAGGAATGGTAGAACGATGTGTTCGATGATGGTTTGGACGTACTGTGCACTATTCAGTGTCCCCTCGACGATCACCAGTGGTGTACGGCCAGTGTAGGAGATCGCTCCCCACACCATGATGCCGGGTGTTGGCCCTGTGTGCCTCGGTCGTATGCAGTCCTGATTGTGGCGCTCACCTGCATGGCGCCAAACACGCATACGACCATCATTGGCACCAAGGCAGAAGCGACTCTCATTGCTGAAGACGACATGTCTCCCTTCGTCCCTCCATTCACGCCTGTCGCGACACCACTGGAGGCGGGCTGCACGATGTTGGGGTGTGAGCAGAAGACGGCCTAACGGTGTGCGGGACCGTAGCCCAGCTTCATGGAGACGGTTGCGAATGGTCCTCGCTGATACCTCAGGAGCAACAGTGTCCCTAATTTGCTGGGAAGTGGCGGTGCGGTCCCCTACGGCACTGCGTAGGATCCTACAGTCTTGGCGTGCATCTGTGCGTCGCTACGGTCCGGTCCCAGGTTGACGGGCACGTGCACCTTCCGCCGACCACTGGCGACAACATCGATGTACTGTGGAGACCTCACGCCCCACGTGTTGAGCAATTTGGCGGTACGTCCACCCGGCCTCCCGCATGCCCACTATATGCCCTCGCTCAAAGTCCGTCAACTGCACATACGGTTCACGTCCATGCTGTCGCGGCATGCTACCAGTGTTAAAGACTGCGATGGAGCTCCGTATGCCACAGCAAACTGGCTGACACTGACGGCGGCGGTGCACAAATGCTGCGCAGCTAGCGCCATTCGACGGCCAACACTGCAGTTCCTGGTGTGTCCGCTGTGCCGTGCGTGTGATCATTGCTTGTACAGCCCTCTCGCAGTGTCCGGAGCAAGTATGGTGGGTCTGACACACCGGTGTCAATGTGTTCTTTTTTCCATTTCCAGGAGTGTATATATATATATATGGGCAATGTTAGGGATCAAAAAAAAGATTGCTACTCACTGTAAAGATGACATGTTGAATTGCAGACAGGCACCACAAAAAGACTGCTATAGACTTAGCTTACCCTCCCCCCCCCCCCATATATATATATATAAAAAGAAAGATGATGAGACTTATCAAACAAAAGCGCTGGCAGGTCGATAGACACACAAACATACACACAAAATTCTAGCTTTCACAACCAACGGTTGCCTCGTCAGGAAAGAGGGAAGGAGAGGGAAAGACAAAAGGATTTGGGTTTTAAGGGAGAGGGTAAGGAGTCATTCCAATCCCGGGAGCGGAAAGATTTACCTTAGGGGGAACAAAAGGACAGGTATACACTCGCACACACACACATATCCATCCGCATATACACAGGTGTCTGTGGAATGTTTCCCTCTATATATATATATATATATATATATATATATATATATATATATATATATATATATATATATATATATATATATATATATAAGAAAGATGATGAGACTTACCCAACAAAAGCGCTGGCAGGTCGATAGACACACAAATAAACACAAACATACACACAAAACTCTAGCTTTCGCAACCAACGGTTGCCTCGTCAGGAAAGAGGGAAGGAGAAGGAAAGACAAAAGGATTGGGTTTTAAGGGAGAGGGTAAGGAGTCATTCCAATCCCGGGAGCAGAAAGACTTACCTTAGGGGGAAAAAAGGACAGGTTTACACTCGCACACACACACATATCCATCCACACATACACAGACACAAGCAGACATTTTATTTGTGTGTCTATCGACCTGCCAGCGCTTTTGTTGGGTAAGTCTCATCATCTTTCTTTTTAAATATATTTTAAATATATTTTTCCCACGTGGAATGTTTCCCTTTATTATATATATATATATATATATATATATATATATATATATATATATATATATATATATATGGGTTATCTGGATGCTTCCCACTGACACCAACCTATCAGAACTCCGGAGATGGGAACTTGCCCTTCACTATATTCTCTCTTCCCATTACCCACCAGGCCTCGACCTCCGCTAATTTCAAGTTGCTGCCCCTCATACATCACTTGTCATTCAACAACATCTTTGCCTCTGTACTCCCCATGCAACTATCCAAATTGAACCCTGCCTGGAACAGTTCCGTCCTCCGTCACAGTGGGACCCAACTCCTCTTCCTCAAAATCACCCTCTCCAAACCTTCCAGGAATTTCTCACTTCCAGCCTTGCTTCTCAATCCATCTTGAAAACCTTAATCCTACTCCCAACATCACC
The DNA here is from genome assembly GCF_023864275.1 of Schistocerca cancellata. NCBI lineage: Eukaryota > Metazoa > Arthropoda > Insecta > Orthoptera > Acrididae > Schistocerca > Schistocerca cancellata. The sequence goes on along the minus strand of NC_064626.1, from coordinate 909,790,453 downwards.
ACTGCTGAAGCCCAGGCTATCTGTGATCTGAAGGCTGACCGATCCATCATCATTCTTCCAGTGGACAAGGGTTCCACGACCGTGGTACTGAATTGTGGGGAGTATGTGGCTGAGGAACTGCGTCAGCTTTCAGACAACGCTACATACAAAGTTTGCCAAGGTAATCCCATTCCTGATGTTCCGGTGGAGCTTCAAGGAATCCTCAGAACCTTAAGCCCCCTACAAAACCTTTCACCTGGCTCCATCAACCTCCTGACCCCACCGACACCCCGCACCCCTACCTTCTACCTACTTCCTAAAATTCGCAAACCCAATCATCCCGGCCGCCCCATTGCAGCTGGTTACCAAGCCCCCACAGAACGTATCTCTGCCTACGTAGATCAACACCTTCAACCCATTACATGCAGTCTCCCATCCTTCATCAAAGACACCAATCACTTTCTCGAATGCCTGGAATCCTTACCCAATCTGTTACCCCTGGAAACCACCCTTGTAACCATTGATGCCACATCCTTATACACAAATATTCCACACATCCAGGGCCTCATTGCAATGGAGCACTTCCTTTCACACCGATCACCTGCCACACTACCTAAAACCTCTTTCTTCATTACCTTAGCTTCATCCTGACTCACAACTTCTTCACTTTCGAAGGCCAGACATACCAACAATTAAAGGGAACAGCCATGGGTACCAGGATGGCTCCCTCGTATGCCAACCTATTTATGGGTTGCTTAGAGGCAGCCTTCTTGGTTACCCAGGCCAGCCAACCCAAAGTTTGGTACAGATTTATTGATGACCTCTTCATGATCTGGACTCACAGTGAAGAAGAACTCCAGAATTTCTTCTCCAACCTCAACTCCTTTGGTTCCATCAGATTCACCTGGTCCTACTCCAAATCCCATGCCACTTTCCTTGACGTTGACCTCCATCTGTCCAATGGCCAGCTTCACACATCCATCCACATTAAACCCATCAACAAGCAACAATACCTCCATTATGACAACTGCCACCCATTCCATATCAAACGGTCTCTTCCCTACAGCCTAGGTCTTTGTGGCAAACGAATCTGCTCCAGTCCTGAATCCCTGAACCATTACACCAACAACCTGAAAACAGCTTTTGCATACCGCAACTACGCTCCCGACCTGCTGCAGAAGCAAATAACCAGAGTCACTTCCTCATCCCCTCAAACCCAGAACCTCCCACAGAAGAACCCCAAAAGTGTCCCTCTTGTGCTTTCCGGGACTGGATCAGACTCTGAATGTGGCTCTCCAGCAGGGATACGACTTCCTCAAATCCTGCCCTTCATGAAATCCTCCCCACTCCACCAAGAGTGTCTTTCCGCCGTCCACCTAACCTTTGTAACCTCTTGGTTCATCCCTATGAAATCCCCAAACCACCTTCCCTACCTTCTGGCTCCTACCCTTGTAACCACCCCTGGTGTAAAACCTGCCCCATGCACCCTCCCACCACCACCTATTCCAGTCCTGTAACCCGGAAGGTGTACATGAGCAAAGGCAGGGCCACGTGTGAAAGCACCCATGGGATTTACCAACTCATCTGCCTACACTGTGAAGCTTTCTACGTGGGAATGACCAGCAACAAACTGTCCATTCACATGAATGGACACAGGCAGACAGTGTTTGTTGATAATGAGGATCACCCTGTAGCTAAACATGCCTTGGTGCACGGCCAGCACATCTTGGCACAGTGTTTCACCATCCGGGTTATCTGGATACTTCCCACTAACACCAACCTATCAGAACTCCGGGAATGGGAACTTGCCCTTTAATATATCCTCTCTTCCCGTTACCCACCAGGCCTCAACCTCCACTAATTTCAAGATGCCGCCGCTCACACCTCACCTGTTATTCAACAACATCTTTGCCTCTGTACTTCCGTCTCGACTGACATCTCTGCCCAAACTCTTTGCCTTTATATACATTTGCTTGTGTCTGTATATGTGTGGATGGATATGTGTGTGTGTGCGAGTGTATACCGGTCCCTTTTTCCCCCTAAGGTAAGTCTTTTCACTCCTGGGATTGGAATGACTCCTTACCGTCTCCCTTAAAACCCACATCCATTTGTCTTTGGCCTCTCCTTCCCTCTTTCCTGATGAAGAGATAGAGGGAAACATTCCACGTGGGAAAAATATATCTAAAAACAAAGATGATGTAACTTACCAAACGAAAGCATTGGCATGTTGATAGACACACAAATACACACAAAATTCAAGCTTTCGCAACCAATGGTTGCTTCGTCAGGAAAGAGGGAAGGAGAGGGAAAGCCGAAGGGATGTGGGTTTTAAGGAAGAGGGTAAGGAGTCATTCCAACCCCGGGAGCGGAAAGACTTACCTTAGGGGGAAAAAAAGAACAGGTATACACACACACACACACACACACACACACACACACACATATCCATCCGCACATACAGAGTGTTACAAAAAGGTACGGCCAAACTTTCAGGAAACATCCCTCACACACAAATCAAGAAAAGATGTTATGTGGACATGTGTCCGGAAACGCATAATTTCCATGTTAGAGCACATTTTAGTTTCGTCCTTCCAACGTGATCAAATTGTAAATTTTCACAATCAACATGTGTGGGCTGACGAGAATCCACAAGCAATTGTGCAATCACGTCATCAACACAGATTTTCTGTGAACGTTTGGGCAGGCATTGTTGGTGATGTCTTGATTGGGCCCCATGTTCTTCCACCTATGCTCAATGGAGCACGTTATCATGATTTCATACGGGATCTACCTGTGCTGCTAGAACATGTGCCTTCACAAGTACGACACAACATGTGGTTCATGCACGATGGAGCTCCTGCACATTTCAGTTGAAGTGGTTGTACGCTTCTCAACAACAGATTCAGTGACCGATGGATTGGTAGAGGCAGACCAATTCCATGGCCTCCACGCTCTCCTGACCTCAACCCTCTTGACTTTCATTTATGGGGGCATTTGAAAGCTCTTGTCTACGCAACCCCGGTACCAAATGTAGAGACTCTTCGAGCTTGTGTTGTGGATGGCTATGATACAATATGCCATTCTCCAGGGCTGCATCAGGGCATCAGGGATTCCATGCGACGGAGGGTGGATGCATGTCCAGGGTTGAGGTCAGGAGAGTGTGGAGGCCATGGAATTGGTCCGCCTCTACCAATCCATCAGTCACTGAATCTGTTGTTGAGAAGCGTACAACCACTTTGACTGAAATGTGCAGGAGCTCCATCGTGCATGAACCACATGTTGTGTCGTACATGTGAAGGCACATGTTCTAGCAGCACAGGTAGAGTATCCCGTATGAAATCATGATAATGTGCTCCATTGAGTGTAGGTGGAAGAACATGGGGCCCAATCAAGACATCACCAACAATGCCTGCCCAAACGTTCACAGAAAATCTGTGTTGTTGACGTGATTGCACAATTGCTTGCGGATTCTCGTCAGCTCACACATGTTGATTGTGAAAATTTACAATTTGATCACGTTGGAAGGACGAAACTAAAATGTGCTCTAACATGGAAATTATGCGTTTCCGGACACATGTCCATATAACATCTCTTCTTTATTTGTGTGTGAGGGATGTTTCCTGAAAGTTTGGCCGTACCTTTTTGTAACACCCTGTATGTGCGGATGCATATGTGTGTGTGTGCGAGTGTATACCTGTCCTTTTTCCCCCCTAAGGTAAGTCTTTCGGCTCCCAGGGTTGGAATGACTCCTTACCCTCTTCCTTAAAACCCACATCCTTTCGTCTTTCCCTCTCCTTCCCTCTTTTCCGACGAAGCAACCATTGGTTGCGAAAGCTTGAATTTTGTGTGCGTGAAAATGTTTGTGTGTCTATTAACATGCCAACGCTTTCGTTTGGTAAGTTACATCATCTTTGTTTATATATATACCTAAAAACAAAAAAAAATGATGTGACTTACCAAATGAAAGTGCTGGCAGGTCGACAGACACACAAACGAACACAAACATACACACAAAATTCAAGCTTTCGCAACAAACTGTTGCCTCATCAGGAAAGAGGGAAGGAGAGGGAAAGATGAAAGGATGTGGGTTTTAAGGGAGAGGGTAAGGAGTCATTCCAGTCCCAGGAGCGGAAAGACTTACCTTAGGGGTCTTTAAATATGTCTTTAAATATGTCTGCTTGTGTCTGTATATGTGTGGATGGATATGTGTGTGTGTGCGAGTGTATACCCATCCTTTTTTCCTCCTAAGGTAAGTCTTTCCGCTCCCGGGACTGGAATGACTCCTTACCCTCTCCCTTAAAACCCACATCCTTTTGTCTTTCCCTCTCCTTCCCTCTTTCCTGATGAGGCAACAGTTTGTTGCGAAAGCTTGAATTTTGTGTGTATGTTTGTGTTCATTTGTGTGTCTGTCGACCTGCCAGCACTTTCATTTGGTAAGTCACATCATCTTTGTTTTTAGGTATATTTTTCCTTTGTGGAATGTTTCCTTCTATTTTATAATTCTCACACACCTCAATGCCGTACACCAGAATTTATCAATTTCACCATATATATATATATATATAAAATAAAGAAAAACAGCTGTTTCTTATTTATCTTTATTTTCTAGTTGTTGGGAGTAGTCACATTTAGGAATAGATTCTTGGGCAGAATTTTTTTTAAGTTAGTGGGTTCCAGATGACTAGATAAATGTTAAGAATGCCTGTTGCATGGTTTCTGATTGCACCTTTATTTTATTGACACATTCTTCCATATCACTCTGACTTTACAATATCCACTTCTATAACACCACAAATTATATTGTTATTGCCAGATACAAAAACACAGCTGATTCCATCAGATGCATGCCCACTACTACTAACTCATTTTGTGGTACTCACAATATTCCAAAGAGTTTACAAAGCAAAAGAGTTCACAAACTTTCTTGACAAGAGAAGAATCATCACCAAGTTGTATAATTATTTTGTAAATGGATGCAGAAATAAATTTAATAATTAGTATTATACTATGCAATTAATAATATGAATTTTAACTATGCCAGATATTTCATAATTTCAAATATTTATAAAAGAAAAGAAAGTTTAGCTATATTGATTGTAACAAATTAACTTCTTTTTATAGATTTCAGCCTGAAATATAATACATAATATACAAAATCAAATGAAATTCATTTAGTTAAACAACTGAGGTAATGTTCACCTATACAAGAATCAATAGTATACCTGGTATTGACTATTTATATAAAAAAAAGGTAACGTTAGAGGAGGGTGTCCCATTACAATGTGTACCATAAGAAGATACAAACTTGAACACTCACCACCACTCTATGCAGAAGAATAGGCTGCTCAAAACATTAGTACATAGGCCTTGCACCCTCTGTGAGAATCAGAGTTTCAACCAAGAACTTGAAATTTAAGGATGATGTTCCTGAGGAATGGCGACAAGAAGTGGCAAATTTGGAATGCACTATGTCCTACACTAACTGTACAACCCATGGAAATGGAAGAGGAAGCTCAGGAGGATGCAGCCATTATATTTATTCTATTTTGTGATGTATTATTTGGAAAGACAGGATGAATTTTCCAGACACCAAGTGAAGATCATCTACCACCTGCTAGCTAATAATGTGCACTGTTTGGTAGCGTCAAGGATGACTTCAGACTATGGAAACTGTAAAGGGACACCTTCCTCTAGCGTTACTTTTCCTCAACAGATGTAATCGATACCAGAAATATTTTCGAATTTTGAACAGGTAAATATTATCTCAGCTGTTTTTCTAAAAAAATTCATATGATTTTATACACAAGATGTTATATTTCAAGCTAAAATCTATAAAATGAAATTAATTTACTTTCTTTGCTACAATCAATATGTACAAGCTCTGAATGTACTGCTGTAATTATTTTTCTTGAGAGACATTTGAAATAATGAAATATTTGGCACACTTAAAATTACTATTATTAATTACAAAACTTGGTACTATTTATTATTTTTATTTCTGGATTCATTTATAAAATAATATAACAAATTAATAGAAATCCATTTCTCAAGAAAATGTGTAAATTTTTTGGAATATTGTTATTACCGCAGAGTGAATTAGTAGTGGGCATGCCCCTGATGTGACTGACATGCTTTTGTATTTTTGAAGAACAATGTAATTTCACCTTTGTTAATGTGAAAATTCAAAAGACAGTGTGATATAGAAACATGTGAGAGAATTGTGTGAATTGTGTTTTATTCATCTCATGACGTACATTTGAAATCCATTTGGTTTGCGTACAGGAGACATGTCAAAAATTTACAAAACAGTTACAATGATTTTTACATTAATAAATACTATAATAAATAACAACACTATAAGGATAACACATTGTACCCAGCTCAAATTTCCAGTTTGTCCTGCATGAATTCATCCACTGAGTAATAACACTTCAGTGTCAGTACCTCATATAGCTTTCTTTCCAGTGAACATAAATTCATCTATATCAACTTGTTCCCTTTTAATTTATTACAAATTTTCATTTCCATGTATTGAGGTCCCTGGGCATACAGTCCGAGGTGGTGGGTGGGGAGCATAAAATTTTCTTTGTTTCTGGTATCATGTGAATGGACAAAATGGTTTCCCTAAAATAATTCATGTTTGGTGTACAAAAATATAATAACCTCATGTATGTATAAGGATGGCAGTGTTAATATTTTAAGTTTTCTAAATAATGTTCGACATGGTTCTTGGTGATTTGCAGTGCACATATTTTGTATGATTTTTTTCTGTATTTTTAGTATCCGCACTATGTTTGTCGAGTTACCTCACAAAACAATACCATACCTAATAATGGATTCAAAGTAGCTTGTATATGCTACTTTTTGTGTGTCCATGTCAGTTGCAGTTGTCAATATTTGCACTGTAAATGCGAAGCTGCTCAGTTTGTTTGCCAGGTATTCAATGTGTGCCTGCCAGCTCAAATTTTTATCTACATTTAAACCTAAGAATTTGACTGAGTCAACTTCTTCAATACCTTGGTTGTTGTGTACAATCTTAATCTGCTCACATTTTGACTGTTTCGTTCTGAACTGCTTCACGTGAGTCTTAGATGTGTTCAAATTCAACCAATTTAGCTGAAAGCAGGTTTCGAATGTACTGAGGGTACTGATCACAGATTTTGGAATTTTTTCTGAGTCCTCATCTTCGACTAAGACAGCAATATCATCTGCAAACAGAACTGCTGGGGAGCTGATATTTAATGGTAAGTCATTAACATAAAAGAGAAATAGGACTGGGCCTAATATGGAGCCTTGTGGAACACCCTGAGATATTTTTTTCCACTCAGAAAAATAATATGTGCCGTTTGAAGAAATGCTAACTCTTTGCCTTCTGTTGGATAAGCAGGATTTAAGCCATTGTAGGGCGCTGCAACTAATGCCATACTATTTCAACTTTGTAAACAAGCAATGCATAGTTTACAGGATCAAACGCCTTTGTGAGATCGCACAAAATTCCTGCCACCTTATTTCTCTTGTCTAATGATGTGCTTATTTTCTCAATGAAACTATTTACTGCATCAATGGTGTTTTTGCCCTGCTGAAAACCAAATTGATTGTTTAGAATAACAGAATATTTTGCAAAGAAGTTTTGGATTTGTGCAACAGCAAGTTTTTCAAATATTTTAGATAGGACAGGGAGAATCGAGATAGGACAATAATTTCCCATGGTGTCTATTGATCCCTTCTTGATGAGAGGTTTGACTTCAGTATATTTCAGTACCTCTGGGAAACAGCTCTCTTCAAAACATTGATTTATTATCTAAGCTAGTGGGTTTGCAATTCTATTGTGTACCACTTTAATAACTTCGGTGGGTATTCCATCCCAACCTGTAGATTTTTTGTTTCTTAATGTTAGAATAGCATTTTCTACATCCCCCACAGAAAATTTCGAGAATTTTGTAAAGTTTTCAGAGTTTTTGCCTAGGCCAAAGGGATTTATTTTGTTGTGATAATCTGTTGCATTTATAAAGAATACATTAAAGTACTCTGGTATTTGAGTTGGATTTACAATAGTATTTCCTTCAATGTCAACTTCTGAAATTCCTTGGTTACAGGCTTTAACACCTAACTCCGATTTAATGACAGATCACACAGCCTTTGTCTTATTTTTACGATTTAAAAATATCCTGTTATTTGCCAGTTGTTTTGCTGCCTTGTCAACTCTTTTAAATATGGTTTTATAGAATCTAACATATTTAATGAAATCTATATCTTTATTATATTTTAGTTCTCTGTGCAGTTGCCTTTTCCTAACACTGGAAATTTTTATGCCCTGGGTAATCCACTTTACTGTATTTGTTATTTTACTGCTGCAGAGTCTAGGTGAAAATGTTTCATTAAAGTCTCCAAGAAAACTGTTTAGGAATTTCCCAAAGTTTTTGTCACTTGAGTTACAATAATCAAAAGGCCATGTTTTATCTCTTAGCTTCTCACTAAATGTTAGCAAGTTTTCTTTGCTGAAGTTCCTGCTCATATGGGTTCTCATACATGAAATGTTCCTGTCTGTCTGTGGCAGCTCAATGTACAATGCTCAATGGTCTGAAATACCTAGATCTAGACAAAATTTATGCACATCTTCATATACATAATTAATTAGAATATTGTCAATGCATGTTGCTTATTGCCCATTGTCTCTGGTAGATTCAAAGAAATTCAATTTGTAACCATATTTCTTTACTACGTCAGTGAAACTTGACCCGTATCAATATTAAAATCAGCAGCAATTACAACTTTTTTCTTTTTTTCTCTGCGGAGGTCTTCTAGCATAATTTGAAGCTTATATAAGAATAGTTCTGTTGTTGCCGTCCCTGGAATTCTGTATATTGAGATTATTATAACATTTTCTAGTGAGTCCACTATTTCTACACAACAGATCTCGAACACACATTCTTCATTTAAATAATTAAAACAGTTTCTGGTCTCATAATTTATATCACTATGTAGAAGAATACATGAGGCTCCGTGTGACTTGTTTCTTCTGCAAAAGCTACTTGTTAATCTGAAGTTCCCCATTTTGTTTAGAATTTTAATTGTGTCTTCAGTAAACCAGTGCTCATCTAAACAAACAACTTTAATATTTGCACATTCTGACAGAATGATTACCAATTCATCTATTTTGGAGCTTTTATTGTTAGAAGTATCAATGTTTAAGCCATTTATATTCCAGTGGATAAGATACCTACTTTGACTATCACCTACTGGCTTTAGCACATTTCCTACCAGATAACGGTTTGGTTCTCTTTCTTAATGCTACACAAGTTTTTTCACCCCCATTGCTACTTATAAGTTTCCCTTATTTTTTGTGATCTGGCAAGTATCTACAAACATCTTACAGAATATTTTTGAGCCCAACCTAATCAGACGTAGACCATCTTTGCCAAGAAACTTTGCACTTAGAAATTTGTTGGGATCAATGAAAACGACTCCTAGTTTATTATACTGTTCTTTAATACTGCCATTTATTCTCTGCACATAGCTGTCACTCACTGATCTTCTGTACAGAATGCCACTTGTTATTATCCTGGAATTTGGGTAGAGTCTTCTGGTCAGTCAGATGAGTTTTCTTGCGTGGTTTACAATTTCTTCCTCACTGTTGTTTCAAAGCGAATTTGTTCCCACATGGAAAAAAACACCTTTTGGATTTCTGCTATGCTTATCTGCTGTGTTCTCTCTTGCGTTTAAGATGTTGTTTAGGTGTTTATGCAATTGTTGCGTCCTGATTCCAGGTCGAACGTCGATTTTGGAGTTTGGTACGACTATGTTTTTCAACAATGAGTCACCTATAATAAAGAACTCACTTTCTGTCTTATTATAATGCTTCTTTCTGTCTTTTTTGTATGTTACACTGGTCCACTTATATTTGTTTGGTTCTTCAGTTTCTTTTTCTTTCGTAATGGTGGCTGAATTTTTTCGTTGTTTTTCAGTTGTATCACTCCACGTATTTGCCGAAGTAGGTCCGTCTAATACTGAAGTTTTTTCACATGCACAATGCTTTTCATGTTTCAATGCAATATTTTATTGCTTTAGTGACGTCAGTTCTACTTTCAGAGCATCAATGTCACTTTGAAGTAGACAAATAATTTCGTCCTTAGAACTTAGTGCGGATGTTAGTCGCGCATTTTAGTGACTAATACAATCGAGGCATGTCCACTGAATATCATCATTTATAAATTTCAGAAACACATTTGTGCACTTCTCATCTAACCAAAAGTTGCACTTAATGCATCGAATTCCTTTGACTACACGTTTTTTACACTTTCTGCACGAAGAACCATTTAATTTCAACTGATTTTGGAGCGTCGTATCACCACACAATCCTACCGGCGCTGCCATCTTGTTGTATGGGTTCCATAAATTATCATGAAAACAAAAAATTTCCACAGGCTTACTTCAAAATTATTTATGTCGGTTGGAACCATGAGAACCCAAAATATGAAAATTTCAGCTTCAAGTATCAGCCCCTAGACATGAAGAACTGGAGCCAACTACAAGAAAAGAAGATAAGTAAAAAGTTTATTGTAAATCTTACTCCTCTTGCATTTTTGAAAAAAAGAACCTTATCATTGGCAATAGTAGTGGCAATAACAAATTGTGAGAGGGGGAGATTACAAGTGGTGGAATTGGGTTGACTATTAATGAAGTTTTGTCTATTGTTGAAGAAGGGAGAGTGATTTGTGTCATTTGCAGTTTAAGGATAAATGAATTTCTGATGACATGGAGAAAGAAGACTGAGGACTGCCCAACAAAGTAAATCAAATCAACAGTGATGCCTTACTACCAACAATGACAGATTGGATTGATTGGAAGAAGACTTTACAACTACAACAAGGGACATCAAAAAGGAAAGACAAGTACAAACTATATGTGACATCAGTTTGTTTGTGGACTTGTGTGCTTGTTAACAAAATGAATAGAGATGAGGGTAGCAGCAAGGTAGAAGTGAAATCTGTAGGATCCAGTCAGGACATGTCTGAGCCAAGTGAAATCATATTCAGCAAAGAAAGAGTAAAAACTGACATTTTGCATTTAATTTTGGCAAAACTAGAGGAAATCAAGACAAAGAGCAAATTTAGTGCAATTAATGATCAGTTAACTGGAATAAGAACAGAAAACAATAGGAAAATGGACAGGGCACAAGACCAAATAGACCAAATCAGTAATCAAGTTTCTGAGCTAAAATAGGTGTTGTCAGAAGGGTTAAAAAGTGTGACTGAAAAAGATGATGTTTCAGAAAATAAATTTATTGTTTTGGAAAATGAGTTGGTAGCTGAATCAGCAAGACAATCAAAGAATGTTGACGATATCAGAGTTGAACAGAAGGCCGTAGCAGAAAAATGGAACAAGACATCACCAGTTTAAACCAAAGAATTTTTAAATATGGAAAACAATATGCAAACTATTGTAACCGTTTTAGATCAAAAAATTTTAGTATTTCAAGAAATTCATGTGAATCAAAGTGTGTGTGCAGACAAAGGTATTGCATGGTCCAACACTCCCACCAAAAGTTTTCCATCAGACAATTTACATCCAGTGGATTTTTTGCATCACTGTAGAGATAGTTTTGTGTCAGGCATGAATGACAAACAAAAAATTAAACTTGTTAAAAGATGTCTTGAAGGGGAAGCTCTGTCATGGGTACATTTAATTTTAAGTCTGTGGGTAACATATCAAAGTTTTGAGAAAGGCTTCTTAAATAAATTTTGGTTGGAGCTTAACAGGGGAGAATCAAAAATGAATTTTTGAATGGTCCTAATCATAGGAGTAGGGACAGTACTTTGAAAGAGTTTTGTAAGAACCAACTTACAAAATTAGCACATCTTGACAAATCATTTGATGAAATGACCTTGACTGATGCACTTAAAAGGAGATTACCACATAGGAAGCAGTGGGATTTGGTACACGGACCTGATGATTGCCTCAAACAATTATTACGATATGTTGACAGGCTGGATAGGGCAGTAGAAATAAGTATGTACCATAAAAATCGGAATGATAGAAATCACAATGGGAGTAATTGCAAAAACAGAAATAATGGTAACTTCTATCAAGATCAAAGTGTCTACAGAGAGAGAAATTTTCGACATCAGCAGGATAGGAATAATGGGGATAACCATGGGCATTTTAATAGAAGAAACAATCATATAAGTAAGTACTCAGGAAATGGCAGTCTGCCTCAATGAACGTCCACAGTTTTTGGGTGAGGAAACACAACAAGCATAGGACCCCCAAGTTTCACTTGCAATTAGACAATAATAACTGTGTTAATGATATGGCACAGGTATCTGAAATTGAACAGAAGGAATATCAAATTTCTCATTTGTGTTTTGATCAAAAGTTTTGGGATACTGTGTTTAATTATGGTGATGTAAGTGCTAATCACAAACAAAAATGTGAGAATAGTGAGAGTTTTTATGCAATATGTACTAATGAATTCTTCCATGGTCAGAAAATAGGGTTATTGATGTACATAAATCTGGTGATTGCTGTATTGGATCTGAACTAGGTGGTATTTTTGATGTAAATGTGAAATAACTGAGGCTGGTTATCTGAGACGGGTAGCTTAATGAAAATTGATATAGGTGAGGTAAGTGACTTTGATGGAGATGAGACTTGTGTTGCTACTGATGGTGTTGATAGGGTAATTTTGGAGTAATAAGATGACGATCAGTATCAAGTATTTGTGGAGTTTAAAGATAATGAAGTTTCAGAGTTATTTGTGAATGATGTTGCCAATACAAAGTAAGCTAGATGATGTGTGTAATACTGTAAGTGAGAGTCACAAAATACCAGTCCAGTCAAAACAGTTTTTCATTAATGTTATGCAGAGTAATGATCCAAACAGTAAAGGTGAGTTATCTGTGAGCCCAGAGAATAAAGGTGAAAACTTTTTGAAGTTTGTTTGGGACCAGATTGGTGATAACATAGATAAATGTGCATTCTGGGATGAGTCAGCTGTGGTTAGCCAAAATTTGTTTCCCAACTGGTGGAATGAAGTGGAAGAAGATCTAAGCAGGAAGTTTAATGTTGACAGTAATGTATTTTGTGTTCCTTCTGCAACAAGTGATGTTAGTTGTGCCATAGAATCCATTCATTATGTTCAGTCTTTACCTGACAAAATGAGTAACCAAAGTAATGTTATGATACCAGTAAAGTTGATAAAACCCTGTTTAGACAGTGTGGATGTAGCATTTGATGAAATTGAAAGTGATCTTTTGCATGAAGTGTCTGGCAACAGAGAATGTGATTTAAATTTTGGCTCTCCTTACATTAAAATTAAGGTTGATCAGTGGAAAGGTAATTGATTGGTACAGGTAGCCCAATTTGTGGTATATCTGAACAATTTAGAGACAAGATTAAGTATAACGAGAATTTTGTGGGAATGCCCATTGTAGGTGTAAAGATAAGAGGAGCTACAGGTAAGCAAAGCAAATTGGTAAAATCTCAGGTACTTTTAACTTTTAGTATAGAAGACAAAACCTTTGAACATGGATGCTTAGTGATCCCTAGTCTGGAAGAAAATATAATTTTCCGTATCGATGGGATAGTGAAAGTTGTGGCTTGCTTTGGATGGAATGCTAAAGAATTGTTTATTTTGGAACCTAGAAGTAATATTCATGTGGAAACTAATTTCTGTATTTTAAACTGTGGGAAAAGTTGGAACTATTGCTAAACATTGTGAACCAAGGTGAGTCCAGGTGTTTGATGATGATATAGATATTGATGAGACTGAGGATTGGGATTTTGAAAGTGTAGTAGTTTCTAAAGCAAGGAAAGCTACAACTCTTAATGACCAACAAAAGGAACAACTTAGGAATTTGTTTTTGGAGTTTAGAAATATGTTTAGAGAAAGACCAAGGGAAGTGAGAGGCTATCAGCGTATGCTTTACCTTAGAGATCATCTACCATTCTTTCTCAAGCCATATAATATACCAATTTCAAAAAGGAAAGATGTTGAGAAAGAAATTCAGGGAATGGAAATGTGTGTGTGTGTGTGTGTGTGTGTGTGTGTGTGTGTGTGTGTGTATGTGAGGGGGGGGGGGGGGGTAATTGAGAGAAGTAATAGTGCTTACAATAATCCTTTAGTTGTGGTAAGTAAGATAAATGCCAAGTGAGAATTGTTTTGGACTCTAGACATCTTAATAAGTTTCTTATGAGAGAGAATGACCATCCTGAGAAGATGGATGAGCTGTTCCACAAATTTGATTATGTAAAACACATGAGTCGTTTGGACTTGACCTCTGAGTTTCACCAGATCACTCTTGAAAACAATTTTAGAAAGTGTACTGAATTTTTGTATGGAGGTAAGTGTTTTCAATACTGTATGGTGCAATTTGAGCTAAATTTATCTGTAACTGAATTGATAAGAGCTGTGGATTCTGTCTTGGGAAGTGAACTGAGTTCAAAATTAATTGTGTGTGTTGATGGAATTTTGCTCACTGAAAAGACTTGGGAACAAAATTTGGATCTGTTAAGAGATGTGTTTTCAAAATTGGAATCAGGAGGTATGATTTTGAAAATAGGTAAGTGTAAATTTGATGCGGAAGAAGTTAAATTTTTAGGACACGTTTTATCTGAGAAAGGAATTGCACCTGATAAAGAGAAACTTGATGATATTGCTAATTTTCCTACTCCTCGCAGCAAAAAACAGCTTAAATCAGTTTTTGGGTTAACTGGATTGTATAGTAAATTTGGTAGAAGCCAAACTTTGAATGCTTCATGCCTGTGTGAACTTTTGAAGAAGAATACCATTTGGGATTGGAATCAGGAATGTCAGGATGCTTTTGATGAGATTAAAGGACAGTTGTGTTAAAGTCAGATATTGTTCAGACTGTATTTGTGTCTCCCCTTTGTATTATGACAGACAGTAGTGATGTTGGTTTGGATGCTAATTTATTTCAGGAGGTTGAAGTTGAAGGTGTTATTGAACATAGATCTCTTGCATTGCTAGTACAGTATTGCAGAAGCATGAAAAGGCATACGCTATAACTGAGAAAGAACTTTCAGCTATACATTGGCCATTCAACAAGTTTAAAAATTATCTATGAGGTCACAAAGTCATCTCTATACTGATCAAAAAGCATTATGTTATCTCCAGGTGTAAAAGCTGTACCATAACAGGATTACTCATTGGACCTCATTTTTACAGCAGTTCAGTTATGAAATCAGATACATTAAGGGCACAGACAATTTTGTCACTGATGCTTTGTCTAGACTACCTTTAGGGAGTGAATAATCTAACAACTTTAAAGAAGGAGAGAAAGAGTTTAAAATTATGTACTTGAGAGGTGTGAAAGAGGAAAAAGAGATCTTGAAAATTTGCAAAGACATTTGCAGGTATCAAAATCATGATCAAACTGGAAATTGGTTAAAAGCATGTTGGGTAAGAAAGGAGGAGAAAAGATTGAGCACATTTATAAGGCACACAAAGGTATTTTATTTAGGAGATATAAGAATGACTCGGATAACTGGAAACTATGTTGGCCGGAACAGTGTATTGATGCTTTAATTACTTACACACATGAGAGTTTTAGTCACTGTGGTTCACCCAAATGCACATGAAAGATTCAGGAAAACATCTATTTTTATGACATAGGAAGGAGAGTCAAGAAGAGGAATCCCAGCTGTGACAAATGTCAAAGGGTGAAGGTAAGTAACCAAACAAGTAGAGGCCAAATGCAAAACATACTTGCTAATAGTAACCTAGCTCTCACGTCTGTGGACATTTATGGACCTTTTCCCAAGTCAAAGAATGGATTTTGTTATGTTTTTGTGGTGTTTGATGTATTTTTGATGTTCATAAAGCTATTTCCTCTTAAGAAAGCTACCAGTAAGCAAATAATCATTCATAAAACAATTTTATCTGACAATCATTCTCAGTTTACATCACAAGCTTGGAAAGATTTTGTTGATCACACAAAAATAAGGGATAAATCTCAGTGTACCATCTGTCGAGTAACCCTTGTGTAGATACATGGTGAAAGACCCCCCCCAGGATCGACCATAAGTGTCTGCAAAGACATTAATTATGAATGCACAGTAAGATGCAGACAAATGAAAAAAAACCATCATTAATTTTCTTTATACATGATTTTGTTTTTCTCTCTCTTGTATGTGGAAGGATGGTTGAGATGTACTGCTTAAAGTATGAAGTATCATGAGTGTTATGTATTATACATTTATATGAATAAGAGAAGACTTAACAATAGTATTAAGTATTTTTATTGAAATGAAGTGGATCCAAGTAAGGAGGATTTTCTTCATTTTTTGACATGCATTGGTGTCCTTGAAGTTGGCTGCCTTCATCTACAATTGAAATGTAAGAGATGAAGTCCGAATAGCCTATGTTTTTGTATAAGCAAAACATTTCTAATATTGCAATTGTATTATCCTTCAAATTTTGTTCCATTCACGCATATATTTTCTTTTTTATTATTATAACAAAACTGGCGACCTGAGTGCCATGACTTCAGGGCACCAGTTGTAAGCATTGTTTGTTAGCTACTGACATAGTAAGAAATTTCTATGGCATTGTTGTTAGTAATAAAACCTAACTGTCTGTGTTTGCTGTTTGCAAGAATCACAGCAGGGAGCATGTAAAGCAAAAAGATAAAAACTGAGGAGAAAATTTTGGAAAGGGATAAGAACTGGACACAAGTTATGTAAAATTTTCCATAGTAAGCTGTTTTGTTTGGCACAGCAAAGGTAGGACGGCTACACAATTTGCTTGCATGGTTACACTTGATAGCACCTCTTTTGATGTAGATAGAAACCTTTTCCTCATTATTCCCTTCCTGAATTTTATAAGGGGTAATTTACAGGAATGTTTCAGTATGATATGCGTTGTCAGTAAAACTATGTGACACAGTAGTTTGTGCTTCATAATAGATGTAAAACAGGCTTTGACATTGCGTAAATTATAACTATCAAGAGTAATAATTAGCATATGAAATTTTAACATTTTTTGGGAAATTTTTATTTTTACATATTCATACAACATGGCAGAAAAATATATGTCCATTGTTGATAGCAACAGCGAAAACACAATCAGCCAAGATGGCGTAGAATTGCGAGATCGAACAATTGAACTTCAGGCCTACTGCAGAAGGTTTAAGTAGTCAGAGATGAGTGTCGCAGGCATGACAAATGATAACAATGTTCCACAGCAGAATAACCTTGATGACACAATGTTTACAATTGACAAGACAATGTCACGCATCTTCCAGAGTCATATACTGCTCGTGAATGAAATATCGGAGACTGATACAAATAAAAATCTTGACAAGACGTTACAAACACCACTTGTTCACAACACAGACATTAACTTGGAAAGTACAGCTGACAGCAATCACAGTAGTACAACTGAAGTACTGCTATGGCAGTTATTATCTAACATAAACACAAAATTTTATGATATGAACACGAATCTCAGTGATATGAAACACAATATGAACACCAATTTCAGTGGTACAAAATGAGATATGAATACCAAAATTGATGATGTGACACACAATCTGAACATCATCATCACACAAGATCTAAACATAATGAAACAAGAATAAAAACAAGTATTTAAGGATTAGCAAGATGCGATCTCACAGAAATTCAATGACTTAGCCAAAAATTTTTGCATTGAAATTGAAGAAAAATTGAACAATATGAAAAAGCAAGTAAAGCATGAAGTACTTTCTGATGTTAACAGTAACATTATAGAGTTAAAACAGAAGGTAGATTCTTTTGACAATCATCATGATCTATAGTAGAGCATCAGATAAAGAAAATAACAGACGCGTACACAAATATTGAAGCCACACAAAGCCAGTTGTGTTCGACAGTAAAAAAGGTAACCACTCTCATTAAAAAACTAAATAAAGTCTATGAAGGTGTAGCTCTAGCTGTAGAAGAGCTTACTTTAAGGGTAGCAACACTAGAAGTTGAGTCAGCATGTGCTAAGTAGGAGAGAGAGAAGATCAATGAAAATCTGAGTGATATCATTAGTCAAGCTGAAGCAGGTACGTTGGATAAGGGTAATACCATTCCAGAGATGTTAGTAACAGATTGGAAGTTATACACAGATGTAGTAGAAAAGGCTATTCAGAAAAAAGAAAATAAATTAGTGAAAAAGGTAAACATTAACCTACAAGCCATGGAAAATAGGCTGCACAGTATTTTAGAAGAAAATGTTACCAGATCTCAAAATATGCATGTAAATAATACACAGGCTACTGTGGACAAACCATAACCTGTTGTTATTTATCCACAAATTGTCATGAGTCCCACAGTAGATACCAGTGAAAGTTGTACAGTGAAAATGTAAACATACCCACAACTCCAATACCTGAGCAATTACCCATCAGAATTACAGGTACTTATAATAACAAAATAAATATGACTGAAAATGCCATGTGTCTATCAACTATTTTTGTAGATGAAGGTTTGCTACAGTTTCCTACATTCACTACTGAAAGTAAAAGAATGAATCCAGTGGTATTTATCAGTGATTTTCATCATTTTTTTCCATGTAACTTGAGAGAAGCACAAAAAATCAGATTTGTCATGGGATGTACGCAGGGTGACAATATTTTATGGGCAACTGAAGTGGCTGAATGTTGCCTGAGTTATATCCAATTTGAACAAGCTTTCCTCAACAAATACTGGTCTGAGGCAGTGCAAGAAAGAACCAGACATGAGGTTTTCAACCCTGCACCATTCAACAGCAAATACGGAAGTTTATGTGATACTTTGAAAAATACCTGAACAAGACATGCTGCTGGATGAACCCAGTATCACAGATAGATGTGTTAAAAATTTTGAAAAGTCGTTTACCATCACACATTAGAGAAAAATTAGTCACAATGCCAGAGCATGACACTGAAAACTTTTTGTCAGTCTATCAACTTAATCTATGAGGAAAGCCCTGTACCCAGTAGAGCAACAGAAAATCAGGTACAATGACAACATAGTTATTTAAATCAGTCAGTAAAACATGATCTAAACACATAGCAAGGCTGGTACACACAACAGTAAAGTGACATTCCCAGAGGTAATGAGTACGGTAACAGGAATGGAAAAAACAAAGATTTAAAAGAGATATTAAAAACAAAAGGAGTAATTTCAATGCACGAGCAAATTACAATCCTCCATCACAAGATCCTATGGCAAACATGAACAGAAACTGTCAGCTGCAGCAGTGGCTGATGTGTGGCACCAATGACATGCCTTACGCAGTACTGCAGCAGACCTTTGGGCAGCAAAATAACGGCACAGCAGCCAATGTCACAAACTGGCGAAGTATCTGCACAGTGCAACTAACTGAAATTACTCCAGGTAATGAATTAAGTTACACTTCACCATTGGAAAACAGCAATCAGTCGTAGCTAAGCCCCAGGTTATTGACCTCTCTGCTAGTGGGGGCAAAGCAAAACTACAAACCTGTTTTGTAAGGTTTTACAAACAAAGTGGCATCAAGGATGATCTCTATCAGCATGAGTTAGATACAACAAATAATATGCAGGAAGAACAAGTACAAGCAATCATTAAGGTGAAAGTATTTAATATTGACACACAGTTAATTTTAGATACAGGTTCAACTACCAACCTAATGTCAAATGCATTTTTATGAGAATTGAAGAAGGGGGGTAAATTCCAAGGTGCAAACTGCTACAGGCAGTAAGACTAAATTGGTTAAATATCAGGCACTTATTCCACTACAAATTGAACATTTTACAGTGAAGTGCAATTTTCTTATAATTGACGAACTTATAGTTAAGTGTCGTTTTGTCATGGACACATTTAGCACACACAAAACACAGATTGATGGTAAATGCCACTTTTATGTAAAGGATCAGATTTTTTTCTATTGATTTAGCCAAAACACCTGATAAAAGTAACAAAAGCAAACAGAGTCAAATGTAATAGTACAATATACCTTCCCAACTGTATATTTCACAAACAAATTTGATACCCTATTGTAGTCCTACATTACCAGTAAGCAAACCAAGTAAGCAAACCAGTTGGGTCCGTAAGATTAGTTCTCGATGCTAGAGGTATCAATAAGGTTTTAGTACCAGTATTCATAAGACCAGACAACTTGGACAAACAACTTCTAAAGTTTTACAATATAAAATGTTTCAGCACACTCGGTATCAACATGTCCTACTGGAAAATTAAGCTACATGACGAAAGTAAAAAATATGCAGCATTTGTTTGTGGTGGCAGAAGTTACAAATTCTGTGTTCTACTTTTTGGACTGAACATCATCACAGGCATGTTTATATCTGCATGGGACAAGGTTTTAGGATCAGAATTACTTAGCAAAGTCACTGTTTATGTAGCTGACATGCTAATAGCCATACCCACTTGGTTAGAACATATCAAGCTGACTGAACAGGTACTTCAATGATTTGCAGATTATGAAGTAATAGCCAATTTAAAAAAGTCTTCGTGGAGAAAAACAAGCCCCATAAACCCCAACAACAGCTTTTCCTCTTTCCTCCCTTCAAATGCTGCATCTTTCCATGAAATGCAGTCTTAGCAGTATCCTGTGCCCGCTTACATGAGGGGCGTTCAATAAGTACTTTAATATATATTTTTGGGGCTAATTTTGGTTGAAAAAATGGGGAATATGTTATGGGATATTCCCGCCTTAGCCCCTATAGTTTCATGAACTTCTGACTGACTGGCGGCGATGTACCTTTTCTTCAAAATGACGTCTGTAATGGAGTTTGTTCCAAGTAGAGAGAAACAGAGCATTGCAGATATGGATAGGCTCTTGCACAATGTCTAGGAGACTTGGCAGTGAACAAAACCACAGTGAGCCGTTGGGCGAGAAGACTGCCCTCATTTTGGTAGGGAGCAAGTCAAATTTTTGGGACATGTCGTGTCAGAACAAGGTATATTACCTGATGCCATATACAATTGTCCATCTCCAAGGAATAAAAAACAACTAAAAGCTTTTTTTATGACTAGCATCCTTTTTTCATAAATTCGTACCACAGCAACTGATGAACAGTGATGCATTACTCAACTTGTTATGAAAAAATAGGCCTTGGTTATGAGATGATAAGTGTCAGGAGGACTTAAATAACACTAAGCAGGCATTAGTCAATGAAAAATTGCTAGCCACCCTGACATGTCCAAGGATTTTTGTCTATGCACAGATGCCTCACCTCAGGGGCTGGGGGCATGCTTGTTCCACATGCAAGAAGAAGAAGGTGAAGAAGTACGCAAGGTCATCAGTTTTGCTAGTTGCACATAATCATAAGGAGAAAGATCTTACTGAATATCAGAATTGGGGAGTTTAGCTGTAATATGGGTATTTAAAAAGTTTGAATATTTTTTGTGGGGCAAGAATACCAAAGTTTACTGTCACTGTCATTTCTTTTAATATGCAAACTATTGCAACATAGATTAGCTAGGTGGTTTCTATATTTACAAGAATTCAGTCTCAAGTCATTTATATTAAAGGAAGTCAGAATGTTATTGCAGATATCTTATCTAGGTTACAATAAGACGCAACCAAATTGGAATGCAATATGTATATTTACCTAACTTACATACAAAGTAAATGGAAATACTAAGCAATTGCTTCTACTATCTAAGAACTAAGGAACCTGTTGATATATGTACATGGAGATTTAATTAAATAATAAGCTATATACAACACATTTACAAGCAAAAGGAAGCATTATGGAAAAATGTACGAGACGTATAAGCTAAGGACAAATGGCAAAATACTGTTAAAAATGTCAAATAATTTTCTTTGCAAGGTAAATGATCATAATGGGTAACAGAGTACATGAATGTCTATGAATTTAAACAAGAATGGAAATATCTGTAGACAGATGTACTGATCAAATGTATCAGTGGTCACTGAGCTACATAATGCAATTAGCTTTAAGTTAGTTTTAAGTTCTTGTCTTTCAATGAGCAGTGCCTCATCATGGCTCTGAAGAAGAGAATTACATCAAGAGCAGCAGGCACCAAATAAAGAAATGGGCCACACCTCGAGTAAACAATTTAGTTATAAGGATATTTATACAAAAGTCATACAAAGGTTCTGTCACTGACATTTAACTTGTGGGATTGTGTTATTAAAGAGTCGATTAAGATTCAAGAGAACTGCTTATCAATTGTGATAGTGGCTACATCCTTAATACTGTCTGGCAGCCTACAATTAGTCTGATTAAAAAGAAGAAGGAGATATTCCACAACTAACTGACTTTGCAGGCAGATGGAGCGACAGCCAAAATGTGCTCAGCATATGTCCCTCGGTATGAAACTCAAACAGAGCAGCATTTTGGCAGAAGGATGGGAGACGAAGCTGAATGAGCACCTGTATATGGATGCGGACTGCACACAGAGTGTCCTGTTGGATGGAGGGGGAGGAGGGGGGGGGGGCAGGAGATATAAGCTCAATGCCAGCTCCTAGCAAATCACTTCATCAGTGCAGCTGATGACAACATGGCTGCTTGCTGGAATATTGTGTCCACTCCAATTGAAATGATCAGTGTTCATATCCCTCTCATGTATCATAGTATATAATACTCACATTAAATTCATGACACAATACAATAGACTCAAAATCATAAATCTAAAAACCTAATTTATTCTTATATTTTACAATAAATAGAACTAATATATATATATATATATATATATATATATATATATGGAAATGGAAAAAAGAACACATTGACACCGGTGTGTCAGACCCACCATACTTGCTCCGGACACTGCGAGAGGGCTGTACAAGCAATGATCACACGCACGGCACAGCGGACACACCAGGAACCGCGGTGTTGGCCGTCGAATGGCGCTAGCTGCGCAGCATTTGTGCACTGCCGCCGTCAGTGTCAGCCAGTTTGCCGTGGCATACGGAGCTCCATCGCAGTCTTTAACACTGGTAGCATGCCGCGACAGCGTGGACATGAACCGTATGTGCAGTTGACGGACTTTGAGCGAGGGCGTATAGTGGGCATGCGGGAGGCCGGGTGGACGTACTGCCGAATTGCTCAACACGTGGGGCGTGAGGTCTCCACAGTACATCGATGTTGTCGCCAGTGGTCGGCGGAAGGTGCACGTGCCCGTCGACCTGGGACCGGACCGCAGCGACGCACGGATGCACGCCAAGACCGTAGGATCCTACGCAGTGCCGTAGGGGACCGCACCGCCACTTCCCAGCAAATTAGGGACACTGTTGCTCCTGGGGTATCAGCGAGGACCATTCGCAACCATCTCCATGAAGCTGGGCTATGGTCCCGCACACCGTTAGGCCGTCTTCCGCTCATGCCCCAACATCGTGCAGCCCGCCTCCAGTGGTGTCGCGACAGGCGTGAATGGAGGGACGAATGGAGACGTGTCGTCTTCAGCGATGAGAGTCGCTTCTGCCTTGGTGCCAATGATGGTCGTATGCGTGTTTGGTGCCGTGCAGGTGAGCGCCACAATCAGGACTGCATACGACCGAGGCACACAGGGCCAACACCCGGCATCATGGTGTGGGGAGCGATCTCCTACACTGGCCGTACACCACTGGTGATCGTCGAGGGGACACTGAATAGTGCACAGTACATCCAAACCGTCATCGAACCCATCGTTCTACCATTCCTAGACCGGCAAGGGAACTTGCTGTTCCAACAGGACAATGCACGTCCGCATGTATCCTGTGCCACCCAACGTGCTCTAGAAGGTGTAAGTCAACTACCCTGGCCAGCAAGATCTCCGGATCTGTCCCCCATTGAGCATGTTTGGGACTGGATGAAGCGTCGTCTCACGCGGTCTGCACGTCCAGCACGAACGCTGGTCCAACTGAGGTGCCAGGTGGAAATGGCATGGCAAGCCGTTCCACAGGACTACATCCAGCATCTCTACGATCGTCTCCATGGGAGAATAGCAGCCTGCATTGCTGCGAAAGGTGGATATACACTGTACTAGTGCCGACATTGTGCATGCTCTGTTGCCTGTGTCTATGTGCCTGTGGTTCTGTCAGTGTGATCATGTGATGTATCTGACCCCAGGAATGTGTCAATAAAGTTTCCCCTTCCTGGGATAATGAATTCACGGTGTTCTTATTTCAATTTCCAGGAGCGTACATACATACACACACACACACACACACACACACACACACACACACACACACACACACATATATATATATATATATATATATATATATATATATATATATATATACTTAAAAACAAAGATGATGTGACTTACCAAATGAAAGTGCTGGCAGGTCGACAGACACACAAACGAACACAAACATATACCAAACAAAAGCGCTGGCAGGTCGATCGACCTGCCAGTGCTTTTGTTTGGTAAGTCTCATCATCTTTCTTTTAAATATATTTTTCCCACGTGGAATGTTTCCCTCTATTATATATATATATATATATATATATATATATATATATATATATATATATATATATATATATATATATATATATATAGTTATAATAGAAGGAAACATTCCACATAGGAAAAATATACCTAAAAACAAAGATGCTGTGACTTACCAAATGAAAGTGCTGGCAGGTTGACAGACACATAAACAAACACAAACATATACACAAAATTCAAGCTTTCGCAACAAACTGTTGCCTCATCAGGAAAGAGGGAAGGAGAGGGAAAGACGAAAGGATGTGGGTTTTAAGGGAGAGGGTAAGGAGTCATTCCAGTCCCGGGAGCGGAAAGACTTACCTTAGGGGGAAAAAAGGATGGGTATACACTCGCACACACACACATATCCATCCACACATATACAGACACAAGCAGACATAGTTAAAGACAAAGAGTTTGGGCAGAGATGTCAGTCGAGGCAGGAGTGCAGAGGCAAAGATGTTGTTGAATGACAGGTGAGGTATGATTGGCGCTAACTTGAAATTAGCGGAGATTGAGGCCTGGTGGATAACGGGAAGAGAGGATATATTGAAGAGCAAGTTCCCATCTTTGGAGTTCGGATAGGTTGGTGTTAGTGGGAAGTATCCAGATAACCCGGACGGTGTAACACTGCGCCAAGACGTGCTGGCCGTGCACCAAGGCATGTTTAGCCACAGGGTGATCCTCATTACCAACAAACACTGTCTGCCTGTGTCCATTTATGCGAATGGACAGTTTGTTGCTGGTCATTCCCACATAGAATGCATCACAGTGTAGGCAGGTCAGTTGGTAGATCATGTGGGTGCTTTCACACATGGCTCTGCCTTTGATTGTGTACACCTTCCGGGTTACAGGACTGGAGTAGGTGGTGGTGGGAGGGTGCATGGGACAGGTTTTACACCGGGGGCGGTTACAAGGGTAGGAGCCAGACGGTGGGGAAGGTGGTTTGGGGATGTCATAGGGATGAACTAAGAGGTTACAAAGGTTAGGTGGACGGCGGAAAGACACTCTTGATGGAGTGGGGCGGATTTCGTGAAGGATGGATCTCATTTCAGGGCAGGATTTGAGGAAGTCGTATCCCTGCTGGAGAGCCACATTCAGAATCTGATCCAGTCCCGGAAAGTATCCTGTCACAAGTGGGGCACTTTTGTGATTCTTCTGTGGGAGGTTCTGGGTTTGAGAGGATGAGGAAGTGGCTCTGGTTATTTGCTTCTGTACCAGGTCGGGAGGGTAGTTGCGGGATGCGAAAGCTGTTGTCAGGTTGTTGGTGTAATGCTTCAGGGATTCCGGACTGGAGCAGATTCATTTGCCACGAAGACCTAGGCTGTAGGGAAGGGACCGTTTGATGTGGAATGGGTGGCAGCCGTCGTAATGGAGGTACTGTTGCTTGTTGGTGGGTTTGACCTTCACCTGTCCAATGGCCAGCTTCACACGTCTGTCCACATCAAACCCACCAACAAGCAACAGTACCTCCATTACGACAGAGCCAGCACTATATATATATATATATATATATATATATATGGTTATAATAGAGAAACATTCCACGTAGCAAAAATATACCTAAAAACAAAGATGATGTGACTTACCAAATGAAAGTGCTGGCAGGTCGACAGACACACAAACGAACACAAACATACACACAAAATTCAAGCTTTTGCAACAAACTGTTGCCTCATCAGGAAAGAGGGAAGGAGAGGGAAAGACGAAAGGATGTGGGTTTTAAGGGAGAGGGTAACGAGTCATTCCAGTCCCGGGAGCGGAAAGACTTACCTTAGGGGGAAAAAAGGATGGGTATACACTCGCACACACACACATATCCATCCACACATATACAGACACAAGCAGACATATTTATATATATATATTAGAACTTAATAGAGGGAAACATTCCACGTGGAAAAAATATATCTAAAAAGAAAGATGATGAGACTTACCAAACAAAAGCGCTGGCAGGTCGATAGACACACAAACAAACACAAACATACATTTGTCTGCTTGTGTCTGTGTATATGCGGATGGATATGTGTGTGTGTGCGAGTGCATACCTGTCCGTTTTTCCCCCTAAGGTAAGTCTTTCGGCTCCCAGGGTTGGAATGACTCCTTACCCTCTTCCTTAAAACCCACATCCTTTCGTCTTTCCTTCTCCTTCCCTCTTTCCTGACGAAGCAACCGTTTGTTGCGAAAGCTTGAATTTTGTGTGTATGTTTGTGTTTGTTTGTGTGTCTATCGATCTGCCAGAGCTTTTATATATTAGAACTAATATATAAAAATGACATAATATTTATTTCAAATTGTAAATGTATTTTAAAATTTGTCATTACTTATATTTTTATAATTTACTCAGAAAACTTTTTTAAAAGAAGTATGTAATTGTGAAAGAAACTCTGTGGACATAATATAGATATATTTTATGATTTGTGAGATGCAACTTATTGTATTTTTGCAGTTGCTGGTTTTTGTGTAACAGTGATTATGGAGCAATGTGTAGGTAGCTGTTGAAAGATGTCTGTTAATAGAAGTTAGAACCCTGAAATGGTGTAAGTAGAAGTTGGTGTGTTATGGTCTGAGATGCTCTGCAGTATCTGTCATGAAATTATGGTGTTAAAGAAAAGAAACCAAATTGTGAAATTATACCGAAATATGAAATGCTAAAAATAAAAGGAAGAATAAAATGTTATCATGCAAGCATATCCAAATTGTCAATTAGAGACCCTGTAATACTTCCAGATGACATAATAATTATTTACAGAGTGCCACATGTATTAAATGAGTCACATTTTCAATGAAGATCAACAAGAACCAGTTAAGTACATTTGTTTGGGTTGTTGTAATTGTTATTTTGAATTTCCTTCTCATTTAAAACTGAAGAGCTATAATGCCAAAAGAAGTTTAAGAGAACAACTGATAACTTTTAATAGCAACAGAGCAACAGAGCAGGGTTGCATTGTAATCTGGAGGCCTGTCTAGTAGAAGAAGAGAATTCGGATATTGTTGTTCATTTATGTTTTACATATCGACAACTAGGAAATATATATGAATTTATATGGAAAGCAATGCAAGTGTTGAAATTATGGATGGATTGATACCCATATAACAATTAGAAATGGTGGCTGATAATTATGATGAAAAATAAAGGAACTGGCCCAACCAAGATAAGAAGAAAATATTTCTTTTTAAATCTAGCATTTTTATTAAAGTGTATGTCCTACAAAAGTGTGGCTTAATAACAATAACTGAACAAAAATCTGAAGTAGATTGTGATGGGTGTGAGAATCTATTAGTTTTGGGAGACTATAATGAAACAAGCAAAAGAAGTAACACCAAACAATGGGATATCCTGGATGGAATAATGACAATATTATGAAAAGGAAAGACTGTTGCTCACCATATATTGGAGACGTTGAGTCACAGACAGACACAACAAAAAGCCTACTAAACATTTAAGCTTTCACCCAGAAGGCCCTCTTCTGAAATAGACAACATATACATTCATGCAATCACAGCTTCCACCCACATGACCACTGTCTCTGGCTTCTGGGTTCTAACTGTGAGAAACTACACATGCTTGGAGAAGTAATTTGGGTGAGGGGCTAGCTGGGATGTGGAGGGGCAGGGAGAGCAGAATGTGGGTGGGAGACAATGTATGGCTGTTATGGGAGCGTACAGGGATGAGGTGGAGTGAGGGTAGGGCAGCTAGGGGCAATCAAGAGGTATAGATGGTGGGGGGGTGGGGGGGGGGGGAGGGAGGCAGAAAAGGAGGGAAATAAAAAGACTGTGGATGCACTGTGAAATAGAAGGCTGTTGAGTGTGAATGGGGAAGGAGGTAAGGAGGTAGGTGGGCGAAGGACAATGACTACCAAAGGTTGAGGCCAGTAGCGTTATGTGAACACTGGATATATTACAGGAAGAGTTCCCACCTGCACAGTCCAGAAAAACTGGTGTTGGTAGGAAGACTTCAGATGGCACAGGCTGGGAGGTAGTCATTAAAATGAAAAATGTTGTGTTGGGGAGCATGCTTAGCAACAGGCAGGTCCAACTGTTCTTTGCTCACAGTTTGTCAATGGTCATTCGTGCAGACAAACAGCTTGCTGGTTGTTATGCCCACATAGAATGAAGCACACTAGTTACAGCTTAGCTTGTATATCACATAACAGGTATCACAGGTAGTCCTTCCTTTGATAGGATAGGTGATGCTTGTGACCAGATTGGAGCAGCAGGTGGTGGGAGGACGTATTGGACAGGTCTTGCATCTAGGTCTACTATAGGGATATGAGCCATGAGACAGGGATCGTGTAGGGATGGACAAGGATATTGTGCATGTTTGGTGCATGGTGGAATACTACTGTCAGAGGGGTGGGGAGGATAGTGGGTAGGATGTTCTTCATTTCAGGGCACGACGAAAGGTAGTCAAAATCCTGGTGGAGAATGTGATTCAGTTGCTCCAGTCCTGGATGGTACTGAGTCATGAGGGGAATGCTCCCCTGTGCCACACAGTGGAATTTTGGAAGTCATGGCTGACTGGAGAGATAAGGCATGGGAGATCTATTTCTGTGTAAGGTTAGGAGGGGAATTACAGTCTGTGAAGGGCTCAGTGAGATCCTGGGTAGCACACCCACACTATTTTTACTTTCCTCTCCTCTCCCACTGTCTCTACCTCCCGACTGTACCTATCTGCCCTACCCTCTCTTGACCTCATCCCTGCATGCTCCCACAAACAGTATTACTTTGTCCCGCACCTCTACCTTGCTTTTCCTTCACCTCCCCACCCCAGCTATCCCCATATCTCTCAGATTGCTTCTCCCATAATGCGCAAAACAATATGTTTGAAGCAGTAGAATCAAGAGATGCAGATTTGAAAAGTTTGTTGTTGGGGCTACATCAAGAAAAGATGACCGCTCTGAAAACAGTATGATAATTGCTTAAACACTCTAAACAAAAAAATGCAAATTTTTATTTCACAGTGAAGTTAATGAAAAAATATAAGCCTTGCTTTGAAAAATAACTTTATTTCTGCTGAAAGTAAAAGTGTTTTTGAACTATTAGCAACTGAAACATGGGAGATTTTGACAAAAGGAACATCAATAGTTGCCAGTAGTGAAGTAAAAATTCATGTTGGCAGTGTTGTTGTTGTTGTGGTCTTCAATCTGAAGACTGGTTTGATGCAGCTCTCCATGGTACTCTAAGTTGTGCTATCCTCTTCATCTCCGAATAACTACTGCAACCTATATATTTCTGAATCTGTTTACTGTATTCACCTCTTGGTCTCCCTCTATGATTTTTACCACCCACACTTCTATTCTCTTTTTGTCTAAATTGTTTATTGTCCATATTTCACACTTCCGTATATGGCTACACTCCATACAAGTACCTCCAAAAAGACTTCCTAAAACTTACATCTATATTTGATGTTAACAATTTCTCTTCTTCAGAAATGCTTTTCTTGCCATTGCCAGTGTACTTATTTTTTCCTCTCTACTTCAGCCATCATTAGCTATTTTTCTGCCCAAATAGCAAAACTCATCTACTACTTTAAGTGTCTTGTTTCCTAATTTAATTCCCTTAGCATAATCTACAGTTTGACGACATTCCATTATCGTCGTTTAGCTATTGTTGATGTTCATCCTATAAAGTATCTATTTAGCTCTATTCAAAAAGATGTTAACAAAACCAGCCATTCATTAATTCCAAAGTAATTAACAGCTTCATCAAAAGTATTGTTTAGTAACTATATTTGTTAATGTCATGATTTAAACAAATAATTTGGCATGACCCTATTAGTAGAAGAAACAGCTAAAAAGAACCAATTTTTTGGCGTAGTCAATTAATTTAATGAAATAAGTTTTAATTGTAATTTATGTAAATTAAACTTCAGACTGTCTGTAGTTTCAGCACCTATTCATGTGATGATATATCAGGGCCTGATTTTTGTTCACAAGACAGTCAGTCCACAGCCGAGTTTCTGGCAAGTAATCTGTGCTGGTTAGAACAGCAACACTGCTTCAAATTAACTGTGGAATAAGTGTTAAACAATTAGGACATGTGTAAAAACAGTGACAGTGTCTTCTCCATATGTACCAGATTATTCTTCAAGAACTGTGAACTTTGTGGTTAGGTTTTACTGCTCGTAGATGTTCAACAAGAAACTATTGTAGCAGTATGTGGAGTTTCACCTACTAACTATTAATGAGGCTTATTGAAGGTTACATAATAGTGCACTGGCCATATAACTGTTTAATATTGGGGGTTGTGCAAAGTGAAAATTTAAGTACTGTGAATCCCAACTGTGCACCTGTCAGCTACATGATTTACAGTAGAATGTGTTGGAATCCACCATCCATTTTTCAGCCAGTGTAGCAATGCAGTACATTGACACTGAGGACTGCAAATGAAATAAAAAGCAAGAGGAACCATCACATGTGGTGCCCTTGCAGGTGAGGATTATTGTATGTAACCTCAGTAAAACAAGGCCTCGAGAACTTTGAAAAGTGAAGTCAAGAGTGGTTTACTGTGCAGCGGTGCAATCGCAAATCAGCACTGCAGTTTTATAATGATGAAGGTGCAGCAGCCAATCAGTGAGCAGGTTCTAAGGAAGCAGTTATTGAGCACAGGAGTAGTCAATCAGCATGCAGGTGGACACAGCTGACTGGAGGTAAACAAGACCACTCGCTGAGAGAATTACAACATGCAGCAGATGATGAACCAAGAGGACAACCACAACAGCCACAGCAGCAGCAGCAGAGCAGCAGAAGAAGAAGAGTGAAAGAGAATAAGGTAATTTCATAGTAAAAGCTGTTTTGTATTAAGTGATACATAATGAGTGACTTTAACGAACAAGACAGTGTTACTGAGAACAAAGCTGTAGAGGTTAAGTTTTTAAGTGAACAGAAAGACATAAGTGTGACTGGTTCTGTAGCCGATTATAAATCAAACATGAGTGTAACTTTGAAGGATGGGGATGAAATTCCAATTGTAAAGAGCAAAATGGACAAAAACAGTACTGAAGTGGATGAGGTCATTAGGGTTAAGGAAGATGAATCGAATAGCGAAAGTCAACAAGGGTAGGAGGTTATGACAGGCAGAAATGTGAAAGCGATATTAAGGCAAATGATGAGTAATACGGAAAGTAGTATGAATAGGATAGAAGCTATTATCAATAGGATGGCAAGTAGTGTGGATATGTGGGAAAGTAGTATGAAGAAAGTAGTACCTAACACTGATGAGAAATTAACATTGAGTAGTAAATGTGTAGAAGAGAGAGATACTTTGTGATGACAATAGTAGGAAGGTGGAGGTTTTTGGGAAATGATGTGCTGAAGATAAAGTTGAGAACCAAATCGATTACATTAAAAATGATTCAGAAACTGAGATAGAACAAAGTGTGCAGTAGTGGTAGAGGAAAAACTCATAAAAGTAAATGAAAATATAGATTCAAAATTGACTGAAATAGAGAAAAAGTGAAAGAGGCACCGAATCTAAAGCATAGCATAAGTGAAAACGTGTCTGATTCTGACTGTAAGAGTAATGATCATAGATATGATGAATCCTTTAGTGATGAAAATGAGGTATTTGAATTTATTATTGATAATGATGGGCATGTTTTAAGTAAAGAGAGAATAAAGGAGGATAATATTAGGCCTAAGGAAGAGTTAGAGTTTGTGAGGGGTAATGAGGAAGAGGACCCTGCTATTTGTTATTTGACTGTGTCTGATAATCAATTCGGTAAGCAGGATGTTAGTTTTCCCAGGGAAAAGATTAATGAGGATTTGTTGTATGAAGAAGATCACTTGGTAAGCAAAATGGAAGTGTGTCACCCTGTAATAATAGCAAGTATACAAAGTATATATGTTAAGTGTTTACTGGACAGTGGTGGTGATATGAATGGTATTTCACAGGCAATTTTTGAATCTATTAAGAACACAGAGGTTATAGTAGTAATGCACATTTCTGGAATAAAAATTATTGGTGCTCCTGGTAAGATGTCATTGAGTGTGGCACGAGAGGTTCTATTAAATTTAGAATCGCAAATTTGAAATACAGTTTGTTGGTGATTCAAAATCTCAGCATTGATGTAATATTTGGAACTAATTCCTTGTGCAGTTAGCAAGTAGGGGGTTCAACATTCTGTGTTGAATTCATTATGTGGCGTTAATGCTTACCCCAGCTGTATTTCTCATTCTTCATGTTTCCTGAAGCAGTCAAACTCTTCTCCTATCCTATTTGTAGTTTATAAGTAAATCAGAAACACCATCTTCGACTTTCATGTAATTTTCTGCAGTAGCATACTTTAGTGTAGAAATATGGTAGAAAGCATTTCTCTAGTGTTACCTGTGTGCATGTATAGATTATGTTGTGTTAGTTATAAGTAATGCAATCATAAGAGGATGGAGGAAAGTAAACTGATACCATTATTAAAGAATTTCTGTAAGTCAAAGAGGTAAGGTAAACTGAAAATGAAAGGTGTCAGCATATGTGGAGGATAATGAACATCTGAAGTAATGAGCACATGTGTGAAATTAGTATAATTTGGGGAAGCAGCAGAGACAATGTGCAGTAAAAACCATCTTAAATACTAGATATCAATATTAATTGTGGTATAATAGATGTGTTTGTGTTCAGTGCAGTCAGGATATTGAGATAACTATCTGCCTATAGAAGTGGGTGATGGTACAGCCTTTTTAACATTAGGGAATTACAACTTTAAGCATAGTTGCCTGGAGTAATGTGTGTGGAAACAGTAAGCAAGGTTTGTATGTATATTCTAATGCTTTCAATGACAAGAAGAGATGTGGCGCTGGTTTGTCAACTTCACAGCTCTCTCACATCAGTTGACTTACTTGGTATGCACAGCTGATTTTCTTCTCTGGATAGTCAGCTATGTCGATCTCCAAAAACTTCTTCTCCAAAGAATAAAGTGTCATGAACAATTGGAACTTATGATTGGAAACTAAAGGTTTAGTCCTCACAATTCCTAGATATAAGAAAACGGACTCCAACATTGATTGAAATGTTCACATTTTATAATTAAAATAAAACGAAAAATAATAAGGAGTAGCTAAATAATAAGAAAAAGGGTATTCACAGTTATGAAAAGAACAAGGAATACCATTGAAACATGAATTGTTATTATATCTGATATAAATGTACATAATGATTGTATATAAAGTATCGCGTGTTCGATCTAAGGGTGGGGGGGTGGGATGGGGGCGGGGAGTATGTGGTGCTTCGAGAATTTCTGCATAAATTCTAGAACCACTTGGCCTTCTTCCATCTCAGCCACATGATATTTTAAATAGAAGTGTGAAAGAGATGAATCCAACCTAATGTGCATTGCATGTTTGTGTGTGCAGGTCTAAAAACAATCACATGCAAAATGTGGATGTGGCAGCTGAACGGTGGCCAACAAGTACCTGCTGTATAATCCATAGAGTTTCAGTGTATGTGCAGAGAAGCACAAGGAGTGTTTATGCATTATTATGTGTTTTTAATGACTGTGATGATTCTAATTCCTTGTACTATTTTTCGTTAGTATGTATTAGTATCATTATTTATAGTAGTTTTTAGTCTTGAGGAACCATGGGCCAATGAAAGTGTTCTTTTTGACACTTGTAAATTCGCATAAAACATAATAATGCTAGTGATATATATAGAATTCAAACTTACTGGAATAATTCGTATTAAATGTGTGACTTCTGTCATGATACTGTCCTTTTCCCTTAGGGTCAGTACCTATACCTTACATGTGGGTTGACCCTATGAGTTCACTTCCTCCTTCTATTCTGGTAGGTACACCCCTTTATAAAACATTCCTATTCATCAGGTACGCCTACCCTATATCCTTAGCAAATGCTGGGTATGCTCCCCTTATGCTTAATGAGTAGGCCTAGTGGTTCATTGCCCTAGTAAACATCTTTATGTATACTATAATTAAATATTTCCTGGTAAAATAAAAATCTATTTTACACTTCACTCTCACTTCTTAGTACCTCATTTAATACCCTAGAGTCCTCCTCTACTTTTCAACTTCTATAATCTTAGTAGATACTATGTCTACACATATTATTCAACTCATGGTAGATACTATGTCTACCTATTTTGTTCAAGCCCTACTATCCTATTATTAATCAATTTATCCATGTATTCGCCACACTGACTTTTCTTAAATAAGCAATACAATTTACACCAATCTGGCTTGCATTCTCCTTCATTACTCACTTCCTGCTTACGTAAACTCATTGTAAGATCACATAGTTTTTCTATACTTATGTACAAATGTGATATGGAATCTCCATTGTTATATATGAAAAAATGTATTCATCTTTCTAGATGTACATAGATCTTCTCCCCTACAACCCTTGGCAGTTCTTACATCCTTCTTCATTGTTTGTGTATATGTATTTCTTTGTGTGTATGTGTAAGTGTGTTTGTGTATTCTGATTCTTTGGCCTTCTTATGTGTAAATAAGTTGCAGCTTATTGGAAACCATAGAGATTAGGAAGGACTTCTGCAATAGAAGTTTATGAATATGGAAAGAGGGAAAAAATCGCTAGATCCTCAAAAGAGGAGTAAGAAAGGAAAAAAATAGTAATGGTTGCTAAGATTGAAGACAAGAAAGAAGACAGCCCCAAAGACAGGAAACCCTTCCCACCCTCCTTCCCCATGATTCCTACCTTGCTAGTACTTGAGTGAGAAGCCACAGGAGGTATGGAGTTAAATCCTCTCCTACAGAATGGCCATTCCCACCTTCACCCTTGAGGTCCCCAAGAAAATCTTAGCAACCCTATGGAAAAGGCAAATGGTGAAGAACCAGTCACCTTTGTTTGCGAGGGTTGTTTGAAAGGTGTGATGTGTGTTCTGTGGTAGCCGTGATTTATCTGTTGGTGTAAATAATGCACTTATTTACTCCACCCACCCCTTTCAAATCAATACAAACCCTCCCGTCTCCATCACATCTCATAAAAGGTATAAAATATTCTATACAAAATAGAAAATCCATACACTACAGTCTAATGGTTGTTCAATTAGTTACATGATATTACCTTTTTCCACAAATACGATATTCTATTCTGTTCATATTGTCTAGAGTTCACT
Source organism: Schistocerca cancellata (assembly GCF_023864275.1). Taxonomy (NCBI): domain Eukaryota; kingdom Metazoa; phylum Arthropoda; class Insecta; order Orthoptera; family Acrididae; genus Schistocerca; species Schistocerca cancellata. Next base: position 909,754,960 of record NC_064626.1, on the reverse strand, counting down.
ATTTATCTGTGATTTTCTTAAACTGTTTTTTATTTTGTTGTCATATCCTGTTTTCTCAGTACTAACATTATAGGATAGTTTAAGAATTCAAGAATAGATTACAGAATAGTTTAAGATTTGAAGAGAATTCGGTGCAGGAAACTATTTTGGAAGGAACACTGAAAACAATATGGGATCTGACGGTCGTCACTCCGCCCATTAACACAGAACTTTAATGTCCCTGGGGGATATACAACTTTATGTCCTTTACCTTGTACTTTTCTTTTTCTGGTCCAGTTATAGGACCCACTAAAAATAATGTCTGGGGATGGATTATTGTTTGTATTCAGTAAGGTCCTTCATATTTTTGGAAGAATTTCTGCGTCTCTTTTTCAGGGCAGAGCTCTGAAGATGCTGTTTTACAAGGACTAGGTCATCAACCTTGTACTGTGGTTCTACAGTTTTTTCGTTATGCTTACTCACTCTTTGTTGTGCCTTTTCAACCAAATTTTTGGAAACTATTTCCTGATTAAGTTTGTAATCAACAATAAGTTGTTCAGGCCAATTAAAACATTTAATATGAGGTTCTCCTACAAAGGGTTTGTCTATTACTTCTAAAGGTGTTAATCCAGTTGATAGATGTGGTAATTCATTTAAAATTAAGTTCAAAGTCTTTAATTTTCATTGCCCCTAAAGTTTGTTTTTCATGGCAGTAGGTGCGGCATAATTTCCCAATTTCTTTCATAACTCTTTCAAACAGATTCAAGGACAGGTTATAGTTGGATATTAATACTTGACGAATATCTTCCCAAGCTAGAAATTCTTTAAATTCATTACTGACAAATTGTGGTGCATTATCTGTGAGAAATCGTTTTGGTTTTCCTACCTCCAGAAAGTATTGTTGCAAACAGTGTATAACTCTCTGTGTAATTGCTCTTTTGATAGGATATAACTTAACATATTTTGACCAGCACTCTATGATGGCCGAAATGTATGATACTCCTACTGCTGCTGTAAGATTGTGTAACGACTTAGGAATAATTGGATATATTTTGTATTTAACATGAGTGTTACCCTCTTTCACCTTCTGACAGATTTCACAGGTCCTAATTAAAGATGCTACTTTATGTCCTAGCTTATTAAAATAATAGAACTTATTCATATGAACTATACACTTTTTTATTCTTAAGTGTCTATATCCTGTATGAATATACCACACAATTTCATCTTCCATGAACTTTGGAATGCATATGCACCAACGTTACAATGTTATACTGTCTCTCCGAAACAGATTATACCTTACAATTATCCACTTTCCTGCTTGATTAGGAGGTAAGGAATTCCTGATACACATAGCAAACATTTCTATAAAATAAGATCATGATGGATGGTTTCTGTTATTTTTTTGAGCCATCTCTTGCATCCTGGTATGTGGATATTCTACTGTCAAAAAATTAATTGCAAAAACTGTTCTGGGTCCTTCCATCCGTTTTAACTCTTCCATGCCTACTGGTAACCTAGACAAAATGCCCAGTACAATATTCTCAGAACCTTTTATGTACTGTATCTTAATGTCATATTCCTGTAGGAACAACATCCATTACATTAATCTACTATGTAATAACTGATTATTCATTAAAAAAGATAGAACTTGATGATCTGTATAGACATGGATTTCTGACCCCCATACTAGTGTTTGGAATTTCTGGATATTCAATACAACTGCTAACAGTTCCTTTTCAGTAGCTGTGTAGTTTAATTCATGTTTACTAGGACTACTGCTAGAAAAAGCTATGGCTCTGTGATTTACATTATCTAGACCCCACTCTCCTTGGAAAAGTTCTGCTGCTATACCATAATCCGATGCATCAGTTGAAATTTGAAATGGCTCGCCCATACTTGGATGATGTAATATGGTTGATTCTACCAGTGTTCTTTTTATGTTTTCAAATGCACCATTTGCCTCTTGATCCTAAACCCATGCTTTTCCCTTTCTTAACAAAAGTAAAATTATTGGGTCGTTCAGTCTTGACCTCATATATACCGTCTTAGTATCCGGCCATTCATATAAATCCCTTCAGTTGTCTTATGTTTCTAGGGGGTGTACATTCCTTAATAGCTTTTATGCATTCAGGATCAGGTCTAATCCCCTGAACCCCTACAATATGCCCTAAAAACTTAAGCTCTTGTCGCGCAAAGTGTGATTTAGACAATTTCACTGTAATACCTTTTTCTTTAAATTTTTTCAGGGTGTTACTCAAGGTTAGACAATGTTCTTCCCAGGTAGCTGAGATTATGAGGATATCATCTACATATATTATTACATCCGTCAATAAATCTCTTCCTAATACCTAATTCAGAACATGTACAAATATGGATACTGAGATATTTAGTCCGAACGGTAACACATTGAAATGATATGTTTTGCCATCAAACAGAAATGCTGTATACTCCTTTGATTCAGGATGTACCATAATTTGCCAATATCCCTCTGTCAGGTCCATCGTGCTAAGAAACCTTGCTTTTCAAATTTGGATAATAATTCATCAATGTTAATTGGTCTATGCTTATTCAACGTAAGCGTGTCTAGCACTATTTGTACACCTCCTGTAATATTTTTTACCACTACTAAAGGGTTATTTATGACACTAAAACTACATTCCATTATATTGTTGTCAATCATTTTGTAAATTTCTTCCTTAACTGCATCTTTCAAACTTATCGGTATTGGATATGGCTTACAGAAAAATGGAGTGTCACCTTTGATTTTAAACTTACTTATGTAATCACTGATATTACCAGGACAATCAGAAAATAGTACTTCATATTCCATTAGAATTTTATATAAATCTAGTTTTTGTTCAGTGGTTAATATTAGAAATTCATTTACTTTGTTTTGTATGTCAGATCGATGTGATACATGATTTACATTATCGATCTCTGGTGACAATTGTGCTGTAGCAAGCAATTAATCATAAACATTGGCATTCAGTTATTTGTCTTTCAATGTAATTATCAGTTACAAATGGTATCCAACATCTATTTTCATCTTTACCAAAGCAAACTTAGGGAATTGCCTAGGTAATCCTGAATTGGCTCCCCATTGTAAAGCCTTCATTACCTCACTAGTCAATACCACATTAGGAGAAGTCACCCTATTATCTACTTTATCTTTGATAAGTTTGAATTCTTTCCATAGTTCATCCCTACCTCTCTTAATATTACTAAGTTCCAAAGAAAAAATGGGAGATATGTTGTCAGATGTTACTCTCGTTGCAATGTTTCGCTCTGTCATCTCTTCTACGTGTTCCTCCAGACTACTTATATTTATTATGTCTAAGGTTGGTAGTTTATCCTTAAAGTTTCTTTCTATGTTATCTACTTGAGTGTTAATGCCTACAATTTGTGATTGGACTATTAGTATTAACTTATCCTGCTTTTCAACAGTTTCTTTCAAAGTATGCAGTCTCTGATTTATAGCATCAAATGTAACATTACATACATTTAAAAATGATCCTAACTTCTCACTAAGTTCAGATTCTACATTATTATGTTTATCTTCAGTATCAAATTATAACTTCTTTGTCAAATCCTGAAGTTGATCATTCTGTCTCTGATCAAAGTCAGTGAACAGTTGATTTACATGACTGCTTAAAGAACTAGTTAGTTCACCTTTCAAATCTGTCTTGAGATTTTCTGCTTTAGCAGTTAAAGCATTGATTTCAGTCTTCAAATTTCCCATAGTTTCATATAAATTACTAAAGTCTTTACTTTGTGAATCTACCTTAGTACTTAAAAATCCTAAGGTTTCATTCTGAACATCCAGTTTATTATTTAATTGAGTAATCACTGAATCTAACTTGCAACTTTGAGCATTTAAGGCTGCATTTAGTTCCTTTCTTAAGGCCACTGAATCTGCACTATGGGCTTTGATTATATTTACTAATTCAGACCAGTCTGGCACTTTCTTACTCACTTTCATAGCCATGGCTGGTTTTGAAGTTTCCTCAATTCTCTGTGTATTATCCATATTTCTATTAGTTTTAGATCTAGTAATCATTTAACAGATTAACTCTAAGTATAATAACTACACCAATAAAAGTCACTCTACTGTTTGTATCCCTTCTTGCTAAGATACTTAAGTTCTATTTTGTGCTCACCTGGTGTAGAACTCTCGCAACATATGTAAGTGGATGTGATGTCAAGTCAGCACCGGTGAACAGCAAGCCACCAGCGTCAGACATTGGTGTTGACATCAGCATCAGTAGGCAGCTATGGAAGCAGGTCAGCACAGGTGAAATGCAACTGGTGCTGGTAGCGTCGGATGTTGTTACTGTGTCAGTGGAACCGTGATGAGTGTGGGAGTTGTATACTGCCCTCACTGGATCTTCTTAGTTGAATTATTCTCATCATATCTCTTCTTAGTGTAATATGTCAAGGTCTTCTTTCCATACTTTTAATGTTATTACTTCCTTACATATTTACATATGCTGCGTTACAAATTTTTCCATTTGATTTTTGGACTTAATCCAATTACATGAAACAGTTCCCTTGTCTTGTTATATCTGGTTGCTATGGCAACACATCATATCATCATCTTTGATTTCTTCTCAAAATTTCCATTTTTCAAGTTCTTTTCATTGGTCACCATACACTTTCAATGACAAGAAGTGATGTGGAGCTGGTTTTCCAGCTTTGTACCTCTCTCACATCAATTGACTTACTTGGTATGCACAGCCGATCTTCGTCTCTGGATAGTTGGCCACATCGATCTCCAAAAACTTCTTCTCTGAAGAATAAAGCTGGTTAAGAGAATTTGTCAGACTATCTCTTTCTCTACTCATGAAATAAGTGGATACTCACAGAATATTATTATTATATTATTATTATTGAAAATAATACAGCAAGTACAAATAGCCCAATATCCTTTTGTGCTATGCAGGAATAAAGCATACTCCAAGGCACTGTGCTGAGACTAATAAAATGATAACAAACATTATTAAATAAGATAAGTTATTATAATTACTCACTACAATGATATTCATTAGCTTTCTGCTTCAGCTCTTTAAGCAGCCAAGGAACACTGATTTCAAACCAATTCAGTTTTGAGGAAGTGAGGTTTGCAAGAAACATTATAATTTTCTGTGCAAATATTTGAACAAAGGGAGGTAAAAAGGTTAAAATCCTCATTTCACAACCAGCCAGTGCCAGGGAGTGGGGGTACCATTAAAAGTATGAAGGGATACTCTGATGGACCAACCACTTATTCCTCAGGAATCACAAGAAGTTGGCAGCACATCTTCTGGCTGAAAATTCATGCAGTATTAATGACTGTATTTAACTGAAGACCACAGAAAAATTAAAATTGTCAACGATTTGGGAAAATCTCTGCAGCATGTCGTTTTTAATTGAATACAGGCTTCATTCATCTCTACTTGGATTGTCACTATCAGCAGTTAACTTTTCTTTCAGTACTTAGGTGACTAATGAAACTAAATCTGTTACTAAAGGTAACATAATACTAAGTGATGTCCCTATTAGAGTAGCTGTAGCTACTCGGTACAGACACATGAAGGAAATGTGACATCATAAACCTGGAAACAGCTAAGCTCATAATAAGTTGAGGCTGATATCATAGTCCAAATAGAGTCTAAGTTTGAAAGACATACCATAACACATTCCAAAGAATTACACAGTATGCCTCATTAGGTGCATGGAGGTTGCTGTAGGACACTGGTACAGGCAAACACTCAAGTAGCTTATAACAGGCTGAGACTGACCTTTTATCAGCTCAGGTGACCAGCTAACATGTGCTGTAACAGACTTCAAGCTACAGATACATCACCTATGAGTATTTTCCATATTCATGTACAGCGGGGCTAGAAAATCCCTACACCCTCAAGCCAACCCAACTGGCCAAAAATCCCTTCCTCATATGGTGAAGATTGCTTGATGTTACTGCAAAACAGTACTATAACTGTTGCCACTGTGTGGTGTGGTAGTGCCTGTTTGACCATATTTTGCTTTGAACCCACCTTTGATTGGAGATATTTACTAATCCTTGAGATGTTTATATTTTCCCACCTCCACGTTGCAAATGTTTTGACTTTTGAGTGAAATGCCCAGTCGATGCGTTGTTGTTTTCATGTCAATTCTACCAACAGTGAGAGTTGTTTAGTTCTTGGGGTGTTGTAAAATTCCTGGATTCGTCTCGTCACTGTGCAGCCTATGAAAAGGATTGCGGAAGACTCCCAAATAAATTCCACAGTACAGTGCAGTTTTAACACCAATATATTTCCAGAACTCTGGCATCCGAGCCTGGTGAACTGTACCAGTTACATCACATGTACCCAAAGTTGACATCAAATGACACAGTGTTCACAACAATCAACAAACAAGTGAGCCTACAATACGTTTGCTTGCAACCCTAGCCAAAAAACGAGTGCCCCAAGGTGCCTGCATGACCTCTATTTATACTTCTGTTAACAATTACCTACAATGAAAATTACAATTTTATATAAAATCACAATTAAAAGTTAAACCGAATATGAGATACACATTGCTAAAAATTTACAATCACAGTGCTGAACAAGGTGAACCTATTTTCAACTTAGTTATGAGCTAATATAACATTTTCTGACTAATTATGTTACAGGTAACAATTACATTTCTAAATTTGTTTATAACAAATCAACTAGTGCCTGAATTTTAGTGCTAACATATATCGGAGATTCAATTAACATGCTTTATTTATATGTTCTATTTAATTTGCTGTAGTAATTTTATAATGATAGGTTTACTGGTACATCCTGACCATGTGCTACATTTCTTTCGATTAGTTACAGTATTAATTTCACATTTATATTGTGTTTCTCACATAAGAACAATGTTAATCAGCAAAGCATCATTTTCGAATTATATGTATACTGAAATAGTGGTTATTTTTGTATGTAATTTGGAAACAGGTCACTTTACAATTGGGTAATTAGGACTGGTGTTTATCTTTAATGCTCTCCGAGGGGTTATGATAGGGCAATGAGATACAGTAATATTTCAATACCCCCTTGAAGAGTTTTGCATAGCCTGATAAATGAAACTCTTTTCACAGAAATATTAGTGTGATTGATGTGATACAGCACTAGTTGGACAAAATAACACAAACTGCATATATCTTAAAAGGTACAAAATTGAATCATGGAACTTTACATACAGATAAATTTTCTAAATAGCTACAAACATATACATCAAGAAAACAAAAATTGGAAATATGAGATTACAAACAACTTTCCAAACTTTTTCAAAATCAATATTTACATCAAATTTTCTGAATGAATGTTTTTCTGAAACTATCACTTCTACAGCGTCCTTGTTTTTGTCACTTCTAGAGTGTCCATTAATTTTCCCTCCTTCAAACATTCAAACACAACTAAGCTAACAAATTACAAATTTGATTGAAGTGATTATGTTGCACTTTTAAAGTGTCCATATGACATGTTCTAGAATAATATTATCATATAAAAGACAGAAGAATAAAATTTATCCTAACAGTTTGCAATACCATAAAATATTCTACAAATCTTGTCGAACACGAACATTCAAAATTATATTTGTATATTTATATTGTGACAGTATAGAAACTGTTCATTTATATCCAGTCCGGGTTGTTGTCACAAGTATCTGAATATATTATGTATAGTCAATATTTCTTGGCTTTGTGCATCAAATGCAATAACGTTTCAAAATGTTTACCAGACGTCCAGAATGTCAGATCAAATTAACACTGAGAGACAGCTTCAAGAATTTATAAATTGTGACAAAATAAGTAATATGTCAATAAAATTCCTGAAAGTGGCAAGATACACTGAAGCAAGTGAAAATGCAATTGTGCTATAGTTAGCAACCTTGCAGTAAGGAGATTTTATAAAAAAAATCCAGAACCTTGTTACATGGAATCTTATATTTCATTTCGTCAAAGTCCTCAGTCTGTCTATTAAAGTTGTCGTTTTCGACCCCCAATACCTAACTAGTCTCCATATTGTGTGTTGCAAGATGTGAGTAGTGTAAAATAATAGTCTTTCAGTGTGATTTGTGTGCTATGTGTTGTCATAGTTGTTCAAAAAAACTCTGAATTGTAATTTCACGTCAGCATTTCCTTCAATCAAAATGTATGAGTTCTATTTCATGTGATTCAAATCATTCATAAGTTCTGTTGTGTGTGACTGCACCGTATCATCATCATCATAATCCTCTCAATTAAACTAATCATCAAAACCATTAATATATGAGGGTTGAATTCCACCAACCACCTCAGCAGCATTTCATATCATATAATCTAAACCTATCATCATCATCATCATCATCATCATCAACATCCTCATCCAAATATCCATACAAAAATGCAATATCAAATCAAACCATCTTCCATCAATAAACCATAAACATCAATTCATGTGAATCAGAAACAGGAATGAGTCTGCAACCTCAAATTCTTAATACAAATGCAAATCACAACATCACTTACCTTATTTCAAGACAATCCTCAACAATTCATATCAATTTCAACATCTCTCTCATGTGCATAACTGAGTGAAACATGTATATAGTATATCATGGTGATAGTCCCTTCTTAACAGCATAAATCACTTCAAACCTTTCATAAATCATAACGTCTTTCAACATCTCATGTGTTGTTATATATCGTAACACATAAATTCAGTTGTTAATCGTATAACAGTATGAGGAGCAAACCATAGTAATTCCATCCATGTGAATAATATATATAAGATAAAAACAGTGAAAATATGTATATAGTTCTATTTAACTGCACAAATGTACCATAAAATCTTTAAGTATGTATTAATAAGCTTAGTGTATCTTCACACAATCCACCTTTCATTTCTGCATAATCACATATGTAACTTGACCAATTTGTATGATCTTTAGAGCAGTAAGTTCTACAAAGCCTGCCTTTTTCACGCATATAGCACTCAGTTGGGTTGCAAGACGGAGAATATATGGAAATAAGAACGTGCTTAATGTCTTCATCTTTCATGAAATCTTTCCAAACGTTAGATGTAAATTGGCTCCCATCGTCTGAAAGTATGGCTTTTGGTTTTCCAATCTGTGTGAAGTAATCATTACAGAAACAGTTTAAAATTTTCCTGCTTGTTGCCTTCTTTAGTGGATAAATTTTACTAGTTTAGTGAATAAGTCAACAACTGCAAACAAATATGTATAACCCTCTTTAGTTCTTGGCAATTGACCAAACAAATCAATTCCTATTAGTTCCAATTTGCATTTTGGCACAATACTTTGTAAATAACCTTGGTATTTCTGATTTGTGACTTTTACTCTTTGACACTGATCACATTTTTGTATAACCTGTCTTACTCTTCTAAACATATTATTAAAATAGACATTTTCCTTAAGTTTGTCAGTGCATTTCATGATTCCACAGTGTCCATAGCTCTCATGTGTGTACTTAATTAAAACATCAACACATTGTATAGGCCAACAAACCTTCCAGATGTCAGAGTCAGTGTTATGTCTCCTGAATAAAATACCTTTACAGTTTTGATAATATATGCCAAACTTTTCATAACCCTTTTTACCAATAAGGCTTTTCACAAGTTTCAAATCATCATCCTGGTTCTGGTATCTCCTAAGCTGACTGCAAATGTTAGTAATTTCCTTTTCACCCTTAATCCCTCTCATGTACATTATTTTAAACACTTTGTTATCCAATAGTTCTTCTTCCTGACCACCCCCCACAGGTAATCTAAACAAAGCATCAGCAATTATATTCTGATCCCCTTTTATATACTGAATGCTATAATCAAATTGTTGTAAAAGTATGGCCCACCTGGTTAATCTACTATTGAAAAGTTTACAGTCTTGAATATAACATAGAGCTTTGTGATCCATGAAAACTATGACTTTATGGCCTGCTAGATAGTTCCTGTATTTAGTGAAACCCCATACAATGGCAAGTAGTTCCTTCTCAGTCACTGTGTAATTACGTTCATGTTTCTGCAGACCTCGGCTGGCAAAACTGATTGAAAGATGTTCTATTTTTCCATCAATTTCCTTCTGTTGAAACAAATGTTCACCCAATCCGTAATCTGAACTATCTGTCATTAGGCAAAATGGTAGTGAAAGGTCAGGTCTGTGGAGTAATTGACTGTTTTTTAGTTGTTGTTTGATCTCATCGAATGCTGCTTGACACTGATCTGTCCATTCCCATATGGTGTTCTTTTTTAATAGCTCTTGCAAACACGGTGCATTTAAAGCTTGGGTGCTGACATACTTACAATAAAAATTACATAGACCATAAAATGACCTCAGCTGTTTCTCGTTCTTTGGACATGGAAACTGGACAATTGCAGGAATTTTATCACTGTCAGGTAGAATGCCTTCTCTGTTAATTATATGGCCTAAAAATTTAAAGTCTGATACTCCAAATTTGCATTTACTTAATTTAAGGGTCATACCGCCTTGTCTGAACTTATTGGCTAATTTGTACAAAGTATCAAGGTGTTCCTCCCAAGTTTTGCTGGTTATTAATATATCATCCACGTAAATAATTAGTTTAGATAGTAATTCACTTCCAATCACATGATCCAAAGCTCGAATAAACTTGGCTACAGACACATTCAGCCCAAACGGAACTACACAATAATGAAAACATTTACCATTATATAAAAAGGCTGTGTACTGCCTTGAATCCTGTGCTAATGTGATTTGATGAAAACCTGAGGTCAAATCCAGGCTAGAAAAATATTTTGTGTCATTGAATCTACATCTACATCTACATCTACATCTACATCTACATCCATACTCTGCAAGCCACCTGATGGTGTGTGGCGGAGGGTACCCTGAGTACCTCTATCAGTTCTTCCTTCTATTCCAGTCTTGTTTTGTTCATGGAAAGAAGGATTGTTGGTATGCTTCTGTGTGGGCTCTAATCTCTCTGATTTTATCCTCATGGTCTCTTTGCGAGATATACGTACGAGGGAGCAATATACTGCTTCACTCTTCGGTGAAGGTATGTTCTCGAAACTTTAACAAAAGCCCGTACTGAGCTACTGAGCGTCTCTCCTGCAGAGTCTTCCACTGGAGTTTATCTATCATCTCCGTAATGCTTTCACGATTACTAATTGATCCTGTAACGAACTGCGCTGCTCCCTGTTGGATCTTCTCTATCTCTTCTATCAACCCTATCTGGTACGGATCCCACACTGCTGAGCAGTATTCAAGCAGTGGGCGAACAAGCGTACTGTAACCTACTTCCTTTGTTTTTGGATTGTATTTCCCTAGGATTCTTCCAATGAATCTCAGTCTGGCATCTGCTTTACCGACGATCAACTTTATATGATCATTCCATTTTAAATCACTCCTAATGCGTACTCCCAGATAATTTATGGAATTAACTGCTTCCAGTTGCTGACCTGCTATTTTGTAGCTAAATGATAAGGGATCTATCTTTCTATGTATTCGCAGCACATTACACTTGTCTACATTGAGATTGAATTGCCATTCCCTGCACCATGCGTCAATTCGCTGCAGATCCTCCTGCATTTCAGTACAATTTTCCATTGTTACAACCTCTCAATACACCACAGCATCATCTGCAAAAAGCCTCAGTGAACTCCCGATGTCATCCACAAGGTCATTTATGTATATTGTGAATAGCAACGGTCCTATGACACTCCCTTGCGGCACACCTGAAATCACTCTTACTTTGGAAGACTTCTCTCCATTGAGAATGACATGCTGTGTTCTGTTATTTAGGAAGTCTTCAATCCAATCACACAATTGGTCTGATAGTCCATATGCTCTTACTTTGTTCATTAAATGACTGTGGGGAACTGTATCGAATGCCTTGCGGAAGTCAAGAAACACGGCATCTACCTGTGGACCCATGTCTATGGCCCTCTGAGTCTCGTGGACAAATAGCACAAGCTGGGTTTCACACGACCGTCTTTTTCGAAACCCATGCTGATTCCTACAGAGTAGATTTCTAGTCTCCAGAAAAGTCATTATACTCAAACATAATACGTGTTCCAAAATTCTACAATTGATTGACGTTAGAGATATAGGTCTGTAGTTCTGCACATCTGTTCGACGTCCCTTCTTGAAAATGGGGATGACCTGTGCCCTTTTCCAATCCTTTGGAATGCTATGCTCTTCTAGAGACCTACGGTACACCGCTGCAAGAAGGGGGGCAAGTTCCTTCACGTACTCTGTGTAAAATCGAACTGGTGTTCCATGAGGTCCAGCGGCCTTTCCTCTCTTGAGCAATTTTAATTGTTTCTCTATCCCTCTGTCGTCTATTTCAATATCTACCATTTTTTCATCTGTATGACAATCTAGAGAAGGAACTACAGTGCAGCCTTCCTCTGTGAAACAGCTTTGGAAAAAGACATTTAGTATTTCGGCCTTTAGTCTGTCATCCTCTGTTTCAGTACCATATTGGTCACAGAGTGTCTGGACATTTTGTTTTGATCCACCTACTGTTTTGACGTAAGACCAAAATTTCTTAGGGTTTTCTGCCAAGTCAGTACATAGAACTTTACTTTCGAATTCATTGAACACCTCTCACAAAGCCCTCCTCACACTACATTTCGCTTTGCGTAACTTTTGTTTATCTGCAAGGCTTTGGCTATGTTTATGTTTTCTGTGAAGTTACCTTTGCTTCCACAGCAGTTTTCTAACTCGATTGTTGTACCACGGTGGCTCTTTTCCATCTCTTATGATCTTGCTTGGCACATACTCATCTAACGTGTATTGTATGATGGTTTTGGACTTTGTCCACTGATTCTCAACACTATCTGTACTTGAGACAAAACTTTTGTGTTGAGATGAACAGGTACTCTGTAATCTCCTTTTTGTCTCTTTTGCTAAACAGAAAAATCTTCCTACCTTTTTTAATATTTCTATTTACAGCTGAAATCAGGAGTTCCTCCATGGATTCAGGATGATCTGTTTCTCTTTCTATAAACTTATTCAGGTGACGTGAATCCAATACCAGCCTAACACCACCATCCTTTTTTGAAATACAGACCATTGGGCTGTTATATGGACTGTGACTTCTCTCTATTATTCTCCATTTTTGCATTTTCTGGAGTTCCCTCTCCACTTCTTTCCTTTTTCTGATGGGTACCCCATAAGGCTTAATGAAAAAGGGTTCGTGTGGCTTTAACTTCAAATGACATTCATAATCTTTGACCCTACCAGGTTGATCACTAAACATGTTACAGTTTTCCCAGAGAAAATTTTCTAATTCCTGCTTTTCAGACTCAGTCAAGTCATTTGCTTCTTTTATCTTTTCTGATATGGTTAGGGAGTAACTATCATCAACCAAATGCTGGTTATTGTGATCCCTATTTTCCTCTTCCTCCATGTAATGGCTACACTCTGGATAAATTATTTCCCTAATATGGTTACTACTGCTTGTACTTGAATTTAACTGGATTACTACTTTTCCTTGAATAGTGGACTTTGATTCAGTGAACAGTAATTCTGAATTTTGCCAATGAAAACTTACCTTTGCTTTAACTATCCAGTCCATCCCTAAAATCATTTGCTCATTGAGGTCTGGAATAACCAAACAACCATGTTCAAAATTAATGTTCCCAACAGAAAATGTAATTAAAGCTTGTTTATTTATTAACTTACTAAACTTGCCATAGACTCCTTTAATGTGTACACCTGTGATGGGAAATTCGATGTAACTTTCAGTGTCTTTTATCCTGTTCCTCAACTTGGCTGAGATACTACTAACGGGACTGCCAGTGTGAATCAAACAAAGTCCTAACCAATTGTTAATGCTTATTTCTGTGTAGGGGCTACCTAAGGTAATATATGGGTCACTATTCACATTCTCTGCCAGCAAGTCACTTTCTAATTCAGTTGTATTGATGTTGTTACATTCTGATTTGATGACTTCACTTTCTTTATTATTTTCTAAACAAACTTCACTTTCACTGATAATAGGTTCCAAAATCTTCTCACCTATCAACTTAGCTTGTTCCTTCTTATTAGTAGATTTACTTAAGATTTCTTTTATACTAATTAGTACCAATACATTGTATGCACTCTTAATATCTTCACATGAACCAATTTCGCATTCAGAGTTACTTTCAGCTGCAACACCATTATCAATAACTTCAACATAAATAATGCCATCTAATTCCTCTTGTGTACATATATCATCAAATACATCATCCTTCACAGCACTATCTTTACCAAAATCATCATCAAAATAATCTGTGGGTGATGCCTCTGCATGCACATCTGCCTTAACTACTAAGTGTTCAACATCTGAAGTTACACTACTGAATTCGCTACCTGTTTCAATATCTGAGTCAGGTGTTATTTCCTCATTTTGGCTACCAATTTCTACTAATATACACTCCTGGAAATGGAAAAAAGAACACATTGACACCGGTGTGTCAGACCCACCATACTTGCTCCGGACACTGCGAGAGGGCTGTACAAGCAATGATCACACGCACGGCACAGCGGACACACCAGGAACCGCGGTGTTGGCCGTCGAATGGCGCTAGCTGCGCAGCATTTGTGCACCGCCGCCGTCAGTGTCAGCCAGTTTGCCGTGGCATACGGAGCTCCATCGCAGTCTTTAACACTGGTAGCATGCCGCGACATCGTGGACGTGAACCGTATGTGCAGTTGACGGACTTTGAGCGAGGGCGTATAGTGGGCATGCGGGAGGCCGGGTGGACGTACTGCCGAATTGCTCAACACGTGGGGCGTGAGGTCTCCACAGTACATCGATGTTGTCGCCAGTGGTCGGCGGAAGGTGCACGTGCCCGTCGACCTGGGACCGGACCGCAGCGACGCACGGATGCACGCCAAGACCGTAGGATCCTACGCAGTGCCGTAGGGGACCGCACCGCCACTTCCCAGCAAATTAGGGACACTGTTGCTCCTGGGGTATCGGCGAGGACCATTCGCAACTGTCTCCATGAAGCTGGGCTACGGTCCCGCACACCGTTAGGCCGTCTTCCGCTCACGCCCCAACATCGTGCAGCCCGCCTCCAGTTGTGTCGCGACAGGCGTGAATGGAGGGACGAATGGAGACGTGTCGTCTTCAGCGATGAGAGTCACTTCTGCCTTGGTGCCAATGATGGTTGTATGCGTGTTCGGCGCCGTGCAGGTGAGCACCACAATCAGGACTGCATACGACCGAAGCACACAGGGCCAACACCCGGCATCATGGTGTGGGGAGCGATCTCCTACACTGGCCGTACACCACTGGTGATCGTCGAGGGGACACTGAATAGTGCACGGTACATCCAAACCGTCATCGAACCCATCGTTCTACCATTCCTAGACCGGCAAGGGAACTTGCTGTTCCAACAGGACAATGCACGTCCGCATGTATCCCGTGCCACCCAATGTGCTCTAGAAGGTGTAAGTCAACTACCCTGGCCAGCAAGATTTCCGGATCTGTCCCCCATTGAGCATGTTTGGGACTGGATGAAGCGTCGTCTCATGCGGTCTGCACGTCCAGCACGAACGCTGGTCCAACTGAGGCGCCAGGTGGAAATGGCATGGCAAGCCGTTCCACAGGACTACATCCAGCATCTCTACGATCGTCTCCATGGGAGAATAGCAGCCTGCATTGCTGCGAAAGGTGGATATACACTGTACTAGTGCCGACATTGTGCATGCTCTGTTGCCTGTGTCCATGTGCCTGTGGTTCTGTCAGTGTGATCATGTGATGTATCTGACCCCAGGAATGTGTCAATAAAGTTTCCCCTTCCTGGGACAATGAATTCACGGTGTTCTTATTTCAATTTCCAGGAGTGTAGATGCCTCATTATCCTTACCTTCATCAGAAAACAAGCTAGTGATACCATACATATCATAAGTTCTGTTTACATCAGGTATTAATGTGTCATCAATTAATGCTAAGTCATGTTCAGTAAGTTCAAACTGTAGTCCTGCTTGAGTATGTGCATTATTCAATTCACTCAACATGTGATCCCAAAAGTTTTGCTTATAACTAGTATCATCTACGTAGTAATCCCTATTTACATTACATTTATGATTGCTTTTACATTTCTGTCTCTTTAACCTCCTATTTGCCTGGTTTGTGCCTTAACTATTCACCTCAAATTGACAGGCTCCAAACGAGGTGGTTACCTGTTTCCCTGGTTGGAATTTCTGTTGTAAGGCTGGTTACTGTTTCTCTGTTCTTGATGGTTTTCATGTCTGTTGTAACTACTGTTTTGGTCACCATGCCAGTTATTATTTCTGTGTCCATTATATTGTTGTGACCCCCCATTCCTATTGTGAGTGTTTCTGAGGATTTTATTGTACTGTCTGTCATCATTCTGCTATGCACGGTCAATTTTGTCTACATAATGTAAAAATTCGTCAACACTGTCATCTGGTCCATATACAAGTCCCCACTGAAAATGGTGTGGTAGGCGCCGTTTCAGTGTGTCAATCCGTATCAGTTCGTCCAATGGTTTGCTCAAATGAGACAATGTCGCTAATTGTTTTTCACAAAATTCTCGCATGCTAATTGCAAGACCTGTGTGATATTTGCTACCTTTAAGAAATTCAGATTTTATTCTTGCCTGTTTGTTTTCCAACCAAAACTTTGCCAAGAATTGGCGTTCAAAATCGGCAAAAGACGTAGTATTTGTATCTATGTTTTGGTTCGCCCATGTAAGGGCTTCACCATCCAAAAAACGTTTCGCAAATTTAACTTTAGCAGACTCTGGCATGTTAGGTTGGAAACTGTCTTTGCACTGATGCACAAAGTCAACCGGATGCAATTTCGCATCACCTGGGTAACATTTTAAACTAACATTGTTACAATTATTCACAAACATCTGGTTTGAATCAAAACTGGGCATTATATTATTTTGCAATTTTGAAACTTCAGAGCTGACTGTTTGCAGTTCTATTGTTACACTTTCTACTTTCTCGTCAATACGAGATATCTTAACAGAAACTACTTCAGAATTTAATTTCAATCTTTCCCCTACCAATTCTTTTTCTGAAACAACGAGTTCCTGCAACATTTTTAACTTGTCTTTTTGGTTCACTAATTCATTTAAAATGACTACTTCCGTGTTTTTGACACATTCGTTAACTAATTCAATGCTTTTGTTTGTTTCTTTAAATTCGGAGATTGTGAGAGCCTCCAAACAGTCAACTTTGGTTTCTACCCTTTCTATGTCACATACAACAATTTGTACTTTGTTATTTGTTGCATTGATTTCTTCTCTCAATGATTTTAAATTTTGGTCCAGCTTTTCTGTGACCTCTTTAATGTTGCTACCTAATTGGTTATATTGAGTTACCAGTTGTTCTAGTTTATTATTCAACAATTGAGATATCTGATCAATTAAATTCGGTTGCTGATTTGCTCCCAAAAAACCATGAAAAGGCGAACAACTACTGCTCGCGGAATTTGCTTCACTGTTTAAGTGTACATTTGGAGTTGAAGCATGAAAATCATAGCCTGACTGCGTGGTCATGCCTATTTGATTTAACTGAGTTTCGCTCATTTTGATCAAAGTGGCTAGACACTAGACAAAACACTTTCCTGCCTATCAGGTGAAATTGTCACAAGCACACAATGAAACAAAAACAGAAAATTATAGGACACAATTAAAAGGGGTACTTATCTGATTCATTCACGATGTCATTCCAGAATATCACTTTTGCTCCTGGCGATGTCCGTGGCACAGTCTGCAGCATACAAGATTATGGTTCCTGCCTCTTGTACATGGAATTCTTGCGAGTCGTCCTCTGCACAGTCTTCCACTTGATCCCAGCTCCTCCACCACATTGAGATGTTTATATTTTCCCACCTCCACATTGCAAATGTTTTGACTTTTGTGTGAAATGCCCAGTCGATGTGCTGTTGTTTTCATGTCAATTCTACCAACAGTGAGAGTTGTTTAGTTCTCGGGGTGTTGTAAAATTCCTGGATTCGTCTCGTCGCTGTGCAGCCTATGAAAAGGATTGTGGAAGACTCCCAAATAAATTCCAAAGTACAGTGCAGCTTTAACACCAATATATTTCCAGGACTCTGGTGTCCGAGCCTGGTGAACTGTACCGGTTACATCACATGTACCCAAAGTTGACATCAAATGACACAGTGTTCACAACAATCAACAAACGAATGAGCCTACAATACGTTTGCTCGCAACCCTAGCCAAAAAACGAGTGCCCCAAGGCACCTGCATGACCTCTATTTATACTTTAGTTAACAATTACCTACAATGAAAATTACAATTTTATATAAAATCACAATTAAAAGTTAAACTGAATATGAGATACACATTGCTAAAAATTTACAATCACAGTGCTGAACAAGGTGAACCTATTTTCAACTTAGTTATGAGCTAATATAACATTTTCTGACTAATTATGTTACAGGTAACAATTACATTTCTAAATTTGTTTATAACAAATCAACTAGTGCCTGAATTTTAGTGCTAACATATATCAGAGATTCAATTAACATGCTTTATTTATATGTTCTATTTAATTTGCTGTAGTAATTTTATAATGATAGGTTTACTGGTACATCCTGACCATGTGCTACATTTCTTTTGATTAGTTACAGTATTAATTTCACATTTATATTGTGTTTTTCACATAAGAACAATGTTAATCAGCAAAGCATCATTTTCGAATTATATGTATACTGAAATAGTGGTTATTTTTGTATGTAATTTGGAAACAGGTCACTTTACAATTGGGCAATTAGGACTGGTGTTTATCTTTAATGCTCTCCGAGGGGTTATGATAGGGTAATGAGATACAGTAATATTTCATCCTCTTTCACTGATGTATATATTGTATAGGATTTGGATACTGAGACAGGCAACTGGATGTTGTTAAAGTACTGTTTTTTCATGTCCTAGAGACTTGGAGATGATGTCAGCCATGGTGCTCCTTGGGATGGGCTGGTATGTGCTGGCACAATCTGGCTTGGATGGTACAAGTACAGTGGATTCAGTGTCACTGCTGTTGCACCTAGGATGTGGTAATTGTCACCAGGTAATGGATCCATGATGAGCCACATTGAATCCCATGATCAGTCATGATGTAACCTCAGATGCACTTGCCCACCAGACCCCAACTTTCAATGGTATGATGTTGTCCAAATCAACCAAAATGGTACTATGCTCTGGCTCATAATTTAATGATGTTGTGACATGTGACATCATGGCTAGTGAGTGATTTAAACAGGGCAATTAGCAGTACGTTGTGTTGCTCTCCATCATTCAATTTTGATGTTTCAAAACCTGTTCATCTTGTTTTTTATATCAAATGTTTGCAACTGATGGTAGATGGTGGCAAGTGCCTTGTTTTAGCACCATTAAGTATCTGCAACCATGTGGCTTGCTGAATGAATTTGTACAGTGCCACATGTATGGGAACTGCGAGAAGTTGGCTCAAGTTGCTGCTTAATTTTGAAATAGTGTATGGTTTAGTTAGTGTTAATTTTATTTTTGTTTGTTTTTGTTTTTGGGGATGGACCTTACTTGGATGGTGACTGGTTTTCCATGAGTGGGTTGTAGTTAAGTCAGGTTGGGACAGTTTTTTGTTTTTTTGTTTTTTTAAAGGCAGCTTTTTGGCCAAACTTAACTATGAAAAGGGAAGGTCACAACACTAACTGATGATTATTGTAGTGACTCATGTGAATGATATACAAACTAGTGTCACAGACTGATGAAAGTAGCACCTGTTTTGGTTAACATATGAAAAAAAATCAAAGAACATGTGGGGATGGACTGAACTTTAGTGTAGCCTGAGATTAAGTTTAGGTTGGATCATTATGGTTTCATTTGAGTCAATGAAGTCATTGTATGTGAATGGAAGAAAACTGGCTTGGCAACTGGCAGATCTGTATCATAGCTCAAAGCTGAGATCAGACTGGAATGTTAACATCTGGTTGAGAGTGGGCAAAGCCAGCAAATGTGAATGGAAGAAAACTGACTTTGTCGACCAGCAGATCTGAAGCATAGCCCAAAGTCTAGGATAGGTTGGAAAGTTACAGTTTGGTTTTGAATAAAATAAAACATGAAATGTGATAAAAAATCACAGTTCAGTAACTGCATATGCAGTCCCAGTGTTAATCAACCAACTCCATAGAATGCTACTATACCATGGCCACAAAAATGAAGAATGTGAGGTTTTTTTCAGGTGTGTCACTAAGCTGAGGATGTGTGACAATTTAATATTTTTACACCACTTGAATTTCATCAATATCTTACAATTCAATTTCTTACAATATTTGTGTAATTGAATTAAGTAAAAATGTTTTAGAACTGTGTGCATACAATTCTGCTCTACAGCACATCATAATGCACACCTGGCTCACTGATGCATTCCTGTGTCATGAAAATGCTATTCAGCAGCAGACAGTGTTTATTATTTGAAAAATGCTGAAATAAGCAAAGTGTAGGAAAACTGTCTATGGCTGCAGACTCACCTTCAAGCACAATCATGGTAAAGTGTTTGCCTACTGCAAAGAAAATGCACAAAGGTCTTTTTCTCACACAGTAGTTGCTTTCTTCACTTTTGTTGGGCTCAATTCATTATTTTTAATACCAATAGTGATCTGGAAATATGTCCATGACAAATTCACAGTTTTTCACCAGAGTCTGGACAACTGCTGAATGGTTTTGTGGCACCATAGTTTGATACATCATAACATATTCATGACAATATTGTGTAATTGAATAGATAAAAAATCTCCTCACAAACCAGCAGCAGAATGTACACATAAAGAAGAATCAGTCTTTCCTTCTCATCCTATGCAATAAGTTTCACCTGATCCGCAGTTGTGGAGACTTTTCCAAAATCTACCCCTTTTCCTAGACCACTCCAGTCCTTTCCCTTCACCCCTCTTCCTTCCACTTCAACCCTTCTGCCTGAAGTAGGAGCCACTGGCTCTGAAAGCTTGCCTAATTATGACCTTCTTTTATGTGTGTGTTCTGCTGCTGCTTGGTGATTAGACTTTTTATCTATCAAATCACTTTATAATAACATAAGATTCATTGTAGACATGGAGAAAGAACCTTTGTATCTTTTTTAGATGTCTTGGTTCTATCTGAAAGGTACACCTGAAAATGTTGTCAATTGTCCATTTGATCTGGTGATTAGATTTTTTTATCTATCTAGTTACATTATAATAACATAAAATTCACCATAGATATGAACAAAGAGGCTTTGTTTCTATTTTTAGATGTCTTAGTTCTATGTGATGGTACACCTGGACATGTTGTCTGTCAAATGTCCATCAGAACTGGTGTTACTGGCAGAGTACCAGTTACTGCCAACTGGCACAGGCAATAGGAGTTCTCAGGACACTGGTTCCAAAGCTCTAACCATCCTAGAGGCAGATATCCCACAGACACAACAGGAAAAATTCTGCATTGTATTCATAAAAGATGAATATACATCTTGTCAGACATTTATTTAATTTATCCAAGTCTACATAACATTAAAACTACAATCTAACATTAATTACAGAACATTCCACACTTTACAAGTCCAATGGTTAGAGCCAGAATGGCACGGCCATTTACTGCAAACAAGTTACAGGGTTCACTCAGGTTACTGCAGACCAACAAGTTTTCAGAGACCTGCCTTGCCCCACATTCACAAAATTCATAATCACTGATCCTCCCACGTCTTCAGAGTAGTCTTGCGCCTTGTCACCCCAGTTCCCATCCTACTGAGGGTCTTCTAGGTTCTGTATTGGAGGTGAAAGCCAGTTCGTAGCTCCTCATCTGTTGGCTATTGTCCTCCAGGAGACTTTGTTCCTCACAGCTAAGCTTGGAAAGCTTCTGCTTAACTTTGAATTAGTGGTGTTGTAAGTAGAAAGCTTTTTCTGAATTTCAGTCATAGTGGACAGGTGTGAGTTTCGAACAAAGGTTGCCTTGGATTTGTTTCTTCTTTTCATTCTCTGCTACTACCTGTCTTCTTATGTCTGGAGGTCCTGGTTCCATGAGTGAAAGGATCTTATTGGCTAGGAGTGGTCCTAGGCACCCTGTGACTATGCGACCTGTCTCGTGAGAAGCCATATCAACTGGTTTAGCATGTGTAGAGTTCCTCAATGCTGTGCAGTGTGCTCCACAGTAGAGAAATACAGAGCAAGTGTGGACTATGGGGAATGCTGGGCTATGCTCCTGATGTGGTATTTGTCAGCTCACAGGTAAGGTTGTTCATGGTACATATCTTCTTCCTGGTGTCTATGCATTGTTATTTGTAGGTTAAGGTACAGTTTAACTTTAATCCTATGGGTGGATGAAGTCATTTAGACTGTGCCCTTTCCAGGTGATGTCCAGATTTCTTCTCCTCCTTATTGTGTAGGTGGAATGACATACTTAAGTTTTATCTGGATTGGGTTTGAGGTGCTTGTCTTTGTAGTTCTTTGAGAGCATATATTAGCTTGGTTTCTAATTCTTCAGATGTCACTCTGAGCAGTGACAGCTGTGTCATTTGCATAGGTGAAGCACTGCATTCCACTATTGAGTTTCTAATCTTTCGTACATATGTTGTAAAGTACTTCCATGGGGAAGGCCATTTTTCTACATTCCCCACCAGCTCTTTGTGTCATTCAGAGTGATAAAAAATCATTTATTTTGCAGGAGACACTGAATAAACTGTGTCACTCGGTAGTCCTTAGTTGTTGTACACAGCTTCCTCATTAGTTTATCATGAGTAACAGTATCATAAGAAGCTATAAGATCAATAAAGGCAACTTCTGTAATCTACTTTCTTTCATACCCTTCCTCAATATGCTGAGTTAAATTATGTATCTGACTAGTACATGACTTTCCTGCTCTGAAACGACTGTTGCTGAATGAATTTCCTGTTGACAAACTCAGAAACTTGATTCAAAATCATTGTCTCCAGAACTTTAAGCAGATGGCATAGAAGTGGTATAGATCTGAAGTGCTTGCAGTCATTCAATTCTTGGCATGATTTAAGCAGTGTCTTACACCACATCTTCAGGAATGGCATTCTAGCACCACAAGTGTTCATCAGTTTCAGGATCCAATTTGTAGTTATGGGGCCAAAGTTATTTATTTGCTCTGATCTTATGTCATCCAAGGTGCAGATTTATTACTTTTCATTTGATGAATAGCAGTCCTCAGTTCTTAATATGTGGATGGAGTCTCAAGATGATCACATTGTTCAAATTTGGTTACTTTTGCTATTTTTGTGGTTTTGTCATTCAACAGCAGTTGGTGGGCTATTTGGTTAGAGGTGACCTTGCTCACTCCTGAGTGTGAAACAGGTTTATCAATTATTTCCAGGATTATCGACTACCTTATTTCATGCCCAAACTTTGTCAGGCGTAGATGACCTTCTTAGTTTAGCCAAAGAGGCCTAGTGAATGTTACATATACAAGATGTGTTGAAGTCTTGAGATCACCCTTTTTTTTTTTCTTAAGGTGGGTCAGACATAATGTGTGATTTGGCTTAAAATATGGGGACATTAATTGTGTATTTATGACACATATGGTGGCACTGTAAGGCACACAGAACTGTGGCCACTGTGGAGAAAGCAACAAGTGTTACTAATACTATAAAAGGCAAGTTTTCATTACAAGAGCAGTGGGTGATCATTCATTGTGTCCATTTGTGTGATGTGATACCCACTGAAATCCAACATGCTTTGAAAAGATGTGTGCTGATGCCATTATGAATGTTGAGAATACTTATTCATGTTTGCAATAGTTCAAGAAAGGATCAGTACTGTGTGATAATATACCAAAACTGTCTTGGCCTCACACCACCTCTTGGACAAAATGTTCATGTGAGTGGAAACATGATTTGGAGGATTACCAAAGGACTCCGTGGAAACAGATACAAGCTATCAAGATATTTTCAAAAACTACCTCCTGCCAGAATTGCAAGAAAAACACCCAGAAATGGCTGCAGATGTACTTTTTCACCAAGACAATGCAATAGTAAATAGTGCAGACATGATGCATGAGTTTCTTCATGAAAACGAATGTGAAGAGGTTCCTAATACTCCTCACTCACCTGATATGGATGCTATTGATTTTGTCCATGAAACAAATTTTTTATAATTACACATTCTTTGACCATGCATCACAGCATCAATGACTTTCCAGTGGTCAAGACAGGCTCCTAAAGATGTGTACGCCATGGCCATGACATGGACACTGTGAAAAGTTTGTATGGATCCTGGATGATTACATTGCACTTTTAATTTTATGTTTACATAACCACTTTGTTGAGAAGTGAATCAGAGACCTTAGAACCTGATGGTCCTTTATAAAATAATTAATGTGGCAGATAGATGCAATCATTGTGGTGTTTCTAGCAGGATGTTTCATGGAATCATGTGATTTAGAAACTCCATTCTCAGTGTAACCAGCGTTTTATTGCTAATGCAGTGAGTTAAAATGGTCAATATTTTATATAAAAAAGGTATACCTTCATCACAGATGGAGTTCAGAATAAACTTCTGACTAGCAGTAAAAGTACACACACTTAAGTAGCTCTCTAGCTAATCGTGAGTGCATCAATCATGTGCTGTTGGTGGTTTGAATGTCGTAGCTCAAAGTAATTTTTGCCTATTTGCACCTGAGGATGGTAAGGCAATATTGTGCTAACAGATTTTGGACATCTGCCACTTTTCCAAAATTTTATAGAACAGTCACTATCTTAGGAAAATTTCAAATAGCTTTAACAGTGGATCCAACTGGATGATACTTAATCATACTTATATGTACAGTGCAGTAATAGACAAGAAGTTTCAGAATGATGATAATGCAAATTGTGCTCAGTTTAACAATCCAAATCACATAAACAGCTGAGGTAAATTTTTAGATTTTTCTGGCAACAGCTGTTACTTTAATGACACTGAAGTGTGAGGAAAAATAACATTTCTCATGTATTTTAGAAAGTTTTGAGATAAATATGCTAGTAATGTCTTTAAATTAACAAATTTAAGGAAGTGAAAGAAAAGAGAAACTCATTGAATGTGTCTCTAGTAGCTTACATTTACAATAGAGATGTTTCAGTTTCAATCATGTCTTAATATTACCTGAGGCTCACTTTATTAGTAGTTGAAGATCATAAATGTAAGTCATGTTAATGCTCTTACACAAATAAAAATGTCAGTAATTTTTTATTTATTTACCTCCATATCAGTATCAGGAGGCAGAATAATTGCACCTGTTAAATCAGCTGTGGACATTAGTCGTGGAAAAGGATATTTGATAGGAAAAATTTCTTGAACAGATAATTTCTCCATTACAGGTTGTTGTATTTCTCTGTGGGTCTTCTGAGTCTTTGGCATTCTAATTCTTCTTGAAGAGAATTTCTTGTACGGAATAATATTTAAATTTTTATGTACAAGCTGCAACACCTTTCAGACAAAAAAAATTATATAATTTTTTATTTTATTTATTATTTTTATTTATTAATTAGAATTATATAATACTTAATTTTTAAGTGTATGACATTTAACTGATATGACAAGTGCCTTGACTGGTGGACCTGTAGTTCCAATACTGTCTCTACCAATGTAGTATGTATTTCTATATATCTGTGTTGGAAATACTGTAGAGAACAATGAAGTGTATAGCTTGAAATAACTGTTCTAGTGGAATGAAATTTTATTCAGATGTCATACATGTTGTGCACTGCATGGTCATTGCCACTGTATTGTCATATCTGACATATCATATTGACACTGATTTTATCAATGGAAAATCCAGGATGGAATGTAACAATATAATGAAAAGGATAGTTGCTACTCATCATATAGCAGAGATGGTGTCACAGAAAGGCACAACAAAAAGACTGTTGGAGAGTTATCTTTTGGCCAACAAGGTATTTGTCGAACATAGTCAACATGCACACACAGGTCTGGCTCCAGCTCCAAGAGACTGTGGTCAGGTGTGTGTGAGTTGCATTTACGTGAGTGTGTGTGAATGAGTATGTTGTCTATTTTTGACAAAGGCCTTGTTGGCTGAAAGCTAACTCTCCAACAGTCTTTTTATTGTGCCTTTCTGTGACTCAGAATCTCTGCTATAAGGTGAGTAGCAATTATTCTTTTCATTATATTGTGACATTGATTTAATCATTTAGTACCACTTCCCCTAGCTGCAATGTACTTTGACTGCCATGACAAGTTGCTATGACAATCCTCTTGGGAGGTTTGTTTTTGTAATCATTCAAGAGACGTTGGCAGTAGGGTAGACCAGTGCAAATGCCATTCCCATAATGTCATGACATGCCTAATGGAGACAAATCTGGTGATCCTGCTGCAAAATGTGATGAGTGATGCCATTGTGGTGTACTAACTTAATTTGATGCTAGAAACAGATAACTTTATTGTAAGCCAAATACACTGAAGTGACAAAAAGTCATGGGCTAGCAATATGCTCATATACAGATGGTGGCAGTATCACATACATAATGTATAAAAGGGAAGTGCATTGGCGGAGCTGTCATTTGTACTCAGTTGATTCATGTGGAAAGGTTACTGTCATGATTACGGCCACATGAGAGGAACCATCAGATACTGAACAGGGGTTGATAGCTGTGGCTAAACAGGTGGAACATTCCATTTTGTAAATCATTAGGGAGATCAATATTCCAATACCCACAGTGTCAAGAGTGTGCTGATAATATCAGATATCAGTCAGTATTCTTACCTTGAACAATGCGGTGGCTGAGAGTTTGCACTTAAAGCCTGAGAGGAGTGGCATTTGCATAGAGTTATCAGTGTCATCAGACAAGCAATACTGCATGAAATATCTGCAGAAATCAATGTGGGACATATGATGAAATTATATATTGGGATAGTGTGTCGAAACTTGGTGTTAGTGGGCTATGGCAGCAGATGACTCACTCTTGTACCTTTTCTAATGCCATGACATCACATGCAGCACCTATCCTGGGCTCATGATCATATTATTTGGACCCTAAATAACTAGGAAACCATGGCCTGGTCATATGAGCCCTGATTTCAGTTGGTAAGAGGTGATGGTATGGTTTGAGTGTGGCACAGACCCTACAAAACCATGGATCCAAATTGTGAAAAAGGCACTGTGCAAGTTGGTTGTGACTCCGTAATGGTGTGGACTGTGTTTGAATGGAATAGACTGGATCCTCCAGCCAAACTGAAGCAATCATTGACTGGAAATGGTTATGCTTGCTATGTGGAGCCCATCTGCAGCCTTTCATGGACTTCATGATTCCAAACAATGTCGTGTCACCAGGCCACATTTGTTCACAATTGCTTTGAAGAACATTCTGGACAATCTGAGTAAAAATTTGGCCACCCAGATTGCCCAACATGAATCCCATAAAACATAATGGGACATAATCAAGAGATCAATTCGTACACAAATCATGCACTGGCAACACTTTCACACTTATGGATGGCTATAAAGGTAGCATGGCTCATTGTTTCTGCAGTGGACTTCCATTGACTTGTTGAGTCCTGCCACATTGAGCTGCTGGACTATGCTGAGAAAAAGGAGGTCTGACACAATATTAGGAGGCATCCCATGACTTTTGGTCACCTAAGTTTATAATACAGAAATGTACAGAAGTTGAGGAAGTAAACAACTTTTTGCTGTTTTTTATCTACAAACACTCTCTATTGGAATTGATCACCTCTTTTGTGTTTTAGGCAGGGAAGTGTGCTTATGGTAATCCATCTTTATTAAAAACTATATTATTTTTGCAAATGCTGTATATTTAAAGATTTTGCTGTTACCTCTGAGTCATTTTCATCAGCTTCTTGGAACATTTTAAGAAGCTCGATAGCATCTTCTGCATATATATTGATCTTTTTTGCTATGAGTCTCAAACAGTCCATTACATTTTTGGGAGATAAGGTAATAGCTTCTGCTGCCATAGTGGGAATTTCAGGTTTAACATTGTTTCTGTAAAGTAATAGATTAACAACTTTACAATATTGGGCTTACATCTTTAAAATAAATTAAATACTAGGAACTCTGTTTATGTATACCGATTTCAACCGTTATTCAAGGCTTATATGTACTAAAGAGCTGATGGTAAGGATTAGCAACAGATGAGAATTATACTTAAAACTTACATAAAGCTTAATAAGAACAGTATGATAATTATTACAAGAAAAGTGGATGCATATGGCATATCAGTAAGATACATCTTATTTTACAATTCTATGTGTTGCCCATAATTCTGCCTGATGTTGAATTTCTCAGTTGTAAATGAGTAACTGCACTATTTGTTCTTAACAACTTGCACTATTAACAGTGGTTGGTCACTGTTTTTATTTTTTTGTAAGAATTTATTTGATTAAAGTTAGCTGCTACAAGCTTGACTATCAACATGTGGTATAGTGATACTTTATTGTTAACAGAGATAAAGTTGAAGTTTCTATGATCTGATTGTGTTTTGTTATATTTTTTTGGCTTGTTGTTGTTGGGATCCAGAGAACATAATGCATGAATGAGTGAGTGATTGAATGAATGAATGATTGTATAAATGAGTGACTGACTGACTGGCTTTCTGACTGGCTTGCTTGTGTATTTGTCACCTCTTGGATTTTTCACTATGGTTGAACCTCTTCTATTACTATGATCAGGGGCAACAGCTCAAATCCATCATTTTTAGCAGAGTGCGTGACTTATGTGGTGTCAAAAAAATCTGCACTAAGGCTTATCCTACTCAGAATTTGCTTGGCGTTTAAGGAGGACTTATAGGCTTCCTTAGCTGACATACTTTTGCAGTGAACCTTTGATGTTGCCTGCTGAATTCCATGAAGACTCCAAGCCTCCACTCCTTTCTGACCTCTCAACTTTGATTGAGCATGTCCTTACTGACATTGCTTACATCTGCACTCCATCTGTTCATGCGCACACTGCCCCATGTGCCTCTATTCATAAACCTTAGACCACTGTGAGTATGTTATGCTCTGTGATGACACTGTGCTGTCCATTTTCCAACAGATCTTACTCAGGTCGCACAAAGTGCTCCGTTGCTCTGCCACATGTTCAACATCCTCTTACATAATAAGTCACAAACTGTCCCCATCAACAGACTCAAGCCAGCTTGGATGCTTAATGATGAGCCCCCTCCATCTTTTACTTTGGCGTCTGATCTGGCTGACAGGCTGGCTCCTCCCTCCTTGGAATCCTTGTTGTTTGACTTCCCCCGAAAATGCATGCGATCCATGTGTTTCATGAATAACGAGTGCTGTGGGTACTGTGTATGACTTTGCCCTATCTGGCACTGCCACCATGAGCACTCACTTTAAGCTTTCCACATTGCCTGCTCCCTCCTACGTTGCACATTTCTACATTGACGTCTCTTCTCTATTAGTCAATGATCTCTCCTTGCAGTTACACGACAGCACTTTCTTCATGCTTCACTCACCTTCCCACATGCTCAATGATTCCCTTCATCACTTTATACTCCTGCAGGCCTTCAACCTTCCTCAAGAGGTCAAAGAAGACAGAATCACACCTTGATTGATGCCCTCAGGTGGCTTATCATCTATGTACCTCTTGCGACACATGCAGCTACCATGACATGGGACCAATTGAATCCTGTCTCCTATGCTGGCTGCCCTCTCTGCCCTCTCTGCCATCTGGCATAGCATGAGGACTACATTGTGTTGACCCTACACTGCTTCTCACCTGACCACACTATAAGAAAAGTTCCAGCTTCTCCACCCTCATGGGTCAGCCTTAACATGGCTGGTCAGGCAACCTTGCCACACACGACGTCCAATGCCAACCAACTGCCACATCACCTTGTTGATCTCAGCTCCACTACTTCACTTCCTCCCTCATGCTCTACACTGCCGGTTCTGTGGTGAGCACAACATCGAACATGTAGTTATCGTCTTTGAGAAGAACTACTTTCATTGATGATTTTTATGATCTCCTACTCAGTCTAGTATGAACATCCACTGTGTGCATTCAGTTGTGTTCGTGTGTGTCATTAATAGTAATAAAGTGCTTCTTTTCTACATTTGATTTTGCGTTGGTGATCTCTGCTCAACAATCTGCCTTGGAAGTAGGAATTGCCACAACTCTTATTTATTTATTTAACTCCAGTGGACTTCGTTGCCAAATAAACAAGATTATGTCAGTAAATATTCAGGTAGAAAGTATCAGAATAGCAAAATGCTGAACTGTTAAATTTCAAAATGAGAACAAAAATAATACCAGAAACAACAACAATAATAATTTTCTTCTTCTTCTTACTCAGATGTTTCCACTTGTGCAGGTCATTCACAAAGCTTCTACCAACAATAGTAATAATAATAATTACATAGCGTGTGAATGCACTTCAATCTACCAAGCTGAATATGACTACAGAATGAGGAAAACTGTTGGCCATGGCATATCAGTAAGAATTTCCCTAAATGATTTGTGAAAACCATGTAAAACCAACACAAAAATGGCTAAATCAGAAAACAAACATGAATCCTATTTGTAAGAACAATTTTCCTTACTTTTCAATTTATTTGAATGATTTCAAATTGTACAGTCCTTAATGACTTCACCCTCTTGTTTGGAATGCAAATGTGTCCTTCCATGGAGCAATTATGAGAGCTAATGTAAAATATTGGTACAAAAGATTAATCACCTATGGAAAAACAAAGAAAGGGGTATATTAAGATGATAGCAAGTGAGACAGATATTTTGTGAAAACCCCACAAAATTATCAGTAATGCATCAAAGTTTTCAATAAGAATATCTGTATTGTCTGAGGAGCTAATCTAAACTGGACATTGTAATTTTATTAAAATCGTTCCATTTATGACTGGAATAATTTGTAACGCACTTATTAAATCATTTAACAAGGAATTGTATCATTTAAAGTAGCAAAAAATCACAAACATGTGATCACGAATCATAATGTGTAGGCTTTCACAGCTGGGGTCTTCATTAGTTAAAACTTCTGGGCTGCTGGCCATGGTCAATCTACAAAACTTCTTCTTCCTGACATTTCATTGTCAGCTGCAGGCAACATCTTCCAAGGTGTCTCACTGACTGGCTGACAGGCTGTGGAGATCCTGTTTATATAGAGCACTTGGAGCAATCCATAATATTGTGAATAAATGCAAGATGAATTAAATCATTTGCGTATGGCTTTTAAGAAAAATGGATACAATGACAATGAGATAGATCGAGCAGTTCATTCCAGAAGAAAAGTGTCTGGCAACATTCAGCAACAACAGCTGTCACCTGGAAAAGTTTTTCTTCCATTTATTTGCAATATTATCGACTGTATTGGGAAAGTTCTGCCCAACCTTCAAATTGAAACAGTCTTTAGACCCACCAAGAAAGTTAGTGATGTTATAACCTTTAATTCACTAATAAATTGCGTGGATATACAAACGTAGAAACAATAGTGGGTTTCATGCTACCAACTCCGTAGCTGTCACTCAACTTCCGTGCCGTGACATGCGGCCGGCGCCGCTCATAGCCAGGTGGTGCTCCCGCGCTCAGCCGAGCTGCGGAGCACCTCTATTGCCATGTTTGTGTACTGACGTAGCGGCACTTTTAAATCTCGTGGCACTATCACAACACTTTTCCCCCCTTGATAAAAAAACACTTACTGTCACAACAAGTGAGTGTTTAAGATCAGCAAAAGACACACGACACCCCTTAGCAGCTCATGGGGTGTATAAAATTCCATGTAGCTGTGAGAGGGTTTATACTGGAACAACAAAAAGAAGTGTCAACACCTGCTTAACCAAACACAAAAGGAACTGTTGACTAGGGCACACCAACAAACCAGCTGTAGTGGAACATATTTTCAAAGGTGGTGATCATGAAATAGAATTTAGTGATATGAGCGTGCTAGCCAGGGCATCACATTATTATGCACATGTATATAGGGAAGCTATAGAGTTTCAGAAACACCACAATAATTCTAATAGAAAAGAGGAAGGCTTAAAGTTACAAGATATGGTGGTCGACTTTGCACCAACAATGTGACAATCAATTACCTTCAATTGAGAATAATGACAACTTACAGTTGGCTCCACATGACATTTGGTGGTGCCCTCTATGTGCTCTATATAAGCAGGACCTCCATGGCCTGGCAGCTAGTCATTGACTCAACTCAGAAGATGTTGCCCACAGTTGGCAACGAAACGTCAACAAGAAGAAGTTTTACAGATTGACCATGGTCTCTCAGCCCAGAGGTTATAACTGATGTGACCATGAAGTTAGGATGTATATAAATGTATTACTAAAACTAATGTACACTGAAACTGAGCATAATACGGACTATACAATCTGTTTAGAGACAGTTGCCCATGTTGAAAACAAACTAATTTGCCTTAAAATGATACATAAGGTGTGAAACTGTATTCATAGCTATGAAAAATAATTTTCCCAATCCAAGAGTTTGTAGATCAGCATAGTATAAGAGACAATTATGATGAATAATCACTCAATCCAGATACTCTGTACAACACTTTTATTGGCAACACAAACATACACTGAAAAGCAACTGAACACAACAAAGTCATGAGACCAACAGCTGATCAAAGAGTTTCCTACTCAGGATCCAAGTTGACTGCCAGCAATGTTATTTCATGGTGCAGTCTTTCCACAGAGCTCCTCCTCCCCTTCCTTACCCTCTCCTCCCTCCTCCCAGAGCACTGTGAGATAGGCTGCATGAAGTGTCATGAGTAGCTCTCATCTGCAGCACTGAGAATGTCATACAGTGGGCCATAACAAAAGTATGTGGTGGCTGGCTTTGTGAGGTGGGGAGGGGGGAGGGTAGCACTGGTAGTTGTGTGGCGTACAGCAGAAGCAAAGGAGGAGCCATGATTGTGAGGGTACCTTCACTGGAAATGCAGGATGTAAGAATGGTAGTATCAATGTCGGGTGGACATGTGACAGTCTTTCAGAAGTCCCATATGATGGGGCCATCAGCAGCCTGGCAGTTGATGTATTGACATTTGATAAGGGGATTGCTGTCTATGAGTTTGACATAGATGTCCTTGGGAAGGAAGCTGCAGATGTCCAGTCATAATAAGATGGCTGACAGTGCAGCATTGCTAGCGAGAGAGTTAGCAAGTGCCATGGAGTGGGGGTGCCTAGCATGTGTTGTTATCCTGTGAGCTGTCTTGAAGTGTCCACCTGGGTTTGAGTTGGCTGATGGACACAGCTGTGGGTTTTCCATTTATTAATATGTGAAAGGAGCAATCATCTCTTCAAAGCACTTTGTGGGATCCTGAGTAGGAAGAGGCTAGGGAAGAGCATACCATGTCATCTCTTGACATTACAAAATCACAGTCTCTGAATTCTTTATGAACAAAGGCCATCAATGAAAAGTGTGAGAGGGGCAGTGGTAGATGGAGGCACACTATGTGGTTCTTAACACGCATGGCTAAGTCTGGTAGGTCTGGAGGTGTAGGTGACTGTTCTTGGAGTATGAAGTCTGTTAGGAGGGATAGTATCTCAACACATGAAATTTTGGCCAGTGACGCTCCAAGACATCTATTTGTGCTGTGCTAATTTCCAGAAACACATAGAAGTGCCTCAGTCTATAGGGCACATGAAGGAACTTTTAACACATAGTGCCGCTTGACCAAACCATTGCTTTGAGAATGGTATGTTGTAGTTTCTAAGTGCTCAGTGCCTAACATATAGCACATTTAGATGAATAGAGCAGATTCAGACTGTCTGCTTTGGTCTGTGGTGATGGATGTGGGGCAGTCAAAGTGTGAGGTCCATGTTCCAATAAATGCTTTGGTGGTAGATTTGGCCATTACCTCTTTCAATGGTGTTGCTTCACCCATCATGTGATCTGATAGGTCACTGATAGGGTGTAGTGGTAGCCATTGGAGTTGGGTCATGGGCCAATGAGGTCAATATGTACATGTTGAAAGTGCCCTTTCAGGATTTGGAAATGGCCTATGGGAGGTTGCACTAGATGTGAGTCTTTGATTTCTTGACAAGGGTCACACATGAGCCCAAAGTTTACAGTCTTTCTTTATATAAGGCCGCACAAATCTGTCATGTGTGTGCTAAATTGTGGAGCTGGTTGAATACGATGCAGTGAGATCATTGGAGTATGAGGGGGTGTTGCGGAGTGTGGGATGGATTGCATGGGTTGCACCAGGATAGGGGGGGGGATCCAGTCTGTAAGTTCATTGATAGGTTGTGAATGAAGGCTTGTAGCCATTTATCATTTTGTTGAGCCTCATGAAACAGACCATAGTCTAGGTTAGATAACAAGCCATCGATGCATGAAAAATGATGTGCCACAACATTCTCTACAACTTTGAGGCATTGGGCGTAGCTGGTAGATTAGGCAACATAGTCTAAATGGCAAAAATGTCAGGGGAAGGTGCCTCTGGGTGTGTTTTGAACAGTCAGTGAGTGGGTGATGATTGCTGTGGATAATCTGGTGGTCCCCTTCTACATCCTGTCTAAAGTAGCGTACTGCTTTATAAAGTACCAAGACTCCCTGTCATAAGCAGAATCTTGGTTTGTGATGACATGAGCACCCAAGAAAAGAAACAGACAGGCTGCAGCATGCCCCCACCATCTCCGATGATGGTGTCACTCACACCTAGTATTATGAGGAACTGTACATCAGGGAGTGGATGCACCAAGGTGATGGCCTGGGTAAAGCTGTCCATGATGCCTTCAAAAACAGACTGCACATTATTCATCCAATGAGTTTGCATTTGA
Source organism: Schistocerca cancellata (assembly GCF_023864275.1). NCBI lineage: Eukaryota > Metazoa > Arthropoda > Insecta > Orthoptera > Acrididae > Schistocerca > Schistocerca cancellata. The sequence continues at coordinate 909,720,263 of NC_064626.1, read as the reverse complement.
TGATGGTATTGTTACCAGTGAGAACCTGTATTAGGCGTGGTTACATGGAGGCTGCCTGTGGAAGCAGTCCTATGAAGAAGTTTATCATGTCTAAGAACCATCCTAATTCTTGATAAACTTGTAGTGGAGGCAGGTGTTGAAAGTCTCTACATGTTATGGTGTCAGACAGATGGCCAATGCATTGTCAGATCATGTACAAAGTAGAGACACTTTGACTGTCAAAATTTTAACAGTAAATTGTTGAGGTATTTATTAAAAAGTTACCAAATTTACTGCCCCCCCCCCCCCCCATGAAATTATTCTCAGGGCTGAGAGCTCACATAAAATGAAATAGAATGCTCTGAAATATTTAGTGAGTCATGGAACATATGTTGGAAAGACAGATTAGATGCCAAGATGGGTGGGAGGGTCAAAGTTGAGAGTGACAGTGAAGTTATCTGGATGATTATTACAGATACTGATGAAATCAAGTTAACTGTTGGATGTTTTCACCAGCCACCTGATTCCACTGTGGCAGTTTTAGAGTCACTTCCAGGAAAGTCTGTGGTCAGCAAGCAGAAATACCCAGACTGTGAAACGTTAGTTGGAGGTGACTTTTGCTTATTGAGTATAGACTTGGATACCTATGGGCTCACTGCAGGTGGTATGGATAGACAGTCATGTGAAGTATTTCTGCCCGTGTTCACTGAAAACTGACTTGAACAACTAGTTAGACAACCCACAAGCAATGGAAATATTTTTGATCTTGTAACTACAAGCAGGCCTGAACTTATCAACAGAGTTAGTATAAGGACAAGGATCAGTGATGATGATGTTGTCATGGCAACAATGGTTACTTAAGTCAATGAACCTGTAAGGAAGTCCAGGAGAGTGTTTATTCTAGAAAAAGCAGGTAATCAGTTGTTAGCATCCCACTCAGACAATGAATGAACTTCATTTACTTCCAGTATAGAGGCATTATGGGAAAAGTTTCAACTGATTGTAAATTGTGCTCTGATGATGTATATGCCAAGGAACTGGATTAAGGATGGAAAATACCCTCTGTAACTTAATAATTAAACTCCAGAGATTGTTGTATCTTGGTTTGAAAAAGAGCATGCAAATGTTGACTGCAAAAGTTAATAGAAATTCATGTGTCCATAAGAAATGCACAATGCATACAACTTCCACCATCATACCTTAGGAAAGATTTTGCTGAGAACCTGAGAAAATTCTGGTCCTATGTAAAATCACTAAGCAGATTGAGGGCTTCTATACAATCATTCATCGACCAGGCTGGGATGGCAATAGAAGAGAGCAAAAGAAAAGGTGAAATTTTTTAATTTCATGTTTAAGAAATCATTCACACAGGAGGATTGTACAAACATACCATCATTTGATTGCCATTTAGATTACTTTGTGGAGATCATAGAAATTGGCATCTATGACGTAGAGAAGTAACTAAAAGATTTAAACACAAATAAGTCACTAGGTCCAGATGTGATTCCAATTCAGTTTTACAGAGAGTACTTTACAGTATTGGCTTCTTACTCAACCTGAATCTATCATGAATTGCTCACTGAAAAAAAGCCCCAAATGACTGGTAAAAGGTACAGATCACTCTCATATATAAGGAAGGTAAAAGAACTGACTTTCATAATTACAGACCAATATTCTTAACATTGCCTTCCTGCAGAATTCTTAAACAGGTTCTGATTTTGAATATAACAAATTTCCTTGAGATAGAAAAGTTTCTGTCCACAAATCCACAAGGATTTAGAAAGCATTGCTTGTGTGAAACTCAGCTTGTCTTTTCTCACATTATATCCTACAAACCATGGATGGAGGGTAACAGTCAGACTCCACATTCCTAGATTTCCAGAAAGTGTTTGACATGGTGCTCCACTGCAGACTGCTGAAGAAGGTCTTAGCCTATGCTTTAGGTCTCCAGATATCTGAATGGCTTAACTACATTTCAAGTAACAGAATTCAGTATGTTGTCTATGATGGTGAATGTTCCTCAGAGACAGGGATATCATCAGGAGTACCACAGGGAAGAGTGATAGGACTGCTTTTATTCTCTCTATATATAAATGACTCGATGGACAGGGAGAGCAGCAATCTATGGCTGGTTGCTGATGACACTGTGGTGTACAGGTAGGTGTCATTGTTAAGTGACTACAGGGCTGTACAAGATGACTTAGACAAAATTTCTAGTTGGTGTGATGAATGTAGAAAAATGTGAGTTAATGTGGAAGATTAGGAAAAATAGTCATGTATTGTTTGAATACAGCTTTAGCAGAGTGCAGTTTGACCCATTCATATTCATTATATATCTAGGCATAACACTGCAAAGTGATATGAAATGAACATATAAGGTTGGTTGTAGGGAAAGTGAATATTTCCCTTCATTTTATTGGGAGAGTCTGAGAAAGTATAGCTCATCTATTAAGGAGATGGAATATGGAATGCTACTATGACCCATTCTTGAGTAATGTTCGAGTGTTCTGGATCCCCACCAGGTTATATTAAAGGAAGACACTGAAGCTATTCAGAGGCATACTGCTAGATTTTTTACTGGTAGGTTTGATCAGCATGCAAGTATTACAGAGATTCTCTGTGAACTCAAATGGGAGTCCTTGAAGCAAAGACAACACTTTTTTCATAAGGCACTATTGAGGAAATTTAGAGATACGGCATTTGAACCCTATGGCACAACAATTCTGCCACTGCCAATGTGCATTTTGCCTAAGGATCACAAAGATAAGGCATGTGAAATTTGTGCTCATATAGAGTCTTTTAGAGAGTTGTTTTCCCCTTTCTTGAGAGTGAAACAGGAAAGAAAATGACTAGTAGTGGTATAGGGCACCCTCCATAATGCATTATACTGTGGTTTGCGAGTATTTGTGTAGATGCAGAATGGCAAAATGTCTGAAGAAGACAACTTCTTTGAGTTGAAGTTGACAGTTTCCTTTATTGATAATGATACCAGTACGAGAAAGTGTGTTGAAAACTTGTTTGAGACAGTTCTACATCTACATCTACATCTACATCTACATTTATACTCCGCAAGCCACCCAACGGTGTGTGGCGGAGGGCACTTTACGTGCCACTGTCATTACCTTCCTTTTCTGTTCCAGTCGCGTATGGTTCGCGGGAAGAACGACTGTCTGAAATCCTCCGTGCGAGGTCGGATCTCTCTGATTTTACATTCATGATCTCCTCGGGAGGTATAAGTAGGGGGAAGCAATATATTTGATACCTCATCCAGAAACGCACCCTCTCAAAACCTGGCGAGCAAGCTACACCACCGCAATGCAGAGCGCCTCTCTTGCAGAGTCTGCCACTTGAGTTTGCTAAACATCTCTGTAACGCTATCATGGTTACCAAATAACCCTGTAATGAAACGTGCTGCTCTTCTTTGGATCTTCTCTATCTCCTCCGTCAACCCGATCTGATATGGATCCCACACTGATGAGCAATACTCAAGTATAGGTCGAACAAGTGTTTTGTAAGCCACCTCCTTTCTTGATGGACTACTTTTCCTAAGGACTCTCCCAATGAATCTCAACCTGGTACCTGCCTTACCAACAATTAATTTTATATGATCATTCCACTTCAAATTATTCCGCAAGCATACTCCCAGATATTTTCAGAAGTAACTGCTACCAGTGTTTGTTCCGCTATCATATAATCATACAATAAAGGATCCTTCTTTCTATGTATTCGCAATACATTACATTTGTCTATGTTAAGGGTCAGTTGCCACTCCCTGCACCAAGTGCATATCCATTGCAGATCTTCCTGCATTTCGCTACAATTTTCTAATGCTGCAACTTCTCTGTATACTACAGCATCATCCGCAAAAAGCCGCATGGAACTTCCGACGCTATCTACCAGGTCATTTATATATATTGTGAAAAGCAATGGTCCCATAACACTCCCCTGTGGCACGCCAGAGGTTACTTTAATGTCTGTAGACGTCTCTCCATTGATAACAACATGCTGTGTTCTGTTTGCTAAAAATTCTTCAATCCAGCCACACAGCTGGTCTGATATTCCATAGGCTCTTACTTTGTTTATCAGGTGACAGTGCGAAACTGTATTGAATGCCTTCTGGAAGTCAAGGAAAATAGCATCTACCTGGGAGCCTGTATCTAATATTTTCTGGGTCTCATGAACAAATAAAGTGAGTTGGGTCTCACACGATCGCTGTTTCTGGAATCTATGCTGATTCCTACAGAGTAGATTCTGGGTGTTCAAAAACGACATGATACGTGAGCAAAAAATATGTTCTAAAATTCTACAACAGATCGACGTCAGAGATATAGGTCTATAGTTTTGCGCATCTGCTCGACGACCCTTCTTGAAGACTGGGACTACCTGTGCTCTTTTCCAATCATTTGGAACCTTCCGTTCCTTTAGAGACTTGCAGTACTCGGCTGTTAGAAGGGGGGCAAGTTCTTTCACATACTCTGTGTAGAATTGAATTGGTATCCTGTCAGTCCAGTGGACTTTCCTCTGTTGAGTGATTCCAGTTGCTTTCCTATTCCTTGGACACTTATTTTGATGTCAGCCATTTTTTCGTTTGTGCGAGGATTTAGAGAAGGAACTGCAGTGTGATCTTCCTCTGTGAAACAGCTTTGGAAAAAGGTGTTTAGTATTTCAGCTTTATGCAAGTCATCCTCTGTTTCAATGCCATCATCATCCCGGAGTGTCTGGATATGCTGTTTCGAGCCACTTACTGATTTAACATAAGACCAGAACTTCCTAGGATTTTCTGTCAAGTCGGTACATAGAATTTTACTTTCGAATTCACTGAACGCTTCACACATAGCCCTCCTTACGCTAACTTTGACATCGTTTAGCTTCTGTTTGTCTGAGAGGTTTTGGCTGCGTTTACACTTGGAGTGAAGCTCTCTTTGCTTTCGCAGTAGTTTCCTAACTTTGTTGTTGAACCACGGTGGGTTTTTCCCATCCCTCACAGTTTTACTCAGCATGTACCTGTCTAAAACGAATTTTACGATTGCCTTGAACTTTTTCCATAAACACTCAACATTGTCAGTGTCGGAACAGAAATTTTTGTTTTGATCTGCTAGGTAGTATTGTGACATTCTTGGTCTGGTGAGAAAATTAAAATGTCATCAAGGTAGGCATAAGAAAATTGGAATTTGAGCAGTAAACCATCAGTGAAGTGTTGTGACATCTGTGCTGCATTCTTATAAGTCCATACATCATGAACATAAATTTGAACAGACCAAAAGGCATGATTTTGGCCATTTTTTGAATGTAATTAGTACACATGAGTGTTACTGTCAATGACAGTGAAAACAGAAGTGTTCACTTAATAATGAGTGGAGTCCTTAAACTTTGGTATTGGATAACTGTCCATAATTTTATGATCATTGAGGATTCTGTAATCACTGCACAACCTGAGAGATCTGTTCTTTTTGGGGCCAATTTTATGGGAGAATCCCAAGAACTGTCAGATGAGTGAACGCTCCCTGCTTGTAGGAGCTTATCCTCTGCTGCTTTGGTAGCCCTAAGTAGATCTGTTGGTAGTCAATGTGTTCTGCAGTGCACCAGGGGGCCAGGGGTGGTGATGATTTTGTGGACTGTTCCATTTGTAACGGCACACTGTGTGAATTGCTCTGGCAGGAGGGAGCATGAAGATTTAGTAGAGGGTGGGCAAGCAAAGGGTGTAATAGTGACCTCTGTAGGGGTATCTGGAAGCAGCACAGTAGGTATCTCTATGCATGGCTGTTGGAAAGGTGGTAGTGACAGGTGTAGGTAATCAACATAAGTGGTCAAGGTGTTCCAAGTTACATGGAGCTTCTGCTTAACATCTTGAATTCTGTGTTGCATGATGTTGCTATCATGTATCAAGTGAAAGTTCATTTCATGCATGTTAGAGTACAGTTGTTGAACATGCTGAATATGGTTGATGGTGTGGAATTACTTTTGAAGGAGCTGGTGAAAATATGATGTATCCACAGACAGTATCTGCAGTGAAGCAAGCTATGGCTTTGTGAGTTAACATGCCATTAGTCAGGACTGGAACCAAGTGGAAGTGCCAGAGACAACTGCACAGAAAACCGGTTCTGCCAGATCCATGATGATAGATGTCCAAGTGAACTTTTCATTGAGGCCAAGGTCTAGTGTGCAGACTTGTGAGCTGTCAACTTGGATTGTGGAATTATTTGCTGCACAGAGTTGGACAAATGTGGGGGATGGTATTTAACCTGTCAAGTAGGGTGGAAAAGTGCTGATCTCTGAGACTGTGTTGACCAGATATAATCGTCCGTTGAAGTGGCAAAAAAAAAAAAAAAAAAAAAAAAAAAAAAAAAAAAAAAAAAAAAAAAAAAAAAAAAACCGGGCAGTGGATCAGATTTGGTCTGTTATTGTTGTCATGGGTATTGAGGTGACTTAAAAATTTTGTACAGTCTAGCACATATCTGGGAAACCATGCATGTAGTTTGGTAAATTTCTCAGAGGACAGCAATTGCAGGTGCAATTGGTGTATGTTGCATGATACCAAGATAAACAATTCTGTGCTGGCATGGTTAGATTGGTGATATGTCACAGAGGCAGAGAGGTGATGCAGTTGATCATGCTCTGTGCAGATGCAAGCATGGATTAGATGGTGTGAAGGCAGGGATTTGTTGATGCTGCATGAAGGTCATTGCTCCAGAAGGGTGCAGCTTTGGAGAAGTCGGGTGGGGTCAGCTCAACTCATTATTGGCCGTTGCTTGAACTGGCATTGAAGTTGTAAGTCACGCTCACTGCCATTGTTGTTGATATTATTAATGTACTGTCTGTGTTGTACAATCAATTGTTTTCAATTTTCAAGTTTAAGGTGTGCATCCAATGATTCATTTTCATGGACAACTATGACCAGTTGCACTTGTGCAAGCTGTTTCACAACCAACACAGTCCATAACATAGGTTGGACGTAAGTTGGATATCGCTCTGGCTGCATAGGTGATACCAGACTTGTGATGGGGGTCTTGTCACTTAAAATTCCGTAGTAAATGATGCGACTGATTTGTTCCTTTGGGGAGTGGGTGATGTAGCAGAGTAGTGCAGCTTTCACCATCTCATATTTGTTGCCTGCTGCAGGTATGGGGGGAGGAGATGGATGGCAAGATGATATCACTTATTATTTCTGGGTGTCTCTCCAAGATGCTTAATAAGGTGATGAATTTGGTGCCCTTGCTTGTGACATCTCTTGATGTGATGATATAGTCAAAACAACAAATGAGAAAGGACGCTGTTCTGTCCTGAAGGGTGTGTCCTGTGGCCAGAAGATTCCTAAGCTGGAGTTCATAGAGGCTGAACAGCTGCACAGGTATTGTCCATACACAGAAAATATGAAGTAAAGGAGACAATGCAAGAGGCAGTGCAGCTGGTAGAATGAGTTCCAGATTGAACATGTTCATGCACAGTGTGGTTGTCCCTTCAAAAGTCATTAAACATGAATCCAACTGGTTGGATCACCATGGTTCAGATGTTGCCAAATTTGCAAACGGAACAGGGTCCTGTGTGAAATCATAAAATACATTTTTTGTTATCTTCCATTGTTCAGCGGTGTTACATATTAACGTAGCACTGTCCAGGGTACTACCACTATCACTTTTTATCACATAAGCTGTGTCTAGGGTGTTATCCATAATGGTTGACGTCATGGCTTGAGAAACATTGATCCAAGCAAAAATTGTGCAGCACAATGTGAGCATATCAGCAGCATTGTTGTTGCACAATAATCCAGAATGTTGAAATTTGCATGTGATCATGATTATTGGGAGTCACCAATCTAGCTCTATAGGGTATAGGAGACAGTTATGAAGAATAATGACTCGATACAAATATTCTGAATAACACTTTTATTGATAATCCAAACATATACCACAAAAGGAACCAAATGCACAAAACAATTAAACTGAGTACTGTTCACAGAGTTTCTTGCCTGGGACCAAGGTCAACTGCAGCAACATTACATTGTGGACCAGTGTTCCCACAAATTCTTGTCAAAAATGTCATGCCATCCTAAGAATTTTTATTGTGTTGTATTTTTTGGTCTTCTTGTCTACAAAAGAAACTTACATCTATGGCACTGCACAAGTCTAAAGTACAGGTGATATCATAATATGCAACAGAACTAACTTAATGTTTTGTGCATGCATATTCAGATTGAAATCATATATATAATACACTTCATATATTTAAATATTCCTCAAAATCAATGATTTTTCAAAGGGTTTTGCCACAGTATTTGCTTTTGTGCTTTCAGTAAGTTTATAAGTTCTATTTTGAAAATACCGTTCTGCTACAGGGCAGTGTTGGTCTGGATCAACTGAAAGTTTTTGTTTTTTTCTGGAAGTGATAATGACTACCACAATTTTTTTTTGCAACCTACTCTCATTATATGTTGCATTTAATCTAAAAAGTCATATAAGTTTCCATGATGTGGATACATTGTAAATGGGGAATATCAGTTTGTGTGAGCCTCGGCAACATAGTGACTATACATCACCTGTGATGACAAAATAAACATTGCTGGCCTATGCAGTAGAGTGAACAATAATACCTGTAATAGTTTAATATGTTTTTAACCTCTGAACAATGTAGACCATGATGTAATTCTGTCCAGTAAATAAAGTAAGGATTTGTCTACTACACACTGTGTACCATTTACTACTTATGCACTTCTGCTGGTACTGCATTTCCTACAGTGGCGACCTTGTCTACTGAGCTGCATCATGATTTTGTGTAAATCTGCTGTGCCAGTTGGGTACTCGACAATGCTGTCATTGTTTGTTGCATTGCCTCACTATATCAATGACAGTGGCAAGAATATTTCACAAACTCTGCCATGATGTGATGTGAACACTCTTTGTGACACTTTACAAAGTAACATCTGACCTGGACAAGAGGAACTTCAGTGCAGTGATTTAGATTGAAACAATGCTGACTGGAGTAATGAACAATGGCACCCTGTTTATCCTGCAACTGATACCTCATGTGCTCCTAGTTTTTCTTCTGTTTCAGCTCCTGCACATACCTCTGTAATGGTTCTTTATTTACGTGACCATTACGGCACTCCAACCCCAGTTCTCAATACCAGTACATATTTTTGTGACAATATGCACGTTTGGTTTTATTAATTTATAGGTACTCCAATGTATCGATATATTACAGTGATATGGTTCTTGTGTGTATTAATTTCTGTGAGACTGTCATAATCTCTGACTTACTTGTAACTGTTTTGGTGCGAATGCGCACAGAGCAGTCTTTGTTTCACTTTGTCAAAAATTAAGTTGTTATTTCGCTTTGTAAAAGAACAGTCAAGTCTTGTGTTTGGTTAAAGTGGAAATTAAATATATGAAGATGAATACAAAACTGTTTTCTTGATGATGTGACAATTAAGAAGAAGGATATGTGAATTTACAAGAAGTTTAATAAAAATATGGATCGTGAACACCAAGTCAAAAATTACTTCTACCAAACCATTGTTCTGATCTGGGATTGTTTGATCATTAAGAATTTCTTGAAAAACACATATGTTAGGCCTTCAAATATTGCCAAAATACAGATCTATACCTTCTAGCAGTCAAAGTGGAATCACCCTAGAGTCAACAAGATGAGCCATAACAACTTTGACGAAATGTAAGTGGGAATCCATTCAAGATAAGTGCCAAATTGATGACTTTTTACAGTGACCTCATTATTTCCATTCTGACGATACCATCCACAGTCAATAACTTTGTTGTTACCCGATAACTCGAACGTGTGCTGCTTGAGCAACATTATTAATCTCATTTCCTACCTACTTTGCAAGTGGTGGTATTATTAGACTGTGGACTTCTGAACCTTTCCAGTGACTTTTCAAGTGATATTCTCCAGCCACAATTCTGCACAGATGCCCTAATGGCTCCTTTCCTGTGCATCAACAATGAACTCTTTCAGGTGATCCTGCCATTATCTCATTTACAGCTGTGATGTACTGACAGCAAATTACAATGGCCAATCCCATCATGGCATCTTGAAATATTACTGTATCTCATTGCTACCTATCAGAACCCCTCAGAGAGCATTAAAGACAAACACCAGTCCTAATTGCCTGATTGTAAAATGACCTGTTTCCAAATTACATACAAAAATAACCACTATTTCAGCAAACATATAATTCGAAAATGATGCTTTGCTGTTTAACATTGTTCTTATGTGAAAAACGCAATATAAATGTGAAATTAATACTGTAACTAATCAAAAGAAATGTAGCATATGGTCAGGATGTACCAGCAAACCTATCATTATAAAATTACTACAGCAAATTAAATAGAACATATAAATAAAGCATGTTTATTGAATCTCCGATATATGTTAGCACTAAAATTCAGGCACTAGTTGATTTGTTATAAACAAATTTAGAAATGTAATTGTTACCTGTAACATAATTAGTCAGAAAATGTTATATTAACTCATAACTAAGTTGAAAATAGGTTCACCTTGTTCAGCACTGTGATTGTAAATTTTTAGCAATGTGTATCTCATATTCGGTTTAACTTTTAATTGTGATTTTACATAAAATTGTAATTTTGATTGTCTGTAATTGTTAACAAAAGTATAAATAGAGGTCACACAGGCACCTTGGGGCACTCGTTTTTTGGCTAGGGTTGCAAGCAAATGTATTGTAGGCTCACTCGTTTGTTGATTGTTGTGAACACTGTGTCGTTTGATGTCAACTTTGGGTACATGTGATGTAACTGGTACAGTTCACCAGGCTTGGACAAAAGAGTCCTGGAAATATATCGATATTAAAACTGCACTGTACTTTGGAATTTATTTGGGAGTCTTCCACAATCCTTTTCATAGGCTGCACTCATTCCAGCCACATCTCCTGCTCCACATACCTTGTTTAACCTAACCTTCACCACACACCTCATGTCTCATGACTCTCAGGTGCATTTGGCATACAGTGCTAATATGTTCTGCAGGTCTGAATTTTTGTAACATTCAATGCTTAAGGTTTCACCTACAACGCAACCTGTGTTGACAACACTTTTGTGTCAGACACGTCATGTGCTTTTGACCTCTCATGCACCACTTACAGAGGTGGGAGACATCCATTCAGTTGACCAAGTATTTACATCCTGTGCCTGCCACATTAGTTTTCGAGCCGCACAACACTGCATTTCCATGGTACTTCACCCAAGGTTTATGCTTCATATGATGTGACATCCATGCCAACCATGCAGTGTGCTTCCACATTGCTGCCAGAAAGCCACTTCGGAGAGATGCTGCAACTGTATACTCCATCATTTCTGCACTGTTCACATCAATCAACACCATGCTCTGGCCAGTTGTGCACGTACAACCCATGGACGGTGACCACACAGTCCCCCTCATTTTAAACTGCCCCTGTTCTGTACTAACCTTCCAGAAGTATGGTTCACTCTATGCAAATGCTTGATGTCAGCTCACAGGATTGTCCATGATAATACAACATTATGACCTTACTTGGCCACGTAGGTGATGATGCAGACTAATCAGCGACCTGTTCCTGGCAGTACCCACTCACAAGTATGAGATTATTAAGGCTTTGCTGCTTCTGTGCCTCTCACACTTCCTGGAACAGCAACTACACATAGTTATGCATGAAGAAACCCTCTGCGACAACCCACCATCCTCACTCTGGCGACACTGCAGACACAGATTGATCCTTTACTGAAGCCTAACTGCATGCTCTGGATGCTGCAGCTGTTGAAACTTCCCACACACATCCAGATGCAGTGCTGTCACATGAGGATGACCCCCCTCAATGCCAGACTTTGCCTCATGGACCGAATTCACACACTGGCACAGCATCATACTCTCATCAACAACTGGTCTGATGTCAGCACCTCCATCACCCTGCTTGGCTACAAGGCATTTGAGCCTAACCGACTACTGTCAAGCTAGACTGAGCTCCCCCACTCACTGTCAGCTGACATCACTGCCCCTGCCCCATACAGCCACAACACATCCGAGGTCATTTGACCCCGGCCAATCTGGCCCTGGCCATCTCCCACCACTATGATGCATGACCTTCACTATGCTGATTGACAACAATAATTAAATGATACATCAAATATGCCCCACTCCCCAGCCCACCCTGCTCTTCCCCCCTTCTCCCTCTCAGCACTGTTTACAAGCAGATACCACTTTAGAGAACAATGCCACCTGCCTCCGCCCCTTTAATGGCAGAACAATACTGCTGGTTCCATAGCTGATGCAGACAGGAAGCTAGCAACTGCAGAGCGCCTTGTGATTACCTAAATGAACACAGCATAGGCGAATCAGGCTGCTCTCCAACCACAGGACACCTTAATCAACTGCACCTGCATAATTTTGCCAACTCACATTGCCCTTTCGATGGCTCATGCTTATTTTTTTATGACCATCTCATGCAAACCTACTTCCTAGTGACATCAGCACCCTCTCACCAGCTTGGGCACTGAATAATCTCTTACCATCATTGCTCCAATTACGTGCCATGAACGACACTATCACTGATATTGTTGGCAGTGCCTCAATTGCTTTGGACTTGGGAGTAGAGATTCAGATGCATTGGACCTCCCTCATCACTGAGATGGTCAAGTTAGTCCTAGGAGGAGACTTTCTGCATCATTATCAATTGCTTGCTGACCTTGCCTGCAGTTTATCACTGATGTTGTTGGCAGTGCCTCAATTGCTTTGGACTTGAGAGTAGAGATTCAGATGCACTGGACCTCCCTCATCACTGAGATGGTCATGTTAGTCCTAGGAGGAGACTTCCTGCAGCATTATCAATTGCTTGCTGACCTTGCCTGCAGTTTGTTGCTATGCAGTGATGGTCAGCAGTGAAACATTGGAGTTATCAGAAAAAATCTCCCCAAACATTCCTGTCTACCTTCCACCTTTTCATCACACAGAGATGCATCAATAGACCTCCTCCTAAAGTGCTCAGTGCTCTTTAGTGAACTTCACTCTTTGATGTCCAAATATCCTTCAATATGTGCCAAAAATGACATTATGAGACACAAGAACATGGATCTTTGGCAGTGTGTTGCTCACACTGCAGCATCACTTCACACTGCCAAACACAACCTTTCTGTCGTACAACATTAGCAACAGCCATACCATATGTCTGCCTCTTTGGAGAACGCCAACATAGTTACAGAACCTACCTGCAAGGAATGTGAAGAACAGGTTAGTGAAGTGTTGTGTCCAATTTCAGTGCACGTTTCTGACATCCCCCCCAGTCACACAGTGCAATGCCATGGGTCATCATCCATAAGGGCCTGTCCATCTGCCTGCATGTGATGCCATGCATTGGTGCTGCAAGACCGGTCCTTCACCCACTGTTTACAGGCCCTTATAAAATAATTACTCACACCATGAACACATTTGACTTCATGACTAGGGGAAAATGATTGACAGTGTCTGTTAATAGACTGAAGCCAGCTTGGACCCTAGCAGAATGGTCTCTGCAGCCACCACCTAGCCCTGTACCTGACCAATCATCTTCTACCACTTTCACACTGGATCTCAACCTCTCTGATTTTCTCCTCGAGGGTATATTTGTGACATTGTTGATAAAAACCTGGCCATCTTCATGCAGCACAAAGACAGGAGATCTGGGACCAGCATGATTTCGCACCAATACCACCAAACCTCACCTATAGCAGCTGACATGGATATGGCAGAAGTGATGTCCCAACTCACTACCGATGGCTCCCTCATTATAACCACCCCACTTTATGGTGTGGCTGACCCTGCTACAGCCAACAATAGAACTACACTGTTGGCCACCCTTGACACTCACCTCCAAGGCTCTTACCGATGCCAGCCCACTGGTACTGACTACATCCCACTATGGATGCACCCTCCGGCCTCTTGCCCTCCTTAGAGACTACAATATCACTGGCATCACTGCAGCTGTTGCTCCACCACAGATCAACAACGTCAGCTCACCTCCCTGAAGCACTTCCCATCTGCTGTGCTCCACACTATGGGGAGGGGACTCTGTAGTGACATAGCAACTATAAGTTACCTCTGACAGACAAAATAAACATCACTGCCCTGTGCAGTAGAGTGAAAAATAATATCTGTAGGGGTTTAGTATGTGTTGAACCTCTGACCAGTAACAATTTGTCTGCCACACTCCATGTACCATTTATTACATATGCACTCCCACTGGTACAGCGTTTCCTACAAGTGATTATTTTAATGACTCTTTTCTGCAGTTTCAGTTAACTGATAAGTGCTTTTGGATTTTCCTGAAATGTGAGTCCATATTTAAAGTGAGAATGAAAGTAGGCACAATATATACCCATTACTGTTTCCTCACAACAGGAGTATATTAGTGGAGAAAGAAAGTAACAGCTTTAGTTTAATTTTGCATTCATATATTATATGCTTGTTCCACTTTAAACTGTTCACTACCATAATCATAAAACTTTGTTTAATGTACTGTTATCAACTGGTTCAGATTAGATTATCATTCCATACCTCCAAAAATGAGATGATTTTTGTGGGTGTGGAACATATCAGAAAGTATAACGTAAGGAACATAGAAAATTTGAATGTAATGCTTACTTCCCTGATCATTCATCAAGAGATTGTCAAAATATGTGAATACATTACAATAAACTGAAATTTCTTATATTTACACTGTTGGAATGAAATATGGTTATGCACTTTTAACTAATTTATCATACACAAAAATACCTTATCTTGACTGTTGTGACCAACTGCTGTCAAAACAGAAATCTAACAGACATTTGTACTTAAACTTGTTTAAAAGGCCCTGTTAAGAAATTTATCTATAAGAGTAGTATTGATACTATGTATTGGGCTATTGGTTGGAAACAACAAATTTCATTATGGAATAAATGTACTGAGAAGCACTGGTTAGAATACCCAGTTCTCTGAACAAGTTTCTATATGATGTTCATGAATTTACACCCTGAATGAGTCTTATGACATGCTTTTTCTCAGTTTGATGAGTTACCCCAGTATATGATCTCATATGACATAATAGAATTAAATTAAGCAAAGCATGCAAGTCTTTTTTTATGTTTGTATCTCCTACATCTGACATCATTTGGACTGCAAATACAGAGTTGTTTAGGTGCTTCAGCAATTCTGTGGTGTGCTCTTCCCAACCAAATTTAATATCGAGTTGTAACCCCAGAAATTGAACGCTGTCTTCATATTTGATCTGCATGTCTCCATATGTTATACACATGCTAGAAGGAAATCTGTTACAGGTTCTAAACTGTGTTTAGTGGGTCTTTTCAAAGTTTAATGACCCTGAATTAGCTTTAAAACATTTCTAAATCTAGAGACCCTTCAGAAAGAAGAGATATTAGTGTGAATCATGTTTACTGCTTGTTTATGATTACCCAAGAAGCAATTAATATGCACGGACTTAAAACACCATACTTTTGAATTATGACAGTAAAACTTTATGATCTATCATGTCATAACTTTTGATAGGTCAATAAACTCTCCTGTTGACTCCTGTTTTATGTCTCTCAGGCTTAGTATATGTTTATTGCACTTATGTGGATGTAGAACCAATGGCTCTACCCACCAGATTAGATTAAATTAGATTAGATTAGATTTGATTAATACTAGTTCCATGAATCATGAATACGATATTTCATAATGATGTGGAACGAGTCACATTTTTCAATACATGACATAATTAAGTTAATATAACAACTTCTTTATTTTTTTAAAATTTTTTCTTTTTTTGTTTTTTCTTCTTCTTCTTTTTTCTTAATTTATATCTAAAAATTCCTCTATGGAGTAGAAAGAGTTGTCATTCAGAAATTCTTTTAATTTCTTCTTAAATACTTGTTGGTTATCTGTCAGACTTTTGATACTATTTGGTAAGTGACCAAAGACTTTAGTGGCAGTATAATTCACCCCTTTCTGTGCCAAAGTTAGATTTAATCTTGAATAGTGAAGATCATCCTTTCTCCTAGTATTATAGTTATGCACACTGCTATTACTTTTGAATTGGGTTTGGTTGTTAATAACAAATTTCATAAGAGACTATATATACTGAGAAGCTACTGTGAATATCCCTAGATCCTTAAATAAATGTCTGCAGGATGATCTTGGGTGGACTCCAGCTATTATTCTGATTACACGCTTTTGTGGAATAAATACTTTATTCCTCAGTGATGAATTACCCCAAAATATGATGCCATATGCAAGCAATGAGTGAAAATAGGCATAGTAAGCTAATTTACTAAGATGTTTATCACCAAAATTTGCAATGTCCCTTATTACATAAGTAGCTGAACTCAAACGTTTCAGCAGATCATCAATGTGTTTCTTCCAATTTAATCTCTCATCAATGGACACACCTAAATATTTTAAATATTCTACCTTAGCTATATGCTTCTGTTTAAGGTCTATATTTATTAATGGCGTCATACCATTTACTGTACGGAAATGTATGTACTGTGTCTTATCAAAATTCAGTGAGAGTCCGTTTACAAGGAACCACTTAGTAATTTTCTGAAAGACATTATTGACAATTTCATCAGTTATTCTTGTATGTCAGGTGTGATTACTATACTTGTATCATCAGCAAAGAGAACTAACTTTGCCTCTTCATGAATATAGAATGGCAAGTCATTAATATATATTAAGAACAACAAAGGACCCAAGACTGACCCTTGTGGAACCCCATTCTTGATAGTTCCCCAGTTTGAGGAATGTGCTGATCTTTGCATATTATGAGAACTGCTTATTTCAGCTTTCTGCACTCTTCCAGTTAGGTACAAACTAAACCATTTGTGCACTGTCCCACTCATGCCACAATACTTGAGCTTGTCTAGCAGAATTTCATGATTTACACAATAAAAAGCCTTTGAGAGATCACAAAAAATCCCAATGGATGGTGTTCGGTTATTCAGATCATTCAAAATTTGATTGGTGAAAGCATATATGGCATTTTCTGTTGAAAAACCTTTCTGGAAACCAAACTGACATTTTGTTAGTACTTCATTTTTACAGATATTTGAAGCTACTCTTGAATACATTACTTTCTCACAAATTTTGTATAAAGCTGATAGAAGGGAGATTGGATGGTAATTGTTGACATCAGATCTATCCCCCTTTTTATGCAAAGGTATAACAATAGCATATTTCAGTCTATCAGGGAAAATGACCTGTTCCAGAGAGCTATTACACAGGTGGCTGAGAATCTTACTTATCTGTTGAGAACAAGCTTTTAATATTTTGCTGGAAATGCCATCAATTCCATGTGAGTTTTTGCTTTTAAGCAAGTTTATTATTTTCCTAATTTCAGAGGGAGAAGTGGGTGAGATTTCAATTGTATCAAATTGCATAGGTATGGCCTCTTCCATTAACAGCCTAGCATCTTCTAATGAACACCTGGATCCTACTATATTAGAAAATGATTGTTAAAAATATTTTCAACTTCTGACTTTTTGTTTGTAAAGTTTTCATTCAATTTGATGGTAATACTGTCTTCCTGTGCTCTTTGTTGACCTGTTTCTCTTTTAATAATATTCCAAATTGTTTTAATTTTATTATCAGAGTTGCTGCTTTCAAACATGATACACATACTTCTGGATTTTTTAATAACTTTTCTTAATATAGCACAGTAGTTTTTATAATGTTTGATAGTTTCTGGGTCACTACTCTTTCTTGCTGTCAGATACATTTCCCTTTTCCGGTTAGAAGATATTTTTATACCCTTAGTAAGCCATGGTTTGTTACATGGTTTCTTACCAGTATATTTAACTATTTTCTTGGGGAAGCAGTTTTCAAATGCATTTACAAAAGTGTCATGAAATAAATTATATTTTAAATTGGCATCAGGTTCATGGTACACCTCATCCCAGTCTAACTGCTGTACGCTTTCCCTGAAATTTGCAATTGTTAAATCGTTGACTGAACGTACTACTTTGGAGGTCTGTTTAGTACTGCTGAATGGAGCTATGTCATATATTGTAACTAGCTGTGCACCATGATCAGAAAGACCATTCTCAACAGGCTGAGCATTTATCTGGTTAAACTTATCTTGGTCTATAAAGAAGTTATCTATCAGTGAGCTGCTATCCTTTACCATTCGAGTAGGAAAATCAATAATAGGTGTCAAATTGAAAGAACTGAGTAATACTTCAAGGTCATTTTCCCTATTACCCTCTTTCAGAGAATCTACATTGAAGTCCCCACAAATAATAATTTGCTTCCCCCTGTCTGACAGATACCACAACAAGGAGTCCAAATTTTTCAGAAATAAATGAAAATTTCCCGATGCAGACCTATATACACCAATAATATCACTGCCATATTGCAGCAGGGACAACCATATCTTTGCCAGATCAGTTCTCTCTAGTATGCGTGCTATGCTATATGCATTGCCTATACACTGTGAGAATAAAAGTATTCATGGTAAGTGATGGGAGTGTGAGTGATTATTCATAATCAGAATTACCTTGCCCACTTCCCACTACCTACACACTCATAAATGGCGTTTATTGTTGATTGATATTTCTTGAATCTGTTTGTCCATTTCATGGGATTTTCTTTTTAGTTAAAACTATCACAAGTTTATTATGCATAATTTTTTCTAATTTTTGAAATGCACCAAGTCCAAAATTTTTTTCCAAACTGCAATTACTCTAATTGTTATCAGTATATAAGGGAAAAGTGTCTGTTTGGAATGAGCAGTTACACAACTGATGCAGTGGTTCAATTAAGTTCGGAGCACTATTTTTGAAGACTATTACAGACACACCATCAATTCCTGCAGAGTTGGAGTGTTTTAGTCCTTTTATTGTTTTTGATACTTCATTATGTGTACCAATATTTTTGTACATTGGACTACTACATTGCACTTATTTTACATTTGTTTAGAGTGCATATTTTTATTTATGTTTGTAATATCTGAAACACCTGTAAAGAAGTTGTTAAACATGTTAGCTACTTCTAACAGGCTTGTTGCTGTTCAACTTTCTCTTGATAATGTTATATTTTTACACGATGCTCTATTTTCTTTCTGTATAATGCATCACGTACTGATAGACTTCACTTTATTTTTTAAAAATATGTTATGTTCATCATCATGCGTTGTCTTTGATTTTATTATTAGTTTTCTTTGCACATTGAAATATTTTTATTATAAGTGTAATTCAAGCAAGCAACACAATTTGTGTAGCAGTCTCTTCTTCTGGCATGAAACCCATTACTCCCCTTTGTGAGCCAGCTATTTATTCGAGAATTGTCCCCTATCACCACAGTTTCCATTGGAAATGCAATTTGAAAGTAACATGTTAATACATCAATCAAGTGTTAAATTTTCATTTAGGCTGTTAAGTTTACTATCATTTTTCTTTGTCTGGTAACCTGTCATAATAGTGTATGTTACCCTGTCTTTAACATCTACATGTAGTAAAAGACATCTTGTTGCCCATACTGTATTTTACTATGAAGCCTAGTATTTGAGTCAGATGTGTATTAAAGCCTGCACTAAAAATTTTTAGATCAGTACTTACACCAGGGACTATGTCCTCCACAAGCAAGTGCTCTACCAAATGAACCATATAAATACAACCTATAATCTGCCCTCACAACTCCATTTCTGCCACAACCTCTTCTCCTACCTTCAAAACTTCACAGATATTCCCCTGCATATCTTATGGGACTAGAACACACTTTTAATCTGCCAGGAAGTTTCATATCACTGCACAACAGGTTTCAGAGTTAAATTTCATTCTGGAAATATTCCAATAGGCTTTGACTAAGCCAGTCTGCACAGGAGTACTTGTCAGAGATTTAAGCATTTCTTCAGACTGACACATCCTACAATTTGTTTTGAGGAATATCAGTGAAAACACAGAGAAATTGGTAATGATACTTGCTAATAATGCTGAGTTTTTTTAGTTGCAGTTTGATTTAATGGTGGAAGAAAAAAAGACTTTGTAGGTGTGTGATTGGCAAATGTGACTGCTCATGATGATGAAGGGCAGCTTCTTGCAGTTAGACCCCTGTGCTGGTCAGACAAAAACCCTGCAAAATCTCAAAACATCCTCTTATGATGGTTTTCAATTTACTAATAGAAAGCCTGTGTACTTGGTTTATTAACCATACATTAAATCATAGAACATAGCAATATTCATTTGACAATGTGGATATATTTTGCAACATGAGTCATCATAATATCTAACTATATATTTTACAATGAATCCTCAATATCTACTGCAGTTGTTGAGAATCCATGGCAAAGAACTTCTGCAGGAGAGGTTTAATGGCATGGTGCATGGCACTGTAGACAGTATTGTGGCATAAGCGTATCATAAGGAGGCCTCACATCACTGCACAATGTTCTAGGGCTACTTTAAACATAAAATTGCCACCAAATAAAAACAGCATAACACTAACAGTTTGACTAATGAACAACAGTCATATTTCAGTCAAACTTTGTCTGAAATATCCATGCTTGCTCAGTCATAAAAAGCATGGATACAAATGATATTCAAGTGCTCATCTGTGTTTCAAGAAAGACACTTCTATGGTCACATCTGCCACCACTATGATTTATTAAGCATGGCAAACACTAAACTACAATTATTACCATAATGTTATATATCACACAATGTTATATATCACCACATCTCTTATTTGCCTTCTATATACATATGACATCACAAATATAATTGCTTTTTCCAGGCAATTTATTTAAACTTGTATGTAGTTCTCATTGATCGTAACATATTTGAATGGTAGTGGTTTAACATTTAAAGTTCAGTAATACATTACACTTCAGCTTCTAAATATTGTTACATACTACTGTTTACTGCATATAAATTAGTTTCCCATTTATTGTCTTTGAAAGAGTGGTAAAGATCCCTTATGGACTGCTACCATCATATTAACCAACACAATGTCCAACATTTCTAGTGGGTCTTCTTCTAGTTGTTGTTAATTAATCCCCTTAATTCCAGTCTTTGACCATAACTTAATATTTATGTATTTGTTCCCATACAGGGAAGGATCTGGTTCTATATACTTTTACTTTAGTCATTCAATTCAATTCAATTTATTAGCGTCCTTGTAGTACATCATCGAAATGACATAGGACTTGTCAATAAAACTGTGTGCCCAACCGAGACATTTAAACTAGGGAACAATTTCTTCTATTTATAGGAGGGAGAACCTTCTTTCCAATATCAATTATCTCCTAAGAACTAACTTATAATAAATCAGTCAAGATTTTAATCAAACCTCCACTACCTCTGAAAGAATTACACTATTTGACTGGAAATCCTTTGATCCAAGTGGTGTTCTGTGGAAGTCTGTAGATTATTCTCTATCACTGACTGAAGCCAGCACTCAAGTCCAGTTACTCTACCTACAACTACCTTCACCTAGGAAACCATACAAACATGCACCCAACAATCAGAATTTTCCAGAAAGGGTAGAAACTTCTTACTCAACAAAATGAATACTTATTAGTAAATACATTGTTGTTGTAGCTTATTAATCTACTGTTCATCATTACAATGTTGTTTCAAAATGCCATGAATTTTTTAAAAGGTGATTGGCAGCTAGAAGACTAACATGTCATTTACTATCCTTTACAATGAAATAAAACTTTTGAGCTCATAGAGCCATATGTATTAATAAGCTCAATGTTTTCACAGCACTACATTAACAAGGCAAGAGAAAATTTCCATTTTACTGAACAGCTTTATACTCTTCACATAAAGGAAAACAATAATTATCTCTCATACAGCAGTCATCACACAAGTAGTACTTATTATGTACCAGCACTTGTACTTCAATTAACTACAATCAACTACTTTCTCCTACACATTCCTATCCTACAAATTCCTATAAACGATTCTTTCTGGCTCAACCTCTCACCTCTACACTTTACCCTCGTCACCTCATTCTTGGCTATTACTTACTAAGCATGCTGCCCATTAGCTAGAGCACCTTTGTTCTCAACCCCTAAAACCCACTATATAATATCAACTTAATTAATG
Source organism: Schistocerca cancellata (assembly GCF_023864275.1). Taxonomy (NCBI): domain Eukaryota; kingdom Metazoa; phylum Arthropoda; class Insecta; order Orthoptera; family Acrididae; genus Schistocerca; species Schistocerca cancellata. Next base: position 909,698,223 of record NC_064626.1, on the reverse strand, counting down.
ATAATATCCATTAAGGATACTTTCATACTTTCAAGGTAGTACCTTTCTCATCCAACCACCAACATTTATATGACAGCCATAAAAAAATAACCAAAATTTCCCTTAAAGGAATGTCAAACACAATTTGTAACTCTTGTTGTTCCTAGGTCATAAATCTTGAAGCATTATACATTCTCTTCACCTTTTTTATAGCTGCATTGGTCAGTATTATTGTGTTGGGGTGTGGCAGTCCTGTAATTACAAAAGTTCTGTTACACAATACATAAAACTTACTTATAAACTTCTCGCTCTTAGAACTTCATTTATGGTTCTTCACCAAAACAAACACTGCTATCTCATAGAATGGTGGAGTCCCTGATTCCCATCTCTTTCTCCTTATTTCTCCTTGTTTAATTAGTATTCCTTAATACTACTCATTGTCACTCTCGGTGAGGATTCACATCCTTAAGGCCATTCTGTATGTTTCAACATAGATTCTCCCATTACTAGTTCACCCACTACTTCTATTCTTAACAAGATTCTGTTGAATGATTTTGATGTCAAACTCACTTGAAAAACAATGTAATTAAGCTGCAGTCACCAATACATAATCAGTTGTTTTTGTCATGGCTTACCAATGAACTGAAATGTGTCTGATACAAACAAAAGATTTAGAGGATCACCCATGAAAATTTGAAATCCTGTTTTATTTTGTTTTGTACTGCATGGTCTGTTGTACATATTATGTGAAGAAATTTTGTGCATTTTATGTGGATGGTGTAAGAAAACATTTCATTACAAATTATCATTACTGTAATGAATCTGTATCATAGTAATGATTTACTTATTATTTTTAATTAACAGACTAACAATGAAAATTTAGATACTTTAATAAAGTGTTTTGAAAATGTCTTACAGCACACTGTATACAGCTTGTTTTTCCAAAAGTGGTATTTCAGAAACCAGCTTTATTACACATGGATGTATGTACCTTGAAAGACTCACTAATTTATGCTGTAACAAAAATTTTCCTTTTTCAAAATTAATTAATGATGATAACATTTTGCAAAAATTTCAGATTATTACAAAATTCAGTTATAAGTTTTCAAGAACAGTAATTACAGATCAACTTTTGAACTGGATACCTTTTTCATACACCATCATTTCAGTGATATTCCCTCCAAATTTAATATGCCAGATTAACTTTTTGGGGTGTGTTTTACCTCTATAAAGTGAAACTGGGCAGAAAAAAAATGTATGTTACGTTATTTTGACCCTTCAACACACTTTTCAGGTTTCATTAAGTTCATTTATTGACACTTGGGAATGTTCAATTGTAAGTAACGAATATTGTTATAAAACACATCATCATTTGGTTGTTCCTTTTTAGAACTTTCACTATATAATATAATATCTTGTCCATATCATGAAACTACCTCTCTCCTGCATTTCTACAGTAGGCTTTAATTCTATTGGTAATCTTGATACTGTGCAGGGCATGATATTGGCTGCAACCATTACAAAGTGTACCAAAAATTTAAACCCTTGAAGGAATGGTGCCAACATGTCAACCAGCTATGCAGATACTTATTTTCAAGTAGAAAGCTCAGTGCACTGTGGTTGCTGTGCATAATTGTCTCGTGTTCTCCCAACAAGTGTTAGAATTTATTAAATGACCAAACTACAACTGACATCTCCTTTCCCACATTCCACAATTCCTCTGATGAGTTGTTAACCACTTGCTAGTGAACGTACTTGGGCATTGGTCTGATTGATTTGTAGTATGTATTTCTCGATAGAAGCGTGATACAGTGCCATATTCTGATGCATCAATAGCCAGATGAAAAGGCCCTTTAAATTTTTGATATCCTAATAAGGGTGACTCTGTTAAACTAGTTTTCATCTTATTAAACTCTGACCTACTGTAATACCACAATCAATTTTGGGATCCTGTATCCTATTCCAGTCTCATCTCCACTCTCCCAAAGACAGCATATATGTAATATTAGTAATTTACACCAATTTAAACTGCTACTTTGACTTTGTCATTTCTGGTTATATGTATTCGAATACATCAAAGATTTGTTGTGCAGCAAGGTAATAATTTACACTAATTTTGACATTGTTCACATTATGCTTTACAAGTATACAGGGTGTTACAAAAAGGTATGGCCAAACTTTCAGGAAACATTCGTCACACACAAAGAAAGAAAATGTTATGTGGACATGTGTCTGGAAACGCTTACTTTCCATGTTAGAGCTCATTTTATTACTTCTCTTCAAATCACATTAATCATGGAATGGAAACACACAGCAACAGAACGTACCAGCATGACTTCAAACACTTTGTTACAGGAAATGTTCAACATGTCCTCTGTTAGCAAGGATACATGCATCCACCCTCTGTCGCATGAAATCCCTGATGCACTGACGCAGCCCTGGAGAATGGCGTATTGTATCACAGCCGTCCACAATACGAGCACGAAGAGTCTCTACATTTGGTACTGGGATTGCGTAGACAAGAGCTTTCAAATGCCCCTATAAATGAAAGTCAAGAGGGTTGAACTCAGGAGAGCGTGGAGGCCATGGAATTGTTCTGCCTCTACCAATCCATTGGTCACTGAATCTGTTGTTGAGAAACGTACAAACAGTTCGACTGAAATGTGCAGGAGCTTTATCATGCATGAACTACATGTTGTGTCATACTTGTAAAGGCACATGTTCTAGCAGCACAGGTAGAGTATCCCGTATGAAATCATGATAACATGCTCCATTGAGCGTAGATGAAAAACATGGAGCCTAATCAAGACATCACCAACAATGCCTGCCCAAACGTTCACAGAAAATCTGTGTTGATGACGTGATTGCACAATTGCATGTGTATTCTATTCAGCCCACAAATTTACAATTTGATCACGTTGGAATGAAGCCTCATCCGAAAAGAGAACATTTGCACTGAAATGAGGATTGTCACATTGTTGGATGAACCATTCGCAGAAGTGTACCCATGGAGGCCAATCAGCTGCTGATAGTGCCTGCACATGCTGTACATGGTACGGAAACAATTGGTTCTCCCATAGAACTCTCCATACAGTGACGTGGTCAACATTACCTTGTACAGCAGCAACTTCTCTGACGCTGACATTAGGGTTATCGTCAACTGCACAAAGAACTGACTCGTCCATTACAGGTGTCCTCATCATTCTAGGTCTTCCCCAGTTGCGAGTCATAGGCTGGAATGTTCCGTGCTCCCTAAGACGCCGATCAATTGCTTCGAAAGTCTTCCTGTCGGGACACCTTCATTCTGGAAATCTGTCTCGAAACAAACTTACCGCGCCATGGCTATTGCCCCGTGCTAATCCATACATCAAATGGGCATCAGCCAACTCCGCATTTGTAAACATTGCACTGACTGCAAAACCACGTTCGTGATGACACTAACCTGTTGATGCTACGTACTGATGTGCTTGATGCTAGTACTGTAGAGCAATGAGTCGCATGTTAACACAAGCACGGAAGTCCAATTACCTTCCTTCAATTGGGCCAACTGGCAGTGAATCGAGGAAGTACAGTACATACTGACGAAACTAAAATGAGCTCTAACATGGAAATTAAGTATTTCCAGACACATGTCCACATAACATCTTTTCTTTATTTGTGTGTGAGGAATGTCTCCTGAAAGTTTGGCCGTACCTTTTTGGTAACACCCTGTATATAATGAAGGAAACATGTTGGATTTAAAACCAATGTACCACCACAATTTATACACAATACAAACTATGGGCCTGTGCTAGGAATAAAATTGCTATTGCAATAATGAAGTAATTAATGATTAAATTTCTGATATTTCAAATCATTGAGAGACTGCTATTTTTATGTTTTGTTAAATCAAAAATTATTTGTATCCCTAATAGAAATATGACACGATGATTTTTCAATCAGGATCAACCATGGTCATGTTCTCATGTCTGTTCGAAACCTTAAAAGCAATATTTGATGACAAGTTTCTGGTAAGACAAGTGAAGAGTCCTGTGGACAAATCACAAGGCAGGCAGAAAGTTATCAATGTGAAACAATGGTACACACCTGAGCTCAATAAATTGAAGTGTATTGTAACAATGTGCGAGGGTCAAATGAAATCAGCTTTAGACATTCCAGCTAAAGAATTATATCACCACAACTACCTAAAAGCCAAAAAAACTTATATGAAAGCAGTAGAGGAAGCAAAAAAGAAATGTAATGATACATATGTTAAAGAGACCCAAAATCCTTGTAAAGCTGCCTGGAATCTTGTAAATGAGAACAGAAAGAAGACTACCTCCTGCTCAAATTCATGTAGCCCTGATGACTTCAATGAATATTTTCTCAGAATAGTGGAAAAGACAGTGAGTGAAATTCCACACTCTGACCTAGATCTGACTTCAAACATAAGAAATGCAGACAGTTGCAGTACTCAGAACAGGAAGGAAGTACACCCTGAAGACATGATAAAAATTGTGAACTCCAACAAACACTCAGAAAGTGTAGACATCTATGGAATGTCCTGCACACTGCTAAAGAAAATTATTGCAGAATTAGGTCAGCCACTAGCCATAGCAATAAACAAATGTCTATCTTCTGGTGTCTTCCCAGACTTTCTTAAACTGGTGCGCACAGTACCAATATATAAGAAGGGGGATCCATGCGAGGTGTCCAGCTTCAGACCAATCTCAGTGGTACCAGTACTAGCCAAAGTTACTGAGTCTGTAATGCACTGGCAGGTACTGAATTACTTGGAGGAAAACAACTTATTCCAAAACACACAGCACGGATTCTGCAAAGGGAGATCAAAAGTGACAGCCACACTGGACTTATTAAAAATGATTCGACAGAGTTTTGAAGAGAGAGAGAGTGTGGCACTGACACTCTGTGACCTCAGCAAAGCCTTTGACTGCATCTCACACACAACACTAATAGCCAAGTTAAGATGCTATGGTGTTGGAGGTGTTGTTCTATCAACACTCCGATCTGATTTGGAAAACCGAAAGCAGGTAGTATCACTGCACGGAGCAACTTCTCTTGAACAAAAACTGGAACATGGAGTGCCACAAGGATCAGTCTAAGGACCTCTCCTATTTCTCATATATGCCAATGATATGAGCTGTAATTGTCAAATGTTACAGTTTGCAGATGACACTACCCTTATTGCCAAAGGACATACAGCCACAGAAGCTCTTGGTGCATCAAATTTGATGTTTGAAGACATAAAAGAATGGTTCACCATAAACAAAATGAAGATCAATGAAGAAAAAACCCAACATTTGATATGCAGTCTAACCAACATTGAAGACCAAGAAAACATGGAGACTGTCAGACTACTGGTCTTCAAGATTGACAGCAAACTCTCCATGAATGATCACACTGCATATGCATGCACCAAACTTTCTTGTGTGATATACCTCCTGAGTAAGCTGAAGAGGGTAATAACTGACCAGTTTCTCACAATAGTCTACCAAGCACTCTTCCACAGTCACATTAGCTATGGACTGTTATTGTGGGGACACTCCTCAGGCTGCAAAGATGTGTTGCTATTTAAAAAAAAAAAAAAAAAAAAAAAAAAAAAAAAAGCCATCAGGTTCATATCCTCTAGCAAAAGACTGGACCACTGTAAGCCTATTTTCACCAGGCTAGGCATAATGACTGTTTTTAGCCAGTATGTGTTTTTTTGCCTCATTTATATAAAAGAAAATCAAAGGAATTTTAGCATAAGACAAGAAATACATAACCATGACACTCACTGTAAGAGGAACATTGAAGCGCCAAGGTGTTGACTGTCAAATACACAAGGTAGCTTTAACAGTCACCCTAAAAATGTACAATCAACTGCCTCCAGAAGTGAAATCCCTGCCACCTGAATTATTTTGGAAAAAAATTGCTCAGGACTTGAAACAACATCCACTATATTCCTCGGAAGAGTTTTTCAACAGTGGTTCTAGTGAATGGACAAAATAATAAATATTGTTATGTTTTATATATAATTTTGCCTAAATTTAACCTTCTTCTTATGTTCTCAGTTAACTGCACATTTAATTTTGTGTTTTACTTAAAGTGCATATTTTGCCAAAACGAATCTACATGGTTTTGTAAACATTTTGCTTTATGGTATTTTCATTTGCTGCTATGAAGTTTTACTTTCCTGTTTAGTTATATTTCATTTTCTCTATGTTCTATGTGTTTTGTGCACTGCATAAATATTTTCTTTTATTTGTAATATAAATTTTGTATATGGTGTTGTATAAATGTTAGGTTGATAAACATTGTATTTGTGATACAGTCTGTCCAGCCATGGCTGGTAAACGATGAAGATATAGTAATAAAGTGATAATAATAATAATAAAGTTAGTTAATAAAACTGTAATTATGACAATATAGAAATTGTAAAATTTTACTCATACAAAATTTAATTAATTGAATCTAGGCCTTTCATTCAATAAAACTAATTGCTATGTTCAGCTGTAAATGATAGGATAATTCTCCTCTTAGTTAATAAAATCATCATAATTAGCATTTTCTGTGGGCCTTTGTACCACTTCAACATGGTGCCAGCCTTGTTACTACGGATTTGGCAATGTTAGTGTCAGAGGGTGGCTGGATGCCCTTCCTGTCAGCAACCTGTACCCCCCAGGACAGAATTAGTGTACACCATTTGTCTGCATCTAGTGTAAGCCATGAAAGAGTCCAAACATTTTCAAGTGTCTGCAAGTCACGGAAAGAAGGCAGGATGTGGGGATCAGCCCGGTATTCACCTAGGGGGATGTGGGAAACCGCCTGAAAACCACATCTAGGCTGGCCAGCACACCAGCACTCATTGTTAATCTGCCGCGAGGATTCGATCTGGGGCCAGCACACCTACCCACATCCAGGAAGCAGTGCATTAGTGCCCTTGGCTAACCTGATGGGTCCGCTTAGTTACTAAAACAATATATGCAAATTAATGAAATATATTGTTGCAGCGATAAAACATGTAATTTATCGTCTTAATAGAAACAGATCTTTCCTGTGTTTGTAATAAATTATTCATTGTTATTCGATGTAATATTCTATGTAATTTGGAAAGATGTAAATAAAAACTTTAATTGTTAAATACGCAAAATTAAATATGTAATAATGACAGTAATTGCTTGAAATCATGTAAATAGAGGCGATTTTTATGCCTCAGGCAGACAGTCTTATGTTGAAATGGCACCATGCAAATTGCAACACTGCATGATGCAGCTGTGATGTGCATGCACCTTTGCCAGGTCATGTGGTGTTATGGTTGTGGCAGTTTCTCACATGTGAACACTGCAGGAGGGCTGAGGCAGGGAGCATGAGGCAGTCCTGCCATATGCTCACTTTGGTATGGTGCATATGGGCAGTGGAAGTATGTCCCATCCAAAAAATACAGCCTTTTAACTGGTTAGCCATTAGCCATTGGGGTTATACCTTCCACCACCGCAATGTTTTCAGATCATAAAAAGGGACAGATGATTCATCATCAGGGTATTGAATAAGGAAGTAAGAAATATTATAAAATCAAGTGATCTAGAAGCAAAGCAGGAAAATAAAACAAAGTAATCTACTTGCTGCCTGTTATGCTGATGTATCTCTATGATCTGTTACAAAAAGTTGAAATGGCATAATTTTCACAGGTATGACCTCTTTGTGCTCCTGGAAAAATGTGTCCAAGATATGAAGTATGTAAGTTTCACTATCATTACTTGGATATGGATGTAATAAGAGATGTTATGCTACATACATGTGGACATGACAATTCCTCAGCAAGCTGGAAACAATTGAGAAGTCATCATGGATAATAATGTTTGAATCAGCCCATCATGATGAGAAAAAGCATTTCAGTGGTTGCATACACACTATCAGCATTAACAAACTAATTATACAACAGCCTACACAAATGAAGTAGTGGTCAGCACTATTCCGAAAGAGTGTGGTGATCCATATATTTAATTTGTTGAAATGTATTTCTGGCAAAGGCAGATCTTTTTTCATGACAATGTTTTTTGAACAATGTGAACTGTTCCTCTCATAAGACATATCTGGCTAATTTCCGCATTCCTGTTGCATGCATTACTCTTAACTACTGACGATACACTGACCATCATGTTGTGTGATGTATCAATTGTTTGCTTTTCTCAATAACAACTATATTATTTGCAAATCACAGATTGTCAGTTTGGCAAGCTGTGGGTGAGTAACCAGCATCTGGCATGTGTGTGTCATACTGCCTGAAAGGTATACTCATCATTATTTTAATACTGCTCAGATGAAGAAAAGGAATAAAATCCTTTGATAAGTTTCCATTCCAGTCATTCAGTGTTAAAAATACAGTGGGTTATGAGGATTTAGACAAAATTCCAAGAGAAATGGCAGTTTATTTTTGTGTGAATTTTTAATCTCTTCTCATTCGAAGAAACATCACCATTTATGAGAGTAACGGCCACATTTCTCTTGTTGGTAGGTTTAACTGTACTTCTTTTACCAAAAAGCAGTCTAATTTGTGCAAACTGATTTTTGCAGCGGCTATTGAGAAAGAATTTTGAAACAGAGTGTCTCATTAAACAATTAATTGGCGACCAGAGAAATCAATAGCTTACGAAAAACCTCATTGCGTCAGTCTGTGGTAACATAAGAGAAGAAATTTCATGTTTATTTTCATACTAGGAATCTCTTGTTTTACTAGCTTTGGTACCTCTTAAAAAATTATAGTCACTGGAGTGAAAAAAATAAAATAGAAAGTACAACTTCTGGTATATCACCATAGATAAGAAAGTTCAGTGTGTTTAGCAACTGGAAAAATACTCTCCTCCTTGTGCACCATCATTCACCAAAATCTTGTTTCAGTGTCACAAAAGGCTAGAAGATACGAGGGAATATTTCATTCTCGCAGGTGTGGGATGGTGAGTGAATGTACTACATAAGATCCATTTTCTTGAGAACAGAAACAGATAGACACCTTCTCCCAAGTCTAAAGAAAAATTCAATATATTATCTAAATTTCATATGCAGTAACATACAGTGTAATATGCACAAATTGCAAAATCGTAGCAATCCCTATTTTTCATTGAAAACTTTTCAAATTTTGTGCAGTGTCTTACTAAAAAGTGTACATCGCAATAAGTACGACCATTAGTGAGAGGACGAGCACTTTGCCACGAAGCTGATATATAATGCTACAAACAAGGCAAAAATCAAATATTTTTACTGAATAGTTTCTATAAAATCATTTGAGAAGGATTACAGCATACACACACTTTGGTTCTGTCAGCACAGAGCGTTGCCAATCGGCACATGTGAAGTATGTGTACACATCTCAATATGCACAGGACCAGCATGACAAGTGCAGAACGCACGTGTTGCACTGTGTCACATCACGTGTGCTGTATGTGTCTCAGTTTGTGCTTAGCCTTAAGGCAGTCTTCACTCAGTCTTCACATCATTTTTACGCATGTAGTCAGACTTTGTATGTTTGCTACCGAAAATCTAGCATGCGAAATAAAATTCTTTTTGAACAATAAGTATTGAAACTTATTCACAGTATTACATAACTCCCATGTCGCGATGCAGAAACGTCGAGCTGAACCTACAGCAGCATCGAGAAGTAGGACCCCAGATTACATAAGATACTGTGACGATGATCGCCTTCTTTGTTTCTTTGCTTTTTGTCCTCGGGGTTGACATACTGGCTGAAAAAATAAAGGGTGTAAGTGCAGTACTATCTACTGTAAATGATGTAACTGACAGGTGCATTTTTTGTGTTTCACAGTTATTTACTTCCACTTTTCACAATCCCCCATATACACTTTTTATGTGCCCAATGCACTATTGCTTAACTTTCAATAAGCCCCATTAATAGTTTTCAGGTGAATATCCACATACTCCTACAATAGTTTATTGTTGAATAGCTATGAGAAGTAAAAACCTAACCGCAAAGTTAACAGTTCTTGGAGAAAAGAAAGGTGCATATGGAGCAGACAGAGTCATTGTTTTAACATATGGCCTAATTGTGTAACACTTACTTCACAGTTAAGTTGAAGCATTGCTGTTGTTGTAATAATCACAGGTTTCTCATCTGAACTTGCCCAAAGACTGACTGTCTCATGACCAAAATTTGGGCCCTTATACATCCACACAATAATAGTTACTGAAACTACACATTGTTCAATTACAATTAAATCTTAACTCATTAAATTAACTGAATGCATCAAAAAATTCTGTCTTTTTAATGGTTTCTTCTACTACAAAGGTTAAGCTGAATAATGATGAAATTAACAAATATCTTTACTCAAACAATACTTTTGAAAAAACTGTTAATTACTTTGGAATTAATTAAGGGCTTTGCTAACATGTTTTCAAATAGAGCCAAATAAATACTTGAAGAAAGCTATTGTTTTGTTTAAAACTGATGGCCAATCATTCTCTTTTAAGAAAATTCAGATTATACTCACATATTTTAATGATAATCAGTTAAAATTAAAAAAAAGTGAATTTAAGGAGGAGGATGTCAAAATGACAGGGGAAGTAAAAATATGCCACCTTGCTTTGTCACATCACCCCCTCATTGGGCTGACCTGCTAGATATTGCAAATAGCTAATTGAGCAATTCAATGCCCACAAGTGACCCCATAAAGTGGGTTAAAATCTACACACAAAAAAATATTACCTACGGAATCTTATAAAAAAAAAACAGTACATATGTTTTTTAAAATTTATACTTATATGAACTGGCCATATGAAAATCTCCATACAACATATTTACATACAGTGTATTGTACAATTGCACAAAATATCCACAAAAGTTATACTTTTAACAAAAAGTTAGGCATCTTCATCATAAGTGGTGCCCTTTCTGGTTAAGCAAAAATTACCTTTAAAGGTACATTTCATTATATGCGTGTCCTGTCTTGCTTAACAAAAAATTAATCCTCATGGGTAGCAAAGAAGTTAAATTACACTGCGCATTGCAGTTCTTGTTTAGACAAAAAATTTCACTTGCTCAATGTTTAGTAATTTTCACAAGCACTTTCACTTTTTCACCAAGTTGTCCATACCTTGAACAGGTCCACGTGGCAGTTAGCAAGGAAATGAATTGCTATTAGTTCCTTCGGAGGTGGTTCTCCTCCGCCACAGTACAGGAAAATATCAGACAAAATACCCTACTTTAGTACACTTACTTTTTACTTCTAACTTAAGTCTAAGAAAAAAAATGTTTAACGCTAATGGCAAATGATAGTCATCACATCATAAAAAAATACGTAATTTATGGTTCTCATAAGATTACAAAAATTATCACTAAATTTGACTGTTGTATGAAAGGTGATGATTAGAAAAACTTTTAAAATCAAGTGCACATTACACTACAAAACATTATTCTAAGTTGTAACTGTTTGAAAATGATTAAACTTGAAAGACTTGGGTTTCTTTCCCATTTGCAAAATATCACCTTAGTGTCTAAAATATGTATATTACCTTTAGTAAAAGCTCAAGGTGTGCAGTAGCATAGATTTACTAATCATCACATTACAAAAAAAGATTATTCATCATCACATAACTTAATTACTACTCAAATCAAAATTTAGGGGGTGGAAGTTGTACCAAATCCATGCCTACTTCTCTCCACTCAACTCTCAGCACTATTCTCACTCAAACAGAAAATTAAATCCTCACAAAGTCACAAAATGTTACCGAATAGTTGACCTGTCAGTATATTCACATCAGTCTCACACCACAGTTATCAGTTAGTTAATGAACAAAATTACTTTTCTCCATCCCAGTATTACCACTTCAAGCTCATAATTCCTCAGAACACAAACAGAAGTTTTCAGATAACCCATAGATCCAATAATGCAGCATTATGTGACTTGGAAATATTGCTCTTTCTGTTACTCTTTCGTTCCTAGCTGTAGGGTCATGAATTGCACAATATAAAGAGTACTGAAAGGTTGCCTAGTTCAAAAATACATCATCAAGATAGTAACACCACATTTTTTTGTATATTGTTATCTTTTTCATTACTCAATTATGTCTGTCAGCTCCATTATATTACTTACCTTTCTTACCTTGTTAGCCAGTGGAGTGCATTCTCAAAAGTATCTCTACTGCAGAGACAGGCTCCCTAACCATTAAGACCCTAACATTATTCATTGTTTCATTACTTTCTTAATTACTTCATTAACTAATAAATAAACACTAGCTCTGCTTATCTAATGCAAAATTGATTCTACTGAAAACACTCCACAGAAACAGATCCTTATGCTAAGGCAAACGTAACTCTCACTACCAATCAGACAAATTATCACTCAGAAGAACTATTATTTGTTTGTCATTCTAGCTGGAAGGGCAATATACATACAAATCTTGCTTATTCTTTCCACACACATTAGTCCAGGCAACTATGTAAGTTGGAATTCCTTAGTGTTAGAAAAGGCTGTACCATGACACAGACAGGTAGCTATCTTCACTGAACACAAACACTTCTATTATACCACATTTTATATTAAGACCTAGTATTCAAGATGGTTTATACTGCATATTGCCTTTTCTGCTGCACTAAATTATACTAACTTCACACATGAGCTGTTTACTGCAGCTGTTAATTATTGTCCACACATGCTGACACTTTTCATTTTTTGTTTATCTTACCTCTTTGTTTGACAGAAATTCCTTAACCATTGTACCAATTTACTTTCTTCCACCCTCTTATGATTCTATTTCTTATAGCTACTACAACATAATATATACAAATAACACTATAGAAATTTTTTTTGTAAAATATTTCTATACTAAAGAATCCTACTGTACCAAATTACATGAAACTTGAGGACAGAATGGCTTTTGATTCACTTATAAACTACAGACAGGACAGTAGAAGAGTTTGACTGCCTCAAGAAACATAAAAAATGGGGCAGACAGCTGGAGTAAGCATTATCACCACTAATGAATCCAACAAAGGATGTTGAACCCCCTACTTGCTATTTGAACCAGAAATTATTCTCAAATATTACATCAATGCTGATATTTGGAATCACCAAGAAATTGCACTCCAGCAGATGTCCTACCCATTCCACAGTTAATAGTACCTCTTGTTTCACACTCTTTGATAGCTTACCAGTAGAACCAATAATTTTTATTCCTGACACATGCGTCACCACTATACCCTCTGTGTTCTTAATAGATTCAAAAAACACCTGTGAAATGCCATTCACATCACTACCACTGTCCAGTAAACACTTAACATGCATACCTTGTACTCTTGCAGTTATTACAGTTTGACACACTTCCTTTTTACTTACCACATGATCTTCTTCATTCAACACATCCTCATTAATCCTTTCCCTGGAAAAACTATCATCCTACTTATCAAAATGATTATCAGACACAGTCAAATGGCAGACAGTATGGTACTCTTCCTCATTACCACTCTCAAACTCTTAACTCTTCCTTAGGCCTAATATTATCCTCCTTTTTTTCTCTCTTTACTTACCACTTGGCCATCATCATCAATTATAAATTCAAATACCTCATCCTCATCACTACTGGATTTGTCACCGCTATCATCATCACAACTACTGTCAGAATCAGACACACCGTCACTTTCACTGTCCTTAAATACTTGACTAATTATTTGATCCCTGTTTCTAGTATTAGACCACAAAGCAAAACACCTGAATTCCTTATGTTCTCTTAAAAATTTAACATCCATTTTGACACTCTGGACATTCTGATAAACAGGAACACACTCTATTTCATCACTTGATTTTATTACAATAACTTCCACCTCTCTTTTTACAGGATAAGCATTGCTACCCACACCATCATTCAACATCTCACTAGAATTAGAAGTTACACTTGTCTTACTACTGTCATTTACATTACCCTTACCTGTGATTACAGCACATTTATATACTATTGGCTCTTCATCACTACCTGCACTAGTGCGAGCTGGAGCATTATCTAGTTTAAATGGTTTGGTCCAGAATTAAAGTCATCTCCTCCATTTCTTTTACTTGAATTTCTCCTACCATTTCTGTGCCCATTCTGGCTATCCTCCACCCAACCAGTCCTTGAATTTCTTCTGTAATTAGTCTTGTTCATTCTATTTACCTGAAATTCTCGACTTGATTGAGTATTGTCATCAAAATTCCTCGTATGATCTTCCACTGAGGACTTCATCCTCTCCACCTTATCAAAATAATTCAAAAAATCACTAATATTATTCCTAGGGGCAGGTACAAGCAATTCTCTAATTTTTTGAGAGACCTTAGTTTCCAAACCCATAATTAGGGCCTACTGATTCACTACCTAGCTCTATGTCCAAATATTTCAGATTGTTTATACAAAGCTGTCAGAAACCTTTCACAGTACCCTTCCTAGTGTCAAATCTCTCTCCTCTCCAACATTCACTCAAAATTCTCTGCTGCTTCTCTTTGGACCAATATTCATCTAAAAATGCTTTCTCAAAGTTCTGCTATGAATTACAACTATCATCTACATAAGTTTCCCATCCATAAACATCCCCTTTCAGAAAACCTCTCACAAATGACATTTTCTCTTTGTCATTCCATTTTTCAGGCAAATCATTAATTTCCCCAATAAAATCCAGAGGATGCACTTCCCCATATGGTTCAATATTATTAAATTTCTTACAACTAACAAATGAAGGACTGTTTGGGACACTACATACTCTATGCTTTAGATTTTGTACCTCTTCCATCTTTTTCTCTATTGCAGAATATTTTGAATCTACATTTTTATTTACGTTTACCAGTTTTTGATCTACTGCTACTGCACACTTGATTTCTACCTCCATTTCAAAATCATTTTTAATCTGATCAATTTGGTTCTCAAGTTTAATCCTTTCACCACAGGATTTCCTGGCTGCTTTGACTTCAGCTTTACAGTTTTTCTGAAGCATCCACCCTCCTACTACAGTCATCACAAAGTTTCTATCTCTCTTCTACACATTCACTACTAATTAATGTTAATTTCTCATTAGTATTCTGCTCTATTCTGTTTACTTTTTCATCACACTACTGCATAAAACTTGTTATTTAGTTCTGAAAGATTGGCTCTAACTACCTGAATCTTCTTTTTAATTTCTTTCTTCAATTCATCCTTCATGCTAACCATGTCAGTTGTAATGCTATCAGTTCTCTTTTCCAACCTACACAAACTACTCATAATTGCCTTATCATCACTTCCAAGTTTCCATCTGCCGTAAACTGTTGCCCTTGCTGACTTTCGCTACTAGGTTCCTACCTCTTAACCTTAATGATTTCAATCACTTCAGTACTGTTTTTGTCCATTTCGCTTACGTCACCACCCAATGTAGATGATGGTTTTACCATTTCATCTACAATAGCACTTTTCTCCCCATCATTCAAAGTTACATTCATGTCTGAGTTATAAATACTATCTACTACAGATACTATGGCAATGTGTAATTCTTTCCACAATGTGTCTTGTTTATCTCCAATAGGCTGTGTCCACCTGCGTGCTGAGCAGCTGCTCCCCTCGCTGATTGGTTGCTGTTATTCTGTGGCCATGAAATCCATGCACTGGTTGGCTGTCACACCACTGCACTGTAAACCACTGTTCATTTCACTTCACTGTCAAATTTCATGAGTTCTAGTTTGTTGTGCCCACATACAATAGTCCTCACCTCGGGGCACCACATGTAATGATCTTCGGCTTCTTTGTTTCTTCACTTGTTGCCCTCAGTGTCGACATACTGGCTGAGAAAATAGGGGGTGTAAGTGCAGTAATATCTA
Organism: Schistocerca cancellata; assembly: GCF_023864275.1. Taxonomy (NCBI): domain Eukaryota; kingdom Metazoa; phylum Arthropoda; class Insecta; order Orthoptera; family Acrididae; genus Schistocerca; species Schistocerca cancellata. Next base: position 909,682,438 of record NC_064626.1, on the reverse strand, counting down.
CTGTAAATGATGTAGCCAATAGGTGCACATTTGCGTTTCACAGTTATTTACTTCTACTTTTCACAACACCCCAATATACACATTTAGTATAGCCAGAGCACTATTGTTTAACTTTCGATAAGCCTCATTAATAGTTTTCAGGTGAACATCCACATACTGCTACAACAGTTTACTGTTGAATAGCTATCAGCAGTATAAACCTAACCACAAATTTCACTGTTCTTGAAGAATAGGAAGGTAGGTATGGAGCAGAGAGAGACATTGTTTTAACATATGGCCTAATTTTGTAACACTTATTTAACAGTTAAGTTGAAGCATTGTTGTTGTTCTAATGAGCACAGGTTTCTCATCTGAAACTCAGCTGTGGACTGACTGTCTCGTGAACAAAATTTGGGCCCTTATATATCCTCACAATAAAAGTTAATACTGAAGCTGCACAATGTTCGAAGTTTAATTTACAGAAATTACAATAAAAACTAAACTCATTAAATTAACTGAACACATCAAAAAATTCTGTCTTTTTAACAGTTTCTTCTACTGCAAGGATTAAGCAAAATTATTTGTTTAAATGATGAAATTAACAAATATCATTATGCAAACAATGCTTTTGACGAAACTGTTAATTACTTTGGAATTAATTAATGGTTGAAGAATGCTATTGTTTTGTCTCCCCAATGTTTATAATTAGTACAGAATTTATGTTTGATTATATGTCAACAATACAATTTAAGTTACTGTTTCACCTTATAATGAAAGTATTAACTAGGAATAGTCAAAATAAATTAGAATATTTAATTATATGAATATAATAGAGGGAAACATTCCACGTGGGAGAAATATATCTAAAAAGAAAGATGATGAGACTTACCAAACAAAAGCGCTGGCAGGTCGATAGACACACAAACAAACACACAAAATTCTAGCTTTCACAACCAACGGTTGCCTTGTCAGGAAAGAGGGAAGGAGAGGGAAAGACAAAAGGATTTGCGTTTTAAGGGAGAAGGTAAGGAGTCATTCCAATCCCGGGAGCAGAAAGACTTACCTTAGGGGGAAAAAAGGACAGGTATACACTCGCACACACACACATATCCATCCGTATATGCGGTCCTTTCCCCCAAACAACCCAACCCAACCATTTACACTTAGTTTCTAGCCACATGTCTAAATCAATTCTTGGTACATGAAATGCTTCACTGATTTGAGAATAGTATCTTATCTCATCTATATTGACAGGAAATGACAATAATATGAATTTTGAAGAGAAATAAGGCCAGCTGGATAATACACATGCATTTGTCTACTTAACACTTTAGTTGATTAGCAAGAACTACAGTATAATCATGGCCACTTGTATAACATTTGATATTACTTCACATCTTCATGATTTTATGATTATTCAATGTCATGTGATCTGAAATACTTCATACTTACATGCTTGAATATTCAGCATGATTATTATGGAGACTTTTAGTGTCAATTGACATAATTTACATAGCATACACTTAGCCTGCTATTTGAAGTTTATACATGACACATATTCTATGGATTTCAATGATTTACTTTATCTTGACTGTAATGAATCACATTGCTCTGAGGTAAATCTGGTGTTGTCCTTAAGAGCCTTTGCTTAATATAATTTATGAGTATTTTCCTTGTTGTTGTCTTAGGGTGACAACAGCATTATTAGCATATTTTTGCTGCATGGTTACAGATGACCACAGTCTTGATGACATATATGCTTTGGTTTATTAGTGTGAGGAAGGCACCAGTCAGATAGGAGATATTATGGTTTGATGCTCCGGCTGGACATCAACTGTTTCTTTGACACACCAATTATGCATAGAGTTTAAACTATGTTTCAGATTGTCAAGTGTATTACTCTGCTTTGCATTATGCTTGTGCTTTTATGTATAACTTCTTTCGTAGATGCTTTGCTTAACTTCCATGTTGGAGTTTGCCACAGATTCTTTCACATCACCCATGTTGAACCACTTTTGTCAGGATACGCTCTCACATCAGTGTCACGATATAAGTGATATATACAGGTTTTGTCATTGTGTTTCCTCCACTACTCTTTTAGGATATTATTGAATACTTACACCACTTTTCCTATTAAATCATTCAAGTGCCAACACATATATTTATCTTCAAACAACCATTTGTATTAAAACATGGTATGGAATAATTAGATAGTGACTGAACATCACCTACAAAATCATTTTTGCCATGTTTTATTACAGTATGTACATGAATAATTTTGCTTATCTGGAATATTTTCCCGTATTTGACATGAGTTGTAATCATTTTTGATTCTTTACTGTATCAGTGAACCTTTGTGCTCCTAATACTAACTTCTGCTTGTCTTGTGGTAGCAGGTGATGTTTGTTTCTTATGAATTTTGTGATTTGAGCTAATTGATTATGAATTTTCTTTTTGGTTAGTACCCAGTGGTTTGGATTTTTCATGTCAGTCCAATTGTCACAAACATAGGCCTCAAACATTTTTGTCTGGAACTTGAAATTCCACATCATATAGATTCACATGAAGGGATTATTTATATAATGGTGCAAGACCACTTTTCAAAAAAATTCAATTATCCTCAAGTATGTACTCACACAAGTCATTTTTAATTTATTTGCATAGTGGGACAGCTCCAGCTTTGTCCTGTTGCCAACATAGTGCACCTCAATGCTGATGCATTAGAGAAAGCAAGCAGGAATTTATTTCAGTAGTGGTACAAGTCCGTGTGCTTTTGTGTATTGCACCATGTTGTTACTTCTTGCAAAGGTGATGGATTCAGGAGGTATTATCAAGTGTTTGTGATACAATTGATGACCCAGATTTTCAAACGATTGCAGGTGAAAAGGATTTACTTACTTTTCTCTTAGCATTATAGACATTTTGTTCCAAAATAAGGAATATGCGAGAATGAAGGTTATTTTGACAATAACAATGGAAAATGAGTGTGTCCATCTTAATGTATTTCACATATACATATTTTTTCAGTCATCTGGTGCTGTATAAATCATAACTTGTGGTACTTTCTATCTAGATACCATTACCGATGATGATGAAACTTCCAATGAAAGTGCAAAAAGTGATCAAACAGTAGACACTGTTACTGATGCCTGTGCAAATGGTGCAGCCACAAATATGCAGACAAAGAAGGAAGCGTATTCAAAGCAGGAAGGGTACAAGGAAAATGGACAAATATGTAAAGCATATTCAAAAGAAAAAAAGGAACAGCAACTGGTAAAATAATTCCTCCAAAGACATTTCGCAATGTGGACTGCAGGTGTGTACCACGTAAATGTTTCAATAAAATTTCAGAGGATGAGAGGAAGACATTATTTGACAATTTCTGGGCTACGGGTGATATTAATCACCAAATTAGTTATCTGAATGGTTTATGCATATATCATTCAGTTACCCGCCGATGACCAAGAGATGGCTCTGGTTCTCAGAAAAGTTGTATTTATGAATGTCAGTTACATGTGAACAGAAACTGTGCAATAGTATGCAAGAAGTTTTTCTTGAATACTTTTGACATTTCTAATGGATAACTCTCTAGGCTTTTAACAAAAGGCAAGGAAGAAGGTACACCTCACTTTGATGGAAGGGGCAAACATCAGAACAAATTCTCTGTACTGGAGGGTCTGATCAATGATATAAAGGAACACAGCAAAAGCTTTCCAGTGTTGAGTGGTACTTAAGTAAATAAATTAGTGAAATCAAAGTGAACTAGAAATTAGAATATAAATGGAAAACTTGGTTTAGTTAGAGAGTTACATACTGGCATTCAGCGAGCCGAACAGCAGAACAGAAGAGACAATGACCGTGAAGTCAGCAAGTTCCACATAAGCGGGCGCTGTCGATTCAGCCGTCAGGGCATCGCCCGACCGGCTCACGTGTTTCTCAGTTGTCGTATGTGAGCAAAGGCCCTCGCCTACATTCCAAGAGCCAATGACCGACGTTAAGAAGATTTTTCGAGAATGTTTTCAACGTGACAGAAGAGGCAATGGCCGTGAAGTCGTTCACCTCCAGTAAACTGAAGTGAATAAATACGCGAGACGCAGTGGGCCCGACAGAGGTAGATGAAGACGAGAGGAAGACGAAGGCGAAGACGGAGACGAAGACGGAGACGAGTGACGAAGAAGACGAAGAAGAAGCGTAGCAGTTGTTTTAAGTTGGTTTCGGTGCTGAAGATCGTCAGGCAAGAAGAGACTACATCATGCACAGACGCACCGAGTCCGCCGCTGTAATAGAATAGCAAGCAGCAGCCTCAGTGCCAGAAGAAGAAGTTAAAAGGTATTTTGAAGTCTGATTTTACATACCCGGGTGACTCGTGAGGACGGGAAGGAGACGGCCTCACATCAGCAGTCACCTGTGATCTGGGATGAAGACCTGACAGCCGAAGACTGGCAAGCGGGAGTCCGTGGTTCGAGTCCGGGACACTGGCCTTCCCCCGCCGCGCCGCTCCGCTGGTCGACGCACAACACACGCGGCCGCTTAGAGAAGAGAAACACTGGGACGCCACATTCAAGGTATCACCACCCGATGCACGACGTCGCTCGCAATAATTAAACAGGCCACCTCGCGCTGCGCGTCTCCGGTCAGCTGGGCGAGACGGCGACACGAGATACACACCGCTACGCGTAATCAGACGCCGCCGCCGCCGCCGCCGCTGCCGCAGCAGAAGGCTACGCAAACGACACGGCTGCCGCTCTCCGAACCAGAACGTCCAGTAAGATAACAGTTGTACGAAACTTTCAATAAAAGTTATCTTATGTATAAAATGATGTTTCATTCGACCTCATACCCGAGCCAAGGAAGAACCCACCCTGCCCACATTTTGTAAGAGAGAAAAGTTTATTTATTTAATATTTTCACCCTGACAGAATGCTTGAGAATGCTCATCCTGACAATTGACAGCATCAAAAGAGAAAACCCAGTTACATTGAGTGACAGAAGTGTCACATTTAGTAACCACAACTGTTACATTTGATGTCAGAAGCCGTAGTAGTTGTTACATTTGGTGTCAGAGAAAAACCCTTGGCTCAATATGAGGTGTGAATGACAGTCACTAACGGTCCACTATTAGTATTGTTTAATGTGTGAAAGGATAGAGGTTTGCATAGCAGTCGTAATATTTTCTTTATTTAGAAGTGTATTCTCTCTCATAATTTTAAGAGTTTGTCGAAAATATTTAAACTTCTTTTTCATTCAGTGTGGTAAGATTGTGTAACTAACAGTTTGTAAAATGATGACACGAAATCGTACAAAGTCAGAGTCAGCACCACAAGCGGTTTCTACTGAGGAAGCTATTCAGAGCTTAGTTAATCAAATAGCACAGCTTAAAAATGATAATAATGCATTATTTAAACAGTTGTGTGAGGTTAGGCAAACCAGTTCAGTCCCTCCTACCCTAGATTCCTCAGCAGCAGCCTTGGTAACTCCTTTTTCAGGTAAACCTGGCCAAGACATAACAGCCTTTTTTGATGATTTAGTAGCAGCTGCAAAGTTAGGATCATGGTCAGATGAACAGCTCTTACAAATGACAAAGTTAAGATTGCTAGGAGAGGCTAAAGCACACGTATTATACCATGAAGAATTACGGAATGCTCCAACATTTGAGGAATTGAAGAAAGGATTAGTTAAACGTTTTCAAAAACAGAACAGCTGTAGATTTTATAGAGAAAAATTACACACTATCACTCAGAAGCAAAACGAGTCATTAGAAAGCTTTGTAGATAGGATTAGAAAAGTTAATATTAACACCTATCAGTTGACAACTAGTGATGAAGCAAATAAAGTTATTTTACAAGAGGCAGAAGATAGAGCTCTCGATACATTTTTACGTGGGTTACCTCCTGAAACGTCCCGTCGTGTCAGGGCAGAGTTTCCTAAGAATTTAGCAGAAGCTGTATCTGTGGCGACAGCTTTTGAAGAAATTGACATTGCCACCAGATACAAGGAGAAGCGAAATGTATTTTCAGCAGGAGTACGATGTTTTAGGTGCGATCGACAGGGCCATATAGCAAAAAACTGCAGACAACCTCAATGCACTAATTGTCAAAGAATGGGTCACACATTCAAGGAATGCAGGTCTAAGAAAGTTTTTGGAAATAGAAATCAGTTAAACTCAAACGGGAATGTCGGAGCCGCCGCCAGGCGTTCCCAATAAAATTTCATGCCATTAAGGCGAATGTGAAGGCGGAATGCTGGTTATCTGCTACCATACGGGATAAAGAGGTAAGGATACTGGTGGATACAGGCGCAAACGTATCAATAGTGAGTAATGAATGTATTGGAGAAAAGAAATATGACCCTCCAAGGTATAGATTGAGTGGAGTAGGAGGAGGTACAGTGAAGTCATTAGGATGTACATCATTGATTTTCTATATTCACGGTGTACAATTTCAAGAAGATGTAGAAGTGGTAACAAAGATAACTGACGGGTACGACGCGATCCTAGGGTTGGATTTCCTGAATAAACATCACGCTAAAATTGACCTCAGACAGCAAACTGTAGAACTTAGCGGAATAGTATTTCAGCTAGGTGACACCGCTGCGAAGGGCCCTCTGCCGCAAGATTTCCCTAACCGGAAGGCGAAATCAACTACACTGCGTGCAACGTCCTTGAAGGTTGATTCGCGGGATCAGATACCATCTGGCTCAGGAAAACTTCTCTGGATGACCGTTGACCCCGAGGTACCTACAGATACAATATGTCTAATAGAGCCACTGGAGGAAAATGAGGAATTAGATGTATCACATTGTTTTGTACGTAGAAGTGTTGTACGGGTTCAAGACGTTGAGGGAGAAAGAAAAGTACCGGTACATATTGACAATTTCGGAGTGGAGGACAAAGAGTTGCATAAGGGAATATTAGTAGCTACAGTCAGTACTTTTGAAGAAGAAGATTTTATTTGGTCAGATATTAATGATGGTCAGAAACCAGACGCCTATAAAACCGCATTACGCCAGAAGATTGAGCATTTGCAAGGAAAGGATAGAGACACGATAGAAGCAGTTTTAGTTGAGTTTCAAGATTTATTTAATGCAGAAGGTCCACTGCCAGCAACAGATATCACACAGCATAGGATCCCAACAGGAAATAGCCCCCCAGTTTATAGAAAGCCTTATAGAGTTGCGCATCACTTACAGCCAGTACTGGATGAATTTTTAGAACAGCATCTAAAAGATGGAATCATAGAATATTCTGATTCGCCTTATAATTCAAATATTGTAATTATTCCAAAGAAGTCTCCCGACGGTACGAAACGATATAGATTTTGTTGTGACTACAGACACCTTAACAAACAAACAATCTCAGATGTTTATCCTCTTCCAAACATTACAGATATCATTGACAGTTTAGGTAACAGTAAATACTTTTCAACAATCGATTTACGTAGCGGATATCATCAATTGGAAGTTGCACCTGAAGATAGGCATAAAACAGCATTTTCTACCCCTGGAGGCCACTGGCAATTTAAAAGAATGCCTTTCGGTTTGAAAAATGCACCAGCAACTTTTCAAAGACTACTCGATGGAGTATTGCGAGGACTAAAAACTCAGCAATGTTGTGTATATCTAGACGATATTATTGTATTCTCCAAAGACATTAATGAACATGCTGTGCGTCTGCGTAATGTTTTTCAGAGACTTAGAAAAGCTAAATTAACATTAAATATGGAAAAATGTAGTTTTGCATTGACAGAGGTTACATACCTAGGGCATGTCATTAGTGAAGAAGGAATTAGAACAGATCCTCGATTAATTTCGGCAGTTAAGGACTTCCCAACACCACAACGCGTTAAGGAGGTACAAAGTTTCATTGGTCTCGCATCGTATTACCGAAAATATGTTCAAAATTTTGCTGAAATTGTCCGACCCTTAACCCAATTATTGAAAAAGGGTGCAAAATTTCATTGGTCTGAAGATTGTGAATCAGCATTTCAAACCCTTAAAGATAAGTTAACACACAGTCCAGTATTAGCCTACCCAGATTATAATAAAGAATTTATTTTATCCTGTGACGCAAGTGGTCATTCAGTAGGAGTTGTTTTGAGTCAGAATATTAATGGCGCGGAACACCCCATAGCCTACGCTTCGAGACAACTAACAACAGCAGAAAGAAATTATTCCACAACGGAGAAAGAATTGTTAAGTGTTATTTATGGTATCAAATACTTTAAATGCTACTTGTATGGTAGGAAATTCAAGGTTATTACCGACCACGCAGCTTTAAAATGGTTGCTTGGGTTAAAGGATCCATCTAGTCGTCTCACGCGTTGGTCCCTATGTCTTTCCGAAATGGATTTCGAAGTTATCCATAAACCAGGCAAAAAACACACGAATGCAGATTGTCTAAGTCGGAAAATAGCACTTTTGGAAGCAACAGGCCGAGATACTGAGGACTGGAGAAAGGCACAAAATGAGGATACAGAATGCAAAAAATACGCATCTCAAAAACAATTTTGCTTTGAAGATGGTGTATTATGCCGTAAAACAAAACTTGGACCGCGAATTGTTGTTCCCCAACACCTTAGACAAGAAATAATGGCAGAGGCCCACGATCATATCCTTGCAGGACACGGTGGACAGCGGACAACCGAAAGACGTGTAGCAGAGCGATTTTGGTGGCAAACCAGAAAGCAGGATGTTGCGCAGTACGTTCGTAATTGCATTGCGTGCGCACAACGAGCTGAACTTTCTCGTTCAAAAATACCCTTACAGAGGCTCCCCGAGGCTTCATGTCCATTTCAAATCTGCGGAGTGGATCTCTACGGGCCATTTCATAAAACACCTGCTGGTAATAAGTATGTTCTTACAATTATAGATCACTTTTCACGCTATCTAGCTATGGTGAGTCTCCCAGATCAGCAAGCAAATACAGTTGCCCAAGCTTTAGTTAACAACTGGATACTTAAATTTGGCGTACCTGAAGCTATTATCACAGATCAGGGATCTAATTTTATGTCTGAACTAATGAAACAGCTATGCCACTTACTAAAAATACGCAAATTACGCACAACTCCGTTACACCCTCAGTGCAACGGACGCACAGAAAGAGTTCATCGGACAATTGGCAAGATGCTTAGTTATTATATTAACGAACAACATTCTAATTGGGATACGTATTTACCAATAATCGTGTCGGTATACAACGCCAAAACGCATGAAGCAACTGGCATGTCACCTTATGAAGTGGTTTATGGGAGAAAAATGCCGTCCCCTTTTGATGTAATCAGGCAGAAAAACGGAAAAGTCGGAGAAACAGTAAGAGATTTCAGTCGAATGATGAAAGATGTATGGAAAAAGGTTCAAAAATCTAATACAAAGGCTTTGGAACGACAGGAAAGATTAGGTAATGCCCAAGCTAAATATCCAAATTACAAAATCGGTCAGTGGGTTATGCTTTCAGCTCCATACGTTGCGAAAGGAAAAACAAAGAAATTTGTAACAAACTACAGAGGTCCTTATCAAATTATTGAGATCACGTCACCAGTCAACGTTAAATTGCAACTGCCCACCAGAACTACTGTTGTGCATGTAAGTCGTTTAAAACCTTTTAAGGGCGCTCCAGATGTAATTCCTTCAACAGTAGTGTCTGCTTTTCCGAAGGGTGGAGGAAGTTCACGAAGAGGAAAAAGAGTGGCCACGCCAGCACAACATACAGACATGCCACCATACGAGTACAATCTTCGACCAAGACTGCGAATGTCCTAGTGGAATCTCAGTAGACTGTGGATAATATACAAAAGTAAATAATTAATAAATGATAATGGTTTATTTTTTAAGAAAAAGTTGACCGTAGAAACAGGTAGATCTTGTAGTTAAGAATGTATTCCTTCTTTTTCTTGTTTTTGTTTTTACTAGGTTGGTAGGCCCATAACCATGTTGTTTGCTTTTTTCAGAAAACGCCATGCAAAGCATTTCCTACACAAAACCTATCCTACCTCAATGACTCCCTTCATAGTTCCCTTCTGAAGTCATTAGATACGTTCATAAACTCACAGCAAGACAAAATTGATGCCAATATTATGATGCAACATGTCTTAAAATTAAAAGGTGAACACAAAACTAAAATTATAATGCTAGGAACGGGTATATCTGGAACCTTTGTGTTGGTGTTTCTGCTTTGTACAGTTTTCTTTTATATAAGACGAAAAAATAAGCCAAATAATAATATACCACTTCATCAAATCCCTGTTAATTGGATACCACACTCTTAACTGGTGTACTTCAGTAGTTACTTTTAAGCATTAGTGTATTAATTTTGTTTATTGTACTTCACTCTTTACTAAACAGTCTTATGTTAAAATAAACAATACTGTAGAATCGTTATTCTTGCATTAGTATAGGGTAGATTAAACAGCTGTTGCTATGTAATTTTCTAAGTGAAAAATCTATTTCTGTTTATTCATTCTCATCAAGATTTGTTACACTTATTATAACCATTTATGTGTGAACTATGTGATTCATGAGCGCACAGGGCTTTTATAAAGTGATACAGTATTTTCAACGTATTTAATGTGACGCATGTGTAAGTCGAGAGTTTTCAGTGCTTGTGTTTTTTCCGTGTGAAGAGTGGAGGAATGTTGAGTAGTAAATTCGAGGGCGAATTTCTCCGAAGGGTGGAGGAATGTTGAGTGGTACTTAAGTAAATAAATTAGTGAAATCAAAGTGAACTAGAAATTAGAATATAAATGGAAAACTTGGTTTAGTTAGAGAGTTACATACTGGCATTCAGCGAGCCGAACAGCAGAACAGAAGAGACAATGACCGTGAAGTCAGCAAGTTCCACATAAGCGGGCGCTGTCGATTCAGCCGTCAGGGCATCGCCCGACCGGCTCACGTGTTTCTCAGTTGTCGTATGTGAGCAAAGGCCCTCGCCTACATTCCAAGAGCCAATGACCGACGTTAAGAAGATTTTTCGAGAATGTTTTCAACGTGACAGAAGAGGCAATGGCCGTGAAGTCGTTCACCTCCAGTAAACTGAAGTGAATAAATACGCGAGACGCAGTGGGCCCGACAGAGGTAGATGAAGACGAGAGGAAGACGAAGGCGAAGACGGAGACGAAGACGGAGACGAGTGACGAAGAAGACGAAGAAGAAGCGTAGCAGTTGTTTTAAGTTGGTTTCGGTGCTGAAGATCGTCAGGCAAGAAGAGACTACATCATGCACAGACGCACCGAGTCCGCCGCTGTAATAGAATAGCAAGCAGCAGCCTCAGTGCCAGAAGAAGAAGTTAAAAGGTATTTTGAAGTCTGATTTTACATACCCGGGTGACTCGTGAGGACGGGAAGGAGACGGCCTCACATCAGCAGTCACCTGTGATCTGGGATGAAGACCTGACAGCCGAAGACTGGCAAGCGGGAGTCCGTGGTTCGAGTCCGGGACACTGGCCTTCCCCCGCCGCGCCGCTCCGCTGGTCGACGCACAACACACGCGGCCGCTTAGAGAAGAGAAACACTGGGACGCCACATTCAAGGTATCACCACCCGATGCACGACGTCGCTCGCAATAATTAAACAGGCCACCTCGCGCTGCGCGTCTCCGGTCAGCTGGGCGAGACGGCGACACGAGATACACACCGCTACGCGTAATCAGACGCCGCCGCCGCCGCCGCCGCTGCCGCAGCAGAAGGCTACGCAAACGACACGGCTGCCGCTCTCCGAACCAGAACGTCCAGTAAGATAACAGTTGTACGAAACTTTCAATAAAAGTTATCTTATGTATAAAATGATGTTTCATTCGACCTCATACCCGAGCCAAGGAAGAACCCACCCTGCCCACATTTTGTAAGAGAGAAAAGTTTATTTATTTAATATTTTCACCCTGACAGAATGCTTGAGAATGCTCATCCTGACAATTGACAGCATCAAAAGAGAAAACCCAGTTACATTGAGTGACAGAAGTGTCACATTTAGTAACCACAACTGTTACATTTGATGTCAGAAGCCGTAGTAGTTGTTACACCAGTTTCCAAGATCCTTTATGCAAGAAAGGATAATCCCAACAAAAGGGTTTTAAATCCTGAGCTGTGTGTGGCCAAAATGTATGATTTGTACAAAGAAGAATGCATATCTCAGAGTAAAGAAATTGTGGGGGAGCACATCTATTGAAAAATTTTTAACAAAGACTTCAACCAGTCATTTTGACCACCACGTAAAGACACTTGCTCTTTTTGTGACAAATTGAGCTTTGAAATGGATGCTGCTACCAATGCAGAAGAAGAAAGAAAGTTTCAAACTGAAAAGGAGCTTCACCTTAGGAGGACTGAAGCTGCAAGAACAGAAATGGCTACAGACACAGCACGCAGTAAAGAGGCATATTCCCAGTTGTTCATGTTTACCTTTGACCTGCAAAAAGTGCTTGCATTTCCTAAACTGACAACATCGATATTGTACTACAAAGAAAATATGTATGTGTACAATTTTGGATGCCAAAATTTTACTGTCAGCAAAATCCATATGTATATGAAACCTCTGGATCAAGGGGTTCACAGGAAATTGCTACCTGTTTATTGAAACATATTGAAAAATGTGTCACTTCTCAAAAACAGGTAGTTGTGTACAGTGACATGTGTGGTGGGCAAAACAGGAACATAAACATTGCCCTAACACTAATGAAAGTGACAAGCTTGCCTCAGGACAGGATATACTGGCTTTCAGGCACTCTCCCCAATTGAATCAGTGCACCTATGCTATGGCATATTGATAAGTGGGCTCATACTGCTAATTTGTTGTAAATTTGACACAATTTTGCAGTCACTGCAAAAACTTTTTTTTTTTGAGGCAATGTATGTAGACGATCCCTACAGAAGAAGAACATTTTATTGAGCAAATAGTGCTGCTTTGTTTGTTTCTGTGGGAGCAATGTGTCTGCCATGCTCAATGAACTGCTTTTGAAACTGCACTAAAGATTTTTATATTTATCATTGATAATTTTATAAACTGTGGAGAAATGGCTATAAAATACTTGCAATTTTCACACTTGTTATCTGTAACAGTCTCATTACTATTAATGGTCAAATCATTGTAGCATGTGTCACTGTTTGCTCTCAAACTGTTAACTGTGTTCCACGTATCTACAGCCAAATTATTTGGATTTTGTAGTTTGCTGGCAATATAACTGCTCCTGATTTCAGTTAACTAATCTTCTTAATATGTGTAGTTCTTGCTGAGAGCACCTTAAAGTTTGAGCCTTTATTGCCTTTAAGAATTATGGACTGGCATAATTCAATAATGGGAAACCAGGCTGGAATAATGACAGCATTAAGAAAAGGATAGACTGATACTAACCATACAGAGGAGTTGTTAAGCCTCAGGAAGGCAAAACTAAAATACTGCTATGCGTGTGACCTTTCTTCCAACATAAAAATGCACACACATTCAATCAAGTATGACTCTCTCTCTCTCTCTCTCTCTCTCTCTCTCTCTCTCTCTCTCTCTCTCTCTCACACACACACACACACACACACACACAACCATTGACTCTGGCCAGTGATGCCAGACTCAGTGGCCAGTGGCAGCACTCATGAGTGTCTCAGTTGTGCTTGCATGAATGTGTGTGTGTGTTTTCCACCTTCTCACACACAATTCATAAGTGCAAAACTCAACAAGCAAGATAAGTACTAATTTAAAACTATAAATGTGATGTGTGACTCAGTGCAAACTATGCACAAAATAATGATCAACATCTTGTCTAAAGGTAGATCATTGAACGGGCAATAAAGAAGAACCTATTACAATGTGCCCCTACATTATGCAGTTTCACTAACAGTTCATTATGACCTGATACTGAAGTTAACATAAAATATGAAAATGTTTGGCTAACTTCAGTTTATTGTATGAGAATGTTATACATTATGTACTGAATAACATACTGATATGAAATTGTAAATGACTAATAGAATATCTAGATTATATTTACTGTCAGACTCATTTCCATTCATGTTCCCCAATTTAGTAACCCTCCTTTTCTGTACTATAGGTTATCTTCAGGGTTTCTAGCATTCTTCTATCGCATGCTGCATTCCTCTACTCTTTGGTAACGTTCCTTTTTTGTCTTTTAACTTATCTTTGGGGTTTCTAGCATTCTTCTACTGCATGCTGCATTTCCCTACTCTTTGTGAGGCACTTCTTTCTTGTTGGTACCAAAACAAATCTTTATGTTTGCTGAAATTCAGATGTGTTACAAAACTTGCCTCCCATATTCATCCATTCTCAGCTTTTTCCAGAATCATTAAGCTTTTCCCATTAGATGGCACAGTTTAAATTTTGCATAATCAAACTCCATTTGGAGAATAAATCTTTTCCTCCATTTTAACAATTTTCTGGTCTACAAGAGCAGTTCAATTGGTACACATGTTAAGAATGAAGATGCAATTTTTATAAAGCCAAATCTGTTTATTTTTCAACAAATTCAGCTTTTAGAAAGAAATGTTTTCTCAGCAGGCTGGCTGTATTTTTTCCTCTCCAAAATATGGAATTGATGCGCTCTTTAAAATATGTTTCTCTCTTGACAGTGACCTCATCATTTGAGCAATATTTCTACATACAGGGAATGTCTTTATGTGTGGAGGAATGGGGACACAACAGCAATTGATGCAGATCTGTGGTGACATGTCAGATTACTGTGCTGACATGTCATTCTCATGAAACAGCACTTCCTTCTTTACTAAATAAGGCAATGTTTTCCTCAGTTCTTTGTTAGAGTTCTCATATATGGAACTATAGTATTGTAAAGTGATCATTTTTCCTTTTCCTAGAACAATTATGGGTCTCTTGCTGTACCATCTACTAATCAAGAAAGAATGTTAAACCCTTCAATATGACCATTGAAGAACTTTCAAACAAGTATTTGTCACTGTGAGTAATTTTAATAGAATGGAATACTTATCTTATGTTTAGTAGACCCCTGCAAAGAACCCAGGGTGTAAATCTGTCTTTGCAGCCTGAGTAATCATAATTTATGGTTTTGGGGTTTTCTAAAATGTTAACATCACATTATGTCTTTGTGGTATTTATTATGAATTTCCTCCACTTTATCGTAATCAACAACAAAGCTCACAGCAGCAACTAAAACCTCTCTACTTGTGACTCTGCAGCTTGTGTATATACATCTTTCAAAAAATCAAGTAAACAAAACAGTAATTATTGGAATTACCAAATACATGACTTACAATTAAAAAGGTTAATTCTAAAAGTTCTTGTTGCAGTAGTTTTGCATGAAATAAATTGTCAAAACAATACATAGTGGTAGTAATTGTGAATTTCATAATTTACTGTGTACAATAATCTTTTATAGCTGAGCCAATAATGCAAAATATAAAAATATTGATTTTCTTTTAAGTTACCAAATGGTTTTGTGAATAATATTTTCATTAATTCCACACATATTCCTTGATATCCTCATTAAAGTGTATGTGTGCTTTTTTTTTAATGCACAGATATTGATGAAATATGGCAATATGATATCTATTTACAATAAAATTTGTAAGGTTGTAATTAAAAGATAAATTACATAACTTTCTATTACTGTGATTTTAAATGGAACAAATGATCAAATTAACACATAATACTGATTATCTTGGATTTTGTGATTTTCTGTACAAAATAGCACTTTTTTGTCAGATTCAATAAAGCAAAACATTTAATATTGATTTTCTCCTTAATTACGATTTCGATTTTGTAACTAACATTTCCTTAAGTTCTAGATACATTACTTGGTATTGGTTATGAAACACGCAGGTTTTATCAAGATATGAAAATATGCTGTTTCTTTACAATTAATTTTGAGAAATTACTTTGAACTATTACTCTGTTACTTGATTAGCTACTCAAAGCTATTCAGGTGTCATTAACATTACATTCTGCCATATATTTTGTGTGAATAAGCATATATAAAATATAGAGATATGTGAGACATTTAGTATAAGGTTGTATACTACTATATGGTGTTATAATATTCGGTTGGGCTACCCGGTTTATATCTTTCTTGATTTCAGAGCCCGTTTCACACTTCAGGCCATTTGGCTCCTCCCCTCTACCACCAGTTTCTCTGAACTGCTCAGATGAGAGTTGTAGCATTACACGGGTAATCGTCCGTGTAGCCCTTGAAATCTTTAAGAAATAATCTTGTGGGGATGTCCATTACAGTTGGATATACCTTGTGTCACATGAGAGTAGGAGAGTCAAAACAGGTATTAACCCATGAGGTCATCTCAAGTCAAGATTTTTTTGTTGTGAAATCTCTGCTGAGTGATTGACACAGTATACATGTAAATCATTTCTAAATTTTATTTGTTATTTATGGAGTAAGGAATTTAATTAAGTACAATATGTTTTAGTATCAATAGGTAATGAGTCTTTATGAGATGGATATAAATGTGTTTGACATAGCAGACCACAATGCTGTGTTATGCGTGATATTTTTTCTCTTGGAGAAGGATGATACCTTCTGACTTGCTCAAGTGTGCGGACAAGTTGCAATCGAGTGTGGGTCCTCTGTAATTTTTATGGAGGGACATAGAACTGATAATTTACAACCCAGAGTTGGTTTAGAAAATATTCTAGGGAACCCTGGCCAGACTTTGTTACAAACAAATCATGCACAGACTTTGAAATATTGGAGTGAAGTTTGAGATATTTGGTCAGCTATCATGCATTATAGTCACGTGAAGGACTAAGTGACACTGACGGTGATTTATTGACATTAATAATAATTATCAAAGAATTACTAGAAGGGATAGTAAGTGTTCTTGATGCTTAAAGCAAGTGTGAGTTGATTTACTGTTTGAATACGACAGATATTAATCATGGAATAGTCAGCTAGTTGATACGTTGCCTAGCAATCCATAAACTGATTGTGATAGAATTACCAGAATGATCATTTCAATCATTAGTGACCACTACACACATACCAAACAACTAACTACTCTCATTGTGAATGACATTTGGAATGGATGAGTTTTGTTTCAGCTCCTTGGGATCAATAAATTTCATCCGATGTTGAAACTTAACAAACTGTGCTGTGTTCCTTCAGGTTTTGTAGAACGATAGACATTGTAGTCTACACTACTATTTACCTTTTTTTTCAAAAAGAGAGCACTTACTTTTTTATTTTGGAGGAATGTTTCTGCTTCAGTCATCAATCTTCTCAAAACGGAGATAAGGGTGAGACTCACACATAGCGCTACGACATGGTGATCAACCACACACATGCACCCCCTTTTTCCCTCCCTTTTTGTGTTGAAAACCCCTAGATATAGCTGTGGTATGATGAAGGAAGAAGGAAGAGGAGAAGAGAGAGAAGAAAAGGAAGAGAGGGCCAAAAAGGGGAGGTCACAGAATTATTCTTACAATGGATTCTTTGCTCCCCAAATTATCCTGGGCTACTGTAACCTAGTGCCACAACACCCTCCACTCAACAGTTTCTAACCCCTGTCATAATGCATCCTCCCAATTCATGTCCCCTCAGTATCACTGTGTATTACCCTCTGCCAACGTGTGCACCCTTCTTGCCTCCGTCCTGCTCCTCTCCATTTCTGCTCCTCATGTAATTGCAGTTAATGAACATTGTGGCTGATCTGTGTCATGTACTGCAGAAGGTTATTGTTATTCAAGTGAGTGGGTGTTGGACCTGAGGATGTTAATTATGGAAGGACATAAATAAACCACCAAACTGTAATTATATCTGACGAGTTGAGAAAGGTCTATGATACCTACATTTACATTTACATCTATACTCTGTAAACCATCATGAGGTGCATGGCAGAGGGTACATCCCATTGTACCACTTATTAAGGTTTCTTCCTGTTCCCTTCACATATGGAGCATGTGGAGAATGATATCTCTGTACATGCAATAATTATTCTGATCTTATCTTCATGATCCCTATGTGAGCAATACATAGAGCAATCATTTAAAGCCTGGTTCTTGAAACTTTGTTAATAAACTTTCTCAGGATAGTTCACATCTATCTTGAAGGGTCTTTCAGTTGCGTTTCTCCAGTAACTCTGTGACACTCTCCCATGGCTTAAAGAAACCTGTGACCATTCTTGTTGACCTCTGGATACATTCAATATCTCCCATTAGGCCTGTCTGATATGGGTCCAACACACCTGAGCAATATTCTAGAACCAATATGAGTGATTTATAAGCAATCGTCTTTGTAGACTGATTATTCTACCAATAAGCCAAAGTTTACCATCTCATTTACCCATGACTGAACCTACGTGATCATTCAATTTCATATCCCTACAAAGTGTTACACTGAAGTGTTTGTACAAGTTGGCTGGTACCAACAGTGACTCATTGATATTATATATTTAAACCAACTTGCCAATCTCTGCACCGCTTTGAAATTTTATCAAGATCTGATTGAATATTTATGTAGATTTTTTTCAGATAGTACTTCATTCTAAATAACTGCAGCATCCACAAAAAGCGTGATTTTACTATTAATATCATGTACAAGCTCATTAATATACAAAATGAATGACAAGTGCCCAACACACTTTTATGGGGCACTCCTGAAGTTACTTCTACATCTGATGATGACTCTCCAGCCAAGATAACATCTTGTGAACTCCCTACGAAAAAGTCCTCACTCCAGTCACAAATTTCACTTGTTACCTCATATGATCATAGTTCTGACAATAAGTGTATGTAGGTATGGTACTGAGTCAAATGCTTTTCGGAAATCAACAAACACTGCATCTGCCTGGCTACCTTGATCTAAAGCTTTCACTGTGTTATGTGAGAAAAGTGCAAGTTGGGTTTCACATGATCAATGTTTTCGAAATCCATGATGGTTGGCATTGACGAGATCATTCTGTTCAAGATGCCTTGTTATGTTTGAGCTCAGAATATGGTATAAGATTCTACAACAAATTGATGTCATGGATAATGGACAGTAGTTTTGTGGGTCACTTTTACTTCCCTTCTTGTATAGCGGTATGACCTGTGCCTTTTTCCCAGAAGTGGGCATGGTTTTCTGTACAAAGAATCTGAAGAAAAAGAAGGGACAACAGTAGGTAGTGTCAAGTATCTCCTCTTTCCTGTCTCAAGACAGACTCCAATGGATTATCAATCAGGTAACAGCACTAATAGAATAAAAAAGCAAGAGGAAGGCATCTCTTTCTTTCATCAAAATATAAGGGGCTTCTTAAACAAAACAGATCAACTCCTTATTAACATTAGTGAAAAGGACAGTATAAATAATGCTCAGATTTTGTGCTTAACTGAGCACCATGTTACTGATAAATGTGCCTTGCCATCTATAGTAAGTTATAGTTTAGTAACATACTACTGTAGGGAAAGTAAATATGAAGGTGGAGTAGCAATTTATGTTAAGGACAGTGTAGCATACAAAGCTATAGACATTAAGAAATATTGTGTAGAACAACAATTTGAGGCATGTGCCACAGAAATAATAACTAAATTCCACCCAATAATAGTGTTAGTCTCTACAGTTCTCCTTCAGGTGACATAAAAACTTTTCTGCATTCAATGGAACTCCTTCTGTCAGGGTTACTTTCAAAAGCGAAGGATATTGTAGTTTTAGGTGATTTCAATATAAACTTTATGACATAAAATAAGAATAAAATAGACTTTGAGATTGTGATGACCTTACATAATCTGACATCAGTAATAAGCTTCCCAACAAGAATTAGACATCAGAATTATATTGTCAGGCAGGTTATAAGTGGGCTTTTAGATCATGATGGACAAATTCTCATTCTTTATGATGTTAATCTGTTAAAAAAAGAATTTCCTCAATGGAAATGAATGAAGAGGCAAAAGGAACTTTCAACTACAGGTTGCAGCAAATGGATTGGTCTTTAGTATATAGCCATGATAATGTTGACACTAAATTTAACTGTTTTATAAATGAATTCTGTGCTCTTTTTGAAGAAATATTTCCCGAGAAATGGGTCAGAAACAGTGCTTCCAATTCTGTAAGTAAGCCTTGGATTACAAAAGGTATAAAACAGTCATGTAAAACCAAAAGGGAAACTTATGCTGCAATAAGATTCTGTAAAGATGTAGAAAAATGGGAACCCTATAGATTATACTGTAAATTTTGAAGAAACTAATACAGAAATCAAAAGCCCTTTATTATGAGAAGAAAACAGATAATTATAATAATAAAATAAAAACAATTTGGAGCATTGTAAAAAAAAGAAATGGGAAGAGATACAACAACCAAAGAAGATGTAAATAAAATCAGATATGAAGGTACCCTAGTAGATTACCTCAAAACGGTGGGCGAGATTTTTAATAAACACTTCCTATCAGTAACTCAACAGATTGGTTGCAAGCCCAATGTTGATGAAGCTGCAACTCTTTGTCAAGCAGTATATTCAAACACAATTTCAGAAATGCACTTTAATCCTGTCACTGTAGAAGAAATTCAAAAAATCATCATGTCTCTAAAAAGTACAAACTCTGCGGGGGTTGATAGAATATCTAGTAATTTATTGAAATATTCTTGTGTGTAGATAAGGGACATTTTCTGTCATATTTTCAATGCTTCCCTTCAGAAAGGTGTTGTTCCCAGTAGACTTAAGTATGCCATTGTGAAGCCCCTGTACAAAAAGGGTGATAAAGCTGAACTAACTAACTATCGACCTATCTCTTTGCTGACAGCTGTCTCCAAAATTCTAGTAAAGCTAATACATATAAGAATTACTGATCATCTCATGAAGAATGGAGTTCTCAGCAAGAGCCAATTTGGCTTTCAAAACGGCCATTCAACAGAAGACGCAGTCGACACACTTGCAAATGAAGTCCTAGAAACCCTTAGTGAAAAAATGCTAGCACTTGGTGTCTTCTGTGATTTATCCAAAGCGTTTGACTGTGTTCATCACCAGATTCTCATGCAAAAAGCAAAATTAGTAGGAATAAGTGGTGTTGCAGGCAACTGGCTACAGTTTTACCGCCAAGACAGAAAACAAAAAGTTGTCTTGTATAGCTCGGGTGGAGTATGTGACACTTCCTCAGATTCTGAATGGAGTTCCATTACATGTGGAGTGCCTCAGGGCTCAATTCTTGTGCCACTATTATCCCTGATTTTTATAAATGATCTACCATCATGTACAAGCCTGCTGTGTAAATTTACATTATTTCCTGATGATACCACAATTTTTAAAAGAGAGAGAGATAAGTGTGACATGTGGTAATCAACCAATAGTAAGAATGGAAACAACAAAATTTCTTGGACTGCACATTAACAAGAAAATGAACTTGTCTTCACATATTATTGATCTCTGTAAGAGGCTTAGCTCTGCTACCTATGCTTTACGGGTTGTCACTACATGTGTTGAACCTAACACTGCAAAAGTGGCATACTATGGCTATTTTCATTCTCATTGAGTATGGAATTATTTTTTGGGGCAACCAGCCATTAGCAAGGAAAGTGTTCATTGCACAGAAACGAGCTTTAAGAATTATATGTGGATTGCGCCCAAGAGACTCGTGTAGAAATAGTTTTCGTAAACTTAAAATATACACAACTACGTGCCAATATATTTTTCTCTCATGTGTTTTGTTTGTAAAAATATAGAATATTTCAACCAAACAGTAATTATCATGAGCATAACACACAGAGGAAGAATGACATACACAGCGAACTCAGAAATTTGAGCTTGGCACAAAATGGTGTCCACTACACTGGAGGAAAACTCTTCAATACTCTTCCTCCCGAAATAAAGACAGAGATTCGTAACAAGAGTAAGTTTAAGAAAGCACTAAAAATATTTCTGCTAGAAAAAGCTTTTTACAGTCTAGATGAATTTTTAACTAAATAAATTGTAATATTTTAATATTATATAATACAAGTTGACATAATGCCACTAAGAATGTTATTTAACCTGAGCTCTTTATCTGTGTGTGCTCTGCATCTGTTTTCTGTAGTGTTTCAATGATTCTAAGAAAATATGTATTTTATTTTTCTGTATTGCTGCCCAAAGAATTTACTGAATAAATTTTTATATAATTATGTACTCAAATGTCTGTATATGCTATAAGATTATCAGATTGTATTTGTAAAAAACTGACTCGTTCCACGTCCTTGTGTATCCAACACAGTTGGACCTATGGAACACAAAATAAATCAAATCAAAATCAAATCAAATCAAAACAGTTAGAAGAGGGGCTAAATTAGCCACAAACTCAGTACAGAATCTGATAGGGATGCTATCGGTTCCTGGAGCTTTGTTCAATTTTAATGATTTCAGCTGTTTCTCAACACCAGTGACACTATTACTTATTTCATTCATCTTTTCAGTGGTACTAGGATTAAATTGGGGCAATTCTCCTGGCTTTTTCTTTGTAAAGGAACATTTGAAAAAGGAGTTCAGCATTTCAGCTTTTGCTTTGCTGCCCTCAACTTCACTTCCTGTTTCGTTCAGTCGGGCTGGACACTAACTTTGGTACCACTGACAGCCTTTACATCTGAACAGAATTTCTTTGGTTTCTATGGAAGACCACTTGATAATAGTCTGCTATGATAGTCATTGAAGGCATCACACATTTCTCTCTTGAGAGCCAAATGTGTTTCATTCATCATATCTCTATCTATAGCGCTACACTTTGTTTTGCACTTACTATGCAGTAATCTCTGTTCCTTTATAAGTTTCTTTACAGTGACTGTATACCATGGAGGTTCCTTCCCATTACAGACTATTATAACAGGAACATATCTGTCCAGTGCATGACCTATTATTCTTTTAAACTTGAGTCACAGTTCCTCACCATGCTCCTGCCTTGTGCTGAAAGTTTCAAGTTCCTCATTGAGATATGACACTACCAATTTTCTATCTAGTTTACTGAACATATATATTTTTCAGCTTGTTTTAGTTGTCTCCACTCCTCCTGTGGTGAATCTTTTCCCACATGCACGCCTCCTTGAAGTTACTGAAATGCAGTTCCCAGCCAGAAAAAGGTATAGTAAAAACAGCTGTACACCTTATAACCACAAGGCACACTAAAAATTGTTTTGTAAGTGGAAGGTATAGTTAAATAAAAGTATTTATGTGCATAAAATTTAGCTCTATTGCGGTAAGCTTGCAAACACCAGTCACCTAACTCTAAGCTGCACAATGTCTGAAATGTCCACATGCACACATCGTTCATAACCATAGCAAGTTCATCATAATTATTAACTGTCTTTCACAGAAAGTTTATAAATGGATTGTTTCTTTTAGATCTGATCTCTCAAATATTGCTATAATCAGTCTCACACAACAAATGTTCATTTGATAAGTCAGCAACATGGCATGCAGAATTTAGTTATTTATAACATCACCAAAAGCTCTAAATTTCACACTTTGCATTAAATGAAACTCTCTTCCGCACTTTACAGCACTTCTCAAACATTTTGGTATCAAAATATTGCAATATTAATGGTTTTCATCAGAGCACTTATCAATAGGCCTGATCACTGTGATATCGTCTCACATTTTTTGGACGACAAGAGACAGTGTGGATTGGGTTGCAAGGCACACACATTTCTCTCAATTCAGTTAACTTGCACACTGTGTGTAGCTGATCCTCTTCTCTGAATAATCAGCTGGATCGATCTCCCACAAGCTTCTTCTCTGAAGACTATAGCTGGTTACGGGAATTTATTAAAATACTTCTCTATCCTTGAAATAATTTTGGTACTTGTATAATACTGTTCATTTCAATCACTTTATTTTTTCAACTTTCACAGGTAATAACTTCTGCAAGCTAACTTACTGCTTACACGTTAGACTGATTTACACATATTCAAATAGCATACATGTGTCTTGTTTCGTTCATAGCCAAGACATAAGGTAATTAAAAAGTCTCTATTCTCAAGTGAGTCCAATACATGATTGCGCATAGCACTCCATATTCAACTGCTCAATAGCCTTTCTCACAATCACCACAGACACTAACACATCAAAAAACATGACATAATTATTCATTGAGTTCTCCTCATGTCTTCTGTGGTGCTGACAGCAAACACTTGTCGTCATCAGTGACTCGCCCCTCTTACAGTCTTTTAATAACAACAGACACTAACACATCAAAAAACATGACATAATTATTCATTGAGTTCTCCTCATGTCTTCTGTGGTGCTGGCAGCAAACACTTGTCATCGTCAGTGACTCGCCCCTCTTACAGTCTTTTAATAACAAACTTCCAACCTGCACATAGAAACAGGTGGATTGGTAAAAACATTCCCAATCTCCTGCACTCATAACTAAAATATCGGGTGTTTAAGACGGTTGAAGGCCGAGTGTTTCTAGAATTTACAACGAAATTCTTGAGGCTCTACAATTGAAGCCCTGACTCTACTCATGTCTCTCCTCAAAAAAAGTTTCTAATTTCCCAAAAAATGCATGAATATGATAATTTCTGACTGGTGGAAGAACTTCACAGGCAATCTAAAAGTAGCATCAAACCTGATTAATTCCACACATATATACGGAACCAATCAAAATTTGTCACTGAATCAGACATTAAATTAACATAAATAAATTTTGAAAACTGACAAATATAAAATTAATTCCCTCTTAAGATAACTACTTACTGAAATTATAATCTCATTTCCTCAGTCCCATAAATTGACAAAATAGTTTATAATAAATTCCCTAGTATGAATGACTAACACACGTCATTCTTGAACATTCTTCACATGATGATTTACTTCAATGTACAGTATAAAAACTTTACGTAAAACATTATTTCACATTCATGCCTTCATTCACTCTCATAACTAAGCAGAATTATAGAAGTAATTAATAAGCAATTAGAAAATTAGACAAACAGAACTGCAAATAAAAATGACGGTACTTTGATTGCAGCATGAACAGTGTCCATCAGCTAGTGACCTCTACCAGAATGCCCAGAAACTACATACATACCAGCATCTGATGCCAACTATCCTGCATGTGATTCATATTGCACATCTGATCACTACTGTAATGTCCCATCAGAATCGGCACAATGTGAGGTGCCATGCATCCCTGCATTGTGGTCAGTGATACCAGTTTTAACATGGACATCCACAAAGAGGTTGCCATTAGATCCAATGTATTTCCATCATGAGTGGGGTTCCTAACTATCTGTTCTAGGTAATTTTCAGAGAAAGTATTTAGTTAAGTTTCACGGGATATCTTGTCACACCCACTACTAACAAAACTGCAAATTTCCCTGTTAATTGTTAAATGATTAAAGTATTCACCAATGATTACACTATGATTGGGGAACTTATGCACAAGTCAAATGAGGTTTCCTCTAAAGTTTTTGGTTACATCAGGAGAGGAGTGTGGTAGGTGATGGAAGGATCCAATTATCATTTTATGCCCACACCTGATACTGAATGTTGCCCAGACAATCTCACATGCATCTTCAATTTCTGCCTTGGTGTATCTGAGGTTCTTGTCTAATGCAACAAATACACTACCTCCATTTCCCATTTGCCTATCCTTTTGATATACACTTAAATTTTCCTAAAAATCTTAGTGCTATCAATTTAATATTTTCACCAGTTTTATACACCTAGTATACTGTGAGTTTCCCTGGTTTTCATGAGCACTTCAAACTCTGGCATTTTGTTGTTAATGCTTTGGTATTAGGATTTTAATATCTTACCTGACGGAGGCATTTCTTTCAATCTTACACTGATATTTCTGGGTTTCCTACAACTATCATTCACTGGCCAGAATGGAGAGTCACCTAATCTAAAAGAATCCCACACACAGTCAGCTACCTGAATAGCAGCCTCTGATGTTTAAAGTACACCTGACCCTACAGTTCTCAATCCTATGGTGCAAGTCCATGAAGTCACAGTAGCTTGTCACTGAACTTTCAAAGTCTCTGGTTCAGTCCTTCCACTAGACTCAGGATGAAAGGGCTACATCAGTCCTGGGGACAATGTGAACTTTGTTGAAAATCCAGATGCAAGGCTGATCTTCTCAACCTTCTCTGCCAGTTGCTGGAATAACCCAAGAATGACCTCGGAGCCCATACGACAGGCATAATTTGTACCAAAGTGTGCCACAATCTGCAGCTGATTGTACTTTGTTCCCTCAATGGTTGTTGGAATAGCCCCTTCAACATTTTTAATGAAGCCTCCATGTATACATACTGATGCACCTGATGTCATTTCCTGTCACTTGCTGCCATTTCCCTAAGGGGTATCATCGTTTGCCATACGTTTGAGCTGCCAATGATTAATAGATCCCTACCCTTTTTTATTTGACTCCCCCTGACACCAGACAAAACAGGTCCCCAAAACAGATGAAGTCAATCCCACTGGCTCAATTTCAGTTTCAGTGGAAGACAGCACCTCAAACTTGTTGGTTAGGGGTATCAGTACAACACCCTGTGTCCACCCTAGACCCTGTTCACCCTGTACAGAACATCTAGACCTATTACTGACACACCATTCGTAGTCAAGTGGATAATTAATGATGGATCCAGTACTTCCTGCAGAGGAGACAGGATCCGCAAGAGATGACAGAACTTGAAGTACCTCTGGTACGGATATCACAGGTATATGAATCTCAAGAGCTCTTCCAATGCACTGATTCCTAGCAGCTGCCAATTGTTTGACAGTGGTCAGGGCAATTTTCAGCTCCTTGTGAATGTCAACCAACTCATCCCATATTTGAGAACAGCTTCCACATGATAAACCTTTTGTTTGGGGCATAAAACTGAAAATTTCACCACCGTGATTGTGCGTGCTGGTCTGGATAACTGTACTAATGATTGTTTGTTTCATGAAAGATGGTCACTGTAATTTGTAACTCAAGTTCATATGGAATACAGTATGTATGTGTTAATATCATGAAAAATATGGTCTTGTACCTTAATGGACAAGCACCATTCCACACTCAATTATACACTCCTGGAAATTGAAATAAGAACACCGTGAATTCATTGTCCCAGGAAGGGGAAACTTTATTGACACATTCCTGGGGTCAGATACATCACATGATCACACTGACAGAACCACAGGCACATAGACACAGGCAACAGAGCATGCACAATGTCGGCACTAGTACAGTGTATATCCACCTTTCGCAGCAATACAGGCTGCTATTCTCCCATGGAGACGATCGTAGAGATGCTGGATGTAGTCCTGTGGAACGGCTTGCCATGCCATTTTCACCTGGCACCTCAGTTGGACCAGCGTTCGTGCTGGACGTGCAGACCACGTGAGATGACGCTTCATCCAGTCCCAAACATGCTCAATGGGGGACAGATCCAGAGATCTTGCTGGCCAGGGTAGTTGACTTACACCTTCTAGAGCACGTTGGGTGGCACGGGATACATGCGGACGTGCATTGTCCTGTTGGAACAGCAAGTTCCCTTGCCGGTCTAGGAATGGTAGAACGATGGGTTCGATGACGGTTTGGATGTACCGTGCACTATTCAGTGTCCCCTCGACGATCACCAGTGGTGTACGGCCAGTGTAGGAGATCGCTCCCCACACCATGATGCCGGGTGTTGGCCCTGTGTGCCTCGGTCGTATGCAGTCCTGATTGTGGCGCTCACCTGCACGGCGCCAAACATGCATACGACCATCATTGGCACCAAGGCAGAAGCGACTCTCATCGCTGAAGACGACACGTCTCCATTCGTCCCTCCATTCACGCCTGTCGCGACACCACTGGAGGCGGGCTGCACGATGTTGGGGCGTGAGCGGAAGACGGCCTAACGGTGTGCGGGACTGTAGCCCAGCTTCATGGAGACGGTTGCGAATGATCCTCGCTGATACCCCAGGAGCAACAGTGTCCCTAATTTGCTGGGAAGTGGTGGTGCGGTCCCCTACGGCACTGCGTAGGATCCTACGGTCTTGGCGTGCATCCGTGCGTCGCTGCGGTCCGGTCCCAGGTCGACAGGCACGTGCACCTTCCGCCGACCACTGGCGACAACATCGATGTACTGTGGAGACCTCATGCCCCACGTGTTGAGCAATTCAGCGGTACGTCCACCCGGCCTCCCGCATGCCCACTATACGCCCTCGCTCAAAGTCCGTCAACTGCACATACGGTTCACGTCCACACTGTCGCGGCATGCTACCAGTGTTAAAGACTGTGATGGAGCTCCATATGCCACAGCAAACTGGCTGACACTGACGGCGGCGGTGCACAAATGCTGCGCAGCTAGCGCCATTCGACGACCAACACCGTGGTTCCTGGTGTGTCCGCTGTGCTGTGCGTGTGATCATTGCTTGTACAGCCCTCTCGCAGTGTCCGGAGCAAGTATGGTGGGTCTGACGCACCGGTGTCAATGTGTTCTTTTTTCCATTTCCAGGAGTGTATTTTCAGCATTACAGTGAACAAAATTGGTGCTACCAAGATAAATTGAGGTCTGTTTTGTGCCATGATGACTTTCACGTAACAGTAATGATACCAATTGAGGAAAGAGAAATCAGCCTAATTTTCCATGAAGTTAAATTATAGCTGACTGGGCTGAATAAAAATGTAAGGGTGTGATTTGATAATTCTGTTAAAAATGTTTGTTTTGTAAACAATTTATCTTATTCTCCTTTGAGGGATATACACTTGGTTCAGTGATCCTCTGTTTATTTCATCCCATCAGAAAATCAGTTCCATCAAACTCTGAAAAATACTCGTTGATGGCAACTATCACTTCCTTATTTGATGAAAATTTCTTCCCAGCAAGTCAGAGTTTCAAGTTAGGTCACTTGGGGCTAAGTATGGCGAACAGGTTGGATGAGCCCAGTTCATGCACTTTGGCCATTGTTATCAGTAATGTGTGAGATGGTGCATCATCCTTTGTGAAAGAACACTTTTTTGTGTGCCAGCCCAACAATGAAGCATAAAAGGGTCCAGTTATGGTTTTGCATTTTTCCAATTAACGTATGAAGATTATTGCTTGGAAATTCCAAAAAATAGTGGCCATCACTTTTCTTTGCCTTCTTCAGAACACTTTCACCAGTCTTTATCCATTGTTTTTGCTGTGTTTTTGACTCTGGTGTGTAATAATGAATTCAGTTTCGCCAACAGTCACAAATTGATACAAAAGTCTTACAGACTGTGATTAAACATCACCAGACATTGTGCTGAAATGTTGTGCCACATGCACTTTTGGTTGACTGTGAAGAATCTTGTCACCTGCCTTGCCCGTAACTTCTTCATAGCCAATTCTGCATGTAGGATATTATACACTCACTCACTTCCATTGTCTAAAGCTTCAGTAAACTCAAGAATTTTTATTTGTTGGTCTTGTATTAACAGAGCATGGAATTTGTCAATGGCATGCTTTGTAGTGATCTCAATTAGATGGCTGGGGTTCACTTCATCTTTGGCACTTGTCTGACAGTGTTCCAGTTCCTTAATTCAGAAGTAAATGATTTTCAATGATAGTGCAGAGTCAATGTGAACCTCATACTGTTCTATTTTGATTGGTATAGCAATCCAACCCTTCAAATGAAAATGTTTAACAACAACAACACAAAACTCAGTTTCCTCCATTTTCAAGCACAGTCAACACACTGACCATTTCAGATGGTTACCAACCATGAACTGGATGCTGTGCATTGTTAAAATTTGTTAAAATTCATTATATGATCCTTGCAATAATCTTACTTATCCAGAATGAAGCTGGAACAAAAATGATTCATTTTTTCATGGAAATCTAGCAGATTTATCAAACCTGGATGGATGGATTGGAAGAAATAGTTTGTATTTAGAAGAAGATAAGAAACAAGATCCTATTGGTCCATTTAGGAATCATAGGGTAAAGTTACATTACAAAAGGTAGAGAAATTTATGTTGTTTTTGTTGCTTTGGGGAAAGGTTTCTGTAAAGTTAAATGGAACAATATGGTTGATATTTTGTAGAGGAAAGGTGTATAATGGAAGGCAAGGTGATGCAGAGAATCTATCTTTACAGCAGGAAGTTAGAAGAGGAAATGGAAATGAAATTTCAGAAGGAAGCACAATTAGATGGACATTAAACAAGGCTGTTGCCTCTCGTCTTTGTTCTGTATTTTTGGGAAGCAAGTAGAATGCATAAAGTTCGCTGCTGACATGGTATTTGTGGCAGAATGTGAATAGATTGTAAATAACATGTTAAAACAGCTGAATGAAGGTTGCATGGAATCTCAGATGAGAATCAATACAGCAAAAACATGGAAGGAAGAAGACAGTCAAATATTAAGATAGGACAAGTTATTATAAGTGAAATAAGAGTGTTTTAATAACTTGGAAGTATGATCACCAAAGACTTGAGATGTCATCAAGGGGTGAAAACTTGCATTGCTATAGTGAAGGAAGCATTCAATAGAAAGAGGAGATCATTATGTTGCAAACTAGATGAAAGTCAGAGGTAAAGACTTGGTGAGTTTTTTGTCTGGAGTGTGACACTCTAAGGGGAAGAAACATAGACACTAAGATGAGAGTATGAAAAAACACTAGCAGCATCTGAGAAGTGGACGTGGAGAAAAATGGAGCAGATAATGCAGAAGGAAAGAGTGAGTAATGAAAAAGTGTTGAAAAGGTTTGGTGAGAGGAGAAGACTGCAGCAGTTTACAAGAGGAATGGAGAAGAACTGGATGGGACATTAATTGAGACAGGAATGCTTGCCAACAGATGCTTTGAAGGAACTAATTTGTGGAAGGAGGTTGAGAGGAAGGAGGAGATACAAGATGATATATGACATAAAGGGAGCAGAAATTGCACATACCTGGAGAGGATGACAAAAGACAGGAGCAAATAGAGAGCTACTAGGTGAAAACCTGCCTTTGGGCAGAACACTTATGGTTATGATGATGTTAGCATGTTTCTATGTGAGTTGTTTGTTGTGGTCAACATGCCGTAAGTTTAACTGTGATAAGAGAACCACAAGTCTTAATATCTGAATTGCATCTCACATAGCATTATAATATTACAAAATAACAACAAATGAAATTTGCTATATATACATGTCCTTGTAGCATCAATTTGAATGAAAATATACTAAAGAGACAGAAAAAAATTCAACATTAATTTTTTGCAGAACATAATGTTTTTTAAACCATTTTTGTATTGTTCAAAATGAATGTCCTGATGAATGTCAATAATCATGTTATTCAAAGTATATAACATATAAGAACTGATGCAAAATGATTTGTGAAAGATACTTACTTGACACTATGGAGAAGATCAGTTACTATCTTTCCCCGAAGATATCTGGTAATATGGCTCTGTGCAGCAGTAGATAACAGTGACATAAATTGCTTCATCTTGTCTGTTTGTTTGCCATCATCTTTCTTACCTTTCTTTGTTGTTTTTCTGAAAAGTGACATAGTATCATCCTTTTAAATGTTAGAATGAAAATTTTCGGTATTTTGTGAAACTATCACTATAGTACTTATTAATATAGAATTTAATTAATTTTATGAATAAATTTCCTATTACCAAGAAGAAAGAATAAGTTGGTTGCTTCATCTCATAAAGGTTGACATTCATGTTTGCAAGATGAAAACAGAGATCACCATTTGCAGCATGGTTGACAGGACCAATTGCTGCCCTCTGATACAGAGCTGAGTGGAGGGTCTGAATCAGAGGCTGATAAAGTTCTGTGACTGTGTAGGCTGCAGAGCCCTTGACTTGCCCAAAGAGTGGTGAGCTTTTTGGCTCAGCTAGATCTATCAGTAGTCCATTACATTCAGGAGGCAACTACACTATGCGATCAAAAGTATCCAGACACCTGGCTGAAAATGACTTACAAGTTCATGGCATCCTTTATCAGTAATGTTGGAATTCAATATGGTGTTGACCCCCATTAGCCTTGATGATAGCTTCCACTCTTGCAGGCATACATTCAATCAGGTGCTGGAAGGTTTCTTGGGAAATAGCAGCCTATTCTTCAAGGAATGCTGTACTGAGGAGAGGTATCAATGTCGGTCGGTGAGGCCTGGTACAAAGTCAGTGTTCCAAAACATCCCAAAGGTGATCTATAGGATTCAGTTCAGGACTCTGTGCAGGCCAGTCCATTACAGGGATGTTATTGTCATGTAACCACTCCACCACATGTCATGCATTATTAACAGGTGCTCGATCATGTTGAAAGATGCAATCACCATCCCCAAATTGCTCTTCTACATTTGGAAGCAAGAAGGTGCTTAAAACATCAATGTACACCTGTGCTGTGATAGTGCCATGCAAAACAACGAGGGGTGCAAGACCGCTCCATGAAAAGCATGATCACTGCCTCCGAATTTTACTGTCGGCACTACACACACTGGAAGATAACGTTCACCAGGCATTCACCATACCCACACCCTGCCATCAGATTGCCACATAGTGTACCATGATTTGTCACTCCACACAATGTTTTTCCATGATGCAATCATCCAATGTTTACGCTCCTTACACCAAGCGAGGTGTCGCCTTGCATTTACCAGCATGATGTGTAGCTAAAGAGCATCTGCTCGACCATGAAATCCAAGTTTTCTCACCTCTTGCCTGTCATAGTACTTGCAGTGGATCCTTATGCAGTTTGGAATTCCTGTGTGATGGTCTGGATAGATGTCTGCCTATTACACATTACGACCCTCTTCAACGGTCGGCAGTCTCTGTCAGTTAAAAGACGAGGCCGGCTTGTACACTTTTGTGCTGTATGTGTCCCTTCATATTTACACTTTACTACCACATCAGAAACAGTGAACCTAGGGATGTTTAGGAGTGTGGAAATCTTTCATACAGACATATGACACAAGTGACATCCAGTCATCTGGCCATGTTCGAAGTCCGTGAGTTCTGCAGAGCACCACATTCTGCTCTCTCATGATGTATAATGACTACTAAGGTTGCTGATATGAAGTACCTGGCAGTAGGTGGCAGCATAGTGGACCTAATTTGAAAAACATGTGTTTTGGGGGGTCCAAATACTTTTGATAACATAGTGTACGAAAGTTGGCTTAAAAACCAAGTCTATCCTCATCCTGAATCTGAATACACATCTTATCCTCTCCAAGTCGAAGACGAGCATGCATTTAACAAAATTTCAACTGTTCTTCCTTTTTTTTTCACTACAATAGTCAAAGTTATAAAACAGTATGGAATAACACAGAAATTCCTTGAGTCTTCCATGTTCTTTCATTAAACTCCCATGGCGTGACTGCCATTTGAGTGCTATGTCCACAGTCTTCTTATTACACACTTTGGGCCTGCACACATAGACAGGTGACATGCAGTTATATTTAAAATATTGTGTGTTTGAGACGGTCGAAGGCCGAGCGGCTCTAGAATTCCCGTGGAAATTCTCAAAACACTACAACAGGAAATCCAACACACCTTAGAAATATACCAAGAGATACTGAATCACAGTGTGTTTTGAATTTGATGAGGTTAAAGAAAAGTATATAAGCGAGGTAATCCTCACATTAAAAAACAAATACTCAACTGAAAGGGATGGTATGTTGAGTGTAGTAGTTAGAAAATGTATAAAATAAATAGTTAAACCACTGAGGTACCTCATAAAATGTAGTATTAGAGAATACACTTATATTAGTAGCCATTAGTAGCCCAAAAATAAGCATTTTTAAACCAGTGCATAAGAAGAGGAGTACAAAATAGAATTCAGACTACTGCCCAATATAATTGATCCCCACCTTTAGCAAGGTTTTTGAAATAGTTATCCTTTTGCAGTTCTCTGCTTATTTTAGAAAGAACAAATTGTTAATAGAAACACAGCATGGCTTTAGGGAAGATCAGTGCACAACTACTGTAGTTGTTGAATTTCTCCATAAAGTGTACACCCTCCTAGACCAAGGTATGAACACAGCAGGCATATTCTTAGATTTTTCAAAAGCCTTCAACTCAGTCAGCCATGGACTGCTCATTAAGAAATTGAAGGATTACTACATCAAGGACTCACATATGCAATTACTGACCTCATACTTGACATATCAGAAATATTGAACTAAACTTTCAAGTAGAATAGATAGTAAGGTAATAGACTTCCAGTCTTCTAGAGATACAGTAATCCATGGGGTACCTCAGTGATCAATCCTTGGTGCCTTTCTGTGCTTGGTTTATGTCAGTGGCATGACACAACCCTTCAACTCACATCTATTAACCTATGCTGATAACACCAGCTCTTATTTCATGAAAAAGACTTCGAGATACTACACTCAGCTGCAACTAATGGTGTGATGGAAGTAACAACATATTTTCTACACCAGGGTCTGAACACCAACCTTAGTAAATTCCAGCTACTAACATTTAAAACAACTGGTTCTCATGAGGGTGAAATAAACAAACAACATTAAGTTTCTTGATGTCCACCTGGACAAAAATATCCATTGGATAAAGCTCATTACTTCTGTATGTGAGAAAATCAACATTACCTTGAATCTGATAAGTCAGCTGGCAAAAATAAATCCAACTCAAACACTAAAAATTGTTTACTATTGAACAGTTGATCCTTTTCTTAATTATGGCATTGAACTGTGTGGTTGCTTGGAAGACCGGAACCTGAATAGAATATTAGTATTACAGAAAAGAGCCATTAGATTAATGAATAGACTTAAGTCCAGAGAGTCGTGTCTTGAAACCTTTGTCCAGTATAAATATTTAACAGTATATTCCTTGTACTTGTATAAACTTATTATATTTTTTTGGAATAGTAAAAACAAGGTAAATAAGTGTAGTGATACACATAATCATGATATGAGAAGTAAGGGTAACAACTTCAGGCAGAGGACAAAATTATAAATAACTGCCCATAGTCCTTATATTAATGGGAAAACTGCCACATGGTTTGAATACTTGTGAACAAAAGCTGTTTCACCAGAAGTTAAAAGTATTCTTAGTAAATGTGTGTTTATATTCACTCAGTGAATTCTAATTGACTTGCCCTCTGCTGGAACATGTAATATAATTAGAATATTAAGGTGACTATATATACCACAACTGTATGTAACTGTTATCTATATTAATCTTCTCAGTCTATGCATGATATTTGAAAAAGTCATCAGCTTGATGGCCTACACAAAAGAATGTAAATAAATAAATAAATGAATAAGAAGTAGTTTATCTTGTAGCAGAATTGGATTAGAGATTTCATCTGAGTTACTGTGAGTAGAAGTCATCCTTGACAACCAGAATAAAATAATAATTGGATCCTTTTACTGACCTCCCAAATTAGATGATACAATTTCTGAAAAGTTCAAAGAAAACTTGAGTCTAATTTCAAACACATACCTTACTCATACAATTATAACTGGCAGTGACTTCAATTTATTTTGATTATGTTGGTAAAAATACGTGTTTAAATCTGGATGAAACATCTGAAATTATGATAAAGGCATTCTCTGATAATTATTTTGAACAATTACTTCATAAATCCATTTGAATAGTAAATAGTTGTGTTAACACTCTTGACCTCTTTGCCTCAAATTCTGAGCTAATAACGAGCATCTCAATGGGTACAGAGATTACTGAACACAGGGATGCTGTAGCAAGACTGAATACCGTAACTACCAAATCCACCAAAAATAAAACAAAAATTTATCTGTTCAAAAAATCAGATAATTTTGCTTAACAACTTCATGAAAGACAAACTCTGCTTCTTCCAAATTTACAATGTAAGTATAGGCCAAATGCATCTTGAACTGAAAGAAATTGTATGAAATGCAATTAAGAGAGTTATACTAAATTAATTGAGAAAAGATGGAACTGTTCCCCCTGGTAAACAAAACAGGTCAGAACACTGATGCAAAAAAGGGAAAAAGCATGCCAAATTTGAATGAACACAAAATCCCCTAGATTAGTGATCCTTTACAGAAGCTCAAAATTTAGCATGGACATCAATGTGAAATGCTTATAATGATTTCCACAATGAAACTCTGTGTTGTGACAGTGCCACGACATTTAACAGTGCTGCCACGACAGTACGCGCAAACGGCGATAGAGGCGCTCCGCAACTCGGCTGAGCGCGGGAGCACCACCTTGCTATGAATGGCGCCGGCCGCATGTCACGGCACGGTACAGCACGGCAGTCGAATAAGAGACACTGAGTTGTTATCATGTAACCAGCTATTGTTTCTAAGTGAGTGTGTTTGAATATCCATGCAATTATTGGTGATTAAAGGTTATAACACTTTTTGGTGACGAGGTCGGATATTTTCACTGCGTTGTGGATTTGTGTGTTCGTGACGGGGCAGACATGGAACAGCTTATGCAAGCGCTCATTGAACAAGAAACACAGCTGACGGCTGCTATTCAGGCACAACAAACACAGCTGCTGGCTGCTATTCAGGCGTTGTCAACGTCGCTTACTCATCGTCTGTCTTCCTCTTCTCCGCCTCCATTGCCTCCTTACGACAAGGCCGCTGAAGACTGGGAGGATTATGAGAAGCATTTGCGGCAACACTTCTTGGCTTTCGGTGTTGTCAGCGCTCCTATGTGTAAGTTGTTTTTTCTATCTTGGATTTCCCCACGGATCTATCAGCTGCTATCTCAGTTAGCCCCTCTGCGGGAACCTGTCTCTCTGTCCTTCCAAGAAATGTGTGACTTATTGTCTAACTATTACCAAAAAAATACCCACGCCGTTGCCGCCTGCGTGGCGCTCTACCGGTGTTGTAAACAGCCCCATTAATCTTACCAGGCTTGGGCGGTGGAACTACACGGTCTGAGTAGGAAATGTCAGTTTGTCATGGTTGGGGATGCTATTCTACGGCTTGCTCCTGAAAAGAAGTTCAGCAACATGCCCTACAACTGCCAAACCCATCGTTGTTGGAAGTTCTAAGCATCGCTCAATCCTTTGAAGTGTCTCACACTGCTGGCGTGCAAATAGACGCATGGTGTGATGTAATAATAATAATATTAATAATAATAATAATAATTTTATTGTCATTCGGCCATTACAGCAATAGACAACGTCATATACATACTAAAATACAATTAATAATTTGAAAGAAACAACAGGTTTCTTGTTAACATTATAGTATTATATTACAGTTGATAAATTCTCTTATGTCATAGAATGGGTGGAGGACTAGCCAGTCATGAATTGTTTGTTTGAATAATTGTTCAGGTAATTCTTGAACAGATTGAGGAAGATTATTAAATAATTTGTACCCCATGATTTCGTAGCTGTTGAGTGACTTTGACAATCTGTGGTAGGGAATATAGAGGCACCTATTCCTTCTTGTATTGTGGCTGTGTACATTTTCTCTGGTTTTTGTTTCTGGTAATTTCTTCTTCGTATAAATTAGAACATAGTATATGTACAAGTTTATAACAGTCATGATTTTCTGTTCACAAAACAATGGTTTGCAGTGTGCCTTATATGCAGAACCAGTAATTATCCTAATAGCTTTTTTTTGCAGTATTAATATGTCATGTACACTGCTAGAGTTCCCCCACAAAATAATTCCATATGTTATTATACTTTGAAAGAAGGAAAAGTAGGCTGTTCTAACATATTTTTCAGGAACACAATCCATAAGTCGCCTTAACAGGTAAATAACTCTTGACAATTTACCACTAATATATTGTACATGTTGACCCCAAGATAATTTATCATCAATGTATACCCCCAAAAATTTGACATAACTTGGATCATCTGACAGAAGCTTGTCTCTAAGACTACAGACCATCTGCTGTGTTTTGTTTTCATTCAGGAGGAATCCATTTGCCTTGAACCAATAGGATGCTTGGTCAATTGTCTTTTCTGCACAAGTTTTAAGGCTATTGAAATCCTCACTAGCATGAAGAAATGTTGTATCATCTGCATACAACACAGTGGTGGACTTGATAAATGACGGCAGATCATTTATCATTATCAGGAACAAAAAGGGGCCCAGCACAGATCCCTGCGGAACACCTACCTTGACTTGCTCTATACTCGACATTTCTCTCCCTACACAAACAACTTGCTTACGATTCTGAAGATATGATTTTATTAATTTAAGGCTGTTATGTCTAATGCCATAGAATTCCAGTTTTTCTAGGAGTGGCTTATGCTTTACACAGTCAAAAGCTTTGCTTAGATCACAAAATGTGAGTTGAGCATAGCCCTTATCCTCAAACACTTGATGTAAGTATTTGACTACAAAGTCTATAGCATCCACAGTAGACAACTTTTTCCTAAAACCATACTGAGATTCATTAATTATTCCTAATTTTTCAAAATAGACAGATAGCTGTTGGTAAATTACACATTCCAGTATTTTAGAAAAAGCTGGGACTATGGAGATTGGTCTGTAACTGGAAGGTGAGTCCATATCTCCCTTTTTATATATTGGAATTACCCTAGCCACTTTGAGTTCTTCGGGAAAATATCCTTCAGATATGCATTTATTTATACAGAATGTTAAGGGGTACACAATATAGTCTATTACTTTCTTTAGTAAATTACAGGATATGTCATATATATCTACACTGTCTGAAGATTTCATCCGTTTTACAATGCTTAGGACATGACTAGGTGAGACCTCGGAGAACATAAACGTACCTGTGTCTGTTGGTGTTCTGCAAACATTTTTAGAAAGTAACTCTGATGAACTGATATCAGGTTTGATTATAGTATTTCCTACATTTTCAACAGATTTAATAAAGAAATCATTGAATTTTTGGGGACTTATATTAATTTTTTGGCTTCTCACATCTTTAGCAACACCATTTATTAATTTCCATGCAGCTTTGCACTTATTTGTGGAATTATCAATGGTATTGAAATTATGTGCTTTTTTGGCTTCCACGATGGCTTTTTTATACTCATTCCTGCATTTTATATAGGCTAATCTGGCATGTTCTGTTTTCTGATTGCTACATATATTGTGCAACACCATAACTTGGTTTTTCATATTTGATAATTGTTTAGTGAACCATGAATTTTGTCTGTTTGTAGCCCTGTTTGTAAAGCCTTTGTCAGTTAATTTGCATTTCTTTATGGGGATGTTGTCATTAAATTGTGCCAGAAATGTTTTAAAAAATCTCTCAAATAATAGTTTCCCTGACAAATCAGCACTAAGACTATAACTTGTGTCACCGTGACATTGGTTGAACCAGTCTCTCTCAGCAAGGGACTTACAGAGCTGTACAATTTTGTCATCTGTGACAGGCCTGGTGATTATAACTTTTGGGACAGGCTTAGGAAAATTACTATTATCAATACAGAACCTACTTGTATAGTTTAAAGATACAGAGTCATGATCTGAAAATGGAAACGCTGTAACAGCACATGTTTCTTCTGTAGTTTTAAAGTTGACAAAAATATTGTCAAGACATGCTTTATCTCTTGTGGGCCTGTTATTGATTGAGTGCAAATTGCACTGTCTTAGAAGGTTTTTCAACTCAGTAACAGTACGTTTATGTGTTGTTATATCAAAATCTGCATTCAGATCTCCACCAATTACTATGTCATAATGCAACCATCTGGTCCCTCTAAGTACATCTAACAGCATGTCCAATTTTTCTAGAAATACATTGATGATACCCTTAGGTGACCTGTAAAGGGATACTATTACTAACTTAAGACTGTCCATAACTATACCAGTGGCTTCAAAGTTCTG
The DNA here is from genome assembly GCF_023864275.1 of Schistocerca cancellata. NCBI lineage: Eukaryota > Metazoa > Arthropoda > Insecta > Orthoptera > Acrididae > Schistocerca > Schistocerca cancellata. The sequence goes on along the minus strand of NC_064626.1, from coordinate 909,642,907 downwards.
TTCCTCACATAAATAATCTAGGTCCAACTTAACAATGGAGCAGCTGAATGACTGATTAATATATATTGCCACACCACCTCTTATATGCAGTTTCCTACAGTAACTATTTGCTACATTATAGTTATCAAGTTTGACAACTGGAAGTACACTCTCAGTAACCCAATGTTCACTCAGACAGAAAATATCAAATTTGTTATCTAGTCCAAAACTGTTTACAATATATTCTTTATCTATTAGTCCTTGAACATTCAGATAGCAAATTTTAAGATCATAATTGTTGTTTATTTTAGACTGAACGTTTTGGTGAGGTGTTATGAAATTTGTTACACTACTTATCTCGTGGGCTTCTTCATCTTGCTGCCTTCCACTAAAAAATCATTTAGACGGACAGGAGGTGCTGTTTTCCATCTACCCGTAACACTTGATGGTGCTTCTCCTGCTGCAATTCTCATTTCTCCTTTTAGAGGCACTATAGTTACTGTTGCTGGTGAAACTTCTGCTGTTGATTCTACTGTTACTTCCTTTTCCGCTGCTGCTACTGATAATGCCACTAGTGACTGTGACGCTTTACATGTTTCTTCCTCATATGCTGTTAGTGCACTTTTCTTTTCTGTTGTCATTGGCAGAAAACCTGTTGCAGGTAGTGCTATTTTTACACAGGCATCCACTCCTGCTGTCTTTATCACCTGGAGAATTTCTTTGGCCAGCACTTTCTTGCCTAGGTTGTTTCTGTGCAGTCCATGTCTAGTAAAATGCTCTCTTACTGAACTCGTTGCTTCAATGAAAGTTGTGTGCACAAAACCGCTACAAATCTTCCTGAATTTCCGATTTGTCGCGATGATTTCTTTGTTTACACACGAGTCTTCCGTTAAGTCGTGTCTGTAGGGAATGTTTACAACAAATACCTTCGCCTGTGAAATTTTTCCTAGCGATTCTTTCAGTGTTCTTACAGCAAGGCTGCTTTCATTTTTATAGACATCATTTCCCCCTCCGATTATGACACAGTTGACGTCGCTTTTCATGGAACTTTCACAGTTTTTCAGCACTTCTCGTAGAGGAGCACCAGGTTTCGAAATTCCAATCACTTTATATTCGGACTGCATATCAGACATGATTGTAGCCAGTCCCTTGCCATGACTCGTCGATAATATGTATATTTCTTCCTTCTTCTTCTCTGTTTCCTTTTTTGTCTCGTGTTCAGTTTTATTACAAGTTGCTCTCACACGATTTTTTCGTTTAATAGTATTTGATGGTAACGTGTTTCTGCTGACACTTTTTTGTTCAACAGATCTTTCCGAGCAGTTACCTGTTACACTGAGATGTTTTGTCCGTGATTCTGAGCTGTCTGCACTTAGAACATCGTATTTATTCATTAGAGGAACACGAAGGCGCTGTACAGTCAACTTTTGACATGGACAGTTTGCCTGTTTCACAGGAGAACGAAGATGTGGCTTTCATTGAAGCAACGAGTTCAGTAAGAGAGCATTTTACTAGACATGGACTGCACAGAAACAACCTAGGCAAGAAAGTGCTGGCCAAAGAAATTCTCCAGGTGATAAAGACAGCAGGAGTGGATGCCTGTGTAAAAATAGCACCTCACGTAAACAATGTCGCGTTGGGCCGCAACGCTCGCAGTGAAAATAGCAACCACAGAAGCAGGTTCATTCCCCACTTCCTTCTTGTCCACGTTGTTTCGTACAGCATGACAGGGCCACGTGTCCAAAACGTTGGGCCACGTGTAATTCATGTAGGAAGAAAGGCCACATTGCTTCTGTGTGTCAGTCCCCTAAAGTTCCTGTTGATGAGGATGAGGCATCGGACATGGATGTTAACTGTGTGCTTTCTCAAACAAATAAGTTGTTTGTTACTGTTGATGTTCTGGATAAAGACATTCGCATGCAAGTGGACACTGGCTCTGCAGTAACTCTCATTAATTCTCGCACGTATTTGGAGTTGGGCTCCCCTCCCTTGTCTCCAGTTACGTGAAATCTGAGAACTTACAATAAACAGAAAATTCCTGTCATTGGCCAGTTTGATGCTTCCACTGCCTACAAGTCTGTTGTTAGGCCCCTCACGTTTTATGTGGTGGATCACGCGGACACTGAAAACCTGTTCGGTTATGATGCTTTCCAGTTGTTCGGGTTCTCCATTGATGATGATGTGCACCTCATATCTGAGGATATTCCGTATCAACAGCTGGATGGATTGTGTTCTGAATTTTCGTCCGTGTTCTCTGCTGGTCTGGGTCGTGCCAAGGATTTTGAAGCCCACATTACTCTTAAACCTACAGCTCACCCTAAGTTTTTCTGGGCACGCCCTATTCTGGTGGCGTTGCGTGCACCTGTCAAGGCTGAGATAGACAGGTTAACAGCTTCAGGGATTCTCCTTCCTGTTACCTCCAGTGAATGGGCATTGCCAATCGAGGTGGTTTCTAAACCAAATGGGAGTCTGCGATTGTGTGGTGATTTTAAAGCCACTGTCAATGCTCAGAGCCTCATTGACACTTATCCTATTCCCCGTCCTGAGGAGTTATTTACCAAGCTCGCTGGGTGCCAGTTCTTTTCCAAACTTGACTTATCGGGGGCGTACGATCAGTTGCCATTGGATGCTTCTTCCAAGGAATTTCTCGTCATCAACAATCTTTGTGGGTTGTATCAGTACCAGCGGTTACCATTTGGTGTCGCTAGTGCGCTGGCGATTTTTCAGCTGTTTTTGGAACAGCTCATGGCTTCCGTTCCCGGCTGCATAAACTATCTGGATGACACTGTTGTCACGGGCGCCTCCACTGAGGAGCACCTTCGCAATTTGCGTTCACTGTTTCGGGTTTTGCATTTGGCTGGGTTGAGGTGCAATATGGACAAGTCACAGTTCTTCCAACCCTCCATTGTGTATCTTGGTTTCCACTTGTCTCGTGAGGGTATACGTCCTCTATGTCAGCACATTGCGGCCATTAATGCTCTACCCCAGCTGTCTACGGTCAAAGAACTTCAGGCGTTTCTAGGCGAGATTGCATATTATCACAAATTCATTCCATCCGCAGCGGCGGTTGGTCCGACGAGTGTGAGCAGGCTTTTGTCCGCCTGAAGGCTCATTTGCAGTCGGCACCTTGTCTTGCCACCTTCCGTCCGGGTCAGCACTTGGTTCTGGTGACTGACGCATTACAGTATGGCCTAGGGGCTGTTCTCGCCCATCGGTATGAGGATGGGTCGGAACAACCCATCACCTATGCTTCCAAGACCCTCAACGATGCGCAATGGTGTTACTCTCAAATCAAAAAGGAGGCACTCGCTATCATTTATGCTCTAAAAAAGTTCAGCGTTTTTTAGTATGGTTCTAAGTTTCACCTCATCACTGACCACAAGCCACTGGTCTCTCTGTTCAGCCCATTGGCGTCGCTTCCGGATAAGGCAGCTCACCGCCTGCAACGTTGGGCCTTATACTTGTCTCGTTTTCACTATGAGATTCACTATCACCCCACGGCCCAGCACGCCAATGCTGACGCATTGTCGCGATTGCCGATGGGCCCCGACCCAGTTTTCGATCATGATGAACTACTCTGTTTCCACATTGATGAAAAGGAACGTCGTGCAGTAGAGGGTTTCCCACTTACAGGTTCACAGGTCGCGTCGGCTACTGCGCGGGACCCGGTCCTGCGTCAGGTGATCAGTTTTGTTCAACGGGGTTGGCTGGACAGGGCCCAGGGCCGGGCATTGGATCCCCTTCGCAACTACCATGCCTTGTGCCTTCGTCTGTCTGTTCGTGATGGTGTTGTTCTTCTGGCCACGGATGGCGCATCACCACGGGTCATGGTGCCAGCCTCTCTTCACAAAGATGTTCTCAAACTGTTGCATGAAGGCCATCAGGGTATTTCTCGGACTAAGTCCCTGGCCTGCAGGCCGTTTATTGGCGCGGTATTGATTCGGACATCACCCACATGGTTGCTGCGTGTGGTCAGTGTGCTCAACAACTGGCTGCACCTCGTACAGTGCCCTCTCCGTGGCCTGATATGGCACAGCAATGGGAACGGGTGCACACTGACTTTGCCGGCCTCTTTCTCCGTAGTTATTGGGTACTGTTGATTGACGCCTTCTCGAAGTTTCCATTTGTTGTTCGATGTCTGTCGCCCACCACTGCGGCGACGATGCTGGCTTTGTCCAAAATCTTTGTGCTAGAAGGTCTTCCATCCACGATCATCACGGGCAATAGCCCTCAGTTCTCTTCGAAGCCTTCCGTGATTTTGGTACTGGACAAGGGATTTATCATGTTACAGCCCGACCTTCCATCCGCAATCGAATATGGAGGTCGAGCGCCTTGTCCGCACTTTCAAAAGCCAGATGAAAAAATTCCTTATTGATTTTTCCACAGATGATGCTCTGCTGCAATTTCTGAGTTCTTATCGCTTCACGCCTCTGGGTGATCGCAGCCCTGCTGAACTCTTGCATGGCCGCCAACCACGCACTCTACTGCACCTGCTTCACCCTGTCAGGCATTGTGCTGTGTCCCCTAGTGCGGGAAAATACTCGGTGGGCACCGACATGTGGGCACAAGGGTATGGATCTCACTCTAAATGGATTCCAGGGGTGGTCAAGGCTCTTTGCGGCCGCCGGCTGTGTGAAATACGTACGTATGACGGCATGGTTGTTCGCCATTACGATCAGATGCCCCCACGAGTGGTGGCCACTCCGGTGCCACCGCCCCTTCCTTCACCTCCAACAGCCTGAGAAGCCAGTCCTGTTGGTGCTGCCGATCTACCGTACGTGTTGATGCAGCCGACGTCGCTACCACTTCCGAGTACACCGGAACCGGCCCCAGTCACGACGCCGCCTTCTCCGGGACCCATCTCGCTGGAGCACACCCCCAGGTCCACGACTCCTATGGATGCTGCTCCGGAGTTTTCACCCATCATCTCATCCAGGAGACACGTTCCACGCACGAGCTTCCGTCCTGGACATTTTCGACCATTCTCTCGTGTCTCTCCGCGGGATCTTCTCGGGGCCTCACAAGAGGCCATGGATGTCTCCGCACTGTCCATGTCTCCAAGGAAATGAGTGTTTTTTTTTTTCAAGGGGGGAAATGTGTTGTGACAGTGCCACGACATTTAACAGTGCCACCACGACAGTACACGCAAACGGCGATAGAGGCGCTCCGCAACTCGGCTGAGCGCGGGAGCGCCACCTAGCTACTAATGGCGCCGGCCGCATGTCACAGCATGGCAGTCGAATAAGAGACACTGAGTTGTTATCATGTAACCAGCTATTGTTTCTAAGTGAGTGTGTTTGAATATCCACGCAATTATTGGTGATTAAAGGATATAACACTCTGTCTTGAAACCTGGCAGAAAATACAAAGAGATTCTGATCATATGTAAAATATGCTAGTGGCAAGACACAATCAATGCGTTCTCTATGTGACAGCAGTGGAAGTAGTATCAGTGGCAGTGCTTCTAAAGCAGAGTTCCTAAACAGACCTTCATTATTTCTTCACCTAAGGAGACAAAATAAATATTCCAGAATTTCACTCAAAAACAGCTGCCAACATGAGCAAATTAGATGTAGATATACTCGGAGTAGTGGTGCAACTTTAAGCACTTGATAAAAGCAAATCTTCTGGGCCAGGTTGTATACAATTTAGGCTCCTTTCAAAATGTGTTGATGCAATGACTTCATGCTTAACTATCATATACAACCACCTGTTTGATGAAAGATCTGTATCCAAAGACTGGAAAGTTGCACAAGTCACACCAGTATTTGAAAAAGACAATTGGAATAATGAACTAATTACAGGCCCATATCATTAATGTTGACATGAAGCAGGATTTTGAAACATATTTTGTGTTTGAATATTATGACTTAACTTGAAGAGAATGGTCTATTGACACATAGCCAATATGGATTAGAAAACATTGTCCTTGTGAAACTAGCTCTTTGCACACACAAAATGTGTTGAGTGCAATTGACAAGAAATTTGAAATTGATTCCATGTTTCTAGATTTCCAGAGGACTTTTGACAGCTTACATCACGAGTGGCTTGTTATCAAATTGAGTCTTAAAGAATATCATCTCAGTTAAGTGACGGGATTCATTATTTTCTGTCAGAAAGGTCACAGTTCATAGCAACTGATGGAAAGTCATCGAGTACAACAGAATGGATTTCTGGCATTCTCAAGGTAGTGTTACAGGCCCTCTGTTGTTCCTTATCTGTATAAAAATTTAGAAGAAAATCTGAGCAGCCATCATAGGTTGTTTGCAGATGATGCTGTCATTTATCATCTAGTAAAGTCAATAAGATATCAGACCCACTTGCAAAATGATTTAAATAAGATATCAATATTAAGAGAAGGATAGTTGCTACTCACCACTTGGCTAGATGCCAAGTCACAGACAGCCACAACAAAAAGACTGTCAGAATGTAAGCTTTTGGAGTCAGTGGCTTCTTCTTCCATGAGAAGGGTTGAAGGGGAAAGAAAGTCTTTCCTTCTCATCCCATCTGGTAAGTCTCTCTGGGGTTCTGGATGACAGTCTTTTTGTTGTGCCTATCTGTGACTCAGCATCTCTGCAATATGTTGAGTAGCAACAGCCCTTTTCATAATACTTATACGTTCCATCCTGGATTGTCCATTGTTAGATCAGATATCTGTACAGTGCAAAAATAGACAACTGACCTAAATAATGAAGAGTGTGAGGTCATCCACATCAGAGCTACAAGGTATCCTTAAACTTTGGTTACATGATAAATCAATCAATCCTAAAATCATAAATTCAGCTAAATAGCTAAGAATTACAATTGTGAACAACTTAAATTGGGAAGAACACATAGAAAATGTAGTGGAAAATGTGAACCAAAGACTGCATTTTATTGGCAGAATGCTTAGAAAATACAACACATCTACTAAAGAGACCACATACACTATGCTTGCCCATCCTCTTTATTTTGGAATACTACAGCATGGTGTGGGATCCTCACCAGATATGATTAATGGAGTACATTGAGAAAGTTCAAAGAAGGGCAGCATGTTTTGTATTATTGAGAAATGTGTCATGGACAGGGTCATGGACATGACACAGGATTTGGGCTCTAAATCATTAGAACAAAGGCATTTTTCATTTCAGTGGGGTTTTCTCACAAAACTACAATTAGCAACTTTTTCCACTGATTGTGAAAATATTCTTCTTTTGTGCTGATCTACATAGGGCAAAATGATCATCATAATAAAATAAGGGAAATCAGAACTCATACAGAAAGATATATGTGCTTGTTTTCTCCACATGCTGTTCGAGAGTGGACTAATAGAGAATTAGTCTGAAGATGGTTTGCTTAATCCTCCATCAGGCACTTAAGTGTGATTTGAAGAATAGTGACATAGTTGTAAATGTAGATATCAACCTACATCAAGCATACCTCATTCACACATGATTGGCATCTCTGGCCTCTCTACCCAGATTGAGGCTCGAGCAACTGGAGATGGCAGTCATATGGGTAAGGTGTGCTTGTTTGCGTGAATGTGTGGATGTTTCTTTTCTGAAGAAAATATTGGCTGAAAGTTGAATGATTAACAGGATTTTCATTGTGCCTGTCTGCAACTCAAAGTGTCACTTGTAATATTTCCCTCCCACACATCACCATTGAATTTCTCTGTCCCTGGAAAAATTTCGAAAGCATAAGATATACAAAAGAAAAACTTTTTACTTATCTTCATTTTCTCTTGTTGGCTGCAGTTCTTGCATTTAGGGGTACATTCTTGGGGCTGTAAGTTTGATTTTGTGGGTTCATGTTGAATTGAATAATTGATTAAATTCTTTCTGTTGCTATGGCTTTCTTTTATTTTATCCCAATATTCTATATCACACCAACTTTACAATTTCCACTTCAGAACACAATTTCACATTATTATTGTCAAAATTATAAATATGTCTGTTTCCATCAGAGGCATGAAGACTACTACTTACATTCTGCAGTGCTCACCATATCCCAAAGAGATTACAAAGCAAAAGAGTTTACAAACTTTCTTGATAAAAGAAGAATCTTTACTAAGTTATATCATTATTTTGTAAATGAATCCAGAAATAAATTTAATAATTAGCATTAGATTGTGCAACTAATAATATGAATTTTAAGTGTGCCAGATAGTTTGTAATTTCAGATATTTCTAAAAGAAGAATAATTTTAGCTGTATTGATTGTTGCAACTTAATTTCATTTTTTACATTTCAGCCTGAAATACAATACATCATATGATATTCTTTTAGTGAAAGATACAAGATTTAAAATACTTTTTGGTTTAGCATTTTTCTATAAAGAAAAAAAAGGCAATGCTAGAGGAAGGTGTCCCATTACACACCTTCACACCTTTCCAGTGAGTACCAATATACACTCCTGGAAATTGAAATAAGAACACCGTGAATTCATTGTCCCAGGAAGGGGAAACTTTATTGACACATTTCTGGGGTCAGATACATCACATGATCACACTGACAGAACCACAGGCACATAGACACAGGCAACAGAGCATGCACAATGTCGGCACTAGTACAGTGTATATCCACCTTTCGCAGCAATGCAGGCTGCTATTCTCCCATGGAGACGATCGTAGAGAGGCTGGATGTAGTCCTGTGGAATGGCTTGCCATGCCATTTCCACCTGGCGCCTCAGTTGGACCAGCGTTCGTGCTGGATGTGCAGACCGCGTGAGACGACGCTTCATCCAGTCCCAAACATGCTCAATGGGGGACAGATCCGGAGATCTTGCTGGCCAGGGTAGTTGACTTACACCTTCTAGAGCACGTTGGGTGGCACGGGATACATGCGGACGTGCATTGTCCTGTTGGAACAGCAAGTTCCCTTGCCGGTCTAGGAATGGTAGAACGATGGGTTCGATGAAGGTTTGGATGTACCGTGCACTATTCAGTGTCCCCTCGACGATCACCAGTGGTGTACGGCCAGTGTAGGAAATCGCTCCCCACACCATGATGCCGGGTGTTGGCCCTGTGTGCCTCGGTCGTATGCAGTCCTGATTGTGGCGCTCACCTGCATGGTGCCAAACACGCATACGACCATCATTGGCACCAAGGCAGAAGCGACTCTCATTGCTGAAGATGACACATCTCCATTCGTCCCTCCATTCACGCCTGTCGCGACACTACTGGAGGTGGGCTGCACGATGTTGGGGCGTGAGCGGAAGACGGCCTAATGGTGTGCGGGACCGTAGCCCAGCTTCATGGAGACGGTTGCGAATGGTCCTCGCCGATACCCCAGGAGCAACAGTGTCCCTAATTTGCTGGGAAGTGGCGGTGCGGTCCCCTACGGCACTGCGTAGGATCCTACGGTCTTGGCGTGCATCCGTGCGTCACTGCGGTCCGGTCCCAGGTCGATGGGCACGTGCACCTTCCGCTGACCACTGGCGACAACATCAATGTACTGTGGAGACCTCACGCCCCACGTGTTGAGCAATTCGGCGGTACGTCCACCCGGCCTCCCGCATGCCCACTATACGCCCTCGCTCAAAGTCCGTCAACTGCACATACGGTTCATGTCCACGCTGTCGCGGCATGCTACCAGTGTTAAAGACTGCGATGGAGCTCCGTATGCCACGGCAAACTGGCTGACACTGACGGCGGCGGTGCACAAATGCTGCGCAGCTAGCGCCATTCGACGGCCAACACCGCGGTTCCTGGTGTGTCTGCTGTGCCGTGCGTGTGATCATTGCTTGTACAGCCCTCTCGTAGTGTCCGGAGCAAGTATGGTGGGTCTGACACACCGGTGTCAATGTGTTCTTTTTTCCATTTCCAGGAGTGTATTATTTTCATATTGTTGATATTATACTCCATCTGCGATTTTTCATCCTTCTTCTTTTTTTTCTTTTTTTTTTAAAAAAAACCCTCACTGATACTCAGCATAGATTAAAGAAAAGTAGGTCTACAACTAATGCCATCTATGAATTTATAAAGACTGCCCTAGAAACAGTGGACATATAATAATATCCCACTGGCACCAATGACATTTTTTAGACTTATGTATAGACTTTGGCACTGTGGGTCACAACACACTGTTGGAGAAGCTCCAACTATATAGCATTAGAACTGCACTAAAATGGTTTACACTTGACAAACAGGAGAAAAACAAAAAACAAATATAACATAAATTAAAGGAAAATACTTAGGAAATGTTTCTCATTTAAAAAAAAAGCACTAAAAAAAGGAGTTCTCCATGTATCCATTGCAATATCAGTCCTCTACCTACTGTATATAGATGAACTAAACCTAAATGTTGAGTTACAAATGGATCTTTTTTTTTCACAGGATGCAAGGATTATTATTACAGGAGACCTCACTATTCAACAGCAAGCAGCTGTAAATAAATTTACAGTCCAACTAAATGGATGATCTGAGCTGAATGAGTATCTACCGTGAGTTGAATAATATGTGTAGACATAGTATCTACTAAGATTATAGAAGTTGAAAAGTAGAGGAGGACTCTAGGGTATTAAATGAGGTACTAAGAAGTGAGAGTGAAATGTAAAATAGATTTGTATTTTTACCACAAAATATTTAATTATAGTGTACATAAAGATGTATACTAGGGCAATGAACCATAAGGCCTACTCGTAAAGGATAAGGGGGACGTACCTGACATTTGCTAAAGATATAGGGCAGGCGTACCTGCATGGAGATAGGATGACCTGTGGCCTGATGAATAGGGATGTTTTGTGATGGGACGTACCTACCAGAATGGGAGGAGGAAGTGCACTCATAGGGTCAACCCACATTTAAGGTATAGGTGCTGATCCAAGGGGAAAAGGACAGTATCATGACAGAAGTACACATTTTATAGGAATTATTCTGGTAAGCTTGAATTCTATATACCACTAGCATTATTATGTGTTATGAGTGTCAGAAAGAACACTTTCAATTGCCCAGAGTTCCTCCAGACTACAAACTACTGTGAATAATGAAACTAGTATGTGCTAAGGAAAAAATAGTACACAGAATTAGAATAAAGGATGAAATAATCATGTGCCTATGACACCTGGTGTTTATGAATGGAAATCAGAAATCTTGCCCACACGATTTCTAGACATAAAGAACTGACTCCAACTTTAGATGAAATGCTCAAGTTGTTATTATCAAAGTAGAATGAACAAAGAAGAGCTAAGTATTAAATAAAAGGCTGTTCATAATTATTAAAAGAAATAGAATGTATACTGGTTAAATGTGAATTAATAGTATGTGGGATATTAACATACATGATGATTATGTATAAAATATCATATATTTGAGCTGAGATGAGGGACATGTAGTGCTTTGAGAATTTCTGTGTAAATTCTTGAACCACTTGTCCTTCAACCATCTTGAACACATGACATTTTAAATATAAGTTGGAGAGTGGAAATGTACCTATTGCACCACCTGTTTCAGTGTGCACGCTGGAAGTTTGTTATGAGAAGGCTGTAAGCATGGTGGTCAAACGACACCGACAAGTGTTTGCTGCTAGTGCCACAGAAGCCATGATGAAAGAACAAGAAGTAATTGTGTAGTACTCTTTCCTGTTTTAGTGACTGTGTTTATTGTTAAAGAGAAATGAACAATTGATTATAGACTTTTAAGTACTTCACGTATTGGACTTGCCAGAGGCAAGGCAGGTTCATAAATTATGTGGTTGTTAAATTAACTTCATTGCAGATGTATTTTAAAGAGTCTAATGCAAGATGAAATGGTTGACTTGTAAACATTCGAATATTGATGTGATAAATGGTGAATATGTTATTTAAGGAAGCCAAGACAGAACTTAAAGTATTCTTTGAGTACTAAATTATTTCAAAAGTAGAGAGTGAGTCTTACAAATTCCTGTTAACCAGCAGTATTCTTCGGAGAAGAAGTTTTTGGATTGATGTAGCTGGAAATCAAGAGGAGATGATTGGATGTACATACCAAGTAAGTCAACTGGTGTGTGAGAGGTGTGAATTTCTCAATCCAACTTCACAACGCTTCTTATCGTCACACATTGTTAGAAGTAATGGCACCACTACAGTACCTTATGTATATTGAAAATCTATACTTAAATGCAGATTCTCATAAAATGATCTTATCTGATGATTCCATCACAATTGTATTGATAAGGGAAAACAAATAAGAACTATGAAAACCAGTAAAAAGCAGTCACCAAACAAATTAGCAACTGGGGACAAAATGATCCTATTTAAAAAAAAGACCAGAGATAAAATCGCTGAGACTCATGTAGAGCCCTCTTTAGGTTGATTAGCATTCCTCCTTTACCCATATCAACACATCCCTGCATCAAAACAATGCTTTCCACATGTAAGTGTCACTTTATAATGAACTTCCCCCACACTTTTAAACAAATACTTACATGAAACTTTTACAATCATATTTATAGCAGCACTGTCTCCACTCCATTGAAGATTATTTAAATTTATGACATGTGCTGTAAAAATTACATAAATGAATGAAATGTATGCATAGAAATCACATTTATGTGTGTATTTATAAATTGTCTTGTCCAGTACCTAATGCAAAAGCCACGTTTGTAGACAGCAAGTACAATAAAAATACAACACAATCCTAATATGTTGTACCCTGGAAAATGTCCTTTGCAATGCACTCTTCAGTTGTTTTGTAAGTTCTAAAATTGTTCATGTTTACATTCATACTCCTACTGCCACTGCTATCATGGTTAATGGATACTACTAATATATGTTTACTGTATTTAAAGTTCTATTTCAAAACAATTGTATTTCAAAGCAATTTGATTCCTTTTTCTCCCCTTGAGGCAGATGAATGTCACGGCTGACTAGAGTTCATCTGGCACATAGTATTAACTGGCTGCTGTTGTACCTGCTGTGCTTGCCAAAGAGATGGGTAGGATAAATTCCATGGCATCTCAGATATATACAAGGTCCACTTATATTAATGTAACCACCACCTATGTTTGATATCATGGTTCAATAATCACTCACAAATGGCAGGTGGGACCACTAACTGTAGGATGGTCAGCAGTGTGTCAGGGGGATGTGGGAAACAGTGCAGTCACTGTTGTAATGTGGAAATGGAGTAATTTATCTGACATCCAAAAGACCATGGTAACTGGCTTCTGGGCCAAGGGTAGAAGTGTTCCTAAAATGGCATCTAAGCATATGCTTGGTTCATTTCCCATGCTGACTGCTGTTCATTGGCAATGAAGGTTGGAATTTACACACCAGTACCACAAGTGGATGTGCACTGTGCACTGGGTAGTGGCAGGTGGCCTTTCCAGATGAATCACATTTTATATTCCATCAGATAGATGGCTATTGGCCTGTACACAGTGAAACCTCTGAAAGCAAACACCCTGCATTACTTGTCAAATGGGTCCAGTCTGGAGGAAGGAGAATTATGGTCTGGGGATGTTTTTGTGGAATTCTCTGGGTGATCTTGTCATTCTGGAAGGCACAATCAGTCGATACAAGTATGCATCTATCCTTGGGGATCATGTTCACTGCTACATGCATTTGATTTTTCCTTGGCATGTGGACATCTTCCAGCAGGACAATGAAATGTGTCACTTAGGTTGCAGTGTATGTGTGCGGTTGGAAGAGCACCAGGATGAGTTTGCTGTACTCCCCTGGTCTCCACACTACATGGATTTATGCCTAATCAATAATCTATGGGACTACCTTGATCAGGCAGTACTTGCCATGGATCCTCAACAGAGAAACCTAGTGCAGCGGGTCATGGCACAGGAGTCAGCATAGCTCCACATCCGTGTCAATACCTTTCAGAACCTCACTGACTCTCTTCCTAAATGTCTTGCAGAGGTCCACACTGCAAAAGTGGTTATTCAGCCTTTTGATAGATTCTTTACATATCAATTATAAAAACTGATCAAAATTGAGGTCTCAAATATATACTGGTATATGAATTAGCTACCTTTCCTCAGAACCAACTGAACATGTTTATGAGAACAAGTCCTTAAAGGAAGAAATACTGTAGCTTGCAGAGCATAGATGTGTGTTTGGATGTAGAGGTTGTAAGACTGTGGTTGTATTTGATATGGATAAGTTTCAATAAATTGCAGTTTCACACAACTCTTGCCTGTCCTCAGGTCTTTTCACTTGTTTTGGTGCTAGTCACTGGTGTTTAGTGGCACTACCGTTAAAGATAGGAAAGTTAGATTCAGTGCAATATTTCTGAGGGCACAAGTTATAGCCAGGTGTGGGCCTGTTGACAGTAAGTTACGTTTACCAGTGGCTGTGAAGTAGACTGGAGGACACAGGGCTGTAGAACCACTGAAAAGAGTAAACACATCGGTTTGCTTGGTGCAAGTTACAGGCAGAAGAGGCCCACTGGCCTACCTAGGTGTTATGAGTACGTGACTCAGGACAGCGCGTTAGCAAAACAGAGATGCACAGCTGCATATAAATAGGCACTGGTTCACTAACAAGGCATTCAGGTGTGACAGCTCTCCTGGATGGTGGGGCATGTTACACCACCGGCTACATGCAGCAGCAGATGGGGTGCCAGCGTTCCAGTCCATGGCAGGTCACTGGTTCGAGCCTCTGAGGCCAATGCAGTGTCTGCAGCCAGCCAGTGGTGGGTCACGCCATGGCTCACTACTGCAGGCAATGTTCTTGGCTGCCAACACACGCTGGAGCCATCCTGAGGTGAGGGCCACAGATTCGGACACTGGACCGCAGGCGCTTGTCGGCGCTGCAGTCTTAACCACTCTAGCGAGGAAGCATGCCATGGGCCACCTTACAGCTAGTGGCACTGCAGAGGCAGGGACAGAGACCACTGAGCTGACTGCCAGCACAGCCTGATGTTACCACAACTCTGTGGCTGTACAAGGCTGACACAACACAGGGTGTTGCACGGGTCGCTGAGGCAGCCATTCCATGCCAAGCCATTTCGCAGACAGCGAAGTGGTGTCCTCAGCATTGATGGAGCTGGTGATGCAGGCTGAGAGAAATGGGGGCACTGTAGCTGGAAATAATAAATCACTTGGTAACGTGGACGAGTTTTAATATGGCACATCCTGACAGTTTCCATCCTCGTCTGACATTCCATCCACATTTAGTGTCAGAGTAGTGGGCATTGTCGGTACAGTAAAACGTTCAAGCCCAATGCCTGCACTACAGTCACAAAATGTGGTGAGTGTTGACCAATTTTTCTTTTTGAGTGTTATATGTTTTCTTTCTTTTTTTGTTTGTGTTTGAGTTTTTTTTTTTTATCAGAATAAATGATAACATGTTTGGGCGAGTAAGATGATGTTTTTCACGACATTTTATTATTTTTGTATTGGTTTATGATGATACTGAGTAGGATGATACGGAGCTGTAGGAAGTCAGGTTATTCTTGTATTTAAATGTTTTGTTTCAGGACTAACTGGGAACAAAAGCAACACAGTGGCACAGTCAGGGACGCAAGTTGTGTCAGAACCAGAAGTGGTATGGATATTGTTGGAAAAGGTAGTACAATTGACAAGGAACAATCTGCAGTTGAGAAGTGAATTAAGATCTAGAAGTGAGCAGGAAACTGCATTCGATCAGTCGTTTTTGCCGAGGGTGACACAGCAGAAGATTGATCCAGCCACTGAGAGTTTGATTATTCCGTTTTCTGGAAAGGCATCTGAGGATGTGTGTTCATTTGTGGAGGACTTGGAAACTTCAGCTGTGATGAATGGATGCTCTGATGAACAGTTGTTATATGTAGCCAAGATTAGATTAACGGGTGAAGCAAAGTCATATGTAAGGTGTTCTGAGGCCTTAAGGAAGGTGGGGCAGTTTAAGCACTTGAAGGAGGGGCTTTTACAGAGGTACAAGAAACAGAATAGAGCTCAGTACTTCAGGGAGACATTGAGTACAATGACGAAGAAGCAGGGGGTGATGATAGAGACATTTGCGGACAGGATAAGAGAAATTAATGAGTATACTTACCACTTGGGGCAGAGTGATGAGTCGAATGGTGTTCTGTTGCAGGAAGTTGAGCAAAGGGCACTTGATGTATTTTTGAGGGGGTTACTGGTGCATATGTCATGGAAAGTGCATGAAGGGACTCCAAAAGATTTGTATCTGGCCATTCAGCTGGCAATTCAACATGAGTAAATAGACTTGGCAACAGGGGTACGTGATAGACAAGCGGTGTTTGCAGCGGGTATAAAATGTTATAAGTGTGGTCATACAGGACACGTGCAGAGGCAATGTACCCAGTCACCAAGGAATAGAGGAAGGGGTGGAAATCTGCAGCATATAGGATGGAGAAGTGGAGTTAGTAGAGGTGGACAATCTTTAAATGGCAGAGGGAGCCCAAGACCCACCTAAGGGAGCTCCCGTTTAATTTCAATGCAGAGGTGGAACGTTCAGATGTAGGATCCATAGGAACTAAAAAGTTTAAGTTTTTGTTGGACACAGGGGCACAAGTGTAAGTGGATATTAAGAGTTTAATGGACAAAGGAAGTTAGACCCACCATGTTATAGGTTGTATGGAGTGGGGAATAAGGAGGTCACACTTTTGGGGTCAGTGACAGTTGAGTTTCACATAGGGAAAGTCCGATTTGATGCATGCATAGAGGTAGTACCATGGGTAAGTGAGGGCTATGACATGATCAATATCATGTGAAAATTGACCTTGGACAACGAACTGTGGAACTTGGTGGAATGTTGTTTCAACTTGAGGGAAGTGTTGTCAATGCAGATCTGTCACGAGGGGCATTCAATGTAATGAACAGACCAATTGAACTGCATATATTAGCATTAATGCTTAATTCACATGAGTGTGTGTCTAGTGGCACTGGAAAATCGCTTTGGGTAAGTGTGGAGTCAAATCTACGTGTGGGTACGGTATGTGTTATTGAACCATTGGAGGATAATGAATTTTTGGATCCAGTAGGTTGTTTTGTGAAACATAGTATTGTACACATACAAGAGGGAAATGACGGGTGAGTAGTCCCCATGAATGTGGATAATTTTAGCACTGTAGATGCGAATTTGGAAAAAGGAGTTTAAGTAGCAAATTTGGATTACCAGATAATGAAGACTGGTGTTCAAGAGGTAGGTATACTGATCAACCACTAACTGCTGATAGAACTGCATTGTGTAACAAAGTTAAGCATTTGAAAGGAGAAGAAAAAGAGCACATGGAAGACTTGTTGTGAGAATTTAAGGATATGTTTTTTCCGCAAGGGCTGTTACCAGCAACTCCGTTAGTCCAACAACAGAGAATGAAGCACCTGTTTACCATAATGCACACAGAATACTGACATATTTGCAGCTGATTGTGGAGGATTTCATTGACCAACAGCTTGTGGACGGTATTATAGAGCATAGTAATAGTTGCTGGGAAGCTGGCATTGTCGTTGTGCCTAAAAAATCTATGGACGGAACTGAGAAATACAAGTTCTGTTGTGACAAACTATACCTCAATAATAAGACAGTAATGGATGCATACCCCATTAAAACATATTGGAGACTTTGGATCACTTAGGACAGTGCGAGTACTTTTCTACAATGGATTTGACAAGTGGTTACCATCAGTTTGAGGTGGCTCCAGAGGATCACCCAAGAACTGCTTTCTCTACTCCTTGTGGCCATTACCAGTACATCAGAATGCCACTCGGTTTGAAAAATGCTCCAGTAACGTTTCAGAGGTTGCTAGACAGTATGGTGAGGGGTTTGAAATCACAGTAGGGTCTTGTCTATTTGGATGACATATAGTATTTTCAAGTAGTATGGTGCAGCATAGACAGCATTTAAGGGAAGTCTTAAGAGCAGCTCATTTAACATTTAGCCTGGAGAAGTGTTGTTTTGCATTGGAAGAAGTGAAATATTTAGCTCATATCATCAGTAAGGATGGAATGTGAACAGATCTGAGGTTGGTATAGGTTGTAAGGGATTTTTGGGAGCCAAAAACAGTTAATGAAGTGCAATCATTCATCGGAATTTGCATTTTCTATCGAAAGTTCGTGAAGGGTTTTGCAGATTTAGCTCAGCCTTTGACACGAGTGTCAGAAAGCGTTTAACGAATTGAAAGAAGTGTTAACATCAAGTGTGGTTCTTGTGTTTCCAAATTTTGAAAAGGAATTTATTCTAGCATGCGATGTATTGAATCAAGTATTAGGGTGTGTTCTTAGTCAGGAAATTGATGGGAAAGAACACCCTGTAGCCTATGCATGTAGGCAGTTGAATGCAGCAGAGAGGAATTACTCAACAGAGAGGGAGATGCTTAGTGTTATCTATGTAAGCACATATTTTAAACGTTATTTATATGGGAGAAGATTTCTGGTAGTGACAGATCATGCTGTGTTGAAGTGGTTATTGGGGTTGAAGGATCTGTCCACTAGGCTCACTAGGCGGGCTGTGAGGCTTCATGAATTTGACTATGAGTTGGTGCACAAGCCTGTGAAGAAGCACAGCAATGCAGATGCATTGAGTAGAAAGGTGGCAAAAGTAGAATTCATAGGTTGGGACCTAGCAGTATGGCAAGAATTACAGGATGCTAACGACGATTGTAAAGTGTATCAGACACAGAGACAATTTAATATGTATGATGGTCTTCTGTGCAGGGAAATGAAGTCAGGGCCAAGGGTAGTAGTGCCAGTGAAGCTCAGAGATGAGGTTTTAAAAGAAGCACTTGATCACGTGTTATCTGGTCATGTTGAAGGTAGATTGGTGAATAGGAGAGTGGCGGAGAGGTATTGGTGGAGACGTAGGAAAGTAGATGTGGATCAGTACGTCAAGAATTGTATACCATGTGTGCAGAGAGCAGATTTGAGTTGGGAATGGATACAGCTACAACAATTGCCAGAAGGGACATGTCCATTTTATTTGTAGGGAATTGATGTCTTAGATCCTTTCAGTCAAACACCATCAGGGAACAGATTCGTTCTGACAATAATAGACCATTTTTCAAGGTATGTGGAGATGGTGGCTATGGCACATCTACAGGCAGAAATGGTCACACAAGTGTTAGTAAATAATTGGATTTTGAAGTTTGGTATACTGGAGACAATAATTACTGTCCAAGGGACCTACTTCATGTCAAATTTAATGAAGGAAATGTGTAAATTGTTGAATGTAAAGAAGTTGAGGATGAGCACGTTGCATCCACAGGCCAACAGAAGGACAGAATGAGTACACAGTACAGTTGGGAAGATGCTGAGTTTTTATGTGGATTCCCATCACCATCAGTGGGACAAATATTTCGAGCATATTCTATGTGCATACAATGCAAAAGTCCATACCAATACCAGTTTGTCTCTCTATGAGGTGGGTGAAAAATGCCGTCACCATTTGATTTAGTGAAGCTACAGAAAGGAAGGACCGGTGAATCTGTATGTCAATTCATGAGAACAATCTGGGATGTTTGGAAATGGGTACAAAAGCCGAATACACAGGCTATGGAAAGGCAGGAAGACACAGTGAAGCACAAAGGAAGTTTACCGCAGTATAGAGTAGGGCAATGGGTAATGCTATCCAGCCCCTGTACGCCAAAAGGGAAAACGAAGAAGTTCGTCATGAGGTATCAAGGGCCATACCAAGTAGTTGAAACCACATCCCCCATTAATGTTAAGCTTCATCTGCCAACTAGAACAATGATAATACACATTGGTTGGTTGCGACCATTTAAGGCTTGTCCCGATGTGATTCCAGACATGTCACAGGAAGGGAATAGGAAGAAAGGGAGAGTGGATAGAGGTGTTAAGGGCAGGGAAAACTAGGGAGGTAGAGTACAGCATGATGTACCATATGCTTTGTAATCCAGAAAGTAGTAGAGTATTTGTAGTTTTTTGTTTTCTTGTTATGTACATGTATCATTAGGTTGGTGTAGATTAATTAGGCATTGTATTTTCGTATGCTGTGTTCGAGTATTATGAGCCTGCTAGGGACAGCAGTCTTTTTGAAGAGGGAGGAAGGGTGATGGTGTTCAAGATTTGTGCATGGTGCAATTATATTTAGCCGGGAGGGAAGAAATAGACTGTCCAATGGAGCCAAAATTGAGCTCGCAACAGGTCGGGATGCATGAGATCTTCTCCACCTACAAAAAATTAATGGTAGTAGCAAGTTGTTTTGAGCACGGAGTATTTGCTGAAGCAAAATGCATAGAGATCGAGGGGAGCAGAATTTTAAGCAATGAAACTGTGTGTAACATAACAGGACCAACCTTCCATCTGCCAGTGTCAATTTCAGGAGTCACGCAATTGAATGTTACACAGTGTAGTGGGACAAAATTGAAGCGTCACCCATCCACCAGTGTCAGCCAGTTTGCAGGTTAATATAAGTTTAATTTAGTTTTGTTTATGTATTTTTGTAATAGCTGTGAATTATCTAAAGTTTTTGTATTTATTTTTTATGTATCATGTACGGAGAGGGCGGCGCAACAAACGGAGACAGCATCTTCGCTGCCGGGACCAGAGAGAAAATTGCTGGCCACTACACGTTGCGGGTCAACAGCCAAAGAGCAACAGAAGATTTTGAAACTGATTTGTTGCGTCGTGCTTCTAAAAATTGAAAATGAAATTTTTTGTAATGTTTTGTACAACAATGATATCATAGGAAGTTTAATCTTATTGAAAATGTTAGTTCTGTCTCGTCAAGGCTCAGGTTCACGTCTGTATGTAGGAAGATAATAAACTGGTGGATGCTATTAAAGTTGAAATACGTGTTCTGAGGATTTATTTATGAAGAATTATGTGAATGAATTAATAATATATTTGATGAGATTATTGAATTTTGACAGTGTTCATCACGACTTT
This sequence comes from Schistocerca cancellata, assembly GCF_023864275.1. Lineage (NCBI taxonomy): Eukaryota > Metazoa > Arthropoda > Insecta > Orthoptera > Acrididae > Schistocerca > Schistocerca cancellata. Next base: position 909,622,170 of record NC_064626.1, on the reverse strand, counting down.
GAATCTCAAAGTTTATTTAATGTGGTTCTAATATCGATTAAATCAAGATAAAGTGTATCAATATAATTTCTGAGGAGAAACAAACGACGTCAAAAATTGAAAAAGTTTACGAAAACCAATTGGCCCGAGTGACGTAATTCTGTGCATACGACTCAAATGATGTTTTACAGTTTCGTTCAAGAACCATTCTGAGACAATTTAAAAAGGAATATAAATAATTTTGAAGTGGGTTGTAACTGACATAGGTGACGAAGTCTGCACATGGTCATATGTCGAAATAAAATCATTTATAAGAAACTTACGTCGTTACACTACACCGTGGCGACCTTATAAATAGGACTTGTGTGCAACTAAGGCACACAGGTACGAAACAAAACATCAAGAGTCCTTTGGAAGTCAACACAAGTTTTCGTGGAGCCTTCACCAGCCAGCGGCGACTTCGCGGGTGTGGGCATCTGACGGAGCGCAGCCAAGCAGTACGGTCACGCAGTTATTCCACAAGAAGGCGCATCTGGTGGGCAGCAGCTGAACGCTGCAAACCCTGACAACCCTTTTTCTCCCTAAACTAACAGGCCCAGTACGTCAGCTGCGGGGCGTTCCTCCGGCTGGTATTAGAGGTGTTGCTGAGGGCTTTGCCTGTCTACGGTGGTGCCGGGCGTGGTTGCAGCCAGTGATGTCTCCGGTGTTCGACTCAGCGTCCTGCCGGTTGTGGAAGTGGGGTCACAGCATCTCAGCGGCTGCATCGACGGCTGTTACTTCTGCAGCCCATAGCAGCACACTGATCACCGAGAACTATAAACTAAAATATTAGTGTCCGGTGAGTTTGTTTCAAGTTGGAAGTGGAGTGTTGTACATAGGGAGTGTGCTTTTACAGGATTGTTGATTATAAGTCTGCGTGTGTAACTAGTTAATATCTCACAATAATGTCGGGAAGTGAAATGTCAGACGATACTCAAGCATCTGTCAACTACATCAGTATTGTGACTGAAATTTAAATATTGTTAGCCAAGAAATTATCCTATATGAAGAATTCATGGAACTTCAGTCATGTTCATAAATTAAGGATAATGCTGATACATGGTGAAAAACACTCTGGTATGCAATTTGTGGGTTTAAATCACCTTTGGGTATGACCACGCAGTGCATTCAACATGCAGTTATCGCATGGTGGTGCTGGCAGTAGTCCATGTACCCAGAGGTGTGTAGGTGCTTGTCAGAGTACGGTGCAGAGAGTAAGTGTGCAGACGTTTTCAGACATGCTGATGGTGACTGTGTGTTAAAATGGCTCAAAGAACACATATTGATGATGTTATGAGGAGTAGAATGCTAGGGTGTCTGGAGGCTGATCAAACACAGCAGGTCGTAGCACGGGCCCTCCGTGTGCCACAAAGTATGATCTTAAGATTATGGCAACGATTCCAGCAGACAGGAAACATGTCCAGGCACTACAGTATGGGATGTCCACGGTGTACATCACCACAGGACGATCAATATTTCACCATCATTGCCCACAAACAGCCACGGAGCACTGCAGGTAACCTTGCTCAGGACCTTATTGCAGCCACTCCAGACACGCAGTTTACAGACAACTGAACAGATATGGTTTATTTGCCCAGAGACCTGCAAGGTGCATTCCACTGATGCCTGGTCACAGGAGAGCTTGTAAATCCTGGTGTCAAGAACACAGTGCATGGTCATTGGAACAGTAGTCCCAGGTTATGTTCACGGACGAGTCCAGGTATAGTCTGAACTGTGATTCTTTCCAGATTTTCATCTGGCGTGAACCAGGAACCAGATACCAACCCCTTAATGACCTTGAAAGGGACCTGTATGGAGGTTGTGGTTCTGTGGTTTGGGATGCATGTAACAGGTCAGGTGTATCGGGATGTCATTTTACACCAGTATATCTGCCTTTTCAGGGTTGCAGTGGGTCCCACCTTCCTCCTGGTGGCTGATAACACATGGCCCCACCGAGCTGCCATCATGGAGGAGTACCTTGAAACAGAAGATATCAGGTGAATGGAGTGGCCTGCCTGTTCTCAAGACCTAAACCGTATCGAGCATGTCTGGGATGCTCTTGGTCGACTTATTGCTACATGTCTTCAAACCCGTAGGACACTTCAGCAGCTCTGATAGGGTCTGATGCAAGAATGGGAGGCTATACCCCAGCAGCTGCTTGACGACCTGATCCAGGGAATGCCAACCCATTGTGCGGCCTGTGTATGTGTGTGTTGTGACCATATCCCATATTGATGTTGGGATACATGCACAAGAAACAGTGGCATTTGGTAGCACCTTTGTTTCAAATGGTTTTCTAAACTTATCACCAATTCCGTGGGCTTATAGTTCTGTGTCATGTGTGTTCCCTGTGTGACTATGCTATTAGCATCAGTTTTGTGTAGTGCCACATTGTGTGGCACCACATTCCACAATTATTCTTAATTTATGAGCATGAGTGTATTTGTGTAGAAAAGTCATCGCTAACATGGACAGTGTTATTCCACATAAATGTATGTTTTTTCAAGTGGGGGTGGTGGGGGGGGGGAGGGGGGGAGGGGGGGGGGAGGGGAGGGTTAACTTCCCAATGCATTATGTAACTTTAAATTGATATGTATTTTTTTATTGATTGTTATTCAATTTTCTTGGCTTCTATGTACACAGGTTAGTTTGTATGAACAATTAGCAAATAGTGTGGAGGATGTTTATGGGTATAGACAGTATGACAAAATGTATACATTTCTGATTTCACACACTGATTTTAGTTGTTGATCTACTTGGTTATCTCATCATTCAGAGCTATTTATGACTCTGATTACCTGTATTTGTCTTGAGTACTGCAACATTGTTTCTCATTGGAACTCAGGTTGTGGGCAAACTCATGATTAACTCTGTTTTGGATGCCCATAGTCATCGCGACTTTGTGTTTGTGTTCAGGGGGAGTGTGCAACTATTGATTGCAGCTACATGCTTCCTATAATTATTCTTTACATATTATTGAACTTATTGGTATATGATTCTGAACTTTATTCATTTCGTTGTGTTGAAACATTTTTACTGGTGTGTTCCTGGTGGTGTTCGGATTCATGGGTTTGTCTCCATATCGTAAGCTTAGGCCTTAACATTTTTTTATTATTTTCTCATTTTATGAGTCAACATATCCTTACATACTCTGGTTTATGTGGCTGACTGACTTTTTGTTATATTACTACTTGTAATTGAGTTTCTTGAGTTGGCTCCCTCATTGTACACCTAGGCTCTGAATTTTTTTCTTCTCTTTTGGAATTTTAAAGGTGTGACTTTATAGAAGCAAACATGCAATTTCTAATCCAAGTAATTTGCATTTTCTCTGCACTTATTTCTATAGTTTAATGTTGTAAGTGTTATATTCCTACTTGTATTGAGTTTCTTAAGTTGGCTCACTCGTCGTACACCTAGGCTCTGAATTTTTTTCTTCTCTTTTGGAAGTTTGAAGGTGTCCTTTATAGATGCAAACTTGCAATTTGTAATCCTAGTAATTTACATTGTCTCTGCACTTATTTCTATAGTTTAATGTTGTAATGTTGTAGTTTTTACTTTGTACCATTTTTCTTGTGAGAGAATGTTCCACAGTTCTGAAAATCTGAATGCCATGTCCTAATGTATATATAAATTATGGCTTGTGTAGGAGATAATTTTCTTAAGTTTTCTCTAATATCTTATACATCACATACTTCTATACATCTGTGTTCTATCTTTTGGCATCATTTTGTACACAATTTGGCAAACCTTATAGTAGGTCACAAAATATTGTAAACACATTGTTTCCAAATCTTATGAGGGGGATATTGTAAAGGGACATCCTCCTCTAACATTACTTTTCCTCAACAGAAGTAGTAGACACCAGAAATATTTTTTGAATTTTGGACAGGTCAATATTATCTCTATTGTTTTTCTGAAAAATCTCATATAATTTCATACACAAATTGTTCTATTTCAAGCTAAAATCTATGAAAAGGAATTACTTTATTTTTGTTGTTACAGTCAATATGTACTAGTTCAAAATATGCAGTTTATTATTTTTTTGAAGCATTTGAAATTACAAAAATTTGGCACATCTTTTATTTCTATAATTAATTACACAATCATGTACTATTTATTATGTTTCTTTCTGGATTCATTTATAAAACAATAATAATAAACTAATACAAATTCATTTGTCAAGAAAGATTGTAAACCCTTTGGAGTATTGTTGTTACCAGAGAGCCAAGTAGTAGTAAGCATGCGTCTATGTGATCAGATGTGTTCTTTATTTTGGATGAACAATGTCAATTCAGTTTCATTAATGTGAAAATTGAAAACAGTGTGATATAGTATAATTTGGCGCAAATAAACATAAACAAATCATGCACAGACATTCTTCAAATTCATTTAGATCAATTTCACCATAAGAACCTAAAATGTGAAAATTTCAGCTTCAAGAATCAGACTCCTAGACATGAAGACCTAGAGCCAACTTCACGAGAAAAGAGAAGAAAAAGGTTTATTGTAAATCTTACTTCTCTCGAATCTTATGAAAAGACTTTACCATAAAGACAGTAGTGATAACAAAGGAGAGAGGCATAGATTACAATAATAATATCCAAGATTATGTGAATTTATTCATGTTTGTGTGAGTTCATCTATATGAAGATTCATCCCAGTTTAAAGTATTTTGACAAGACTCTATACGCCAGCCCACTTAGGTTAATTATGTGTATTAATTTAGTAAACAAAGCTTGACACTGGTTTTCATGTAGTGTCAATCTGTTCTTGAAATTAATGACAACTCTTAAAGTAGAGACCATTTTGCTGAAAGAAAATGGACTGTAGGAGAAATTTGAGAAACATGAGAAGACGGACAGCCCAAGAAAATAGCAGCAACAGATGTGGAAGATTGTGCAGACTGACTGAGAAATAAATGTAAGAAAAATATGTATAAAAGACTGAAGTACATAATGGTTAGTCAATAATTCTTCATGTATACAAATGTTGTGTATATTCACCATTTAGCAGAGATGCTGAGTCACAAGTAGGCATAAGAAAAAGACTGTTCCAAATAAAGCTTTTGGCCCATAAGGCCTTTGTCAAAAATAGATGACAGACATAGACACATGTCTATTTTTGATGACGGTCTTATGGGCTGACAGCTTTATTTGAATCAGTCTTTTTGTGGCACCTATCTGTGACTCAGGAGGTCTGCTACACGGTGAGTGGCAACTTTCCTTTTCGTAGTGTTGCTACATTACATCCTGGATTTTCCATTGTATGATTGTTACATATATTGTGATTAATAATCTGTAACACATGATAACTTGATGCAGTTTATGCAAAGCAACATCATAAAATACTTATAATAATTTTATTTAATCATACATCTTAATGAATTCACGTAAGGATATTGTCAGAATTTCGCTCTTATCATGTTGCAAATTATGTATGTAATTCTGTGTGGTGGTGGACGAGAGGACAGGTTGTGATATAATTGCCCTGTTGATATTTAAATAGTGTAATGATAATCCAATACACTGCTCTTGTATTGCTTTGTAACAATGTCTGTGCATGTTGCCTCTCTCAAGAAAATTGTATTTTTATTTCTGCATATAACTCATTAAACCTGAATCCCCTGCAACATTATTATTTCACAACACTTATTTGTGCATCTGGTTTGATTATTAGTATTTTCTAATCAGTGAGAAAATTTCATTCATGAAACTGAAAATATGTAATTATCATTTCATTGAATTATTTCCATATCCAGTGAGCATTTGCAGAATGCTGCAACTAGAACAACCTTGTCACTTGCCCTGATCAAGTCATTTCTTGTGCAAGGTAGGTAGTGTTTTATTTCAGAAGAAAACCTAACTATTTGCACAAACTGATTAAAAAACCTGATAAAATGAAGAATCTACAGAATGGCCTCACAACAGCAGAGTACTCTAACAATACCAACAATGAAACATTTAAATTTTATATGTAATCCTCATTTTAATTTAATCTCATGTTCACTGGAACAAAATTATGTAGATCATGCACCATATTGAATTATTCAGTTACCCCACAAAGTGAAATGGGAAGTTACAGTTCACACTGGAAATACAAAATCGGGAAAATAAATTTGGGATGCAGTATGCTTTGATATCCGGTAAACGTCATGTTACAAATGAGGAAAACCTGTATGGAGAGGTTTGGAATGGTGTATTGTTATATTGGTTCTAATCTTCAACTGTTGAACTCTTTTTCCCAATAACAGTTTGAACTTCAATTGTAGTGCTTCGAGAACTTCTGTGTAAATTATAGAACCACTCGGCCTTCCAACATCTTGAACACCCAATATTTTAGTTGTAAGTGGGAGAAAGGAACCCTATTTACTGTTCACCACCTGTCTATGTGTGCAGGTTTGAAGTTTGCTGTGAAATGACTGTAGACAGGGTGACCAAACGGCACTGACAAGTGTTTGCTGGTTGTGCCATGGAAGCCTTAGTGAAAGAACAAGGAGTGTTTCTGTATTCTGTGCTGTTTTATAACTTTAACTATTGTAATGGAAAAAAAGAACAGTGGAGATATTGTCAATTGATGCTCATCCTGGACTTGGAGAGGATAAGATGTGTATTCAGATTCAGGATGAGAATGGACTTGGTTTTTAAGCCAACTTTCTCTTATGTGTAAGTGAACTTTGTTTCTGACCTTTGGATATGTCAGGAGACTTATTTGACAGTGTTTGTTTAAGTGGAGAATGAGATTTGTAAAAGTTTTGATGTTTGAATATACATCGTTAAGTGAAGCAAAAGAAACCATACGTCTGCTAATTTTTTAGATGTAGAAAGAGTCTTGAGAAATTCCTGTTCCTAGCAAATATACTCCAGAAAAGAAGAGAAAAGGAGGTTGCAGAAGCAAGCTAACTATCAAGGAAAGTCTGCTGACCATCTCAAGTAAGTTGCATTGTTAAAGATGTGTGAGTTTACACAAATACTTCACTACCTTAAGTCATCCAAAGCATTAGAACTTGGTGATCTGGGTGAAATGACAGAAGAGAGCAGGAATTTTCTGACAAAAACGAGATAAGAAGATACTATGTGTTGTCATAACAGCCGAGTATAACAAGGTGAGAGGATTAAAACTAAAAATCAAGTGGAGAAAATTAATAAATGCAAGGAAAGGGAAGCCGTAAGAAAGTCATAATATTAAAAGAAAAGAGAGAAGATCTCATTGTATTAAACTAAGAAGAGATACGTCAAGAACAATTTGATTAAGAAGATCCAGTGTGGGGAGCAGATAGCTCTCACACATATCGCTAGGATGCAGACGTGGAAACCTACATCCGACACCACTGGCACCAGATGTTGCTCACTGGTGCTGATTCCACATCCGCTTGCTGATGCAGCCTAAACTCTACACCAGGTGAGTGTAAAAGAGTACTTTATTGTTGGAGTGTAAAGTTAGATACACTCTTGAGTGAACTGGATTAATGTAGTTGTTGCACTTAGGGTTAAGTTTTTAAATGCGTACTAGATCTAAAGCTCATAAGAATATGGACAATGTGAAACAAGTAGAAGAAACTCAAGAACCTGCTATGGCTATGAGAATCAGTAGAGAAATACCAGACTGGAATGAGTTAGGAAATTTAATTGAAGCACAAAGTGCAGCTTCAAATGCTCAAATTCTGACTTTACGTGAAAAACTAGAAGCCCAGAGTTTACAATTAAATGAAACTTTAAATTCTAGATTAAGTGCTCAGAATGAAACTCTAAGAAAAGAAAGAGGCTTGGTACATTCTAATTTAAATGCTGAAAGTGAAGTTCAAAATGACAAGAATGAAGCCTTGAATAGTCAAGCAACAAATATAGGTTTACTAAAGACTGAATTTGACACACTAAATAGTAAACCTGAAAATCTGAAATAAGATTTAAAGAAAGAATTAACAAGTTCTTTGAACATTCATGTAAATCAACTGTTCACTGACCTTAGTAACAAGCAGAATGATACATTCCAAGATTTAGCAAAAAAATTAGAATTTTATATTGAAGATAAATGTGATAATGTGGAATCTGAGATTAGTGGAAAGTTAGGATCATTTGAAAATGTATGTAACGTTAAGTTTGATGCTGTAAAGCAGAGACTGCATACCTTAAAAGGGAACATCAATAAGAGTAGCGAATTAATACCAATAAACCAGTCACAAATTATAGGTGTTAATACACAAATAGAAAATATAGAAAGAAGTTTCCAAGAAAGGATAGCTAACTCTGATGCATTAAATATAAGTAGTCTAGAGGAGCAGGTAGAGGAAATTATAGATCGGAAAGTCACTGAGAGAATAACATCCGGGAATGCATCGCCTATGGCTTCTTCTGAATTTACTGATACCAGGAAGAGCATAGACAAACTCTGGGGAGAAGTCAAACTTATCCAGGAACAAGTAGAAAAAAGAGTGTCTTCACCTAATGTTGTGTTAACTAGGGATGTGGTGATTGATTTGCAGTGGGAGACTTTCAAAAGAAGTTTAAAGAGAAATACTGGTCTGCCAGTGCACAAGAAACGTTAATATCAGATCCATGGGACCCGGGCAGAGTCATATATCCCCCAAGGACATTAACATTCTGAGTTAACGGGTGGAGTGGTGACCATCAGATCCTGAGTTGTTTTTGGTGTTTCTTCCAAAATAATTTTCCCACACTGAATTCCCTTCAAATATTAAACTAGTCTGTCATCTATTCCTAAAATCTTAAGCTATCCTATAATCTTATTACCTATAAAACTGGATATGACTACAACTTAGGTGACTCACAGAATAAGAAAGAAAGTGATCTCTAGACATGAAATAAAATGAATAGAATATCATATTAGTGGAAAGTGTAATATGATCGTACTATTTATACAGGATGACATAAACTGAATAGGATATTATATTTATGGAGAAATGTAATATCAGGTGAATATTTGAACAACTGTTATACTGTACTGCATAGATGCTCTATTTTGTATAGAATATTTTATACCTTTTATTATGTTGTTTTGTGGTCATGGTGTAAATTGGAGGGTTTGTATCAGTTTTGGAAAGGGGTGGTTATTGTGGATAAAAGCATGGTTTACGAGAACACATAAATCATGACTAACACAAAACACACACCACACCTTTCAGACAACCCTCACAAACAAGTGTGCCTGATTCTTCACCATTTGCTGTTTCCATAGGGTTGCTAAGATTTCCTTCGGGGACCTCAAGGGTGGAGGTGGGAATGTCCATTCTGTAGGAGACAATTTAACACCAAACCTCCTCTGGCTTCTCACTCAAGTACCTGCTAGGTAGGGGTCCTGGGGAAAGGGCATGGGAAGGATTTCCTCTCACTGGGGCTATCTTCTTTCTCTTCTTCGATCTAAGCAACCATTTCTATTGTTTTATCTCTTACTTCTCATTTTAGGACCTATCTGTTTTTTCCCTCTTTCCACATCTACTTCTATCACAGAAGTCCTTTCTTGTTTCTGTGATTTCCAATAAGGCCGAAGAATCAGACTACACAAACACACATCGGCATACACACAAGAAGACATATAAACACAAACATTAAGATTACATATTAGGAACCTGATGCGATAAGCCAAAGAATAGCTGATTATGACAGACATTAAGGAATGTCAGTCTAACAAATATTCTGACAAATTGTCGGATAGTGAGACTTGTATAGCATAAGTAAACCTATTATCTACTGAATAGTACATCCAGACATGGTATCTATTATAGGTATAGAAGTTGATGAGTAGAGGAGGACTCCAGGGAGTTGATGCTGCATTAAAAAAAAAAAATGCGAAGTGTAAAATAGATTTTTTATTTTTACCAGAAAATATCTAATTATAGTATACATAGGGGAATGTATGCTGGGGGGGGTAACGGACCATGAGGCCTACTCAGAAAGAATAATGGGGTCATACCCAGCATTTACTGAATATAAAGGGCAGGTGTACCTACATGGAGATACAATGACATGTAGCTAAATGAATAGGGATGTTGTATAAAGGGGAGTACCTACCAGAATGGAAAGAGGAAGTATGCTCATATGGTCAACCCACAGGAACTGATCCTAGGAGAAAAGGACAGTATCATGACAGAAGTCAAAGATTTCATAGGGATTATTCTGATAAGTTTGAATTTTATACACAATGGGTATTATTATGTGTCATGTAAGTTTACGCGTGTCCAATGGAACACTTTCATGGTACCCAGAGTCACTCCAAACTACATAAAATATTGAAACTAGTACATGCTTAAAAAGAGGTAGTACAAAAAGTTGAGAACCAGAGATAGATTGTTCATATGTCATAAACCCCCTGAAATTTACAGTTGGAAAGATGGCAGAAAAAAAAGAAAGAACAAATAATAGTCTTTATGATTCCTAGATATTAAAAGAGCTGACTCCAACATTGAGTGTAATGCTCACGTTTTATTATTAAAGTAAAGTGAAGTAAAGCAAAAGAAACTGTTTACATCTGCTTAATTTTACAAGTAGAAAGAGTCTTGAGAAATTCCTGTTCTTAGCAAATATACTCCAGAGAAGAAGAGAAAAGGAGGTTGTAGAAGCAAGCTAACCAGCAAGGAGAGTCTGCTGACCATCTAAAGTAAGTCATATCATTAAAGAAGTGGGAGTTTACACATGTACTTCACCACTTTAAGTCATCCAAAGCATTAGACAATTACTCATTATTGTCTATATTGCATGTATATTTTATATTTTACTTGTTTTTTTGTTTCCTTTACTGGTGATATAGGTTCTGAATATATCACAGGATATGGAATGAGTCAGTTCTGCAACTTTTTATGATACATTCTATGGTATATAAACTTAATGATAAAAGATACACTGATATCCATCATCATCAAATAATGAGCTGTGCTTATAAGTACATACTCTTTTGTTTCAAATTGTGATGCTGTGAATTCCATGATGTTCCCACAAAAGTCATTTATTTCTATGTTTTTTAGTGGATCAGCTCCATGTTCCAACAGAGTTTCGCACTGAAATCAGTAAGAGCATATAAGAACTTGGACACTTCGACAGAATTATTTCTTTCTTTTACTTATTTGGCTTCTAGAAGAGATTTTCTATATCAGAAAACAGACAAGAGTAAAATAAAATATTATTTATATCATACATGTTTTTAACTTCATACTAGAATCAATTTTCATAAAAAATTTCATCTGATTTCTTAATAACTCCCAGTCTATGCAGATTTTGAAAAATATATGCAATAATTACTGTAACTGCTCTATTCACAACAAACACAGTTAATTAACTAACGCAAAAAAAAAAAAGACTGGAGTGCACATCTTAAATAATATGTACTATGCAGTCAAGAATTATTGATGTGAGATATAAGTGACATAAATGAATGATAAAGAACTTTTCTCATTCTATGTAACAGGTTACTTAAAAAAGCTTTAAGAATAATTACAAAAAACTCCAGAAACTATAAACAGAATGAGCATAAGTTAATAATAAATTCCTACTTTCAGCGGTACAACACAATGACATGCTACAACTACCACATAATAAAAGGAATTAAGATTATCACACAAAAACACATAATGTCTTGAGTACCTGAGAGTAAACTAAACTTTCTGATTCCATTAAGGCATTTAAAACAATAACAGTTTTCATCATACAGCACAGAAATTCCATCATCACCAGGCAACTGCAAACAATGCAAGAGATCTGCAAAACATACATGTTGGCCCAAATAGTTACTCAATGTGCCATAGTCATTCTCAGTCAGCATATGGAGCTTCTAGCTGCTTTCCCAGCTGCTGAAATGCAAGTATGGTAACTATCTGCTGAGGCAATGCTACCAAAGTTGAAAATCCTCCATCAATGACAATTATTTACATGTCAGGAGTCACAGTGATATTGTCATCAACAAAAAACTATTAACAGAATTGGTAAACTCTGAGGCTGTCTTTTCACTGATATTTGTTATCACCAGTTCAAGAAAACTGGTTGGTTGGTTGGTTTAAAAGAGAGGGGGAAGGACCAAACTGCTAGGTCATCAGTCCTTCGTTCTGATTAAAATAATTCCACAAGGGTGGGAGTAAAATAATCCAGACATACAAAACACAGCTGGAAAAAGGAGAAACCCACAAGAATGACAGAAAGGCAACAAACACTAAAATGGACAAAATCGGATGAGAAAACACAGCAAGCTGCAAGAAACATGTAGAAGAGATCAAAAAAAGAGAGTAGATTACCATGGCTGGTTGGCCATGAGAATAAAAAGGAGAAGCCACCCACTCTGCAACACATTAAAACCTCCACCCTAAAAGCACTAGTGTGGAGGACACAGAGGGACAGAGGACATGTCCTATAACTTAGCTCAAATGATAAAACCCACCCTCATGAATAAAACATAAAACTAAAGCTGCTGTTAAGGCATTGCTGTCCAACATTGAAGGTAGGGTGCTGGGAAAGTTAAAAGTCTAGCAAGAGGTGGACAGCCATCATTTGTGAGCCACAGTGACACTGAGGTGGGTCCTCGCGATGGAGGGGGTAACCATGTGTTAGCCACATAAGGCCAATGTGGAGCCGGCAGAGAACAACTGATTCCCTGCAGGAGGACCACATGTAAGACTTCCACACATTCATAGTCTCCTTAATGACACACAGTTTGTTATGTGTACTTTTATGCCATTCTGTTTCCCAAACCCGAAAAACCCTGCAGCTTAAGAAAGAATGCAGATCTGTTTAGCATATGCCCATCTCCAGAAGCAGTTTCCGTGAAGCCTGTTTGGCCATCCTGTTGAGAAGTTCATTGTCTGGGATTCTGATGTGTCCTGGGGTCAACACAAACACCACTGAATGACTGGACTGTTCCAGGGCAGATATGAAACACTGGTCGATAGCTTGTAGGCTGCTCAAGGAGTCAGTACACAGGAGAAATTAATCGCCAGAGCATGAGCAGACATGCTCAAGAGCACAAGATGTGGCTGCCATCTCTGCAGTGAAAACACTGCAGACATCTGACAAGGAGTGCTGTTCAATATGTCGTCCATGAACATACGCAAAGCCTAAGTGACCATCAGCCATCGAGCCATCTGTGTAAACCAGTTCATGACCCTGGTACATGTCAAGAACTGAGAGAAAGTGATAGTGGAGAGCCACAGGGTTAATTGAGTCCTTAGGGCCATGAGAAAGGTCCAGAAGAATCTGCAGCCTATGTGTACACAAGGAGATGTATGTGAATGGACCTCGAGGAGAAATGGTAATGGGAAGGACTCCAGTTCAGACAGAAGGGTCCGGACATGAACTGCAGTCATTAGCCCTGACCTGGGCCACCAATGCGGGAGATGAACCACCATGGTTTGGAAAAGGAGATGGTAATTTGGATGCACAGGGGAACTATGAACGTGTGCAACATAACTGGCTAGCAGTTGTGCATGCCTAACCTTCAATGACGGGACTCCAGCCTCCACCAGGACACTGGTCACCAGACTCATTCTCAAAGCTCCCGTCACTAGACGAATGCCACAGTGGTGCTATGGGTCAAGGCAACACAACACCAAGGGCGCTGCCAAAACATAAACCAGACTCCCATAGTCAAGGCAGGATTGAACAAGGGCTCTGTAGAGCTGCAATAATGTAAAGCGATCTGCATCCCAGTTGGTGCTGCTCAGGAAGTGGAGGGCATTAAGGTGATGCCAGCACTTCCGCTTAAGGTGACAAAGGTGAGGCAGCCAAGTCAATCAGGTGTCGAAAACCATCCTAAGAATTGATATGTCTCCACTACAGTGAGTGGATCGTCATTAAGGTAAAGTTATGGTTATGAATGAATGGTGCGACGCTGACAAAAATGCATGACACATGACTTCACTGCTGAAAGCTGGAAGCCGTGGGCTAGAGCCCATGACTGCACCTTGTGAATGGCTCCCTGTAGGTGCTGCTCACCAACACCAGTACTAGAGGAGCAGTACAAAATGCAGAAGTCATCCACATACAGAGACAGTGAGACTGATGGCCCCACAGCTGCTGCTGAACCATTAATGGCCACTAAAAACAGAGACACGCTCAATATGGAGGCCTGTGGAATGCCATTCTCCTGAATACGGGGGGAACTATGGGAGGCACTGACTTGGACGTGGAAAGTATGAAGCTACAGCAAGTTTTGGATAACATTCAGGAGCAGGCCCCAGAGACCCCACCCATACAATGTGGCAAGGATATGATGTCGCCAGGTCATGTAGCTTTCTGTAAGATAACAACCAGATGTTGCGTCTTTTGGCTGTTTGGATAGCAGACTTGAGGGACACAAGATTATCAGTGGTAGAGCGACCCTGGCAGAAGCCACCCTGACATGGAGCCAGTAGGCCACCTGACTCCACTGAAACACCATACGTTCCAGCAGCTTACAAAGAAAGTTGGTGAGGCTGATGGGCTGGCAGCTGTCCAAATCAAGCAGGTTTTGACCATGTCTGAACACCAGAATGATGGTGCTCTCCTGCCATTGCAATGGAAAGATGCCATCGCACAAGATCTGGGTGAAGATGATGAGGAGGTGTCACTTGTAGTCAGATGAGAGATGTTTAATCATCTGACTGTGGATCCGATCCGGCCCGGGAGCTTTGTCGTGGCAATGTGCAAGGGTGCTGAGGAGCTCCCACTCTGTAAATGGGACGTTATAGGTTTCACGGTGGCGTTTGAGTGTGCAAAAGGCTGGGGGGGGGGGGGGGGGGGTAATTCTTTGACACAGAGGCTTGAGCATAGTGCTCAAAAAAGTGCTTGGCAATCGTGTTTGCATTGGTAGATAACATTCCATTAATGTTAATGCGGAGGACACCTGTTGGGGTCTGGTACCCAAAAAGACGTCTGATCTTTGTCCAGACTTGGGAAGGTGATGTATGGCACCAAATGGTTGACATGTACCTCTCCCAACACTCCTTTTTCTGTTGTTTTATAAGCTGGCGAATGTGGGCATGGAGCTGCTTAAACGATATTAGGTGCTCTAGGGAAAGGTGCCACTTATATTGCTGTAGAGCCCGCCGATGAATTTTAATTGCCTCAGCAACTTCTGGTGACCACCAAGGGACTGTATTTCGCAGGGGCACCCTAAACAACAAGGGATCGCTTTTTCCGCCCCTGAAATGATCGTTGTAGTGACCTGCTCAACAACAACATTGATGGCAACATGTGGGGGTGATTCAGTGGTGACAGCAGAGGTGAAGGCTTCTCAGTCTTCCTTCTTTAAAGCCCATCTATGTAGGCATCCATGGGCATGACGCTGGGGGAATGACAGGAAAATGGGGACATGGTCACTACCACACAGGTCATCATGTGCTCACCAGTGGATGGATGGGAGAAGGCCAGGGCTGCAAACTGAGTGATCAATAGCTGAATATGTGCCATCTGCCACATTGAAATGTGTGTGTGGGCACCTGTATTTAAGAGGCAGAGGTCGAATTGTGAGAGTAAATTTTCGAACTCCCTACCTCAGCCACTAGACATGGCGCCACCCCACAAGGGGTTATGCATGTTAAACTCTCCCAAAAGTAGGAAAGGCTTAGGGAGTTGATC
Source organism: Schistocerca cancellata (assembly GCF_023864275.1). Lineage (NCBI taxonomy): Eukaryota > Metazoa > Arthropoda > Insecta > Orthoptera > Acrididae > Schistocerca > Schistocerca cancellata. The sequence goes on along the minus strand of NC_064626.1, from coordinate 909,606,601 downwards.
AGCCAACACTTTCAGGGGTACTGCACCATCTGGAGGAAGATATACATTGCAGACAGTTATATCCTGTGTCGTCCTTATCCTGAGAGCCACAGCTTCAAGAGGGGTTTGAAGGGGCACAGGTTCACTGCATACTAAGTTCAAGACATAGACGCAAACTCCACCTGACACTCTATTATAGTCGCTACGGTTACTGTAATATCCCTTATAGCTGCTGAGGGCAGGGGTCTGCATTGCTGGGAACCAGGTTTCCTTGAGGGCAATTTAGAAAGCAGGCGTAAAGCTTAACAACTGCTGTAGCTCAGTCAGATGGTGGAAAAAGCCACCAAAATTCCACTGGAGGATTACATGATCATGAGGCTGGGAAGGCATGAAACACTCAATGAGGCAGTCTACACCTCAGGGTCACCTGCTGCCACCAGATAAGTACCTGTGCAATCAACAGCCATTGTGTCTCAGGGCCCAGCAAGATCTAGGTCATCAGCTGATGCCAGAATCTCTACCTCATCCTCAGACACAGAGCTTGTGGGTAGTGGTGGTGTGGGTGCCACCGCAGTGCTATGGTTCTTGGGGATCTTTTTCTTTTTGGGTTTCTCTCACTACTCTTTAGGTTTGTCCAACTGGGAGGGCTTCACTGATTCAGTCTCAGGGACTGAGGAGGAATGTGAAACCCTACGACCAGCTACCTGCGGTTGCTTCAGCCACTGGCAGGTTTCAGCTCTGCCACCAGTAGGAACCTGGGAAGGGAGTGACCCAAGGGATCCCTTCCTGGTGAGAGGAGCTGAAGAAGACTTATGCTTCTCTGGCTGAGAAGTGGGGACTGATGTCCCAGATGGTTGCAGGGGGTGTTGCTCCTGAAGTACCGGGTGATCAAAAAGTCAGTATAAATTTGAAAACTGAATAAATCACAGAATCGTATAGATAGAGAGGTACAACTTGACACACATGCTTGGAATGACATGGGGTTTTATTAGAACCAAAAAAATACAAAAGTTCAAACAATGTCCAACAGATGGCACTTCATCTGATCAGAATAGCAATAATTAGCATAGCACAGTAAGACAAAGCAAAGATGATGTTCTTTACAGGAAATACTAAATATGGGCACCATCATTCATCAACAAAGCTTTAGTTGAGGAATAATGTTGTGAACAGCACTGTAAAACATGTCCGGAGTTATGGTGAGGCATTGGTGTCGGATGTTGTCTTTCAGCATCCCTAGAGATGTCACAATACACTTGCGACTTCAGGTACCCCAAAGCCAATAACTGCACAGACTCAGGTCTGGGGATGTGGGAGGCCAAGCATGATGAAAGTGGCGGCTGAGCACACGATCATCACCAAACGACGAGTGCAAGAGATCTTTCACGCGTCTAGCAATATGGAGTGGAGTGCCATCCTGCACAAACATCGTACATTCCAGCAGGTGTTTATCTGCCAGGCTGGGGATGATGCAATTCTGTAACATATCGGCGTACATCTCACCCGACACGGTAGCAGTTACGTTTTGCTGTCCAGCACCATCTGTCGGACATTTTGTGAACTTTATTTTTTTTGGGGTCTAATAAAACCCCATGTCATTCCAAGCATGTGTGTCAATTTTTACATCTCTATCTACATTATTCCGTGGTTTATTAAGTTTTCAAATTTATACTGACTTTTTGATCATCCAGTAGGTTGTGCAGGAGCCAACTGTACGTGGCGGAATGGAAGATGGTAGAACTGTTATCATAATGGTGGCATAGGTTGACACCATATGCACAGGATGTAGCCTCTCATATTTTCTCTTGGCCTCAGTGTAGGTCAGTTGATCCAGGGTCTTGTATTCCATTATTTTTCTTTCTTTCTGGAGAATCCTGCAGTCTGGGCAGGAGTAGTAGTAGTAGTAGTAGAAGGGTTGTGTGGGCGCACAACAGCAAGGTCTTCAGCGCCCGTTCAGTATCATAGTGAGAGGGGTGTCAAGAAAAAAACTCAGAACATTTACATATAACGGAACAGAAAACACGGGGAACAATCATTGAAAAATATGTGCTCACCCACACCGAAGCGTGGGATGAAGCAGGGCGTCAGCAGTAAAACATGGACAAGACAGGAAGAAAAAGGTAGAGGGTGCTAAAATGAATGTAGCAGATGGAAGTGGCTGGCTGACCACAAGGAAAAAAAAGGGAGGAGTCAGCCACTCTGCAATACACTAACACCTCCAGCCTAAAAGTTTAGGCCAGAGTCCAGACGCATCACAAAACTTAAAAACCCTAGACACACACGTCTCATCGTTAGCTAAAACATAGGGCAGATCCCCATCAACTTGTGCTTCTGCCCTTGCATCACGGTATAAAATGCAGTCTGTTAAAATGTGCCGGACAGAGATGTGCACACCACAAGCATCACAAAACGGAGGATCCTCCCGCCTTAACAAATAGCTATGTGTCAGAGGACAGTGCCCGATCCGAAGACGTGTGAGCGCCACCTCTTCCCGCCTGAGCAGCCGGCAGGAGGAACGCCACGGCCGAGTGGTTGACTTTACCGACTGCAGTTTATTGGCCATCACCGCCAGCCATTCGTCCTCCCACAACTCCATGCACTTCCTGTGGAGTGCAGCGATGACTGACTGCAAGGGGATAGGACACTGGACCACATCCTGCTTTCTGCAGGCCTCCTTGGCAGCCCGATCAGCCTGTTCATTGCCCCATATGCCGACATGACCAGGCACCCAGCAGAAGGATACCTCTTTACCCCGCCGTTGGAGCAAGTACAGTTGGTATGGATCAGCTGGACCATCTCTTCAGTCGGGTATAGGTTCTGCAGTGACTGTAAGGCACTAAGAGAATCGGAGCAGAGAAGAAATCGATCGCCCCGAACACGATGCATCTGCTGCAGTGCCATCAGGATCGCGTGGAGCTCCGCCGCGAAAATGGTATATTCAGCAGGGAGGCGAATCCGAGTAACATGATCAGGGAACACCACAGAACAGCCAATGAAAGTCTCCTGTTTGGAGCCATCAGTATAAACGACAGTGAAACCGTGATGCACATCTAAAATGTTAAAAAACAGAGATTGGAACGTAAAATCTGGTGTGCCAGTTTTCTTAAAATTAGTCAAATCTAAAATAAGTTTGGGTCTCCAGAGGAGCCAAGGTGGAGATCTGCTCCAACCGCGACGTAAAACACGAAGACCAGCCATAGACATCGCACTGAGGCAATCCTGTGCGCGAACCCCGTAGGGCTGCGTCGCACGTTGCCGGTTATGAAACAATCGTGCCAGAGGAGGCCGAGCAACAGTATGGTATGCAGGGGTGTAGGGTGTGGACAAAGTTTTATACGCCTGGTGCACTGTAAGTAGCCGTCGCCGCACATGAAGTGGCGGTTCACCAGCCTCTGCACAGAGGCTGGGTATGGGGCTAGTTCGGAATGCTCCAGTGGCCAACCGAAGCCCTTCATGGTGCACAACGTCCAACATTTTTAAGTAAGAAGGCCTCACAGACCCATACACCGTGCACCCATAATCGAGCCGAGACCGCACAAACGCCCTGTAAAACTGGAGCAGACAAGTCCTGTCAGCTCCCCATGTACTGTGGCTAAGACATTTTAAAATACTTAAAGCCTGAAGCGACCGCCATTTCAGGTCTTTAAGATGAGGTAACCACGTGAGCCTCGAGTCAAAAATGAGCCCCAGAAATCTCACCGTGTCTTTAAAAGTAAGAATAGTGTCCCTCAAGTGCAACTCAGTAAAGGTTAAAATCGAACGAGAACGGTTAAACAGAACACATACAGACTTCTCGGTGGAAAACTGAAAACCACTCTTCTTCGGCCAGTCATCCAAATGCCTAATCGTAAGTTGCAACTGACAGGTTGTCATTGCAAGGCTTGAAGAAGAGCAGAACAAAGAGAAATCATCCACAAACAAAGAACACTGGACAGGACTTTTTGCTATGGACGTAATGCTATTAATAGTGATGGCAAACAGAGTCACACTTAAAACGCTACCCTGAGGGACACCATTCTCCTGCTCAAAGCGATCAGACAGGACGTCACCAATTCGGTATCTAAAATATCATGGCGAGAGGAAAGACTGAATAAAAAGAGGAAGACAACCACGAAAACCCCATTCGTGAAGCTGCTCCAGGATGAGACACCTCCAAGTAGTATCGTAGGCCTTCTTGATGTCGAAAAATACACCTTGAAGGTGATGACGGCGTAGGAAAGCTTGTTGTATAGCCGCCTCCAGGAGGGAAAGATTATCGAAGGTGGAACGAAACCTCCTGAACCCACACTGAAAGCGACTAAGGAGTTGCCAGGATTCTAACATCCAGACAAGGCGGCGGTTGTCCATCTGCTCCAAGGTCTTCCCTATGCAACTAGTGAGGGCAATACTACGGTAGCTACTTGGGCTCGTGCGGTCTTTCCCAGGTTTTAAAAAAGGGATTAAAACTGCCTCACGCCATGCGTCAGGAAAGTGACCCGACGCCCAAATGGCATTAAAAAGTGCGAGGAGGATTTCTCTGTTGCGCATTGTGAGGTGCCATAGCATACTGTAATGGATCCTGTCGTGACCAGGGGATGTGTCACGAGCCCCAGACAATGCAGAATCCAGCTCCCACATAGAAAATTGTCAGTTGTAAACTTCATGAGAGGTGGACTGGAAGTTCAGACTACATCTCTCAGCAACCGCTCTATGGCACTGGAAACCGGGATCCTGACTGGTTGTTGCAGTAACTGTGGCAAAATAAGCTGCCATAGTCTGGGCAATGTCTCTCGGATCCATGTGGAGAGTGCCGTTAGTCATTACAGCAGACATGGGGCACCTCCCTCCTCTGCCAGAAATTCTCCTGATGGTCTCCCACACAATGGAACTTTTGGTGGAATGATTAATGGTGTTCAGGAACGTTTGCCATGACCTCTTCTTGCTCTCACGAATAATGCGGCGACATCTTGCCCTCGCCACCCGAAAAACTGCAAGATGCTCAGCATTCGGCCGACACTTCAACCGACGCAGAGCTGCACGCCTGGTCCTGATCGCAGAGCGGCATTCGGCACTCCACCAAGGCACAGCTGGCCTCTTCCGGTGGCCTGTGGACTGTGGAATGGATGCTGCAGCGGCATGGTGGATCGTTTTGGTAATATGATACACCCACACCTCAACATTCGCACAGTGTTCGAATTGGGCCAATTGGCTATAAAGTGTCCAGTCAGCTCCACTGAGCACCCATCGTGGTGGTCTCCTTTCAGGGCCCACGCCATCTGGCAGGTGAATCCAGATTGGGAAATGATCACCGCCGTGCAAGTCAGCGAGCACTTCCCAGTGAGCACTGGCGGCAAGAGCTGGAGAGCAAAGCAAGAGATCAATGGCAGAGAACGACCCAGTCGCTGTGGAGAAATGAGTACTCTGTCCTCCATTGAGCAAGTAGGCACAGGATGACAGGAGAAGCCTCTCAATTGCTCTACCCCTGGGGCAGGTAATTGCAGAGCCCCAAAGCACATTTTGGGCATTAAAATCACCACAAATAATGAATGGTTGGGGGAGCTGGGTAAGAAGGTCTGTGAGGGCCACTTCATCAAGAGCATCATTTGGGGGCAAGTAAAGTGAACATACAGTCAATGGATGACGCACGTGCACGGACACAGCAACGGCCTGTAAAGTCATCGTAAGTGAGAGAGGCGAGGAGTGGTAGTCTGTCCTGACGAAAATACCTACACCTCCTCTAGCTCTCTCTCCACGCAGGTTGTCCTTTTTGTGGAGTGTGTAGCCTCGTATCTCAGGGGAGTATGATGGATGGAAATACATCTCCTGGAGACAGAGACACAGTGGTCTACTCTGAGAGAGTAGACGAAGTTCCTCCACATGCATCCTGAACCATTGCAAGTTCCACTGGAGTATGGGAGCCATCTATGTTGGGGGTAGCACCTTCATCCTGTCTCTCCAACGGGGCGGGGAGACTGCAGCAGGTGGAGGGGCAGACGTGGGACGAGATGATTGCCCCACACATACATCGTACTCCATCAACTCTGGGGAAGAGTCAGATGAAGCCTCACCTAAAACAACATCCACATGGTCAGATGGTTTACCATGGGATTTGATGCACTGTTGCTGCTGTACAATAGCTTTCTGTGGTTTGGTGGACTTTGGGGGAGCCAATTTGGGTATGGTAATTGGCGCACTGGGCTTGGGAACAGCCACAGCTGTTGGAGGCGCCAGGGCCTGGCCCAAGTTCGCCACTATACCTTTGTCTGCCGTTCGAGTAGGGGCTACTGGCTCTGAAACACTGGCTGCGTTGCAAGTGCACTGACAGCTGCAGGTGTTAGTGCCAACACTCACCACCTCAGTCTGCGTTGAGGCATCGACTTTTGGAGTAGGCTTCTGAACCAGGGATGCAAAAGATGTAGCAAATGTGGGAGGTTGCATCGACTTATAGATCTTCTTGGCCTCATCACAGGGGATACGCTTGGTTGTTTTTATTTCCTGGACCTTGCATTCCTCTAAAAATATTCGGTAGTCCCTACTCCAAACAGGGTGGTTCCCAGAGCAATTAATACATTTTGCCGGAGACGAGCAACCAACTCCTTCATGAGCAGCCTGACCACAGTTTCCACAAGTCGCTTCGCCTTTACAGCCTAAGATGGTATGCCCAAAACGCTGGCATTTGAAACAGCGCATTGGGGTCGGGAAATAAGGCCTCACACTAAGGCGAAGGAAGCCAGCTTTAACATGTTCAGGAAGCTTTGTGCTACTGAAGGTCAGAATAAAGGAGTCGGATTTGACAAGAGTGCCATCAACCCTCTTCATTATGTGTTGGACATCAACGATACCTTCTGGAGCCCACTCACGTTGCAGTTCTTCCTTGGGAATGTCAACTAGATCCCGGCATGTCACAACACCTTTGCTGTAGTTCAAGGTGCTGTGCAGTTCAGTGTCTATGGCATACTGTCCAAGGCTTTTAGGATATTGGAGGTTAGTTGCTTGCTGGGAAGTGGAAGTTTCCACTAGCAAGGTCCCATTACATAAGCGCTTCACCGATTTTAAGGAGCCACAGATTCCCTCCAATCCCTTTTGTATATAGAAGGGCGAAACCTTCTCGAAACTACCCTCCTTCCGTTTCACAATGAGAAACACATTCGGATTACCAGAATGCATTCTGTTACCTAAGACTGGACTGTTCAAAGAAGCGCCGGAGTCAAGGGGGCTGACTGCACGGGCCCTCTTAAGAGACTGGGGGTTAGAACCTTCCAGCGGCCCACCCTTTCCGCTGGGAGGAAGAAAAGAGGATTTCAAAGGATCCATCTTGGTCACACGAGCAGCTAGGGAACTAGAAGTCCACCTAGACAGCGCCCCGCGTGCCTAGGTAAGCCTTATACAACTGAGGTGCAGCAGGTTCCCCAGAGGTTGCCCGCTATCGACTGTTCCACCTCAACAGCCATGTATCTCATCAGCACGCAGCACACCTTGAGATTGAGGTTTTTTTATAGAGGTTTATTCCATCCTTGCGATCCGGGTGGTTAAGCCAAGATCCCCATTCCCTGAGACACACAACGTTCCACCGCCACGCCGCACGGTGGTCGCTGAAGTATGCTCAGAGCTTATGGTGACAGGGGACTGGTGGCGCTCACCAGTCCCCAGCTCAGGAACCCCGGGGTCGCCAAGCCCGTACCCAGCAAATGAATGCTGAGCCCCTGGGGGGTCTGGGCAGGAAGGCAAATGGTGCTGTCTACAGTTAACACAGATGGGAGGTGTGGTATGGGGAATATTAGGATGTGAGGGATGTCCACAATCCTGACAGGTGACTCTGGAAGTACAGCTAGAAGACATATGGCCAAACTTCCAGCACTTAACGCACAGCATCGGAGGCGGGATATATGGCTTTACGTCACAGTGGAAGACCATTGCCTTGATCTTCTCGGGTAATGTGTCACCCTCAAAGGCCAAGATGAAGGCACCGGTGGCAACCTGATTATCCCTTGGACCCCAGTGGATGCGCCAGACAAAATGGACACCTCACTGCTTTAAATTGGTGCGCAGCTAATGGTTGGACTGCAAAAGATACCCTGGACCATATTTAAGCACTTATGGAGCGTGATCGAAACAGAAACATCCCCAGGCTTGTTACAGGTGAGTAGTGCCCATGACTGGGCAGAGGATGCTGTTTTGATCAACACCAATCCTGACCGCATTTTGGACAATCCCTCCACTTGTCGCCTAAATGCCCCTCAAAAAACTGAGGTTTCATTGACAAGAAAGATTCCCCATCAGCTCTCATACATATGAGGAACCAAGTTGAATAAGCTTCACTGCCATCCTTAGCCTGGTGTTCCTCCCATGGTTTGGCCAGGGGGGGTGGGGGTGGGGGGGGGTGGGGGAGGACTATTATGGTTGAATTTCTTAACACTGAAGTTAGACTTTGATTGCTTAGAGACTGCTGGTGTTTGACCATCAGCAAGAGATGATGTACTATGCTTCATGGCATGTGATCTGCCCTGGTGCCATCCATTCCGACCAGGGGTGCTCTCCACAGTCACCACCTTGCTGCAGTAGAGGCCACCTGGCAGAATGGCCATTGCCGGGTGTCCTGATGCCCCAGGATGATGGGCATCTACTCATTGGCATACATAGGGAGTTAATGGTGCAGGCAGCAGCAGAGGAATCCCTGTGTTGTCAGGGGGCCACAACCAACAGGGTACATGGTGGGCCACCACAATGGACTGCTTGATATCAGGTGCAAACCAGCTAAGAAGTCCATTATCGTCGACAATGAAGAAAGCGATACTGCACAGAGGATGGAGGAAAATGCACCCAGGAGGGTGACCTCGCCCAACAGCTGGAGAATGAGCAGAAGTATAGATCCATGTTGATGAAGGATGCGAGAGGCCTCAGCACATAATGCACACCATGCACCATGTAAGGTGTGCTCCCCAATTGGCTCAGTCTTCAGGAAAATTTTGAAAAATGGAGGTCAAGCCCTACAGGGGACCATCACATAAAGGCCAAAACATGTGAGACTCCTTTTAATTGTGCCTTACGATGGGCAGGAATTCCTTGAGCCTATTCTAACCCCCGGACCCACAGGGGGAAAGAAAGCTAGTCTTGGACATGAAGAAAGTTGTGCTGAAGGTTGTGGATGGAAAGTACATCCACTCAGTTGGAAGCTCCATCATCAATAACTGAACAGAAGTTTCTCCCAGTACTTTTCTAGGCTCCATATGAGGAGCAAGTGTAGTACCATACACAAAAACAATGCTTTCTACTTTTAAGGTGTAAAATATGGCAACCAGAACTTACGTCATTTGTACTGTGTAAGGGAAGAAGATGCCTCAATACATGACACTGTCTGAATCATCAGTGAATGGAGGTAGGTCATGAGAATGAATATCACAAGTTGTACTGCATGTCTTCACATGTTTACTCCTGATGAATTTAGGAATGCACAATCAAATGCACTGCATATGACTAATGGCATACAATTTAATTTTCATAAAAAATTGAGGAAAGGCAATCAATTAATTGCAGGGTGAAATTTGATGGTGGATGTGGTGTGAGAAGGGTGGGGAGGGGAGGGGTGAGGTGGTAAGAAAGGGGGAGAGGGCTGGAGCCCCTTGTTACAACTCTACTCCTTAAAAACACAAATCTTCTCTGTTTGTCTTACATAATGTATATGACACATATGGTGTAGTTATGTAAAATGATAAATTTTCTAATCCATGTCTCATACATGGTGCATCTTGGCACAGTCAGTACTCTCATATTATTTAACTGCAAAGCAATAGTTAGTTTCCTACTACTTGTTTATTTCAGGAAGAATTAAATGTATTAGATCACTACAGAACATGTGAAAATATTTCCAGTGAGAAACTAGCTAATGGTTGGCAAAAAAAAGTATCCCAGTCAAAAGCCCTTTAGCTACTCCTTTTAGCAAGCATTTCATTTTTTCCAAAAGCCTGCTTTTTAAAAGATATTTATAATTACAGTTTGTGCATCCCATATGGTACTTTTGGTAATTTGGTTTATAGTGTAATTCCTAGAATCAATGCAATAATTTTGTCACTCTAAGTTTCCTGATCTAAAAAAATGCAGTTTATTAACAGAATAATGACTATATTAAAAATTTGAGATAATTATAACATAAGAATCTGCATGAAGATCAGTAAATCCCTGTGGATGTATACACTGATTTGACCAAATGTCTCACTAATTTTTCTCTATTCACATTACTTTGGACATTATTGTTATTATTATAAAATAAATTGCAACAAAAAAGTTTGATATTTATCCTATACAAGTCTGTATGTAATTGTAAGAGTCCCTTGTTCATTTAGTCACAATTGAACCAGCATAGTATTAGTATCTACATTGGAATCTTCTGTTTGCACTGGTGTGTTAATATCTTTATGTTGGTACATCTGTATTGGTAGTATTCTTTGAGTCTGCAAGATTGCTTCATTTTGTCAACACTGTGTGGTTACGATCATACATGTGTGTGTTAACTAAAAACTCATTTTGTAATAAATACTAAAAAGGGTCTACTGTCTAAGTGGTTTGCAATTAAGTGGATGTACTTACCTCTGTTTTCTTATTCAATATGAGGCATTTCTACCCAGCTGATCATCAAGTGATTATGAGTGGCTAAAAGTGTGAAACTGAATCATGTTAACTCATGCTGTGTTGTGTTCATTATTTCAAAGACTGGTAGAAAATTAGATTACAGCCAGCTATGAGACTGTGAGTACTTGAATATGAACTTCTGGAAATCACAGGTTACGCACATCATTAGCTGCTTAGCCCTTGCAGTGCCAATGTATTTTCAATAATGGGTATTACCAAGGGGATGGGGGTGATATTTTAAGACCACCCTAAAAAAATTAAAAAAAATTGTTACATGTTGTTGAAAGATGTGTAACTAGGGCCCATAAATTGAAAATAGCTTTTTAGCACACTCTTAGCAATAGTAACACATTTTCAGTAATGTGTACTGCCAAGTGTGAGAGGGGTGGTGGAATGGGGGGGGGGGAGTTGGTGGAAAAAAATATTATTATTGTTTTTTACTCACAACATAGTTTTAAAGGGATGTCAATGTGTAAGTAGGATCATGAAAATGAATCTGAAAATAGCAAATATGACAGTCACTGTGAAAAGTCTCATGGATGTGATCTACTAAGAAGACTGAAATTAATGGATTAACTGTAACTGAAAAACTTAAAATATTAATGAAATCTTGTAGAAGACTTCATTAAAAACAAAAATACTTTTTCAGAGGTTTAAAACTGACTAAATCACAATCATTTGCAAAGATGTGCACATAGCATCCCCTCCTCCCTTGCAATCCACTTCTGATTTGGCAAGGGTTAGTGCATGCTGCATATAGGAAGACAAAAAATCTTACTAGATTTCACTGAACTACTACTCTTTCTTCAGGTTAAATGCCCATCCCCACCCATCTCTCTCTCTCTCTCTCTCTCTCTCTCTCTCTCTCTCTCTCTCTTACACACACGCACACACACACACACACACACACACACACACACACACACACACACACACAACCACAAATGATATGTGGGGCTTGGGGAGGGAGGGGTAGTGTCCTAACTATGAGGAAGTGAACTGTATGGCATCATAACATCATAAGGCATGGGGTGGGGGCTAATTGGAGAAAGGAGAGAGGGAAATAGATGGCTCTCAGTGGCTGTGATAAAATTAAATTAAATTAAGTAGCAGGCATAATACTTGGAGTAAGAGAGAGACTGGGGGAAGGAAACAGATGGACAATGTGATGCCATGACTAATGAAGAAATATAATTTTTTTCCTTTCTTGTACTACCTTGTATTTCATAGACCTATTTCTGATGACATAGAATATTTTTCATTTGGTTACATAGTGTAGAACATGAAGTGTGTGTGACTATGTTTACTGTTCTATTTTCTATATGAGTCCCTTATGTAAAGACTTGGATTTTTTATGGTGATCTTTCTAATGATTTTATTAAATGTATTGTGTGAAATGGAATGCAATAGGCAGAAGTGTTGTAAAACCTGTGGAGCAAGAGAGGTATCGATAGTTGTCGGGTCGAACAGTGATGCAGACAGTCGTGGATGGCGCATGAGCGTAGCAGTATGAAAGCAAGTACTGTGTGTAGTAATGGTATGCATTTAACATGATATTAATACCAGACTTTTGTGTATTAGACATGGTTTGAAATTTGACTTTATGATGGACATTCTAAACAGACGTTGTGTTATGTGAATGCTGTTTGTTTTTTCAGAACAATGCCTGTGGCAGTGACAGTGCACTCGTGAACAGACAGTATTGTTGTTGGTTTAGAATTGAGCTGCATTACATAAACGGTGAATTTAATATTTCTCATTTTTTTGGAACAAAATATGACATGTGCTAAAACACTAAATGCCAATGTGGAAACTGTTAACTGTGTTGCTACATAAGTGACTGTTTTTGCGGGAACACTGTTGTCGTGACCCATGAATATTAACTGTAAATGGACTGTCCTACTTCACAATTGGCAAATTATAGCAAATGGAATATTAATTAAAACATGTACCGTGGACAGTGCCAAATTAATGTGTGTGAATTTTGCAGCTGAAATAATGCAACCTTCAAGTGCTGCATAAACAGTTACTTTGTTCCAGCCTATGACAAATGGATGCTACATAACTTATTACCACCACCAGAAAAAAAAGGTAAGGAAAAGAGAATATATTAATGTCAGGGACTTGACTGGATGAACTTACAGGATTCATATCAGCAACTACAAACTGCTTCTACCACTGTCACCACATCATGCCGATCCAGAACAGATCATCCCTCTCTTTGAGAAACACAATTGTAACCAATTTTATTTCTTTCTGCTTTGTAATAGACTATCTCTTAATGCTTTTCTCTGTAAATAAAGGTCGTGTATTGTAAGGACTGTCCACCTTCAGTGATTGTTGACACCACCACTAACAGTAGTTATTGCCATCATTTATTTGTTTTTGGTTTTCAGTGTATTTGTACTAGTCATTGCATGCATTGTATATGTCTTTTGGAAGGGTGTGCTTTGATGTGTATATACAGTAGTTTAGACAGGAGAATTTATGTGTTGTACTATGAAACGTGGCCTGATATATAAGCTGTGGCATCTACCATTGAAGTTATTTACACTGACCAATTACAAAGAAGTAGCTTATTTGCCATTGGTTCAAGTTAGCATATCAGAGGGAACTTTGAATCTGACAGCTGTCAAAGTAGACCATATTTGTTAACATGCCACTTTTTCATTCATTCATGTTTAGATGCAAATTTGTCTGGGTTTAACTGTTACTGGCGAGAAAAATTACAGTACACTGTCTCAATATTTATCAAATTAGCTTCAGAGTGTTTTACTATTTTTCACCATCAAAGGATTTTATCATCAGAATTTTAACAGGATTGGGAAGCTTCTCATATAGTTTGCTTTTGATGTTTCCAGAAGTGAAACGGGTTCTTAGGGTTTATATAATATTAATTTACTGCATGTAGGTTTTCTTTAAACAGTTTTTGATCACAAATTCGTGGTCATAGTACATCTCCAGGAACTGTTTTCTTCACAACATGCAGATAGGGAAATGTAGAGAAAACTGAAGTACAGTGTTATGACACATGTTTAAAAAATACAGAAGGGGAAATGGTGTAGGTAATGGAATGCAAAGGGGCTGCACAGAATGGGTACTATGGGAGGTTTAGACCAAGTACTGAGCAAGAACAGGGGAAGTTGCAGAGGGAAGCTTGCTATTTGCACAGTTCAAAGGACCAGATGTCATTATTGTATGCTATGCTGCACAAGTGAGTGCCTCTGCTTGCTATTGGCTTCAGTTTGTGAAAGGATAGGCAACTCATTACTTGTCAAAGATATATAGAATATTGCACAATAGTTATGCCATAGCTGTTATAGACATTAATTATATTGGTCTGTCTTTGATTGGTTACAGAATTACCACACTTGATTTCTAAGAAATGAACAAGGAAATTGTGCAGTTTTGATGTGTAAAATTGTCAGTGACACAACCTACATGTAATTGCCAACCTAATGTATCTACAAGCTATTTTACAATTTGTTTTATATGTTAAGGAATGTTTATTTTATGTGATTACAGTAAGTGAATTTTTCTCTTGTCATGTAATGGCTGATCGTGGGGACAATGTGTGATGTCTTTGAAGCTGGGTTGTGCTGTCAACTATCTGGTTATAAGCCATAACATCATGAAGGCCATTGGCCCTCAGAGCAAAGATCATATTGTGTCCCTGTTTTTTCTGTGAGACTTATATCATAATTTTTTGTAACCTCGTGTGACGTGAATGGTTTTGACTGTAGTCTAGCCTGATCTGACTGGCTTATTCATTGATATTTGTTGATGTCAAAAAAATTGTAATTTTTAAAATCAACAAATATCTAATTAGAATTTTTAAGCAGGTGAAAAGTTGTTCCAAGTTTGTTTATATTGTATTTTGTGGAGGAGACAGAAATTGTGTGACCTTAGTTTCTCCCAGTGTATACAATGTTCAAATATTTTATGGGAATGCAGCCAGGTGACATCATTGGCAACTGTCAGTATTTTGACAGGAGCACACCCTGCCATTCTGAAGGCAAAGCTGCAGCAAATAAGCACTGTGCAAGCAAATTTAAAACCTCAGTTTTCAGAGAAAGATAAAACTCTCTCTCTCTCTGTAAACACTAGTGCCATCATAAACCAAAGATGACCCACTGACATCAGACGTTATTGGTAGTGTAATTAATAATCAACAGGTGACATAGTATAAGCTCTGTCCCTCTGTTTTTTGACAAGGGAGAGAACAGGATTCCATGCAGAATTTAAACAAAAAACACCATTTCTATTTATAAGGTTACTTGCTAATTTAATTTCAACAGCTTGCTTAATAACACTATCCCAATATCAGGAAGAGCATGACAGAATATCTATGTTGTTACATTCCATGGAATATTTTTAAAGGAGGATTATTAATTTCCTGATTAATACAGCTGATATTCATAGCCTAATTGACCCTCATTTTGTCTTCTCATTAGTGTCCTTCCCTTCTATTATTGTATTCTTATAATTCTAGTAATGTTTCATTTTTAATACATAGACTTTAAATCACCTGGTATCCTATATAAGCCAATCACAATCCAGGTTTGTTAACATCATAAAGTGAATAGGTCAGTGACAGGAACAATGGGAATCACATGAGATTCCAGACTGAATGTAGAAGGAAATAACCCAAAGACCATAGTATAGATAACAGAATATCAACTTCCCCTCTCTTTACAGTGACTAAAATATTTGACTATGTCTGACTTTAGCCCATTCTCAGATACTGATTACCATAGCCAGTTTGGTTTCATAAATAAAAACATACTTTGTTTACTTATTACAGGTGCTTACCATTTTTAGCCTGGTATCTACATCAATATGTGCTGTTAATTTCTCTGACAAAACAACAGTAAGAGGCACTCCTATTTCTTCTGATATAATTTTGTTTGGATCCACTCTGTTTGTCTCCAACAAACTTCTAAGAAGTTCTGTATTTCCTCTAACAATACACCATGATAGAGGAGTATGACCATGAAACAATGCATTTACATCAGCATGACCTTGTTCGATGAGCATTGTTGCCATTTGATTTAGATACTGTGAAGAAAAATGACACATGCATAAACATTTTACTAAATTCTTCCAAATACTTTGCATATAGTTCAAGTTTGAAGTGAGTGAATGTTGTGGCAATGTAAGTAACAATAACAATTTTAATGAAAAGGAAGCTTAGAACCAGCTTTCCACATACAAGCCACATAGATACAGCTCGGTTGTGTATTAAGTTCAAACTTTGGTAATTACTCAAGTAGTGAAGCCCCTGTGATGGATTTGACAAACATCACCAACTTCACTCAGTTCAGCTGTTCATCCATTCAAGTATTCACTCGTTGCATACTATAGACTCAATCAAGAAGGAGAATTTGGAATACAATGCATACTGTATGAAGAATCTACTCTTAGACATAATGCAGCCACCAATTAGAAAATGAAGATATGTAAGAAATTTTTTTGTGTATCTTATGGCTCTCAAAGCTTTTGAAGCTAATGAAGGGACCAAAAATATACTGGTGATTTCTAGGAAAATGAATCGAGATGAGGGTAGCAACATAGAAGTGAAAGCTGGAAAGCTGTAGGATCCAGCCAGAACATGTTTGAAACAAGAGAAAGTGTAGTCAGCAAATAAACAGTGAAAACCAATAT
Organism: Schistocerca cancellata; assembly: GCF_023864275.1. Taxonomy (NCBI): domain Eukaryota; kingdom Metazoa; phylum Arthropoda; class Insecta; order Orthoptera; family Acrididae; genus Schistocerca; species Schistocerca cancellata. The sequence continues at coordinate 909,590,353 of NC_064626.1, read as the reverse complement.
TTTGCAGTTGATTTTGGCAAAATTAGAGGAAATGAAGACACACAAGAAGAGCAAATTTAGTGCAGTTTAGTGCAGTTTACTGAAATAAAAGCAAATAACAATAGCGAATTTAGTGTACTTAATGAGCAGGATGGACACTGATAGCAAATTTACTTCATTACATGCACAATTAAATAATCTAAAAACTAAAAACTTTAGTAAAATGGATAGGGTACAATACCAAATAGACCAACTTAGGAATCAGATTTAGGAGCTAAAAATGGGTTGTCAGATGGATTAAAAAGTGTGAATGAAAAAGTTGATGTTTTAAAAATAAATTTATTGTTTTTTAAAATGAGATAGTTGCCAAATCTGCACAACAGACAAAGAATGTTAATGATATCAGAGTTGAACAGAAGGCCATTGTGGAAAAAATGGAACAGACTTGAGTAGTTTAATTCAAAAAATTTTAAAATGTGGAAAACAGTATGCTAATTAATATAAATGTATTAGATCAAAAAACTTCAGTAGTTCAGGAAAATTGTATTCACAAAAATCTTTATTTCAACAGTGGTACTGCATGATCCCACATTCCAATCAAAAGTTTTCCATCAGACAATTTACATCCAGTGGATTTTCTGCACTACTGAAGCAATAGTTTTGTGTCCAGAATGAGTGATGTTCATTGATGATAACCAGGCATCAATGATGATAACATAGATAAATGTGCATTCTGGAACAAGTAAGCTGTGGTTAGTCAAAATTTGTATCCAAATTGGTGGAAGGAAGTGAAAGAAGGTCTACGCAGGAAGCGTAATTTTGACAGAAATACATTTTGTTCCTTGTATAATAAGTGAACATAAGGGATATCAGAGCTCTCATTTATGTTTTGATCAAAACTTTTAGGATAATATGTTTAATTACAGTGACTTAGGAGCTAATCACAAACCAGAATGTGATAGTAAAGAGAATTTTAATGTAGTGTGTATTAATTATTTCTTCCCTTGGTCAGAAAGCAGTGTTATTGATGTCTTTAAAACAGGTGATGACTGCACTGGATCTGAATTAGGTGGTATTTTTGATGTAGATGTAAATGAGAGCTGTGAAATTACTGAGGTTGGTAAGTCTTAGACTGGTAGCTTATATTGCAAATGAATGTAAGTGAGCTGTATGACTTTTATGGTGATGAGACTTGTGTTGCTAATGATGTTATTAATGAAGTAATTTTGGAATAATATTATGATGATGATAATGATGATGATGATAATGCTGCTGCTGCTGATGATGATAATGATGAGTATCAGATATATGTGGAGTTTAAGAGTAATGAAGTTTTGGAGTTGTTTGTGAATGATGTTGACAATACAGGTAATGTAGTTGATGTATGTGGTTAGTAAGTGAGAGTAATGGAGTACCAGTCCAGTCAAAACTGCTTTTCATTAATATCATGCGGAAAAATCTTTTTGAAGTTTGTTTGGAACCAGATTGATGATACAGATAAATATGCATTCTGGAACAAGTAATCTGAGGTTAGTCAAAATTTGTATCCAAATTGGTGGAAGGAAGTGAAAGAAGACCTAAGCAGGAAGTGTAATTTTGACAGAAATATGTTTTGTGCTCCTTCTGTAATAAGTGGTGATAGTTGTGCTATGGAACCCATTCAGTGTGTTCAATCTTTACCTGACAAAATGAGTGACCAAAGTAATGCTATGATACCAGTAAATCTGATAAAACCCTGCAAGGATAGTATGGATGTAGCATTTGATGAAAGTGATCTTTTTACATGAAATGTCTAATAATGATGATGATTCAGATATTAGATGTATGTACATTATGATGTGGTGGATAAGTGGGAAGAAAACTGTAAAATTGATACAGGTAGTGTGATTTGTAATATTTCTGAACAATTTAGAGACAAGATCAAATATATTTTGTGGAAATGCCCATTATAGGTGTAAGGATAAGAGGAGCTACAGGTAAGCAAAGCAAATTGGTAAAGTCTCAGGTACTTTTAATGTCTAGTATAGAAACAAAACCTTTGAAAATGGGTACTCAGTGATCACTAGTCTGGATGAAAATATATTTCTAAGTATGGATTGGGTGGTGAAAATTGATGTTTGTTTTGGATGGACTGCTTAAGGATTGTTTAGTTTTATACCTAAAAGTAATACTTTTGTGAAAACTAACTTATGTACTTCGTGTGTGGGAAAAGTTGTAACTATTTGCAAAACATTATGTACCATGATTTTTGATGATGAGAAGAAAATATAATTCTCTCTATTGATGGGATAGTGAAAGTTGGGGCTTGCTTTGGATGGAATGCTAAGGAATTGTTTATTTTGGAACCTGGAAGTAATATTCACATGGAAACTAATTTATGTATTTTAAACTGTGGGAAAAGTTGGGTCTATTGCAAAACATTGTGAACCAAGGTGAATCCAGGTGTTTGATGATGATATAGATTTTGATGAGACTGACAATATGGATTTTGACAGTGTAGTAGATTATAAAGTAAGGGAAGCTACAACTCTTAATGACATACAAAAGGAACAATTTTGAAATTAGTTATTGGAGTTTAGAAATGTGTTTAGTGAAAAACCATGGAAAGTGAAAGGCCATCATTGCATGCTTTACATTAGAGATCATCAACTTTTCTTTCTCAAGGCATATAATATCCCATTTTCAAAAAGGAAAGATGGTGAAAAAGAAATTCAGGAAATGGAAACTTGGGGTGTAATTGAGAGGAGTAGGAGTGCTTACAATAATGCTTTAGTAGTGGTAAGTAAGAGACATAGTGGAGTGAGAACTGTTTTGCACTCTAGACATCTTAATAAATTTCTCATAAGAGAGAATCACCATCCTGAGAACACGAACAAGCTGTTACAGAAATATGATTATGTAAAATGCATGAGTAGTTTAGACTTGACCACTGGATTTCACTAGATCCCATTTGAAATTAATTCTAAAAAGTATACAGCATTTTTGTATGTAGGTAAGTGTTTTCCAATACTGCATGCTGCCATTTGGGCTAAATGTATCTGCAACTGAATTCATAAGAGCTCTGGATTCTGTCTTGGGAAGTGAAGTGAGTTCAAAATTAGATGTGGATGTTGATGACATTCTGGTCACTGGGGGGACTTGGGAACAACATTTGAATCTGTTAAGAGATGTGTTTTCAAAATGAGAATTAAGAGGTATGCCTTTGAAAATAGGTAAGTGTAAATTTCGTGTGGAAGAAGTTAAATTTTAGGATATGTTATATCTGAAAAAGGAATTGCATCTGATAAAGAGAAACTTGATGCTATTGCTAATTTTCATACTCCTCACAACAAAAAACAGCTTAAATCAGTTTTTGGGTGAACTGGATTTTATAGAAAATTTTGTAGCAACCAAGCTTTGAATTCTCCATGCTTGTGTGAACTTTTGAAGAAGAATACCATTTGTAATTGGAATCAGGAGTGTCAGGATGCTTCCGATGAGATAAAATGACAGTTGTATCAAGGTCAGATACTGCTCTGACCAGATTTGTCTCTTCCATTTTGCATCACGACAGACAGTAGTGATGTTGAATTCGGTGCTCATTTATTTCAGAAGGTTGAAGTTGATGGTGTTATGGACAATAGATCTCTTGCATTTGCTAGTAGAGTATTGCAGAAACATGAAAAGACATACACTGTAACTGAGAAAGAACTTCTGGCTATACATTGGGTGTTCAACAAATTTAAAAACAATTTACTGTGTCACAGAGTCATCATGTATACTGATCATGAAGTGTTATGTTATCTTCAGGTATATAAGCTTTACCATAACAGAATTACTCATTGGGCCTTGTTTTTACAGCAGTTCAATTATGAAATCAGCTATGTTAAGGGCACAGACAATGTAGATGGTGATGCTTTGTCTTAGCTGCATTTAGGGTGTGAATCATCTAACAGCTTTGGAGAAGGAGAGAAAGAGTTGAAAATTATGTACTTGATAGGTGTAGAAGAGGAAAAAGAGATCTTGAAAATTTTCAGAGACATCAGCATGTATCAGAATCACGATCAAAATTGGAAATTGGTTAAGAGAGTGTTGGGTGATAAAAGAGAAGAAAAGACTGAACAGTATTATAAGGCACACAAGGGTATTTTATTCAGGAGACACAAGACTGACTCTGAGGATTGGAAACTATGTTTGCTGGAACAATGTATTGATACTTTAATTACTTATACACATGAGAGTTTTGGTAATTTTGGATCAACCAACTGCACACAAAAAATTCAGGAAAACATCTATTTTTATAACATAGGAAGGAGAGTCAAGAAGAATAATGCCAGCTATGACAGATGTGAAAGAGTGAATGTATAGCCAAACAAGCAGAGGCCAAATCCAGAACATACTGCATATAGTAACCTAGATCTTGTGTCTGTGGATGTTTATGGACCTTTACCTATGTCTAAGAATGAATATTGTTATTTTTTTGTGGAGGTCGATGTATTTTCTAAGTTTGTAAAGCTGTCTCCTCTTAAGAAAGCTACCAGTAAGTAAATCATCTCTATCTAAGTTTTGAAACACATATTTTCATCAGGTGTGTATTCCTAAAACAATTTTATCTGAAAATGGTTCTCAGTTTACATCACAAGCTAGGAAAGATTTTGTTGAAAATGCAAAAACAAGAATATTCTAACTTTGGTGTACAATCCTTCAAGTAATCCTACAGAAAGATGTATGAGAGAAATTGGATGACTGTTTAGAACATATTGTACTAAAAATCATACCAGTTGGATAGGTTATGTCAGTGATTTTGAGGATATTATGAACAGCTTACAACATTCTTCGACAGGTTTTTCACCATTTGAAATCATGTTTAATCACAGATCATGTAAAATTCTGTCACTGCAAAAGAGGGATGTGTTTGTTAGGGAGGTGATGAAAAAAGAGGGGGATAAGAGAAAGCAGAGGCATGATGGTAAAGGCAGATTTTCTAAGCTTGAGGTAAGAGATCTCATGCTGGTTAAAGCCAAAGAGAAATCTAAAGTGATGGCATCTGAGATGAAGAATTTTTTGGGTTTTTATATTCGCCAATTTGAAATTCTTGAAAATGCAGACTTGTGTATCCTAAATCTAAGAAGTCATTTGGATTACACAGTATCACTGAACTGAAAGCACACAGACATGATCCACAAGAATCTAATTTTTTTTTTCAATTGTCATGAATTTAGTATGTAAACTGATGTGATTTCTAGAGTTCTGTCTCATCCATTGACTGCGTTTAATTTATTTGTAGATTCATAAACCTATATAATTGTGTTTTGTTTGTCATGAATTCAGTATGTAAAATGATGTGATTTCTAGAGCTCTATCTTATCTACAGTCACTATATAATTATGTTCTGTAATAGATTTGTGCTTTAGGATTTGATACATATATGCCATGAGACTAAATGAGTAGATCCTTTTACAATTTTGAAATTGGACAAAGTTTATAATTCGTGCTATAAAAATTAGGAATAGTATCTTAGTATATCTGTGTGTAACACCTTATTAGTCCATATGTGAACATTTTTTATCACAAATTGACGTAAATCCCATATAACTGACTTTGAAAAATAAATAGGGAGAGCATATTTCATGTGGTGTGAAAAAGGTATTGAACAGCGTAATTAGTACACAAAACAATGTTTCAGCATTTGATGTGTAGTCTAGACAGGAAGTTATCTACCCACTGAAGCGTGTGATGAAAACTCTTGTGAGGAAATTGAAAGACGTGGCCAAATCCACTCCCCACACTGCTGTATGGCTGTACCTTTCAGTACAGTTGACTTTCAAGAGACCATAGGTGCTAGGTAATGTAATTGAGCATATGTCAGTTACATCAGTGTTGAGATAGATATTTGTGAATTGTTAGCCAAGACTGCTAAGGACAGGGTTATTCTGCATAAATGCATATTTTTTTCATCTAGGAGGATGGACTTCCTAATACACTGTGTAACTTTAAATCAGCATGTATTTTTTTCTATCAGTTGTGAATGAATCTTCTAGGCTTTTATGTATGTAGGTTAGTTAGTACGGACAATTAGCGAATAGTGTGGAAGACCTTTACTAGTAAGGACAATATAACAAGATGTATACATGTATGCTTTCATACACTGATTTTGGTCCTCAAGCTACTCGATTATGTCATCATTCAAAGCTAACTATGACACTGTTTACCTGTATTTATCCTGAGTTTTGCAATATTGTATTTGATTGGAACATGAGTTGTGGGCAGATTCATGCTTAACTCTGTTTTGGGTACCCCTGGTCATCACAACTTTGTGTGTGTGTACTCCAGGAGCACGTACAACCACTGATTGAGACTGGATACTTATTACAATTACTCTTTGCATATGATTGAACTTATTGATATGATATTGAGCTTTATTTATTGTGTTGTGTCAAAACATTTTTTGCTGTTTTGAATCTATTGTGGTCTGGATTCATGGGTCAGCTCCACATCATAAACTTAGGCCCTAATATTTTTTCATGATTTTGTTCTTTAATGAATCAACATATCCTTAAAAACTACAGTTTATGTGGCTGATTGATTCCTACTCATGACTGAGTATATTCTTCTGTTCTGTACCAATCATTGTGAATTTTTCGAGTCAGCCCACTCATTGTACACCTAGGCTCTGAAATTTTCTCTTCTCTTTTAAAGAGTTTGAAGTTTTGAGTGTATGGATGTAAACTTGCAATTTATAATTCTAGTAATCTGCCTCATCTGTGTAATTATCTCTTATAGTTTAGGGTTGCAATGTTGTAGTTTTGACCTTGTACCAATTGTCTTGTGATAGAATGTTCCACAGATCTGAAAACCTGAATGCCATGTCATAATATATGTATAAATTTTGGCTTGTACAGTAGATATTTACGTTATGCTTTCTGTAGTATGTCATGTATCAGATACTTCTATACATCTGTAATCTATCTTTTAGAATCATTTTGTACATTGTTTGGAAAATCTTGTAGTCTGTCACAAAATATTGTAAACATACTTTTTCCTAATTTTGTGAGGGGGATATTGTAAGGGGACACCTGCCTCTGACATTACCTTTCTTTATAGATGTTGCTGATAGCAGGGATATGACAGTCCCTGGCTGGTATATTTATAGTTGCCTGATCTATGCCAAAGAAAATTTAAATAACAACCTTAGGACAGCAATGCATTCACATAATACAACAAATGGACATACAATTGACATCCCTTTAGCAGACTATCAAATATTTACTGCAGTTATAAGTATATACCACCCACATTTTTTAACAAATTACCCAAAAGTGTACATTCTATGCCCATGTATAAATTTAAAGTAAAAGTAGCAAAATGGATAAAAATTAAGTATTTTATACAGTTCAAGAATTTCAAGAGAGTGCAATAAATGATATTGAATTTTGATAGTATGTTTTGTGAAAGGAGTATACATTACAAAATTAGAAATAAAATATTATTCAGGCAATTTGTCTTGTCAAATATATGTATATATAGATGTATAATTTGCATCTGTAACTTTTATTTTATGACATTGACTATATGTGAAATGTTTAAAGGTGAATAAATATGAATATTTTCAAATTTTGTATAGGTGAACATTATCTTGGCTGTTTCACTGAAAGAGTTTCATATGATTTTATATACAATGTGTTGTATTTCAGGCTAAAATGTATAAAAAGTAATTAATTTGCTACAATTGATATTTACTAGTTCTGTTTGTATAGCTAAAATTATTCTTTTTTTAGAAATATTTAAAATTATGAAATATCTGGCATACTTGATATTCATATTATTAATTGCATAATCTAATGCTAATTATTAAATTTATTTATGGATTCATTTACAAAATAATGATGTAACTTGTTGATGATTCTTCTTCAAGAATGTTTGTAAACTCTTTTGTTTTGTAAACTCTTTGGAATGTGTTAGTACTGCAGAATATTGAGAGTGGTGGGCATGCCTCTGAAGGAAATGGATGTGTTTTTAATTTCGGCAACAATAATTGAAATGTTTGGTTTTATGGAAATGGAGATTGTGAAGTCAGTGTCATATAGAAGAATGGCATAAAATTTTAAAAAGTCAGAGAAACTGAAAGTACTTCATCAATTATAATGTCAGCTGGAACCCAGAAAGTCAAAACTGCAGCCACAAGAATCTACCCCTACATGTACTGCAGCCAACAATGAGAAAATGTAGATAAGTAAAAAAAAAAATTGTATATCTTATGCCTCTCCATGGTTTTGAAACTAATGAAGAGACTGAAACTTTACCGATGACGTATGGGAGGGTAAGATTACAACCTACATTATCCCCTGTTAGTCCTATTTGGAGTGAGTCCAGCACATTTGCGCTATATTCTAAAACAGACCACACAAGTAATTGGGTAGCAGTTTCCTTTGAAGACTGACTTCACTTTCTCAATATCCTGCCAATGAACGAGAGTATGACACTCACATTAACTATGATTGGGTTCATATGATAATTCCATTTCATATCCATACAAATTGTTACAACCAGATTTTTGTACAAGCTCACTGGTTCTGATTGTGACTCAATGCTGTAGTCATAGAATACTACTTTACTGCATTTGGTGAAATGTACAATTTCACATTTCTGTACGTTTAAAGCAAATTGACAGTCTTTACATCTTTTGGAAGTGTTGCCAAGATCTGACACTTAAATGTGAAGGAAATTTTTCTAGGGCTTGTTGTTCATTATATGATGGCTTTACTTTGAATTTCACAGTATAGTGTCTAGGCTTCTGAAAGCAGTTCCATTTCCACACTGAAAAAGAAAAAGTATACATTAAGAAAATACAAGCAAATAATAGAAGTTTATTCTGGGTATTGGACTAACAATAAAATGTCGGTATACTGGTTAATACTGTGTCTATGTTTGTGTTTGTTTGTGTGTCTATCGACGTGCCAGCGCTTTCGTTTGGTAAGTCACATCATCTTTGTTTATATATATATATATATACACTCCTGGAAATGGAAAAAAGAACACATTGACACCGGTGTGTCAGACCCACCATACTTGCTCCGGACACTGCGAGAGGGCTGTACAAGCAATGATCACACGCACGGCACAGCGGACACACCAGGAACCGCGGTGTTGGCCGTCGAATGGCGCTAGCTGCGCAGCATTTGTGTACCGCCGCCGTCAGTGTCAGCCAGTTTGCCGTGGCATACGAAGCTCCATCGCAGTCTTTAACACTGATAGCATGCCGCGACAGCGTGGACGTGAACCGTATGTGCAGTTGACGGACTTTGAGCGAGGGTGTATAGTGGGCATGCGGGAGGCCGGGTGGACATACCGCCGAATTGCTCAACACGTGGGGCGTGAGGTCTCCACAGTACATCGATGTTGTCGCCAGTGGTCGGTGGAAGGTGCACGTGCCCGTCGACCTGGGACCGGACCGCAGGGACGCACGGATGCACGCCAAGACCGTAGGATCCTACGCAGTGCCGTAGGGGACCGCACCACCACTTCCCAGCAAATTAGGGACACTGTTGCTCCTGGGGTATCGGCGAGGACAATTCGCAACCGTCTCCATGAAGCTGGGCTATGGTCCCGCACACCGTTAGGCCATCTTCCACTCACGCCCCAACATCGTGCAGCCCGCCTCCAGTGGTGTCGCGACAGGCGTGACTGGAGGGACAAATGGAGATGTGTCGTCTTCAGCGATGAGAGTTGCTTCTGCCTTGGTGCCAATGATGGTCGTATGTGTGTTTGGTGCCGTGCAGGTGAGCGCCACAATCAGGACTGCATACGACCGAGGCACACAGGGCCAACACCCGGCATCATGGTGTGGGGAGCGATCTCCTACACTGGCCGTACACCACTGGTGATCGTCGAGGGGACACTGAATAGTGCACGGTACATCCAAACCGTCATCGAACCCATCGTTCTACCATTCCTAGACCGGCAAGGGAACTTGCTGTTCCAACAGGACAATGCACGTCTGCATGTATCCCGTGCCACCCAACGTGCTCTAGAAGGTGTAAGTCAACTACCCTGGCCAGCAAGATCTCCGGATCTGTCCCCCATTGAGCATGTTTGGGACTGGATGAAGCGTCGTCTCACGCGGTCTGCACGTCCAGCACAAACGCTGGTCCAACTGAGGTGCCAGGTGGAAATGGCATGGCAAGCCATTCCACAGGACTACATCCAGCATCTCTACGATCGTCTCCATGGGAGAATAGCAGCCTGTATTGCTGCGAAAGGTGGATATACACTGTACTAGTGCCGACATTGTGCATGCTCTGTTGCCTGTGTCTATGTGCCTGTGGTTCTGTCAGTGTGATCATGTGATGTATCTGACCCCAGGAATGTGTCAATAAAGTTTCCCCTTCCTGGGACAATGAATTCACGGTGTTCTTATTTCAATTTCCAGGAGTGTATATATATATATATATATATATATATATATATATATATATATATATATATATACCCACCGACACCCCGCACCTCTACCTTCTACCTTCTTCCTAATCCCATTCCTGATGTCCAGGCAGAGCTTCAAGGAATCCTCAGAACCTTAGGCCCCCTACAAAACCTTTCACCTGACTCCATCAACCTCCTCACCCAACCGACACCCCGCACCCCTACCTTCTACCTTCTTCCTAAAATTCACAAACACAATCATCCCGGCCGCCCCATTGTAGCTGGTTACCAAGCCCCCACAGAACGTATCTCTGCCTACGTAGATCAACACCTTCAACCCATTACATGCAGTCTCCCATCCTTCATCAAAGACACCAACCACTTTCTTGAATGCCTGGAATCCTTACCCAATCCGTTACCCCCAGAAACCATCCTTGTAACCATTGATGCCACTTCCTTATACACAAATATCCCGCACGTCCAGGGCCTCGCCGCGATGGAGCACTTCCTTTCACGCTGATCACCTGCCACCCTACCTAAAACCTCTTTCCTCATTACCTTAGCCAGCATCATCCTGACCCACAACTTCTTCACTTTTGAAGGCCAGACATACCAACAATTAAAGGGAACAGCCATGGGTACCAGGATGGCCCCTCGTACGCCAACCTATTCATGGGTCGCTTAGAGGAAGCCTTCTTGGTTACCCAGGCCTGCCAACCCAAAGTTTGGTACAGATTTATTGATGACATTTTCATGATCTGGACTCACAGTGAAGAAGAACTCCAGAATTTCCTCTCCAACCTCAACTCCTTTGGTTCCATCAGATTCACCTGGTCCTACTCCAAATCCCATGCCACTTTCCTTGATGTTGACCTTCACCTGTCCAATGGCCAGCTTCACACGTCCGTCCACATCAAACCCACCAACAAGCAACAGTACCTCCATTACGACAGCTGCCACCCATTCCACTTCAAACGGTCCCTTCCCTACAGCCTAGGTCTTTGTGGCAAACGAATCTGCTCCAGTCCGGAATCCCTGAAGCATTACACCAACAACCTGACAACAGCTTTCGCATCCTGCAACTACCCTCCCGACCTGGTACAGAAGCAAATAACCAGAGCCACTTCCTCATCTTCTCAAACCCAGAACCTCCCACAGAAGAACCACAAAAGTGCCCCACTTGTGACAGGATACTTTCCGGGACTGGATCAGATTCTGAATGTGGCTCTCCAGCAGGGATACGACTTCCTCAAATCCTGCCCTGAAATGAGATCCATCCTTCATGAAATCCTCCCCACTCCACCAAGAGTGTCTTTCCGCCATCCACCTAACCTTCGTAACCTCTTAGTTCATCCCTATGAAATCCCCAAACCACCTTCCCTACCCTCTGGCTCCTACCCTTGTAACCGCCCCCGGTGTAAAACCTGTCCCATGCACCCTCCCACCACCACCTACTCCAGTCCTGTAACCCGGAAGGTGTACACAATCAAAGGCAGGGCCACGTGTGAAAGCACCCACGTGATCTACCAACTGACCTGCCTACACTGTGATGCATTCTATGTGGGAATGACCAGCAACAAACTGTCCATTCGCATGAATGGACACAGGCAGACAGTGTTTGTTGGTAATGAGGATCACCCTGTGGCTAAACATGCCTTGGTGCACGACCAGCACATCTTGGTGCAGTGTTACACCGTCCGGGTTATCTGGATACTTCCTACTAACACCAACCTATCCGAACTCCAGAGATGGGAACTTGCTCTTCAATATATCCTCTCTTCCCGTTATCCACCAGGCCTCAATCTCCGCTAATTTCAAGTTGCCGCCACCCATACCTCACCTGTCATTCAACAACATCTTTGCCTCTGCACTTCTGCCTCGACTGACATCTCTGCCCAAACTCTTTGTCTTTAAATATGTCTGCTTGTGTCTGTATATGTGTGGATGGATATGTGTGTGTGTGCGAGTGTATACCCATCCTTTTTTCCCCCTAAGGTAAGTCTTTCCGCTCCCGGGACTGGAATGACTCCTTACCCTCTCCCTTAAAACCCACATCCTTTCGTCTTTCCCTCTCCTTCCCTCTTTCCTGATGAGGCAACAGTTTGTTGCGAAAGCTTGAATTTTGTGTGTATGTTTGTGTTTGTTTGTGTGTCTGTCGACCTGCCAGCACTTTCATTTGGTAAGTCACATCATCTTTGTTTTTAGGTGTGTGTGTGTGTGTATATATATATATATATATATATATATATATATATATATATATATATATATATATATATATATATATTTCTAAAAAGAAAGATGATGAGACTTACCAAACAAAAGCGCTGGCAGGTCGATAGACACACAAAGAAACACAAACATACACACAAAATTCTAGCTTTCGCAACCAAAGGTTGCCTCGTCAGGAAAGAGGGAAGGAGAGGGAAAGACAAAAGGATTTGGGTTTTATGGGAGAGGGTAAGGAGTCATTCCAATCCCGGGAGTGGAAAGACTTACCTTAGGGGGAAAAAAGGACAGGTATACACTCGCACACACACACATATCCATCCGCATATACACAGACACAAGCAGACATTTGTAAAGGCCTATGTTTCCAAGTTGACCCAATAACATCACCAATTATGACTGAAGTGGGCATGGGAAAATTCAGATTGGACCATGCATCAATGGAAATGTGTTTTCTTGTTGATTAAATCATGTATCTTCTTACACCAGGTCAATAGTTGCTCCCAGAATGCTTGAAACGTGTTCTCCACCACAGATGTCAATGGAGGAAAAGATTTATGAATTAATCCCTACAAGAGCTCTAGTAGAGGTACCATGATATTCTAATACTCTTATCATGAGAGCAGCTCTGCTGCGTGCAAAGAATTTCAGCAGTTGACATAATGCCGTTCCTTGCACATAACTGTGCAAGTTGCCACACCTCACAAGTAATTCTAGTACTTTGTATATGCATCTTCTAGACAACAGCACTAAAATCACTGATGGCCACTGAGTCCCAATATGTAACATTCTGCTGATAGTGATCTGATATTTTAAAAGGTTTTGCCTGTCACAATTGATATTTATAATGCATGTGTTAACAGTAAGATCAAAAAGACCAGCACCTGAAGATGTCAGTGGATTCTGAGAGGTACAAAAATGTATCCCAGTTGGATAGTGTGAAGGCAATCATATCTGGAAAGTTATTTGCTTCACATTATTCAGATTGGTTTGGTTTCCTCTGCAAAAGTGTAACTGGGGAAGTAATTTATTCTTTGTGTATCACAATAGGAAGCAACTGACCTATGTGAATTTTGTTTCTCTTTGAATGACAATGGAAAATCCAGGATTGAACAACAACAATATTATGAAAAGGATAGTTGCTACTCACCATACATAAGATATACTGATTCACAGACAGGAACAATAGAAACACTGTCAAACAAGTAAGCTTTTGGACAATAAGGCCTTCATTGGAATTAGACATCACACATGCAGTGTGTGCATGTGTGTGTGGGTGGGGGGGGGGGGGGGGGGGGGGGGGGAGAGGTGGGTTGTATGTCTATACTTGTGTTGCTTAATTCTGATGAAGGCCAGTTTGGCCAAAAGCTTACTTATTTGACCAACTTTTTGTTGTGCTTACCTGTGACTCAGCATCTCCTATATATGTTGAGTAGCAATTACCCTTTGAATGGTACATTTGTTCTGATAGAGCCTCTGATAAAAATCACAAAACTAAAGCAGTCGTTTTACGTTATCCAGCTGTGTAATAGAGAGAACACATCACATGTTCCTTTTTTTGGAAACTAAAACAAGCAGCCAGGAAGTTATCACAATAATATGCAATATCAAGGCAAGAGTGTTTAAGGTGGAGATTCATTTGCACCATATCTGGGCACCAGCAAAAGGGTGAAGATAAATGAATTACTCACTTGGCCTATCTCATGGGAAGAAGTATGTTATGGCAAAATTTGATTTATGAAAAGGAATGCACGTGATCAGAGATTATTTCATTACACCAATGATTTCAAAATTTCAAAATAACACAGATTTATAATATTACCCACATAAGTTTCAAAATATTCTACTTATTATTATAATATTTTGGTCAGATGAATTTAATCAGTTATCATCACTAACCTCACAATTTTCTGGAGAAAAATCTTCGTGCATGGTCAGAATATGTAGTGGCATCTTTCCCCCACACTGAAGATCACTCTGCATAAGATCAGTGCTTTCCACCTGCAGAAAAACAAATGTCTCTTTAAAATGAATGAAGCTGATATGAAAAGAGGGATGTGAATATAGGGGCTATTATGTAGAGAAATATTTCTTATATTTCAGTGTAATGTATATAATGCTTTTTAAAATGTAGGACAATTTCAGTGACAGGTAAGGACAATTTCAGTGACAGGTAAGTGAATTTTCATAATTTATCACTAGAAAATTAAAAAATTCAGAACCAGCAAGCATTAATTACAGAAATGGGAAAGAAATGGGAACTAGATACACAAAATTGAAGTATCAAGAGAAATTTAATTAAGGCAAATAAAGTAGGTGATATGTCACATTTGACATTACATCTAAACCCAGGATAATTATGCTGTATCTAATAATGACAATCGCCTTGCACAGTGTTAACACTGGTTCCCGTCAGATCACTGAAGTGCTGTTAGGCCTACGAGAGCAATTCAATGGGTGGCTGTCTGGGTCCTTTGAGAGCTGTTGGGAAGCAGGGTGCACTCAGCCCTAGTGAGGCCAATTGAGGAAATATTTAAATGAGAAGTAGTGGCTCCAGTGACAAAAACTGACAACAGCAGGGAGAGTGGTGTGCTGACCACATGCTCCTGCATATCCACATCCAGTGATGCCTATTGGCTGAGGATGACATGGCAGTCTGTGGGTACCATTGGAACTTTTGAGGGCTGTTCAGCTCGGAAGTATCTAATAACAAACAGAAATTGAGGAAAGGCACCCACCAAGCTACAGATGAAGGACTGACTGAACATAATTTCTGCAATGTAGTGAATCCAGAAACACAGGTTGAAGTATGTAACAAACACAACTAGTAAATGAGACAATCTATGTTTTATTATGTTTGTAAACACTCAGATTCTGTCTGTCCACTAATGTTAACTGATCATTACATTATCTTAAGTACAAGAAATGTGATTATTATTGAAACATAATTTTATTTTATATGTTAACTCAGTCATTTTTCAATAATTTCCTAAGGTCAAATAAAGGAGGGTACACCAGTATATAAATCTGTCCAATGTGAAATTATACAATAAATTTTACAAAATAAAATAATTACTATCAGCAGATGATCAATGTAAACAAGTAAGTATGCATTACGGCTATTTTCTGTCTTAGCATACAGTAAACACTCAAAAGCACTTCTTAAAAATCCAAATCCAGTTATTACTGTGTGAAATTTAACATTCCAATTTTTGGGTGAGTCCTTTAGAACATACAGAGCCTTTTTAAGTTTACAAACTTTATAATTCATTTTACTGCAACATTCATTCAGTAGGATATTTAATGTAAAAGTCTCCAACTATCTCTCCCTAGAGAAATGCACCACAAACATCTGACTGATAGATGGAAAAGTTATTCTCAATACAAAAAAAAAAAAAAAAAAAAAAAAAAAACAGGAAAGGTCTCTCTGAAGTTAATTGTGCTTCTGGACAGTATATCTCTGCATAAGACAAGCTCTGTTGGAACTCTTTTGCTACAAGACAAGCTTTACATGAAACAACATTACCTTTTTAATCTCTTTTTTTACCTAAAAACACACTTTGTGTCAATAACATGATAATCGTTTGGCTTACATATATAATTCTATGTGTTGTTTTCTTCCAGGTCTTGCAGTTCTCTTGCTACTGCAGCTTTCCAATTTTTAGCTTTACTACAAGACATTGCTGCAGCGTAGGTGCTGTCAACAGGCCCAACTCACCATCCTCTAAGTAATTTGGGTGCTGAATTTCCTCCAGGTCTAGGGGTGTATGTTTTCTTGTCATCAAAAACTGCATCTTCCTCTGCATCCTCAAAAGAAATGTCTCTGTTTTTCACTGTCTTCACTGATTTTTTATTCTTCTCTAGGCTGACTTTTATTTTCATCCACAACCTCAGTGCTCATTCATTCTTTTTGTTCCTCTGAATCTGAAACTTTATATATGTTCTTCTCATCACATAATATCTGATTCTTTTACACAAACATCAATTTTCTTCTTCCTTTCAGATATTGGCAAGAAAATTACAACTCAATGCACCTCAGTTCTCTTTATGGATGGTATAAATATCAGTCTCTTTTCTTTGGGTTCAAGGAAAAATACATGAGTTACAAATGCTTTCAGATCTGCTAAGGGTAATTCTCTGCCATAAAAAACTTCAAAAGCAGTTTTAGCTTCTACAGAATTTGGACCAATTCGATTTAGTACATAAGCCACCATGTTAACTGCTTCAGCCCAGAAATGTTTGGGAATTTATGAAAACACTGTACAAGCAGGTTCAACAAATGTGTGCACTTCCCTTTCAGATCTTCTATTTTTCTGTGGTTTGTACACAATATTTCTTTGATGGGTTATGCCATTTTCACACAAAAATGTACCTACATCAGTATTCATAAGCTCCAGACCATTGTCACTCCTTAGAACTTTAATTTTCAGACCAGTCTCTTTCACAGTTTTTGCAATAATACTTCTAATCAAACCTTTAACTTAATTCTTATGTTACATAAAGAATACTTTGTGATGACCAGGGTAGTCATCCTTCAAAAGCAAAAAATATAATGCTCCCCCAAGCAAATGCATCACCATGGGTCCACAAATGTCTTCACATACCAGTTCAAATAGGGAATTATTTCTTGATGAACTGACAGGGAAAGGTAAGCAATGTTTACTTGTTAAACATTCTTCACAAGTGACAAAGTCATCAATGAAGCTCACTCCTTGATTCATACACATAAAGGCATTTCCATCCTAAGCCTTTCTGCCTGCCTTCAATTTCAAAATCTTGCAATCTGACCTCAAGTGATCTCTTTCCTTACAATAACTGCAGCTTATTCTTTCTCACCTCACTTTACTTTTACAATCCTCCTTACCACAAGCACACCATGCAATTTTTTGCTGCTGCTTATATTCTCCAAAGCTACCTCCAGCAGATTGGACTGATTATTTCTCTTTTCCTCAATGAGCAATCTTGAAGTTAATTTATTAAGTGTTTGCTTCTCAAAGGGGACAGACTCACATGCTGAACAGAAATGTTTATATTGCTCTGGCAATGACATTAACACTTTTGTTATTATGATTTTATCTGAAAGTGGAACACCTGCTTGCTTCAATTTTGTGTTGATTTCTTCTATTTTCAACATAGCTATAACTGTCAAGTCATCACCAAACTTGAACGAGAGAAACTTTTGCTGAAGTAGGTGAATACTTATTGAGGACTCTTTTTCATACACAATCTTCAGTTTCATCCACATGCTGGTAGTCATTTTACATGAAAGTAGATGAGTGAGTGGTGCTAACTCCATCCATGTCACAATAAGTTTAAAAACAATGCCATTGACAATATATAAAAGGCCTTTTCCTTTGAATATCATTTCCATTTGGAATTTCCACACTGACCAATTGTCCCCTCCAGACAACTTTAAACACTGGAACTGAGCGTATATCATTCTACTGCGCCATGTCAGCCCTGCGCTAGTAACGTCTAATTCTGATGTTATGCACAACACTACCAAACAAATCTCTGCTGGTACACTGAAAAACAGAGTTATGCACCTGGACCCCTAACCTGTGATGAAGCACAGTAAATGAAGCA
The DNA here is from genome assembly GCF_023864275.1 of Schistocerca cancellata. Classification (NCBI taxonomy): domain Eukaryota; kingdom Metazoa; phylum Arthropoda; class Insecta; order Orthoptera; family Acrididae; genus Schistocerca; species Schistocerca cancellata. The sequence goes on along the minus strand of NC_064626.1, from coordinate 909,572,158 downwards.
CGAAAATAAGTCTGTTTGTGCAGAGTTTATTGTAATGTGTAACAGAGAACAATACACACACAGGGCAGAGAACAATACACACACAGAATAAATGGTAACAGCCAAAACATTTAAAATGGAAGGTAACACAAATCAAAGAAAAACAGTATTGCTTCTTTAAGATAACATTGACATTCTACCCTTAACAATCTAATTATAGAGAGGGCATTGGTAGTATGGAAGTGTTTTGTGAGAAATAGTTTATGAGACTAATTCAGTTAGATAGACCTGTTAATGAGTTAATACATGTTGATACTTCTAAAAGAAGATAGCCAGGGAAAGTGCAGTAGGATCTGTTTTATGGACCTGACGATTCAACTAAAGTTTCTAAAATATGTTGATTAGCTAGACAGGAGTAAAGAGAAAAATGATTGAAAAAATTTTAATCTGAGTAGTTATAGTGATCAATGTTATGGGGCCAGGGTAGTTATGGCTGTCATTATGTAGGGTGGGGATGCAGTTGGAATTATAATGTTGGAAGTCATGGGAGAAGAGATGATGGGAATTAGAGGGAATATTAAAGGATAGGGAACAGAAGAGATTTTAACTGAAATGAAAAGAATAGGAATGAAAATAGAGAATTTAAAAACCGAGGTAGGCATTGGAGCAGAAACAATATATCATGAAATAATGAGAAACCAGATAAAAGAGGAAATGTGGTGAAAAAGTGATGGTCATGCCATTAGAAGCTTGTCAATTTGGAACAAGATATATGTATCCGACTCAGGCTAATGATTTTAAACATGGTTTAAAGAGAGAAATTTTTTAAATTCTATGTGGTAAACAGCAAATTATACAAATTCAGTAGTGTGAATTTTGATAGACATGTTAGGAAAGCAGTGAAAGATAATGTAGTAGATGACAGAAATATTAATCATATGTGTGTTGCATGTAGAAGTGCTCTAAAATTTTTATATTCAACGAAAAAATGAAATATAAGTGATTTTGAGGGGGGCGTTTCATAAATAAGTTTGTGGGTGTTCTATTAACACTGACAAGCTTCCTGAAAGAAATAACTACAGTAACGATTACACACTCATCCACAACAACCAGACAATAACACACATTGAGCGAATACAAACATAATCCACATCAAGATCCAAGGCCCACTAAATCTGAAGCTAGAGCAGGCCTCATTCTATCATTTCTGATTTTATTTTTATTTAGCTTATGGCATGTAACACATCATAAATAAAAAGACATAAAAATCATAAGACACAGAAATAAAGAGTAGTCACAGTGTATAACATATAGTTGTAGATATAAAAGTATTTAAAATAGTGTATATAACAAACAAAAGTTCACAAACAAACATCCAGATTTGTGACATAGTCTATTACACTTTCAGTCGTGGTCAGAAACACATTGGGGTCTCCTGCAAAATGTCTCAGAGGGGAATCTTCCACGATGTGACGAATCGTCTGCCGGTCCGCATCGCAGTCACATCTCAGGGTGGTGATTTTACCCCACCTGTGGAGGCTGTCTGCACATCTGCCGTTATTTGTCCAAATTTGATTCAAGGTCGTCCAAGTTTTCCTTGGCAAATTGAATCCTGGTGGTTGGACATTGATACATGGCATATTCTGCAGGTTTTGGGGCACAGACTCTCTCCACCGCGTTTTCCAGAGGTTGCCATAATCCGGGTTGAGAGGATGCGTATTTTTTGCCTTTTTTAAAGAGGGGTGTCTGGAGCGCAATCTGTTCATCTCCAGGGCAGGAACATCCTTATGGATTGGCAGTTTCTCGTTGTTCAGCACTTTTCCATACTCGCGTAAGAGAGCGTTCTCTCTGCCCAGGTCTGGTGGGGGAATGTTGCTCAGTATAGGTAGCCAGTGTAAAGGCGTTGGCTTTATTGTTCCTGATATCATCCTCATTGTGTAGTTTAGTTGAGCATCGATCAAGCCTGTGTGTTTACTGTTTAGCCATACCGGTGCGGCATATTCTGCTGTTGTGTAGACAAGTCCCAGAGCCAAAGATCTCAGTACAGCCGCGGAAGAGCCCCACGTAGTCCCACATAGCTTCTGTATGATATTATTTTGAGTTTTAAGTTTTGCGGCTGTATTACGTAGGTGTTCCTTGAATGTTAGGGTTCTATCAAAGGTGACGCTTAGATATCTGGGGTAATTATTATGGTTTAGCAGCCTGTTTTCGAAATGAACGTTGAGCTTTCTTTTTGCTTGGGCACTGTCGAGGTGACAGCATGTCACCTCCGTTTTTGTCACGTTTGGCCGTAATCTCCACCTTCGGAAGTAATCTCCCAGCTTTGTTAGATCCGCAGTTAATGTGTTGGGGTTGGAACTGTGAGTGGCACAAGAATGAACTAGGATGGTGTGGAGATTGGGTTGGTGATGAAATACCACTTTAGGCGGGGTGGAAAGGATTTTGGGTAGGATGTCCCTCATTTCCAGGCATGCTAATGTGTCATCAAAATCCTGGCAAAACATGTGGTTCAGTTGTTCCAGTCCAGGATAGTGCTGTTATCATGAAAGGGGAACACCTTTGCGGCTGGTATTGGGGTTGGTAGGAGGATTGGGGATGTGAGGGGAATTGGCAAGGTGTGGACTAGGTGTGGAGGATAGTGCCTGTCTGTGAAGGCCTTGATGAGATGCTAGGTATACTGTATAAGGGAGCTATTGTCACTGCAGATACTCAATCCCTGGGTGGACAGGCTGTGTGGGAGGTAACTGTTCAGTCAGAAAGGGATGACAGTTGTCAAAACAGAGGTGTTGTTAATGGTTGATGGTTTTAATGTGAACAAAGGTGTGGATAGAGCCATCAGAAAGCAGAAGGCCAATGTCCAGGAAGGTAGCATGCTGGGTTGAGGCAGACCAGGTAAAGTGGATGGAGGAGGTTTTGAGGTTGGGAGAGAAAGAAGATAGGGAGCTTGGCGCTGAGTCCAGAACATGAAGATACCATCAATGAACCTGGACCAGACCATGGGTTTGGCATTTTGGGAGGCTAGGAAGGTTCCCACTAGATGGCTCATAAACAGGTTTGCATAGCAGAATGCTATGAAGGTGTCCATGGCTATGCTGTGGATTTGTTTCTGTAACTTCCCTTCAAAGAGAAGAAGCTGTTGTGATATAGGATAGAGTTAATAAGATATATGAGGAATGAAATAGTGGGTTTGTAGTCTGAAAGACATAGCAAAAGATAGTGTTCAATGGTGGTAATACCATAGGCATGAGGGATGTTGGTATATAGGCAGATGGCAACAACAGTGACTAGTAGGGGTCCAGGAGGTAAAGGGGTGGGAATGGGACAGAGTCTATAAGGAAGAGGGAGGCTAGATTACAGGCCATTTGTTGGAGATGTTACCCAAAAGTGCCAAAATTCTTTCAGTGGGGCACAATAACCAGCCACAATGGGGCTCCTAGGATTGTTGGATTTGTGTATTCTGGGAAGCATGTAGAAGGTGGGTGTGGATTGTAATTGGGGTGAGGAGGGAAATGGATTCAGGGAAAAGGTTCTGGGAAGAGCCTAAGAATTTAAGCAGGCATTGAAGTTTATGCTGGACTTCAGAGATTGGATTACTCTGGCAGAGTTTATAGGTGGAGGAGTCAAATACCTGATAGAGGTCTTTCACCAGGTAGTCACCACAAATCGTAACAACAGTGGTGAAACCTCTGTTTGCAGGAAGGATGATTAGGTCAGAATTTGTTTTGAGGTTGTGTATAGCTGCACTTTCTTCTTCTGAGAAGTTGGTGTTCTGAGGAAGGGTCCTGAGGAAGGATGGTGAGGCCAAGTTGGAGGTAAGGAAATGCCGGAGGGTGACCAGTAGACTGTTCGGTGTGAGGAGGGGAGTATCATTGTTAGATGGTGGTATTAATTCGGAGAGGTGGGGTTTAATGTTGGAATTAGGTTGAGTTTCGTTAGACAGATTGCAGGGATCAAGAGAAGGAGAGTAGTTCTTGAAAAGTCCAGCATGGTTAAATTTGGGAGTAGGGATAGAGGTGAGGCCTTTGGATAGTACTGAAACTTCTGTGGGAGTGAGGGTTTTGGTGCAAAGTTTAACCACAGTGTTACAGAAATTTTTCTGCCCTGGATTTGGGAGTTCTAAGGGATGAGGCAAGGTGAAAAGATCAGCTAGGCGGGATTTGAGTGCTATGAAAGGTTGACAAGGAAGAACTCTGTAGGTACTAGGAGTTAGATAGTGGTGCCCCAAGGTGGCAGTAGAATGTCAGCAGGTTGGGTAACTTATGCAAGTGGTATCTGGAATGCTTCTCCAAGTGCTGGAGAACAAGTGATTCCATTACAGATATTTCTTATGTGTAGCAGGGATTGCATGGTTGCAATATCTTGTGGAGGGGACAAAGGTGGTTCTGGAATGCCTGGGGTATGGTGATGTGTTTTTGAAGTACGAGATTTGTGAGGGCTAGGGACTGGCAGAATCTGAATAGGTGGAAGTCATTGTGAAAGGGAGGGTCGGATACAGAGAAAGGAACTTTTATGGTCAGATCAGGTTCTTTTGGGGGTGGGGGGTGGGGGTGGGGGGGCGGTGGGGGGTGGGGTGGGGGGGGGGGGGGAGGATTCCATTGTTCAGACAGCATTTAGGAAACATGATGTGGGACTGGTGCAGAAACACAGAGCAGCGGTCGATTGTGGCAGGTATGGCATAAGGGAAATAGGAATGAAGTGGAAGTGTGCAAAATAAGGTGTTGGATGGTTGTGAGGGGAGCTGGATGAGGGGAAACTGAAAAGACATGTAAAAAATATGTGTGATGTGTAAAAATATGCACAAATACTAAAAAATGGACAAAAGCTTGAAACCGCTTGAAACCACATAAAGATATGCACAAATATATTAGGAACATACAGAGACATGGGAGAAAAGGAACAAGACTATGTGTGCTTTGTGATAAGGGAAGAAGGGAGACAGGGGGTCAGTTAGATAAAGAATCACAAGTTTGTGTTGCACGTGTGTGGAAAGTAAAATGCTGAAGTACATGAGGATGAAAGAGGAAGTGGGTTCAATAGGAATGAACACTGTATAATTATCTGTGGGAAGAATTTGGAGCATCAGATGCACATCAACAATCTGTGTGGTCATGAAGCCATGTGTTGTATCTGGATGATCATTGATGCAATGTGGCTTATATCTCCTTTCTTATATTTAATATGTTCTCAGAGAATGCTCATCCTTGCAGACTGGATATACAAAAGATTAATATGACACTAGTAAACTGCAGGGGCATCCAAGAATTAGTGATACAGAGAAAGGAAGTGGGTGAAGTGGGAAACAAACAAAACAAACATAACAAAATCAAAACAATTTGGTATATTATTACAAGGGAGACAGGGCAACCAAGAGTATAGGACGATGACATTACCATCAAACCGAATGGAGACTTCACAAACAACAAGCTGGAAGTTGAAAACATTTTGAATAATCATTTTTTAAATGTTGTAGAGAAAATAGGATCTAAATGTTCATTAGAAGAAACAAGGCAGTTAATGGAAGACGCCTTACCCACACCATTTGATACAATTGAAATCCCACCCACCTCTCCTTCTGAAATTAGGAAGATAATAAACTCGCTCAAGAATAAAAGCTCACATTGAACTGATAGTATTTCCTGCAGGATAATAAAAGCTTGGGATTATTAGCCACATAGGTAATAGCTCTCTGAAGAAGGGTATTTTCCCAGATAGACTGAAGTATGCCATTGTTAAACCACTGCATAAGAAAGGTGATATGTCTGATGTCAACAACTGCCACCCAATCTCTCTTCTGACTGCCTTATCCAAAATTCTTGAAAAAGTAATGAATTGTAGAGTAGCTTCACACCTTTGTAAAAAAAAGTTTTAACAAAATGTCAGTTTGGTATCCAGAAAGGTTTTCCAATGAAAATGCTATATATACTTTCAATAATGAAATATTAAATGCTCTGAGTAACCCGAAGTCACCCGTTGGGATTTTTTGTGATCTCTCAAAGGCTTTTGATTGTGTAAATCATGGAGTACTTCTAGATAAGCTCAAGTACTGTGGTATGAATGGGACAGCACACAAATGGTTTAAATCATACCTAACTGGAAGAGAGCAGAAAGGTGAAATAAGCAGTTCACATAATATGCAAAAAACTGGTGATTTCTCAAACTGGGGAACAATCAAGAATGGGATGCTGCAAGGTTCAGTCTTGAGTCCTCTGCTGTTGTTAATATACATTAATGACTTGCCATTCTATAATCATGAAGATGCAAAGCTGGTACTTTTTGTCAATGATACAAGTATAGCTATCACACCAAACAGACAAGAATTAACTGCTGAAATTGTAAACAATGTTTTCCAGAAAATCATTAAGTGGTTCTCTGCAAATGGGCTCTCATTAAACTTTGATGAAACACAGTACATACAGTTCCACACAGTAAATGGAATGACACCATTAATAAATACAGACTTCAATCATAAATTGGTAGCTATGGTAGAATATTCAACATTTCTAGGAGTATGCATTGATGAGGGGTTGAACTGGAAAAACACACTGAGGATCTGCTGAAACGTTTGAGTTCAGCTACAAATGCTATTAAGGGCTTTGCAAATTTTTGCGATATACATGTGAGTAAATTAGCTTACCATGCCTATTTTTATTCTCTGCTTTTGTATGGCATCATATTATGGGGTAACTCATCATTGAGTAAAAGAGTGTTCATTGCACAAAAGTGTGCAATCAGAATAATTGCTGGAGCTCAACCAAGATCATCCTGCAGACAGTTATTTAAAGAGCTAGAGATCTTCACTGTAGCCTCACAATATATATATTCACTTACAAAATTTGTAATTTACAATCCAAACGAATTCAAAAGTAATAGCAATGTACATGGCTACAACACTAGGAGAAAGGATGATCTTCACTACTCAAGGTTAAATCTAACTTTGGCTCAGAAGGGGATAAATTATGCTGCCACAAAAGTCTTTGGTCACTTACCCAATAGTATCAAAAGTCTGACAGATAGCCATATAGCATTTAAAATGAAATTAAAGGAATTTCTTAATAGCAACACCTTCTACTCATTCTTCTACTCATTAGATGAATTTTTGGATATAGTAAGTGGGTAACTTCCCCAACCACACAAAAAAAAAAGAAAAATTAAGAGTCATGTAATATTTTGAGTAATGTAATATATTGTATAGACACCTTTTATTAATCTGACACGTTCCACATCATTATGAAGTGTCCTATTCATGATCTATGGAACAAGTACTAATGTATTCTAATCTAGCCCTTCTGGGGCTGTGGATGTGTATACACACAGTGTTCCACGATACCCCTGGTGTTGTAGATGTATATACGTGCACTATTTGGGTTTTCCTACAGTGCTATTGATATGTGAACATGTCCTGACCTGACAAACTCTCACTGCTGCAGATGAGCTACTCCTTTATTTCAGCAAATAAAAATGTTTTGTGTATTTATATACAATATAGATGCATCTTTGAGTGCTGTCATTTGCAAAAAAACACATTTTTTATATCTTTAACCATTTATGAGATATGAAAATTATGGTGACAACTGCCACTGTTGATGTCCTGTGACTGAAGTGATCTCTGCATCAAGCATAAATCTACAAATGCTAGCCTCTGTTTTGACCAGAATGGAGGTTGGAATCTTCCTACATGTTGGTCAGATGGCCTGAAGATGCATAGAAAATCACTGAATCTGGTACTCAAATAAAATAACAGTTTGTCAGTGTGTGTGTCAACGTGACACTATAACTATACTTACTCGTAACATTTCTTCCTCAAGTAACTTTTAACAAATTTCCAATGAACATAATAATTTTGGTTGCTCCTGACTTGACTACAAATTCTGCTGATATCTTTCTCATCTTTCATTCCCTTAATTTAAAAGTTATGAAATTTCTCTTTTGATGTAAATTTCTATGTCAATCAACCTCCCTTGCCCGCTCCCCCCTCCCCAATTGGTAAACTAGACAAAGTATCATCAATAACATTTCACTACCATAACAATATTATCAAATAATCACAAGTAAACTTCAAAATATCATCACTACTCAGCTGACTTTGATTACTAACATTATAATAAGTGAACACTATTTCACTAATATTAACTGGTACATGCAAATCATCATGTACTTCCCCATTCTCAACTAATTCATCATCAGAACCTACATCATCTTTCATCAACCTTTCCGCTTAAACATCAACATAAATCATCCCACCTAATACTTTGTGAAGCATAATATCATAATAACTTTCAACATCAGAAACATCAGCAACAGCTGTATTACCTAAATTATCATCAATAACATTACTATTCACAACAGAAGCATCACAAACATCATCGTCATCATAGCTACTACTTATCCTATGTTCTCTCCCTTCAGGTACATGATTTTCATCCTCAACACATTTAACTTCTGCACAAATAGGATCACTGTTCTCCTCTACATTTTCATCAGTCATTAACCTCCCAAGAGCAAACTCATCTAATTATGTATCTAAGTGTACAAGTCTTTAAGCTGCTGTTCACAAAACTCTTTCATGTGAATATTATCTTTTCTAAAACATGTCCCATTCAAAAATTCTGATGTGATTCTAGCTTGCTTGGTTTCAGACCTAAATTTGTTCAAAAAATAGTTTTCAAATTCTGAAAAACTCATATCTGTAAGTATATTCTGGTTAACCCACATAAGTGGCCCCCTACCTAAAAATTTCTTTACCAATTTCATTTTAAAGTAGTTTGACCTACTGTTAGTAAGAAATAAATAATTCCACTGGTTGGACTTTGTTTTCCCCAGGAAAATTCTTTATGTTTGTACTATTCCAAGTACTATGGTTGTAGTTACAAAAATTTCTGCTGGCAACATTTTCCTTGATGCCATCTATCTTTACCATAACATTTGAAATATTAGTAAGACATGCATCAGCACCACCTTTTACTTCTGAGAATTCTTTATTAAATATATTCTTTTTGATTCATTCAGTTGCAAAGAAATACTAATGCTTTAATTTTTAATTGTCTGTCATTTCTCTCTATCTCAGTGATCAGATCATTCGCTACCTTCTCAGTTTTGATTTCTATGGAACTAATGTGTTTCAAAACTACTATGCTCTGTGGTCACGTGCATTTTAATGTCATTTAAATCCATTTCTAACTCCTAAGTTATTTCTACCTTTTTTTCTACCTGAACTTTGACATCATCTACATCATTTCTGATACATTTTAATGCCTGACCTTGCCTCTCGAAGTTTTTATCCAAATGATCTAATTTTTTCCTTTGTTGAGCCAACATGTTGTCTATTTTTCACTCAGGTTTTCAAATTTTTTATCAATCTGATTGTACATCATCTGACTTTGTTTATCACACAAACATATTAAAAAGGTTGCTACTATCACTAACTATTTCCTCATCACTGAAACCACAACCTGATGATCATACACTGTCTGAATCTCCTCTTATTTCTTTGCCTTCTGATTGTATATCACTAACTTTAACTTGAACTGTCTCCTCATTGTCTTGTTTAACATTTACCACCTCCTCCAGCTCTTGATTTCAATAACGCAAGTTGTTCAAAATTACATAAAATATTACCATTCATTTGTTAAAACTGAAATAAGTGAAATAGTATAGAAGTTCAAATACATATCCCTCATTTTCATGAAAAATGCGTGAAATTAGATTAGTTTAGATTAGTACTTGTTCCATAGATCATGAATAGGACACTTCATAATGATGTGGAATGTGTCAGATTAATAAAAGGTGTCTATACAAGATATTACATTACTCAAAATATTACATGACTCTTAATTTTTCTTTTTTTTTGTGTGGTTGGGGAAGTTACCCACTTACTATATCCAAAAATTCATCTAATGAGTAGAAGAATGAGTAGAAGGTGTTGCCATTAAGAAATTCCTTTAATTTCATTTTAAATGCTACATGACTATCTGTCAGACTTTTGATACTATTGGGTAAGTGACCAAAGACTTTTGTGGCAGCATAATTTATCCCCTTCTGAGCCAAAGTTAGATTTAACCTTGAGTAGTGAAGATCATCCTTTCTCCTAGTGTTGTAGCCATGTACATTGCTATTACTTTTGAATTCGTTTGGATTGTAAATTACAAATTTTGTAAGTGAATATATATATTGTGAGGCTACAGTGAAGATCTCTAGCTCTTTAAATAACTGTCTGCAGGATGATCTTGGTTGAGCTCCAGCAATTATTCTGATTGCACACTTTTGTGCAATGAACACTCTTTTACTCAATGATGAGTTACCCCATAATATGATGCCATACAAAAGCAGAGAATAAAAATAGGCATGGTAAGCTAATTTACTCACATGTATATCACAAAAATTTGCAAAGCCCTTAATAGCATTTGTAGCTGAACTCAAACGTTTCAGCAGATCCTCAGTGTGTTTTTCCAGTTCAACCCCTCATCAATGCATACTCCTAGAAATGTTGAATATTCTACCATAGCTACCAATTTATGATTGAAGTCTGTATTTATTAATGGTGTCATTCCATTTACTGTGTGGAACTGTATGTACTGTGTTTCATCAAAGTTTAATGAGAGCCCATTTGCAGAGAACCACTTAATGATTTTCTGGAAAACATTGTTTACAATTTCAGCAGTTAATTCTTGTCTGTTGGGTGTGATAGCCATACTTGTATCATTGGCAAAAGGTACCAGATTTGCATCTTCGTGAATATCAAATGGCAAGTCATTAATATCCAGTGTGATCAAGAAGTCAGTATAAATTTGAAAACTTAATAAACCATACAATAATGTAGATAGAGAGGTAAAAATTGACACACATGCTTGGAATGACATGGGGTTTTATTAGAACAAAAAAAAAAAACCAAGTTCACAAAATGTCCGACAGATGACACTGGACAGCAAAACTGCTACAGTGATGGCTGAGAGGTATGCCGATATGTTACAGAGTCGCATCATTCTCAGCCTGGCTGATAAACACCTGCTGGAATGTACGATGTTTATGCAGGATGGCACTCCATCCCATATTGCTAGACGCGTGAAAGATCTCTTGCGTGCGTTGTTTGGTGATGATATTGTGCTCAGCCGCCACTTTCATCATGCTTTTCCTCCCAGGTCCCTAGACCTCAGCCGTACGATTATTGGCTTTGGGGTTAGCTGAAGTTGCAAGTGTATCGTGATTGACCGACATCTCTAGGGATGCTGAAAGACAACATCCGACGCCAATGCCTCACCATAACTCCGGACATGCTTTACAGTCCTGTTCACAACATTATTCCTCAACTACAGCTATTGTTGATGAATGATGGTGGACATATTGAGCATTTCCTGTAAAGAACATTATCTTTGCTTTGTCTTACTTTGTTATGCTAATTATTGCTATTCTGATGAGATGAAGCGCTATCTGTTGGACATTGTTTGAACGTTTGTATTTTTTTGGTTCTAATAAAACCCCATGTCATTCCAAGCATGTGTGTCAATATGAATCCTCTCTATCTACATTATTCCATGATTTATTCAGTTTTCAAATTTATACCAACTTTTTGACCACCCGGTATATTAAGAACAGCAGAGGCACCCCATTCTTGATTGTTCCCCAGTTTGAGAAATCATCAGTTCTTTGCATATTATGTGAACTGCTTATTTCAACTTTCTGCACTCTTCCAGTGAGATATGATTTAAACCATTTGAGCACTGTCCTATTCATACCATACTACTTGAGCTTATCTAGAAGTATTCCATTATTCAAATCACCAATGCTAATTACATTACATTATCTCAAGTATTCCTGCCATGTTTCCTGCTTCAGATATGAGTATTATATTTTAGTAGACATAATTTCAGTGTATAATTGTGCAGCCTAAATAAACACTTTGTTTACATTCTCAGTTCAAATTTGTGTTATGGATCACAGTAATTATGAAGTAACTGAATGTTATGTTAAACAATAGTACAGCAAGTTCACAGTATGACAAACAGAGTTACTACAGGTTTATAACACTATAAAATACTGTATATGCTTCCGTGTTTGTCCATGATATAGAGTATGAAGTAGAACAAAAAGTTTCATGAGGATATACTTCCATTTTGTACACAAAATTCTTAATGATACCTGGTCTTTAGTTCAAATAGATGTATATAAGCAAGTATCAGTTCCCTAAGTTCTGCTTGCTGATCTGGAGACAAGCACTTTGATTCACTTACCTTTGTGTTTATTGTATCGATGTTTACTTCTTATGCTGCTGACTGTTTGTTGTTGTATGTGTTGACAAACAAAACTATGGGATTTACCAGCTGAACCTCAAAGCCATGACTAACTTCAGTTGCACATCTGACAGTACTTCCCCTGATTAGGTCTATTGCAAATAATTGGTTATTTACAATAAAATTACATTGGCCCTTTCCTATATCAGTTTTTACTTGGTATGTCCTAAATGTATCCATACCAATTAAACAATCAACTATTAATTTCTCTACTATCAAAAGATTCATCAAACAGCAAACTTTCCTAATTGGACAGGAATTAAAGCTTGTATTTTGACTCCATCCAATTTCTGACCAGCAGCAATTTGTATCTTGCAATTTTTTGGGTATATGCCCATGTTCCTTCAGTTCTTGAAAGAATCCCTGTGACATCAGATTAGTCACAGCACGTGTGTTAAGCACAATGGGACGTAACTCGTACCTTGCCCTCTGTCAAGTTTCCTTGTGTAACCTCATTACTTTGATACAGATCATATTTTACATCACTGCCTTCATTGTATCTGATAAAGCACGTGTAAATCAAGCTTGTGCACCCACTCTCTTCTCAGATCACAGAATGTGTGCCTGTCATGACTGGTTCAAGTTTTCTGGTGACGGGGGTGGCAGTGGTCTCTTGGTTAGACATAACTTCTACTTTATGCTGAAGTTAAGCTTCTTAACAAGAAGGGGCATAAACAGATACCATCAAACTATCAACCAATTTCAACTTTTCTGGCTTTCTCAAAAATATTTGAAAAATTTGTGTTCAAGCATCTGACTGCAAATAATATAGTGTCCCATTCACAGTTTGGATTTCTTAAGGGTTCTGAAATAGAAAAGCTATTTACAATTGCAGTGAGAATGTACTTAATTCATTAGATAATAAATTAGAGGCTGCTGGCAATTTCTTTGAACTGTCAAAAGCCTTTGACTGTATTAACCACTATATCCTCTTAAGTAAATTAGAATATTATGGTGTCACCATCTGTCCCCAGTAGCTGAGAGGTTAGCACAACATTGTCATTCCTAAGGGCCTGGGTTTGATTCCCGGCTGGCTTGGAGATATTCTCCGCTCAGGGTCTGTCTGTTGTGTTGTCTGAATCATCATCATTTCATCCTCATTGATGCCCAAATCACTGAAGTGGCATCAAATTGAAAGACTTGCACCTGGTGAACAGTCTATACGACGGGGCCCTAGTCACACGACATTTACATTTATGGTGTCACCAGCATTGCTGCAAAATGGTTTTGGTCTTATCTATATAATAGGAAACAAAGTGTGTCATTGCAAAATATCTGTGCAGTAAGCAGTCAGTCTCTAGCTGATTGGGAATTAATTACATGTGATGTTTCTCAAGGCTCCATCTTGGGTCAATAGCTTTTTTTGTGTACATTAATGATCTCTCATCTGCTGCATTGCCAGAAGCTAAGTTTGTTTTGTTTGTAGATGATACAGACATTAAAATAAGGAGCAAGTCATGTACAGATTTAGAAATAGCTGCAAATCAAGGTTTCACTGACATTAATAAATGGTTTAAAGCTAATTCACTGTAATTAAACTTTGAGAAGACCCACCATATGCAGTTTAGAACCTCTAAGAGATTTCCTTCCAACATGTGTATAACATATGAAGACATGCAGATCAAAGAGGTTGACAGTATTAAATTTCTGGGATTACAACTCAATAACAAATTCAGTTGGGAAGGGCATACCAAAGAATTGCTTAAGTCACTAAACAAGTTTGTATTTGCAGTGAGAATGATGTCAGATTTAGGAAATACAAATATAAAGAAACTTGAAAATTTTGCTTACTTTCATTCTATTATATCATATGGGATCATATTTTGGGGTAGCCCATCAAACCAAGCAAAAGTTTGTAGGGTGCAAAAGCATGTGATAAGAATCATTTGTGGTGTAAATTCAAGAACATCGTGCACAAACCTGTTCAAGGAACTTTGTATTCTAACCACTGCTTGTCAGTATATTCATTCCTTAGTGAAATTTGTTGCAAGTAATATATCTCTGTTACCAACCAATAGCTCAATACATGTTAGGTGCTATCCAAAATTTTTGGGACTGGTGCTGACATCTGTTGAAAACCTTACCTCTGGACTAATGGTCACCATCGCCCTTCAAGTAGTTCCCATTCCCATATACACACAGGTCCCAATGATTCTACCACTGATCAAACATTTTCTGGAAGTCCTGTTCTTTGAGGGTATTTATTACCACCAGCAATTCTTCTTGAATCCTCTCTAGGGTGTTGAACTGATGGCCTTTCAACTTGAGTTTCAGTTTTGGGAATAGTGCAAAGTCACAAGGTGCCAAATCTGGTGAGTACGGTGAGTGGGGTACAACTGCCATGTTGTTTTTTTGTGAAAAAGGTCCTGGTGAGCAAGGGCATGTGGCAGGGCATGTTGTCATGACGCTGCAGACAGTTCTCTTGACACCAAAGTTCAGGCTGTCACTGTTGCATGTTTTCACAGAGCCATCACAAAACGTCACAGTAGTATGCGGAATTCACTGTTTTGTTGGAAGGGATGAATTCTTTGTGCACAATTCCCTTGGTATCAAAGAAATTGATGATCATGCTCTCCACTTTGTTCTTCACCTGTCTGACTTTTTTGGGTCTTGGAGAGCCTGGGATCTTCCACTGGGAGGATCGTTGCTTTGTCTCTGGGTCGTAACTGTACTCATAAATCCAGCTCTCGTCACCGGTGATAACCCATGACTAGAAGGTTTGATCATCAGATGCTGTCCGACGAAGGTACGTGCACTCTTCAACTTGCTGTGCCTTCTGATCGGCAGTCAAGATCCTTGGCACAAATACTGTAGTGACATGATGCATGCCCAATTCATCAGTCAAAATTCGTTGACATATCCCATAACCAATACCTACTTCCCCTGCAAGGTATTGAATGGTTTGACGTCGATCTGCATGGACCAATTGTTAAAGTTTGGCAACAACGTCTAGCTAACGGGCCTTCCAGTGTGAGCATCATCTTTGACTTCTGTACAGCTGGCCTTGAACTGAGCATTTACTCAAACGCACATGTACAACTCATGCTCTGTCCCCCAAACACTTGTTGAATCATTACAAGGGTCTCCACAGCACTTTTCCTGAGATTCACACAGAATTTGATACACACGCGTTGTTCTTTTCGTTGATCCATTGTAAAATCGCCACACACCAAACACAGAGTATTACAGAAATCACTGTGGACATGCAACGTGACCTCCCAGCTGAATGCCACTCCGCACACTGACTCATCAGATATGCAACTCTCGCCACCTAGTGGTGCATAGCTCTACTACTCCTACTTTCCAGATGGTAGCACCAGTCCCGAAAATTTTGGATTCCACCTCATAGTATCAATATTAGGAATAAGAACCAAAAAAACCTAAAATCACTTACCTTGGTCCAAGAGGGGTCCAATAATCAGGAACATGCATTTTCAATAAATTGTCAGCAACCACTAAAAACTTGGTTTCAGATAAAGCACGCTTTAAACAGAGTTTCAACGACTTTTTAATAGGCAACTCCTTCTACTCTATAGATGAATATCTTGACAGAGACTGAGGGTCATCATAGAAAGTTTAATGAGCTTCTTAGGTATTCCAGCCTCTTCTATTACATTCCGCAATGCCACTCTTGAGATGCTATCACAGGCTTGTTTAAAGTCAATATAAAGCTGGTGTATGTTAATTGGATGTTCATAACATTTTTCAAGTAGTATGTGCCATGTGAATATCTGATCAGTTGTTGACCTATTTCTCCTAAAGCCACTCTAATAGTCTCCAACCCTCTCTTCACAATGGAGTAAGCCTATTGGTTATAATCATGGAGAAAACTTTATATGTAGTATTTAGTAGCGAGATTCCTCGATAGTTCTGGTAGTTTAATTTATCTCCTTTTTTATGTATGGGGCACATTATAGCTGTTTTCCACTCGTTTGGCATGCTCTTCTCTTGCCAGATATTCAGTATTATTTTATGAATTGTTTTCCACTGCGTTTCCCCACCATATTTGAGAAGTTTGGCCTGGATCTGGTCTTCTCCTGATGCCTTATTGTTTTTTAAGGTCTTAATGGCTTGCATCACTTCCTGCAGTATAGGTTCTGGTGTTAGAACCTCTGGTCCATAGTAAGTTAGTTCTACCAGTTCCTCTCACTCTAATCCTTCTACTTCTGGGTTCAGTAACTCTTGGAAGTATTCTGCCCACCTGTCAAATCCCCTTCTTTGTCCTACACATATTTGTTCTGGATTGGAACCTGGTCTTTCCTTCTTCAATATTTTGGTACATTTCATGACTTTGCTTCTTTTCTCCTAGCAGTAAGTATTATATTTAAGTGTTTTATGTATTTATGTTATACTTTCTGACATGTTCCACACCCATCAGAATCATCTCATTTTTTGGGTCTATGGAACAAAAACTGGATCTAATCTAATCTAATTTATGGACTGCCTGTGTTTTATTACACCAATTAGTATCCTGTGAGGCTCTTGACTGAAATTCTCTTTGCCTTTGCATGTTATTTGGCATATCTGCATTACTTTGCTGGCCAAATTTCACTGTCTGTGGATTATTTGGCTATCTGGTATTGTTTTGTGATTGCCGAGTGATCAGCTGATTATTGCTGGTAGCTTGTGTCTGTAAATTTTGTACCAGCTGGCCATAGTCTACGTGCCCATTGTAGTTGTTTTTGTTAAATTTTTGCTCATTTCTTTTATATCCGCCCTTGAATTTACGGCTTTTGCCTCTGCCGTAGTGTTACTGTTACTGTTACGATAGGTCTGTGCGGGTTAAGGTTGCCATCCATGTTGTACTACAAATCCATTGTTCATTTATTGGCCTGTAAATCTCTGTGGCACTATCTGCACAGTAACAGGCTTGCGTTGGACTAGTATCTCTTCATATATCAAATCTATTGAGTCCAATAGAGATAGAAAGTATTCAGTGCCATGTTCCAGAATGGTAATGAGTTTTTCCCTAATGTGGGATGGAAAATGGCCCTTTAAAATTTTCAGCATGTCTGCTTGAGATATCGGGTTCATCAAGTATCTGGTTTCATCAAATATTTTTCAAAATAGTCCCATAAGATTCCATCTTTGCTACTGAATGGAGCTTTGTTGAATACTTCATGTCTGAGCCTATCTTGTACTGCCTCAGACCATTATTTATCCAGAAAGGCCCTCTCAAACTGTTCATAGTAGTGGCAACACTCTGCCATGTCCATAGCCCATAACAGAACATCACCCTGTGTGCATCCAACAACAAATCTAATTTTCTGGGATTTGGGACAGGTACGGGGAAAAACATTTCAAAATGCTCTGATAAAGACAGCGTGGTTTGTTCTTTTCCCTTCAGAGGTAAATACCAGAAATTATCATTGCCTAAGTAACCCCTTATCTTCAAGCAATATTAACAAATGTGCAACGTGATCTGTGACAGGAGTGTTTGCATACACTTGTGGCATAGCACATGGCAGTTGCGCTTGCTTAACAGGTAAAGCTGCCAGCAAGTGTCGCTGCATTCTGCAACCTTTACTATTTTCCTTCAATGAGCTAGCCACGTATTGTGTGTAACTAGTGAAAGTATCTAACTTCTCTAAAATCATGGATTTGTTTTTTGTCAAATGTTGTTTTCTGTCAAATGTTGCTTCAGAATGTCAGTAGTTTTAGCAATACTGCCCCATAGCCTTCCTCTGCTTGTTCTACTGTATCCACAAAAATTTTGCACTTTGACACTACCTTTTCAGCAACCCCTTTTCAGAATCCTGGCTTCAGCTTTTTCAGTTATTTCCTTTACATCTGCACATATCTTATCTCTCTGTTTTTGTCAAAATTTTGACTTTAAACTTATTTGGTCTACTCTTAGACTTAACTTTTACACTTCTGTGGGTAAGTTTTTGGACATGTCTTGCAGATTGCTGACTTTATCCGTCACAATTTTTACAGATGCCTGCACTTGGCATTGTGTCTCCTGAATTTGAGAATATGCTTCACTAAGGTTTCGTAACTCACCTGCAAGTTGTTCCTGTTTATCATCTATGGATGATATCTTTTCCATTAATGTATTCATATTGTGGGATATGTTGGTAATTATTTCTTGTTTCATTGTTTAGCTAGCTCTGTCAACATCCCAGATAGTTTTGCTCACCTTACTGAACTGCTGATTAATACTATTCTAGAAATTGTTAAATGCCTGATTTTGCTGTGTAAGCTGTTGTGCTATATTTTCCTGATGATTTGTGAACTGCTGTGTCACATCCTTCAGTTGTTGTGTTACACTTTCCAGAAATTCCTGTTGTTTTGTAAACGATTGTGTTATTTGTTGCATGAGTTGTATCAAATTGTGTGTCTCATTAGTATTTACATTGCTTTTATGAACTGTTTCCTGTTTTTGCATTCATGATGTCATCAGCAAGTAATTAAACGAATTTTCACTGTAGTGCTCCTCAGTTTCACTATCTGAAAAAATGTTTCCTGGTGATGACTGAGAAATTGTCTCATTGAGGGTCATAAATGTGACATCATGATTAGTTACATTACTAGTGTCATCATTTTTTGATAGTGGGCCACCAACCTCATTGGTTTGGTTGCCATTGGACAATTCATGAGTTGGCACATTACTTTCAACTGTTGCCAAGCTCAGTTTTCGAACTTCTTGGTGTATTGAATTTTGTAAGGAATTTTCAACTATGACCATTTCATTTGGGTCTATTGTACATAGTTTTTACAAAATTGTAAATAAAATGTTTTCTTTCAAAAATGAAAGTTTGTATGTATTGATACTTCTCAATTGAAGTATGCTATGTATTCACTAATGACCTGATTATTATCTGACACAGTCTTGTAGAATCTGAATAACTTAACTTGCACTTTAATGATGACTGAACAAATTTTTGTCTTTTCTGTAGAAAAGCACTTTCTGTAAAAGATATTAAGTGGAGGGATAGCAGATTGTCTACTGCAAGAGAGATGGTGCCAAGCATGGCCATATAAGCATACAGCATAGCAACTTCCTACCTTTACCGCTGAAATCGGCATTCCTGGCTTGTCTTGTTTCTAGGGAGAATTTAATTTTAATTTGCACCCTTAATGTTTTGTCATTCTCAATCTTGTAGGCATGTAACAAATACAATGACAGTTTCATTACCTTCTTGTAACAACAATATGAATCATTTTTCTCAAAACTTTTTATCTCAACAATTGGAAGGTCTGTTCATGTTTCACTCGGCACCATCCTATCACAGTTACCATTGAATAGTTATATGTATATGTGGGGGGATAATCATAGAAACTGATTAATAACTGTTTGAATAATTGGAAAAAATTGATTGGAAAGAACAAGTAAAAGAAAATGGAAGGCAAATAAATAAATCTGTATACAATCCTGGGTGACTTTAACTGATGCCAATATCAACAGACCTTCAATGTCAATACATTCAAGGTCAATATTCATAATTTTCTTTATGTACTGCTTCACATTAATTCCATTGTACATAGTCTTGATTATACCAATGCTGATGCAGGAGCATTTCTCCACTGCTTATCTGCTCCAAACCTCCCTGATGCAGGATCTCAGTGATAAGAGATATGATGAACAGAAAGGGATGGACATCTTGAAACATACAATTAAATTTTGCTTTCCTAATAACTTTTTATAACACTTTTAATGTACACTCCTGGAAATTGAAATAAGAACACCGTGAATTCATTGTCCCAGGAAGGGGAAACTTTATTGACACATTCCTGGGGTCAGATACATCACATGATCACACTGACAGAACCACAGGCACATAGACACAGGCAACAGAGCATGCACAATGTCGGCACTAGTACAGTGTATATCCACCTTTCACAGCAATGCAGGCTGCTATTCTCCCATGGAGACGATCGTAGAGATGCTGGATGTAGTCCTGTGGAACGGCTTGCCATGCCATTTCCACCTGGCGCCTCAGTTGGACCAGCGTTCGTGCTGGACGTGCAGACTGCATGAGACGACGCTTCATCCAGTCCCAAACATGCTCAATGGGGGACAGATCCAGAGATCTTGCTGGCCAGGGTAGTTGACTTACACCTTCTAGAACATGTTGGGTGCCACGGGATACATGCGGACGTGCATTGTTCTGTTGGAACAGCAAGTTCCCTTGCCAGTCTAGGAATGGTAGAACGATGGGTTCGATGACGGTTTGGATGTACCGTGCGCTATTCAGTGTCCCCTCGACGATCACCAGTGGTGTACGGCCAGTGTAGGAGATCGCTCCCCACACCATGATGCCGGGTGTTGGCCCTGTGTGCCTCGGTCGTATGCAGTCCTGATTGTGGCGCTCACCTGCACGGCGCCAAACACGCATACGACCATCATTGGCTCCAAGGCAGAAGCGACTCTCATCGCTGAAGACGACACGTCTCCATTCGTCCCTCCATTCACGCCTGTCGCGACACCACTGGAGGCGGGCTGCACGATGTTGGGGCGTGAGCGGAAGACGGCCTAACGGTGTGCAGGACCGTAGCCCAGCTTCATGGAGACGGTTGCGAATGGTCCTCGCCGATACCCCAGGAGCAACAGTGTCCCTAATTTGCTGGGAAGTGGCGGTGCGGTCCCCTACGGCACTGCGTAGGATCCTACGGTCTTGGCGTGCATCCGTGCGTCCCTGCGGTCCCGTCCCAGGTCGACGGGCACGTGCACCTTCCGACGACCACTGGCGACAACATCGATGTACTGTGGAGACCTCACGGCCCATGTGTTGAGCAATTCGGCGGTACGTTCACCCGGCCTCCCGCATGCCCACTATACGCCCTCACTGAAAGTCCGTCAACTGCACATACGGTTCACGTCCACGCTGTTGCGGCATGCTACCAGTGTTAAAGACTGCGATGGAGGTCCGTATGCCACGGCAAACTGGCTGACACTGACAGCGGCGGTGCACAAATGCTGTGCAGCTAGCGCCATTCGACGGCCAACACCGCGGTTCCTGGTGTGTCCGCTGTGCCGTGCGTGTGATCATTGCTTGTACTGCCCTCTCGCAGTGTCCGGAGCAAGTATGGTGGGTCTGACACACCAGTGTCAATGTGTTCTTTTTTCCATTTCCAGGAGTGTATAATTGAAATACACATTTCTTTTACCAGTGCTGGTATGATGGATCCAAGCATACATCCACATGCTACCAATTATAGAAACAAATGGATGAAGATACAGGAATTAATGAGCAGAAGAACATATTTCTTCTTGTGTTTCATGCAGATGTACCAAAACATTATCCTTGACACAAAACAACTCATTAATTTACCTTTGTGGGTGTTAGTAATCCATTCAGTTTACATGTAGTTTATATGTATAAAAAGAAAAGAATGAAAAAATAATGTGATTCAACACATAACCACAAATGATGTCTGCGGTGTCAGTGTGGTGTTAGGTAAGGATGAAGGTAGGATCCATGCAGTTTGAGTCACTCAATAGAGACCTTCATGGTATTGCAGTTTTGCAAGACCACCATGATGTGGTTTGATTGTCATAATGCTGGGAAATTAACAGCGTACATTGGTTGGAGCAGCGATCTTGTGTGATCATGGCAATGAATGACATGAGTACAGTGATTCAAATTCATATGGATGGAAATTGGTTGTTTGCCATGGCACAGAGGTTGTGGTGATTCGATTTTGGCTACATAGACTCAGAGCTTTTGCATCTATTATCGAAAGTTCACAGGGGATATCGGTGGTGCAGGTGTGAGATAGTCTGCCAGAATGCATCTGATGTTCAGATTACATGCTGTGCAAATTTTCTGTGGCCCTTATATAGAGTTTCTGAGTTTGATGCTTGGTCACTGTAGTTCAGACCACTAGCTCCAACTGCTGAAGAATCCAGTGCAACATGCTGGCATTTAACAGGTGCATTTTTCTTCTTAACTGGGGTGAATAAACTCTGGGGCTCTTCAGAAATGCTAAGTAAGTGCTGGAGCATGACGGTGGTGCAGCAGAATGTCATATTTTTTACTTGAGAAGGCATCCATCATGTGGAGTTGGCAAAGGCATCATTTGCTGCTGGCGTCATGGCAGCTGGTGCTGGTGACTGCAGTGTTGTGTACACTCTTTTGGGAACTTTGAGCCATATGTGTAATGGCTAATTATCTTACAGACCAGTGTTAGTTGCATGTGTAATGATAGCTGCTGATGCAAAATATGCAACAAGAAGGCATTGCAAACTTATTTGTGTGTATCATACCTTATAGATGTCATCAAAATTCAAAATGGCTTTTGTTGTCTCATTTTTCTCGATAAACCACTTGCTTGAAACTTTTGTCTGACAATTTGATGCTGCAAACAATTGATACAGTTTTTAAAACAAAGTAAACTAGCTGGTGAGGTGGGTAGAACACCTGACATCAATGCAGTTGCCCACTGGTCCACATTACTGAACATTAATGTAAATTCTTTGTGATCATCTGAGATTTGTTGAAGCAGATTAATATTTACCATAATTGGAACCAGATTATTGGTTGGTCAGGCACAAATGATTAAGCCTGTAATTACAAATGCAGTTTTCTCCTTATATCACTCACAATTACCATGGTAAAAAAAGATAATATGTATTTCAATTAATTAAGTACTTAAGCTGTGAAATTTGACCTCGTTTCTGTACTTGTGAAAATTAGTAAATAAATATTTTATGTCATGAACCATTTTTGATTAAAAAAATATTTCTTCTTCTAATATGTAACTACTGAAGTTGTGCTGTTTAACTTTTATTTATACTGTCTTTGCCATGACCGTAATTGAGAAATTGATGGAAATCTGTGGTTTTATAGGAAAAAAGATGTGGGAACTGATCAGTCTTGATGGTTGATCAGAAAATTGGGTGACAATGGTGAGGGCAGATGATTAATCACAAGGACCAAGAAACTAGAGGCAAAGAAGTGGGAGATGTGCCAGAAATATGTAAAAACCAATTATGTAAAAAGTCTGATATAACAACCCAAGCATAGACTTACCATAACATGTGAAAATTGATTCATAACCTGTTGTCATTTTGTGTGTACAGAAAAGAAAACAGCCTTAATGAATCTATTACATTTTACCTGAATTAAGAATGGATGTAAGGACAATCTTACAATGAAACTGTAGTACAATCTTAAAATGAAACTGTAGTAACTAAACTTAATGCTGCATGTGTGTTTCTTTTTAATATTATAAATCTGGTCAAAATGGTGAATTCTGGTGCTCTGTTGGCAACACTGTGTCTATGTGGACTCTTCGAGTATTTGCTGCAATAAATAATTATAAAAAGTGTTGTTATTAAGCTGTTTTTAAATGTTTACAGTTGTTATAAATATAATATAAGTGTCATTGAATTAGTGGAAGTATTAGTGAAGTATAAAATCTAAACAAATGTATTACAAGAAGAAGATAATGTCAGGGAACAAAATAAAACCAATATGGGATACAGCGAAAGAGGAGACTGGTAGAACCAGAAAGAAACAGGAGCAAATAGCATTAAGGGTAGATGACACATTAGCAACCAATGGGCATAGTGTGGCAAATCTATTTAACAAGTACTTTATATCCATTACTGATAAAATGGGATTGTCAGGATCAGTAAATAATGCCCTTGAATATCTGAAACTAGCCTTTACAAATAGCTTCAGGTATATGAATATGTCACTCACTTCACCAAAAGAAATAACTTCCATAATAAAATCTTTAAAAAAAAGCATTCTAATGGTTACAATGAAATATCAACAAAGTTAATTAAGGCATGTTATTGTGAGTTTAGTACAATTCTAAGTTACTTGTGTAACCAGTCAATTATAACTGGACATTTCCTGACTGGCTAAAATATGCAGATGTTAAGACTCTATTCAAGAAAGGGGATAAAGAGATACCATCAAACTACACACCAATTTCACTTTTGCCAGCATTGTCAAAAATTTTAGAAAAAGTAATGTACATGTAGCTACTCAACCATCTGACCACAAATAACATATTATTGAGAACACAGTTTGGATTTCTGAAGGGTTCTGATATTGAGAAGGCTATTTACACCTACAGTGAAAATGTACTTAATTCATTAAATAACAAATTACAAGCAGCAGGTATTTTCTGTGATCTGTCAAAGGCATTTGATTGTGTTAACCACAACACCCTTTTAAATAAATTACAATTCTATGGTGTCATGGGCAGTGCTGCAAAATGGTTCAAGTCATACCTTGCTAACAGGAAACAAAGGGTGTCAGTGCAAGGGACTAGTGAATTAAGTCATCAGTCATCAGTCATCATCAGAATGGGAAGAAATTACATGTGGTGTCCCACAAGGCTCCATCTTAGGGCCATTGTTTTTTCTTGAGTACATTAATGATTTCTCACCAGTTACACTGCCAGAAGCAGAGTTTGTTTTGTTTGCAGATGACACAAGTATTGCAATAAATAGTATGTCGAGTGTAGTTCTAGAAAGATTTGCTAATGATATTTTCATGGATATTAATAAATGGTTTAAAGCCAACTCACTGACATTAAACTTCAAAAAGACTCACTATATGCAATTCAGAACCTGTAAGAGGTTTCCACCCAGCATATGCATAAAGTATGAAGAAGAGCAGATAGAAGAGGTTGGCAGTCTTAAATTCCTGGGATTACAACTTGATAATAAATTCTGTTGGGAGGAGCACATCACAGAACTGTAGAAACACCTTAACAAATCTATATTTGCAATTCGAGTGTTAGCAGACACAAGCGACATAAAAATGAAAAAGCTTGAATACTTTGCCTACTTTCATTCCATAATGTCATATGGTATAATATTTTGGGGTAACTCTTCAAGTCAAACAAAAGTTTTTCGAATCCAAAAGCATGTAATATGTATTATTTGTGGAGTAAATTCACTGATGTCCTGTAGAAACATCTTCAAAGAACTGGATATACTAACTGCTACCTCTCAGTATACACTCCTGGAAATGGAAAAAAGAACACATTGACACCGGTGTGTCAGACCCACCATACTTGCTCCGGACACTGCGAGAGCGCTGTACAAGCAATGATCACACGCACGGCACAGCGGACACACCAGGAACCGCGGTGTTGGCCGTCGAATGGCGCTAGCTGCGCAGCATTTGTGCACCGCCGCCGTCAGTGTCAGGCAGTTTGCCATGGCATACGGCGCTCCATCGCAGTCTTTAACACTGGTAGCATGCCGCAACAGCGTGGACGTGAACCGTATGTGCAGTTGACGGACTTTGAGCGAGGGCGTATAGTGGGCATGCGGGAGGCCGGGTGGACGTACCGCCGAATTGCTCAACACGTGGGGCGTGAGGTCTCCACAGTATATCGATGTTGTCGCCAGTGGTCGGCGGAAGGTGCACGTGCCCGTCGACCTGGGACCGAACCGCAGCGACGCATGGATGCACGCCAAGACCGTAGGATCCTACGCAGTGCCGTAGGGGACCGCACCGCCACTTCCCAGCAAATTAGGGACACTGTTGCTCCTGGGGTATCGGCGAGGACCATTCGCAACCGTCTCCATGAAGCTGGGCTACGGTCCCGCACACCGTTAGGCCGTCTTCCGCTCACGCCCCAACATCGTGCAGCCCGCCTCCAGTGGTGTCGCGACAGGCGTGAATGGAGGGACGAATGGAGACGTGTCGTCTTCAGCGATGAGAGTCGCTTCTGCCTTGGTGCCAATGATGGTCGTATGCGTGTTTGGCGCCGTGCAGGTGAGCGCCACAATCAGGACTGCATACGACCGAGGCACACAGGGCCAACACCCGGCATCATGGTGTGGGGAGCGATCTCCTACACTGGCCGTACACCACTGGTGATCGTCGAGGGGACACTGAATAGCGCACGGTACATCCAAACCGTCATCGAACCCATCGTTCTACCATTCCTAGACTGGCAAGGGAACTTGCTGTTCCAACAGGACAATGCACGTCCGCATGTATCCCGTGCCACCCAACGTGCTCTAGAAGGTGTAAGTCAACTACCCTGGCCAGCAAGATCTCCGGATCTGTCCCCCATTGAGCATGTTTGGGACTGGATGAAGCGTCGTCTCACGCGGTCTGCACGTCCAGCACGAACGCTGGTCCAACTGAGGCGCCAGGTGGAAATGGTATGGCAAGCCGTTCCACAGGACTACATCCAGCATCTCTACGATCGTCTCCATGGGAGAATAGCAGCCTGCATTGCTGCGAAAGGTGGATATACACTGTACTAGTGCCGACATTGTGCATGCTCTGTTGCCTGTGTCTATGTGCCTGTGGTTCTGTCAGTGTGATCATGTGATGTATCTGACCTCAGGAATGTGTCAATAAAGTTTTCCCTTCCTGGGACAATGAATTCACGGTGTTCTTATTTCAATTTCCAGGAGTGTATTTACTCCTTAATGAAATTTGTCCTAAATAATATATCTCTTCTTCCAACAAACAGCTCAGTTCATACATACAATACCAGGAACAAAAATGATCTGCACAAAGACTTAAAAGCACTTACTTTAGTTCAAAAAGGGGTCCACTACTCAGGAACACTCATCTTCAATAATTTTCCAGCAAACATAAAAAATTTAGTTACAAATAAAGATCAGTTTAAAAGAAGCCTGAAAGACTTACTAGTGGCCAACTCCTTCTACTCCATTGACAAATTTTTTAATAGAAACAAATGATGTATTGTGTATACTCATACTATTAGTATTGTTATTTCAGCTTAAATAATGATGTATTGTATATACTCATAATATTAGTATTGTTATTTCAGCTCCCCTTTTTTTTTTTTTTTTTTTTTTTTTAAGACATGTTCCACATCTATGAGGATCTCCTCAGCATGGATCTATGGAACGAAAAACTAATCTAATCTAATCTGTGGTTTTGCTTTATGTGACTTGTAATTGTGTTACTGTTATTGATGTCCATTTTATAAAAATTTAATGACATTAGGTAGTTTTTGGGCAAATTACTTGATTTGTCACAGTATGATAACAAAGTAATTAAGAAAGTCAGAGGCATTGCCAGAGGCATCGTGTTTACATAATGGAATTTTTTTTTATGAAGATCAAGTGACAGGAATGTTCCCATGTGTTAATTTTGTCAGCTGACAGGGAAAAGTTATATTAAAATGCCAGCATAGTTCAAGGATTGTGACACTGTAAAATATTAGGCAGCCTTTGCAGAATATTTGGCTGGGTGATATGTGTGAAGAGCCAGTTTCTCAGCTTTTATGGAATCAAGAGAGTAAGGTAAATAACAACATTTTTATCCAAGCAGTGGTAGAGTAACACACACACTAAAGGGTTTAACTTTTACATGCTTATGGAGCCAAAGGCTCCTTCATCTGGCAGAAGAGTTGAAGGGAAAGGAAGAGAGGCAAAGGAAAATGACTGGGGTGGTTTAGGGAAAGGGGTACAGTTCAGAAAAGTCACCCAGAATGCCAGGTCATTGGAGACTTACTCTATGGGATGAGAAGGACAGAGTGATGGTTGGGGACTGCACAAGTCCAGTTTTAAAAACCTGAGAGCTTAAAGGCAGAAGACAAGGTAATATGCAAGATGGATATTACTACTAAAACATTGAGCATGAGTTAATAAAAATGGAAAGCTAAGTACATTGTATGTAAAAGAGATGGGAGGTGGGAGGGGAGACAGTGAAAACGAAATTAGTCAGAAAATGAAAGATGTGGAAAACTAAAATGGAGTGAAGAAAGGAGTAGTTATGAGAAGAGATGTTGAGATGGAAGGAATTAAGATAAATTGAGGCCAGATGAGTGGCAAGAACTAAGGCAATGTTGTAGTGCTAGTTCCCACTTGCAGAATTCTAAGAAACTGGTCTCTGGGGGAAGAATCCAGATGACGCGTGTGGTGAAACAGGCACCGAGGTCATAACTGTCATGTTGCACAACATGCTCTGCAACAGGATATTGTGTGTTGCCTGTATACAACCTCTGCCTATGTCCACTCATCTTGACTGATAACTGGGTGGTAGTCATGCCGATGTAAAAATATATTGTCAATAATTGCCTATATTGTCAATAACTGATAATTTTTGTTGTCAACACATTTTACCCAGCAGATTCCATACAACCATTGTGGATGGCATAATGGTGGTATCATTGACATTAAATGGCAGTGCCCACACCAGGAAAAATGCAGCAGCATGTTGTGACGATAGTAATAACTGCCCTCAGCAGAGCACAGTGATGCAGTGGCCCTGCACAGTAACCATGTCTCAGTGACACTGCATCATGTTTTGATGCAACATGGCTGGTCCTGCATTGGGACTGATGGCTGACAGAGATAGGCTCTAGCAGGAACATCAGGAAATACTGATATATTGGTGGCCCAGCAGTAGATCTGATTTTGGAGGCATCCAGGCATGGGCTGCACACCAGAGACCCTTCAAAGATGCCCAGGAGTCAGTTTGCTCTTCTTTCCTATATCAAATGTATTTACAGGTTAAACATAAAACATGTTTGGTTCATTGCATAAAACTTATTCATTAATTTTGGGTAGGGGGGAAGAGAACATTGAGGGGGCACTGCGGGGGGTAGAGAGGTAATATAATGGACTGAGAAACACAAATTGGACTATGCATGATCCACGTTTACCAAACTAGGTGCTCCACATTTCATTACATTTTTAAAGAGTCAGATACATGATTATTTATTAATTAATATTCATTACTGGTCATTATATTTTTATTAAGTAAAAGCAAGGTTATTGTATATACAGCCAGGTGCAGTCATTTTTGTAACATGATATTTCAGTAGCATACCTTGCTGTCATCTTCAGGCAATACCTGTAGAATGAGCCTGGATGGCAACATAACAGATGTGTGTGTGTGTGTGTGTGTGTGTGTGTGGATACAGATACAATCATTTGTGTATGCTTATTTCCTGAGGAGTACAAAACTTGTTTGTTACTCCTGCCATAAGGGTTTCATTACTGTAACAGTACTGGCAATTGGACATTTTAGTTCTATTTACTCCCACTGTAAGGGTTTCATTACTGTAACAGTAGTTACAATAATTTGTGTATGCTTATTTCCAGAGGAGTACAAAACTTGTTTGTTACTCCTGCCATAAGGGTTTCATTACTGTAACAGTACTGGCAATTGGACATTTTATTTCTATTTACTCTCACCGTAAGGGTTTCATTACTGTAGCAGTAGGCTACTGGCAATTGGACATTTTAGTCCCATATTAATAAAAACAGAAAATATTCAACTGTGAGAGAAATCAGAAACATAATATTGGAGACAGCTAGAAATAAATGGAAGTAACTGAATGAGGTCAATATTAATTTTGGTCTTCTTTATGTTAACAACTATACAAAAACTTTTAATTCAAAAGTAACAAGTTCAAATATCACTTTATGTCACATACTTTCTCCCTGTTCCCAATAAATGTATAAAGAATTGCAAAAACAGTACACACTTTGCAGTTGAAGGGGCTCAGAATTTAGATGACTGATCTACTGAGATAAGTAAAATTGCTCTCATTAGTTAGAGAGACCATTTAAGATAGAATATTCCCTTAACATCTAAGGAAGAGTAATATTGTGATATTGAAGACTAGAATATTCCCTTAACATCTAAGGAAGAGTAATATTGTGATATTGAGGACTCTGTAAATTTGTATACTATGTTTACATCTACATCTACATCCACATCTACATGGATACTCTGCAAATCACATTTAAGTGCCTGGCAGAGGGTTCATCGAACCACCTTCACAATTCTCTATTATTCTAATCTCATATAGTGCACTGAAAGAACGAACACCTATATCTTTCTGTATGAGCTCTGATTTCCCTTATTTTATTGTGGTGATTTTTTCTCCCTATGTAGGTCATTGTCAATAAAATATTTTTGCATTCGGAGGAGAAAGTTGGTGGTTGGAATGGCATGAGAAGATTCCGTCGCATTGAAAAAAGCCTTTCTTTTAATTGTGTCCAGCCCAAATCCTGTATCATTTCTGTGACACGCTCTTCCATACTTCGTGATAATACAAAACTTGCTGCCCTTCTTTGAAAATTTTGATGTACTCCATCATTCCTATCTGGTAAGGATCCCAAACTGCACAACAGTATTCTAAAAGAGGACAGACAAGTGTAGTGTAGACAGTCTCTTTAGTAGGTCTGTTACATTTTCTAAGTGTCCTGCCAATAAAACACAGTCTTTGGTTAGCCTTCCTCACAACATTTTCTATGTGTTCCTTCCAATGTAAGTCATTTGTAATAGTAATACCTAGGTATTTAGTTGAATTTACAGATTTTAGATTAAACTGATTTATCATGTAACCAAAGTTTAACGAATTATTTTAGCAGTCATATAGATGACCTCACACTTATCATTATTTAGGATCAACTCCCAATTTTTGCACCATTCAGATACCTTGTCTAAATTGTTTTGCAATTTGCTTAGATCTTCTGATGACTTTATTAGTCAGATTGTCTCCCAAATAGTTTATATAGATAAGGAACAGCAAAGGGTCTATCACCTTACCTTGGGGAATGCCAGAAATCATTTCTGTTTTACTCAATGACTTTCCATCAATTACTACAGACTGTGACTTCTCTGACAGGAAATCACAAATCCAGTCACATAACTGAGATGATATTCCATAAGCATACAATTTCACTACAAGCCACTTGTGTGGTACAGTGTCAAAAGCCTTGCAGAAATCCATAAATATGGAACTGATCTGAAATTCCTTGTCAATAGCACTCAACACGTCATGTGAATAAAGAGCTAGTTGTGTTTCACAGGAACAATGTTTTCTAAACCCATGTTGACTGTATGTCAATAGACAGTGTTCTTCAAGGTAATTCATAATGTTTGAACACAATGTATTTTACAAAATCCTGCTGCATATAGACATTAATGATATGGGCCTGTAATTTACTGGATTACTCCTACTACCTTTCTTGAATATTGGAGTGACCTGTGCAATTTTCCAGTCTTTGGGTATGGTCTTTTGTCAAGCGAACAGTTGTCTATGATTGTTAAGTATGGAGCTAATGCATCAGCATACTTTGAAAGCTACCTAATTGGTATACAGTCTGGACCAGAAGACTTGGTTTAATTAAGTGATGTAAGTTGCTTCGCTACTCCAAGGATATTTACTTCTATGTTACTCATGTTGGCAGCTGTTCTCAGTTCAAATTCTTGAATATTTCCTTCATCTTCTTTTCTGAAGGCATTTTGAAAGGCTGTGTTTAGTAACTCTGATATGGCACCACTGTTTACGATAGTATCTCCATTGCTATTGTGCAGAGAAGGGATTGATTGTTTCTTGCTGCTAACGTACTTTACATATGACCAGAATCTCTTTGGATTTTCTGCCAGGTTTTGAGTCAAAGTTTTGCTGCGGAAACTGTTACTCGTATAAGCATCTGCCATTGAAGACTGTGGTAAATTTTGAGCTTCTGTAAAAGATCGTCAATCTTGGGGATTTTGTGTCTGTTTAAATTTGACATGTTTGTTTCGTTGTTTCTGCAACAGTTTTCTACCCCAATTTCTGTACCAAGGAGGATCAGCTCCATCATTTGTTAATTTATTTGGTATAAATCTTTCAGTTGCTCTCAATAATATTTCTTCGAATTCAAGACACATCTGTTCTACACTTACTTTATTAATTTGGAATGAGTGGAGACTGTCTCTCAGGAAGGTGTCAAGTGAATTTTTATCTGCTTTTTTGAATAGGTATATTTTTCGCTTATTTTTGAAGGATTTTGTGATTACAATTTTGAATCTTGTTACAACAACCCTTTGTTCACTAATCCCTGTATCAGTTTTGATGCTCATTATTAACTCATGATTATTTGTTGCTAAGAGGTCAAGTGTGCTCTCAGAACCATTTACCATTTGCATGGGCTCCTGAACTAACTGTTCGAAATAATTTTCAAGGAATGTGTTTAGCACAGTTTTGGATGATATTTTATGTGTACCTCTCGAATTAAGCAAGTATTTTCGCCAACATATTGAGGGTAAATTAAAGTCACCACCAACTATTATCATATGAGTCGGGTATGTGTTTGAAATCAAACTCAAGTTTTCTTTGAACCTTTCAGCAACTGTATCATCTGAATTGGGAGGTCGGTAAAAGGATCCAATTTTATTCTGGCTGCCAACAATGGCCTCTGCCCATAGTATCTCACAGGAAGTATCTACTTCAATTTTGCGACAAGATAAACTACTTCTAACAGAAACAAACATGCCACCACCAACCGTGTTTAGTCTATCCTTTCAGGACACCATTAGGTTCTTCACAAAACTTTCAGCTGAGCTTATATCTGGTTTTAGCCAGCTTTCAGTGCCTATAACGATTTGAACATCAGTGCTTTCTATTAGCAATTGGAGCTCTGGTACTTTCCCAACACAGCTACAACAATTTACAACTGTTATACCAATGGTTCCTGTATCTACATTCTTCCTGTGTTTGGCCTGCACCCTTTATGACTGAAGCCCTTCTTGTGTTTTCCCGAGACCCTCTAACCTAAAAAAACGCCCAGTCCACGCCACACAGCCCCTGCTACCCGTGTAGCTGCCTCCTGTGTATAGTGAACACCTGACCTATTCAGCAGAATCCAAAAGCTCACCACCCTTTGGTGCAAGTTGAGGAATCTGCAGCCTACACAGTCGCAGAACCATCTGAGCCTCTGATTCAGACCCTCCACTCAGCTCTGTACCAGAGGTGCACAATCGGTCCTGTCGACTATGATGCAAATGGTCAGTTCTGATTTCATCTTGGAAGCAAGAATTGCAGCCTTTACCACTCCCATTAGCCAACTGAAACCAGACAAAACCTCTTCTGATCCAGAGTGACACACATCATTGGTACTGACGTGAGTGACCACCTGCAGTTGGCTGCACCCTGTGCTCCTCATAGCATCCGGGAGGACCCTTTCCACATCTGGAATGACTCTACCTGGTATGCACGCAGAGTGCACATTGGTTTT
Source organism: Schistocerca cancellata (assembly GCF_023864275.1). Classification (NCBI taxonomy): domain Eukaryota; kingdom Metazoa; phylum Arthropoda; class Insecta; order Orthoptera; family Acrididae; genus Schistocerca; species Schistocerca cancellata. The sequence continues at coordinate 909,538,972 of NC_064626.1, read as the reverse complement.
CTTTCCCTTCTTGTCAGCCAAGTCCCTAAGGGGCCCCATAATGTGCCTATCATTGGAGCTCCCAACTACCAATAATCCCACCCTCTGTGATTGCCCATATCTTGCAGGCTGAGTGGTTTCCTCTGAAACAGGACAGGTGACAGCATCTGGCTCAGTGACAGTGTTAGCCATGGACAGCACCTGGAACCTGCTTGTCAGACAAACCAGGGAGGCCTTATGTGCGACTGACTAGGAAGTCTTTCACCACCAGCTTCACCCAGGTGTGACCTCCCACTTGACCACAGGTGAGGGGTCAACCTGAGTGCAAGCAGTAACTGGGTTGGGCACTGGTGAGGACCGATCAGAGGACTCAGAGATGCTAGACATCCTTTGGATCCCCATGGTCAGCCCACAATAGTGGTGCTCATCCACTGCAGCCTCAAGCTGTGTAACAGAAGCCATCACAGCCTGAAGCTGAAAGTGAAGTGTCACCAACTCAGCTTGCATCTGCACACAAAAATTGGAGTCCCTGTCCATACTAAAGTCTGTGGAAAACTAAACTATGCAGATAAATTGACTATCAGCATGTGCTGTGCAATTCTACTGTAGATGATGACAAAAACACAGAAACTGTTTCTAATAATATGCAGATATTCAGAAACCTAGCTATCAAAGCACAAAGGTGAAACTAAATAATTTGCCCATGATTGGCAACATTTTATATGTCACAAAATTGGTTTACTTTCTGATGCAAAGGAAAACATGAGAACTGTGGTTATTAGATATTAAATTTACATGCAGAAACTCAAGAAACTAAATTGTTAAAGCACAGATGATATTATACAATTCTCTCCTGGTTAGGGACTCATAAATGTCACAAAATTAGTTTCTTCCCTACTGTTGTGTCTGTCTCGGTCGACTAGTACTGCCTGACTAAATTATTTAATGTGTTTGGCTTTTTACAAGTTTTTACAGTAGTTTGGGTGGTGCATTCTTTGTGAAATCTTAATTGTATTCCTAGTTTCATAGCAGTAAACATGCACACGTCACTTTCAACACTTTCTAGAATCAGTATTGGAATTTTTGCATGCATGCTTCAAATATTTTATTGGCCTTTTTGCAAGGCATTTGCTACTGTGTGGATACACAAATTTTTACTTTGATATTATCTGTAATTTGTTAAACTGGGATCAGTTTTGACATTTTTGAGTGAAGAATCTTTGTACTTAATATCTTACTATATCTGATGTGCTGAAATTATTCCACTGGTATTTATGGTATGAATTCAATATATCCTGTACCAGCCTGTTCAAGGAACTGGCAATACTAACATACTTATTCCTCTACAAAATTTGTCATAAATAATGTATCACTCTTTTGATCTGATAGCTCAGTTCTTGGAATCAGTGTTAGAAATAAGAATCAGCTACATTAAAATTTAAAGTCACTTACTTTATTTAGCAATGCATATTTTCAAGAAATTGTCAGCAAATAAAGAAAGCTGAGCCACTAAAAAATATCAGTTTAAGAGGCACCTAAGAGATTTACTGTTGGTCAACCCTTTCTATTCCATAGGAAAATTTCTTAGTGGAATCTACTGATGTCTACACAGTTTTTGAAAGGTTGACAACCAGCACCATTATCATTTACTTCAATGCTGCCCATAAAGTTACTATTAATTTACTTTTGTATTAGGTTTTCAGATCTGTTCCAGTCTGTCCTTGCTAGTGAAGAACTTTAGAGGAGTTATTAATTTTTTTGTATTTTCAAAATGGTGATAAATGGTTCAATTTTTAAGGGTAAGAATGTTTGGCTCAGAAGTGGCTGGTCAGAAGACTGTGATCTGTGGCACAAAAATAGAAAATTTGACGCATTGACTGCTCTGTATTACAAAAAATTACAAAATTTCTTTTACCTCATTGTTTTGGTTTTTTTACTTCTGGCACATCAAACATTCTAACATAAAGCAGACATCTCATGAATAACAAAATGTAGGTGGACCACAATGCTTTCAGATAGTTTGAAACTTCTCAGTCTCTTTTGCCAACTTAATGTCAAGACAGAATATTCAAGATATGTTAAATACTCAAGAAGCAAATTGGCTAATTTTAAGAAACAAACAGCACAAAAAATGAGATAAAACATATGTTCTAATATTTTTCTGATACATGGCAGTAAACACTTTGTAATGTTCCCTGTTTGTACCAAAACTCACAGTCCTATGATAAGCCACTTTTGAGCTACACTATTTTCTCCTTAAAAATTATATGATAAATAGTCATTTCTGAAACAAGGCAGAATAAAACGAATTTTACATGAAAGTAAATTGGAAATAACTTTATGTGCAGCTTAGAGATAAATGATATTAGATGATGGTTTTAAATTTTTTCCATCATTGCATTATTATTGATAATGTCAAATAAAATTAGAGTTGTGGCAAATCTGACTTCTGCACATATTCAGTGCCGTAATGTGAACAATACAAATAAGTATTGTAAACCAATTTCTGTTTCATAATGTGTGTCTGTAATAGCCCAAGAGTTGTAAATTGCACTTCAGTGTATATGCTACTCATTCATATGACTGATAGTTTGTTGTTGCCTTCAGAGATACTGAAATTATATTTCCAAAGCTTTCTTTTTATTTCATTTCAAGAAGAACTACTTCCTGTACAATCTCAGGAAGGAAAATTAATATTTCTTTTTTTATAAATGTGTATTATGTATTCTTGTTTTATGGCATTTTCTACATCCTTGAGAATTTCTCACTGTGAATATATTGAATGAAAACTACCTTTAATCTTTTGTGGTAAATTTTTTTCTTTGGTGAGTCTTTTTCCTAGAACTGTATAGCTGTCTTGGAGAGTTGTAAATTTCACTTTTTTAACTTAAATACTATTTTACTGCACTCCAGTAATTTCATCCTTGCCCCTGGTGATGATTACAATTTTTTTGTGTGACTCCATTTTACATATCTCACATTTCAAAAAATAACTATCAGTTATGAGTATTAAATTTATTTTGCATTTTGCAATATTTGTTATGAAACCAGTAATCACTGCTTCTACTTTGTACACCACTTCTCAGGATATTGCTACATAAAAAATGGTACATATGTCCTCAATTTTAAGTTTATCCTGTTGAAGGTTTTATGCTCTTGCCTTTCTCCAACTTTTGAGCTCAATTACCCAGTCAGTTATGGTAGGACCTGTAGTTTAATGTGGTCTCTGAAAGATGATGAAATTTTGCATTCCTCCCATTAAAAAAATCATTGCCAGAAGTGAAAATGTCAGAAAGAGACAGAAGAAATTCTATAACTGTAGTTTCACACATAACTTGGGCAATTCCTATTAACTTTATCTTCATATTTAAATGATACATTTTCACCTACTTATGTGAATAATTCCATATTCAACTTGAGGTGTTATACAGAAATGAAAAATGAAAGATTGCTATGCTTCTAGGGTGTACCTCAATCATTATGTTAACATCAGCATTGTGATCCAAGAGAGTTTTGCAAATCAGGACCATTTCATTGCATGGCTTTTGTAAAGCCACTACATGCAGTGGAGTCAGTTCAGCACCCTGCAAGAAAGGGATAAGTTTTGATGTTATCAGTACACATTTAAAAATTGAGAAGTAACAATGCTACTGTACAGTTCACTTTATTTTGCTTGACAATAAATCTGAATAAATATTATTCAGTAACATACATGTGCCTCAGACAAATGAGGGTGGTTAACTTACACAAAATGCAATATCATGGACAGTAAACAAGGGTGGCTTCTACAGTCCTACTTCATAGTTAGGAAGCAGCTAAGTCCTCACAGCAGTTAACATGTACTGTATTATTATTCTGCCAAACAATATCTGTAATGTCCCCCCCCCCCTCTCATAAAAAAAGAAAGAGAGAGAGAGAGAGTCAATTACTACTGTTTTTAGAGCAAAATTGCTCACCAAAATGTAGATGTTGGATACATACAACAAGGCACATTTATAAGTAGAGGCTTCTTTTTTAGTTGTTTAGGAAACATACTGGTAATAGTTAAGGATATCAGAAATATCACAGCAATAATCAACCAGGACCCCAGAACAAGTGAGTATTAACAAATAAGTGACACTAATAATGTTTTTTGTATCAGACAAGATTTGAAAGTTCACTCAAAGAGGAAAAGTACTAAAATAACTATCAAAAACGTAAATAAATGTTAAGAAAAGGAAAGTAAATGTAAAGTAGTCCATTCCATGATTCTAATTGGTTACCTTAAAAATACATACTGTCTGATAAAAACTGGAAAGCACCCAGAAGCATAGAAGGAAATGAAATGAAACTTCATGGGTCAACAGGGCATGTGATGTTACTTTGGTAGTTACAAAATCAAATCAAATTTACAAAGAACTTGGCAATGTGATCACATTTAGCAGTAACATTTTCCACCCCTTCTGCCCCATATGCATGCATTGATTTGGTGGGAAAGGGTGTTGTAAAGCCATTGTATCCTCTTCTGTGGTGAACTGACCCATAAATGTTGTAACTGGTCATTGATACCTTGGATACTGATACTGGGACAGAGCTGACATCTCAGCTAGTTCCACACATAATCTATGGGGGCAGATCTGAGGTTCTTTCTGGCCACAGAATTATCTCAATATCAGACATGTAGTTCATACAGACATGTGAGATCTATGACTAGTTTAGTCATGTTGAAATATAGCACCTCAATACTGTTGCAGGAAGAGTAACGCAAGAAGGCAAAGGATGTCTGTGGCATACTGTTGTTCCATAAGAGCCCTCTCAGTTACTACAAGCCAAAACCTGAAGTCATACACGAGGCTCTCCACACCATGATGCTATGAGAAACACTGCTGTGCATTCCACAACACTGAAAGACTGGGACATCTACTCAGGTCACCACCATGTTCACCAACAGTATTTCATTCCATCCTGGATTTTCCATTGTTTGCATTCCATCCTGGATTTTTCACTGTTCCATATTCACCAACAATGGTCATGTGGGGTAGTGCACAGCCATGAATCATTGCTGAACAGAATGCACTGTTTTTCAGTAGTCCAGTGATGGTACTGCTCCAGATGCAGCCATCTGTATTGTAGTGTTAATTCCAACCCATACATGGGATGGTAATTTGGTAGCCCAGTTTCTGCTTGTCTGTGACAAATGCTGCATGATCACATGTGACACAAAATGTTGCAGCGAGTCCACTACATGGTCTTGGAGGGTAGGCAGACTTGTGAAGGGGTTAAGATGTGTATCATACATGATACAAAAATATGGTTAGTGTGAATTACTCCTTGCTACTCCATAAACTGGATAAGTATGGAATCAGGGGCACAGTATTAGAATGGTTTAAATAATATCCAACCAACCGAAGACAAAGAGTGGTTATAACATCAGAGAGAGGAACTTATACTTCAAAATGGAAAACCATTTCACAAGGAGTACCCCAAGGTTCTGTCTTAGGTCTCATTCTGTTTTTGTTGTACATAAATGATCTGCCACTTAATATTGAGTGTCACTCAGTTTTATTTGCAGATGACACATCTTTAATCACTGAAAGTAACATTACAAATCAAATTCCACAAACTGCATTAAATACTCTAGAAAACTGGTTTGATTTAAATGGGTTAAAATTAAAGATGGAAAAAAACTCAGTTAATGCACTTGGGGGAAAACAAAATGATATTCAGGTCAGTCACAGAAACCAGGATTTACAGGAAGCTAGCTCTGTGAAATTCCTAGGAATGCAACTAGATAAAAATCTATCATGGGGGTCACATATACAGTACCTTGCAAATAAATTACCTAGCATATGCAATATAGATATTGTACAATGCTACCAGTATGGGCATAAGAAAAGTAGTATATCACAGCTACTTTGAGTCAGTAATAAGATATGGAATTGTATTTTGGGGTACCTCAAACCATATGTGTCAAATACTAAAACTTCAGAAAACCATCATTAGAAATATGCACAATGTAGGGCGAAGAAAATCCTGTCACACACTCCTAAAAAATCTGAGTCTACTAAGTGTTCCCTCACTATACATATATGAGCTGATTATCTTTGTACACAGTAACCCTTATTTATTTGTAGCAAATCATTTACAACATGATTACAACACCAGAAATCAAAATAATTTTATGCTGCCCACCGACCGTTTAAAACTTTACGCTCAAACTCCACATAATATGGGTATGAAAATTTATAACAAAGTGAAAGGAAGCATAAATTTAGAAACACTGAAAAAAATTCTTATATGAGAAACTAGTGCAGAAATGTTACTATTCATAAATGACAACTTGCAGGAGAGAGCAAATACTTAGGACTGTTAATCTTAAAAGTGTGTTACTTTTGAAGAAAAATTATTAACTGATTAATTAAGTAATTATTCAGTAATGTATATTATATTACTGGTATTAGAAGGAAAATTGTAACCAGTTTTTGTATTTTGATGAGTCTCCTTTACATTTAAGTCAATGGCTCGAAATTGTGTTATGACACAATAAACTTCTACTTCTACTTCTACTGGGCATTGGTTAATGTGGACAACAAACTGAATAAGGAAGGAGGGGGGAGATTAGAAAAGTGGGCATCACCTGTGATTAATTGGCTAATAATGAAGTTTTGAACACATGGAGCAAAACTGAAGGCTGTCCAACAAAGGATCTTTATACCAACAGTGATGATGCACTACCAATAATGATAGACTGGATCTAATGAAAGTGAGGAGGGCTTTACATCTACAACCAGGGACATCAAAAGGGAAAGATAAGTACAAAATATTTGAGAAGTTAATTTGTTTGTAGACTTGTGTGCTTGTTAGCAAAATGAATAGGGACAAAAGCAAAAGAGAGGTAGAAACTGAAGCTACAGGATCCAGTCAGGACATGTGTGAGCCGATTCAAATCATAGACAATAAAGAAACAGTAAAGACTGATGTTTTGCAGTTAATTTTGACAAAATTATGGGGAAATGAAGGCAGATATCAATAGCAAATTTGGTGCAGTTAATTACGAGGTAAATGAAATAAGAACAGATAACAATAGCAAAATTACTTTACAATTAAACATCTTGAAAACTGCAAACATTAGTGAAATGGATAGGGCACAATATAAAATAGGTCCACTTAGTGATCAAGTTTCAGGGTTAGAAAATAGATTGTCAGAGGGGTTAAGAAGTGTGAATGAAAAAGTTGATGGCTTAGAAAATGAATTTATTGATTTAGAAAATGTGTTTGTAGATGAGTCAATGAAACAATTAAAGAATCTTGATGACATCAGAGTTGAACAGAAGGCTGTAGTGGAAAAACTGTGTGAGTTGGGAGGTACCAGCCAATAAAACATTGCCACTCTAAATAAAAAAAATTAAATGTAGAAAAATATGCAAACTAATGCAACTTTTATGGATCAAAAAAATTCAGCAGTTCAGGAAAGTTGTAATAACAAAAATCTGTGTACGAACAATGCTACTGTGTGGTCCAACACTCCTATCAAAATATTCTCTCAGATGATTTATATACAGTGGATTTTCTGAACCTCTGCAGAGATAGCTTTGTGTCAGGCATGAATGGCAGTAAAAAAAAATAAATTTGAGGATAAATTTATTGAAGGCAAAGCCCTGTCATGGCTAAATTTAAATTCAAGTCAGTGGGAAACATATCAGAGTTCCAAGAAAAGTTTTTTAAATAAATTTTGGTCATAAGCAGAAAAGAGGAGAATCAAAAGTGAATTTGTGAATAGGGATGGCACTTTGGGAGTTTTGTAAGAACAAAATTAAAATATTAGCACATGTTGACAAACCATTTGATGAAAAGACCTTGATTGATGCACTTAAAAGGAGATTACAAGAAAGGCAGCAGTGGGACTTTGTATGTGGACCTGATGATTGTCTTGAACAATTATTCTTTGTGTTCACAGAAACCACAATGGTAGTAATTACAGAAACAGAGATAATGGTAACTTCTATCAGGATCAAAGTGTCAATAGAGAGAGGAATCCTGAATATCAGCAGGATAAGAATAATGGGGGTAGCCATAACCATTTTAATAGAAGAAACAATCATAGAAGTAACTACTCAGGAAATGGCAGTTCATCTCTATGAAGATCCACAGTTTTGGGACAAGGAAACACAACAAGCACAGACTCCCAAGTTACACGTGCAATTAGACAATAATAACAGTGATATAGAACATATATCTGAAACTGAACAGAAGGAATGAATATCTGATTTCTCATTAAAATTTTGATCAAAAGTTTTGAGATACTCTTTTCATTCACTTACGTCATATGGTATTATATTTTGGAGTAATTCTTCCCATTCTAAAAGGAAAGAAACAAGCAGCTTGGGCAATAAGGGGTGTAAGTTCACGAACTTCTTGTCGACCGCTGTTCATGTGTCTGGGTATTTTGACATTGTCCTATCATTATTTATATTCCATACTGTCATTTCTTGTTAACAATATTAGCTTATTCCAAGAATAAGCAACTTTCACTCAGTTAATACTCAGCAGAAATGAAACCTGCATATGGATCGGACTTCCTTAACTCTTGTGCAGAAAGGTGTGCCATATACTGTTGCATCCATTTTCAATAAGCTACCACTAGAATCCAAAAATCTTAGCAGTAACCCATGCACTTTCAAATCTAAACTGAAGAGTTTCCTCATGGGTCACTCCTTCTGTTTTGAAGAGGAGTTCCTTGAAAAATTAAGCTGATTCTTGTTGTATTGTTGATTGTGTTTACTTAAACTCACGGCTTAACTTTATTTGGGTTCATAAATATTTTATTTTTATCTGTTATTACTTTTATGTTGTAATTCCATGTACTGACATGTTCAATGACCTTGGAGATTTGCTCCTCAATTTCATCCTATGGAACTTGATCTGTAAACAATAAATACATAAATAAAAAATACATTAACTATGGTATAGGTGATAATCAAAAACCAGAATGCAAGAGTAGTAAGAGTTTTGATATAGTATGTACTAATGATTTCTTCTCTTGGTAGGAAAACAGTGTTACTGGTGTGTGTAAAACAGGTGACGACAGTATTGGATCTGAATTATGTGATATTTTTTATGTAGATGTGAATTAGTGCTGTGAAATAACTGAGATTGGTAAGCCTGACATTGGTGGCTTGTTGAAAATGAATGTAGATGAGGTAAGTGACTTTGATGGTTTCAAGATTTGTATTGTTAGTGATGTTGTTGATGAAGTAATTTTGGGGGACTGTGATGATGCTAAGTATCAGGTATTTGTGGAGTTTAATAATAATGAAGTTTCAGACTTATTTGTAAATGATGTTGACAAGACAAGTAAGATAAGCGATGTACATGATGTTGTAAGTGAGGGTCATGGAATATCACTTTCTGCACTTCCCAGAGGGAAATATGCTGGCTCCAACTGTTTAATATGTACACAAATGACCAACCTGTAGCATCCAATAACAGGAGCTTCTTGAATGCCAATAACTTTGCCCTAGCTATCCAGAGCATAAATTTGAAATCAGTGGAGAACACCCTCACAAATGCTCTTAAACAACTACAACACAAACCAACTTAAAGTAATTCCTCAAAGATGCAAGTGTGGGATTTTTATTTGAGAAATTGGTAAGCTGCCTAGACACAAACTAGAGATAGTATGGTCAGATGTCAAACTGGAAATTGAGAGACCCCAAAATATCTAGGAGTGACACTTGATGGATCTCCAACTTTCAAAAAGTGCTGCCTAAGCTTCATGTCAAAAGTTTCCACAAGGAATGATCTTCAGTGGAAACTGAATGAATCACAATGGTGTAGTCAATCTGAAACTATTCAAATTTCTGCAATGGCAATATGCTATTCTATGGCAGGGTATGCATGTCCAGTATGGTATAATTTAACACATGCCAAACAAGTGGACATAGCTTTCAGTGAGATCTGCAGAGTGGTAACAGGATTCTTGAAATCCATTGCAGTCAAATAAGCTTTACTACCTTCCAGGAATATGACCGCCACCTGTTCAAAGACAAATAGCAGAAAATGAAGAAGGAAAAGAAGTGGAGCCATGGAGGACTCATCCTCTGTATGGGCAAGAGTCATACCCACAACAACTGAAATCAAGGAGGAGTTTCCTCAGTAAATTGTCAGTACTTTGAAGTGCTGCTGAAAAAGCTAGGTTGAAGCTATGGAAGGCTACAACCTAGCTTTCTTGTGGGCAGAAAATTCTTTCTGAAACTGTACTTAGAGGTTATGATAATAAATGGACAACTTGGAAATGCCCGAAAAGACTGAGATGTAGAACTGGCAAGTCAAAGATTAATTTGGCAAGCACACTGTGGAAGCTCATGTTCACTGGGACTGTGTAAGATACTTGATTGTTCATCATAAGCTTCAATGGTGATTGTGTTCAGCTTCCTGCACAGAAGATAAACTGCATCAAGTAAAAAAAATGCTTTGAAAGTGGCCAAGTTTTGAGCAAAAGTAATATAGTCACAACTGTGTATAATAACTTTGTTTCTAATATAAGAATAAATAAATAAACTGAATCCAAATACATATAATATAGGTACTTAAATATGAAATAGTTGACTTTTTTATGAGTATGTGTTTTTATGTAATTATCAGCTAACACAGCAGTGCTTCACAATTCTTCACAATTGATAAATACGTATGGGAATAATATATATATATCCCACTTTCCTTCTCCCACCTCTCTGTACATCTAGTCTCCTTCTCTTTGCCCATCTCCTCCTCCTCCCCCCTCTCTCACTGTCGATCTCCTCCTCCCCCTCCCCCTCCCCCCACCAAATCTCCCTCTATCTCCTTCTCACCCCTCACTTTGTCCATCTCCTCCATCCCTCCTCTCCCTGTTCATTATTTTCCACAGCCGTTCTCTGTGTTGCCAGCCGGGGTGGCCGAGTGGTTCTAGGCACTCCAGTCTGGAACTGCGCGACCGCTATGGTCACAGGTTCAAATCCTGCCTTGGGCATGGATGTTTGTGATGTCCTTAGGTTACTTAGGTTTAAGTAGTTCTATGTTCTACAGAACTGATGACCTCAGATGTTAAGTCCCATAGTGCTCAGAGCCATTTGAACCATTTGAGCCGTTCTCTGTGCATTTCTTCTTCCTATCTCTCTCTCAGGAATTGAACTTTTGATGAATTATTGCAAATGAAACCTCAATTTGGAAATGACATCACTTACAATGAACAGATAAATTGTTTGGGATGATTGATATAAGGGGTACAGGAGAGACCCATCCAGCTGCTGGATCTCTGAGGATAGTAGCTTCAATGATACTGTTTCTCATATTTTTAATCAGTCAATGGATAGGACTGCAAACTTGCAGATGATTCAGGTTCAACCATGGTATTCTAATCGTAAGTTGATTAGTTATAAATACAACATTCCTCTTTCCTCTTAAACCAGACTGTGACAAAGAAGACAGAACAGCACACTGCTATGTGTTCAATTTTTGTTTAAAATTATGTATGATGAGGAAGAATATACATGGAAATAACAATTTGTCTAATGGTTTAAATGCCCTGACATATAAATTAAAACTGACTGAGAGAAAGAACATGATTTGCAAATGACATCACTTAATATTAAATGGATAAATTGATCAGGATGATAATATAAGGGGTACAGGAGAGACCTCTCCAGCTGCTGTATCTCTGACGATAGTAGCTTCAATGACAGTTTTAACAGTAAGTCTGTAGACTGTTATTTTTTTAATAATAATAATAAAAAAAAACATATAGGGGAATGTGGGATAAGATGACGAAGTGGGTATGATGACAAACACGGTATTTCTCCAACTAATTCATAGAAACCAGCACCTCTCCATGCAGTTTCTGAGATCCAGACAATTGGTTACAAAGTCCACTTAATGGTAATTCGAGAGTGATTGTTTAAAAAGCAGTTAAACAAATCTGTGTCTTTTCTGTGCATTTGTAATTTTTGGACTTGACAGCCTAACGAATTACTCATGTGTCGTGTGCTGTTTACACTTTTCCATAAACTATTCTCAAAATACAATGAGAACAATGTATGGTGAAGATAGTCAATGATAAACTAGAGTAATAATAATAGAGTTCAAAATGGAAATGACAGTGTGGGGTGAGATGACAAATGACAGCATGTGTAAGATGATGAGAAATTGGTTAGTTCATCATCTTACCAGACATATTTTGGAAGGACATTTTTTATTAATAGCTTTTACCATTATTTCCTAATTAATTTCAAAACTCAGTTTTATATGCATTTTTTATATTTTAATTCCTAATTTATGGCTGTTCATCTATTAATGTTTTAGATATTATAAACATAATTCCTAGAAACTGCACCAGTAAATGTGATGGGGGAAATGAAATAAGGAGGTAATGAATGCAGCTATTGGTGAAGTAAGAGATAAAATCTTTACTGTAAATACAGCAGCAAATAAACACAATTTGCCAGAGCCAGCACTATGGATATAAGTGAAACACAGATGTGGCCTCAAAGGGGAAGCTGTAAGTGGGATACTGTAATACAATTTTTTTAAAAGAAATACCTCAAGAAATAATACATCTTAAAATTTGTGGATAAAACTTCTATTTGTTTTAGGAGTGTCCTAGAAACTTAGGAAGATTTAAATTCACATTTATTTACCATCAAATAGAAGAGCTGCCACAGTGTTGTTGTTGTTGTGGTCTTCAGTCCTGAGACTGGTTTGATGCAGCTCTCCATGCTACTCTATCCTGTGCAAGCTTCTTCATCTCCCAGTATCTACTGCAACCTACATCCTTCTGAATCTGCTTAGTGTATTCATCTCTTGGTCTCCCTCTATGATTTTTACCCTCCACACTGCCCTCCAATGCTAAATTTGTGATCCCTTGATGCCTCAAAACATGTCCTACCAAACGATCCCTTCTTCTAGTCAAGTTGTGCCACAAACTTCTCTTCTCCCCAATCCTATTCAATACCTCCTCATTAGTTACGTGATCTACCCACCTTATCTTCAGCATTCTTCTGTAGCACCATATTTCGAAAGCTTCTATTCTCTTCTCGTCCAAACTAGTTATCGTCCATGTTTCACTTCCATACATGGCTACACTCCATACAAATACTTTCAGAAACGACTTCCTGACACTTAAATCTATACTCGAAGTTAACAAATTTCTCTTCTTCAGAAACGCTTTCCTTGCCATTGCCAGTCTACATTTTATATCCTCTCTACTTCGACCATCATCGGTTATTTTACTCCCTAAATAGCAAAACTCCTTTACTACTTTAAGTGTCTCATTTCCTAATCTAATTCCCTCAGCATCACCCGACTTAATTTGACTACATTCCATTATCCTCGTTTTGCTTTTGTTGATGTTCATCTTATATTCTCCTTTCAAGACACTGTCCATTCCGTTCAACTGCTCTTCCAAGTCCTTTGCTGTCTCTGACAGAATTACAATGTCATCGGCGAACCTGCCACAGTATGTAATTGATTTTGATAAAAGGGCATTTAGGTAACAGATAGACAATTTGGGAAATAGTTGTTTTGTATGCAGAAAAACTAGGAGTATGCCATCAGTTAAATAAAGATGAGGATGCCATTGGAAAAGACCTCATAGAGTATTTTCAAAACATCTGAAAACTAGCTCTGCGAAAGCCAGAGACAAATACAAGAGCTCAGCTCATGACCTTCAGTAGAGTTAATGTAGCGAAATTTTATGGAACACTTAAAGAATTTAGACTAAAGTGTTTGCTCAAAGCCCAGAATATCTATAACACTGATGAAGAGGGGTTTCAACAGTGTCAATGAAAACTCCTAAAGTAATCTCACCCATTCCCAATCCCAACATGTGATTTAAGTTTTTTATGCTGAACAAAGAGTAAAAGTCATGGATTTATGTGGTATGAGTGTTACTGGGACCTACTTTCACATGGTAAGGATGAATTCTGATCTTTCTTTAAATGGGGCACCATCAGGCACCTTTGGAGTGCCTCGTGGCTCAGGGTGGATGACTGCTCAAAATTATACAAAGCTCTTAGAACACTTTACCAGTCATGCTCACTCAAGCAAACAAACTTCACTTCTAATTACAATGGAATATCACATGTGACTTTGAAGTCCATTGACTTTTTTAGGAATAATGGGATATATAAACTAGGATTAAGTCACAGGTTGAAGGCACTTGATGTGTCTTTCTGTGGTTTACTGAAGACTGCCTATTCTCAAGGCTGCAGAGCTTGTTTGATACCTAACACAGGAGCCATGATCGCAATCCAAGAGGTAGCCATTAGCCATATGAGGCAAAGAATACCTCAGAGTGAGTACGATCCAGACTGCTATCAATGGGTTCAGAGTGTGACGAAGAAAGCAGGAAAATTTTAATTCCCCTCTTGTTTTCCCATCTGCCTCCTTAAATTGGTTTTGTTACTTTTAACTATTTACAATTAGCATACGTGAATATAATCTACATTTTTCGTGAAAGAGAAAGATTAGCCCTTAGTTTTAAATAACATAACACCAGAACTGACTTTGTGATTAGTTTTACATATGTAATTGATTTTCTAATTTATTTTCTTATATGGTGAAGTAAGTGATTGTTTTGTAACTTAAATTCTGTTGTTGACATGCAAACAAGTATAAATTCTGTAGTAATTGTAAACATTAGGAAGATGAAGTACTAGTAACCTTAAAGTATCTATTTAGCTCTATTCAAAAACATGTTAGCAAAACCAGCCCTTCATTAATTCCAAAGTAGTTAACAGTTTTGTCAAAGTATTGTTTACATAACTATATTTGTTAATTTCATGATTTAAACAAATAATTTGGCATAACCCTCATAGTATAAGAAACTGCTAAAAAGAACCAATTTTTCGATGTATTCAGTTAATTTAATGAGTTAAGTTTTAAGTGAGCTGCATCAAACCAGTCTCTGGACTGAAGACCACAACAACAACACAGGTTTCAATTGTAATTTCTGTAAATTTAACTTCAAACAATGTGGACTTTCAGAACCGATTATTGTGATGATGTATAAGGGTGTGATTTTGGTCACGAGACAGTCAGTTCACAGGCGAGTTTCAGACGAGTAACATGTGCTGGTTAGAACAATAATAATGCTTCAGTTTAACTGTGAAATAAGTGTTAAACAATTAGGCCATGTGTAAAAACCAATGACAGTGACTGCTCCATATGCACCGGGTTATTCTCCAAGAACTGTGAACTTTGTAGTTAGGTTTTATTGCTCGTAGCTGTTCAACAGTAAAATATCGTACAAGTATTTGAAGTTTTAGTTGCAACTATTAATGAGGCTTATGAAAACTTTAAACAATAGTGCACTGGCCATATAACTGTGTAGTATTGGGTGTTGTGCAAAGTGAAATTTAAAGTACTGTGAAATGCAACTGCGCACCTGTCTGCTATATGATTGACAGTAGTGTGTGTTGGAATCCACAACTCATTTTTCAGCCAGTGTAGCAATGTAGAACATTGAGACAACATCAATCAACGAATAAATAAAAGCAGAAGGAACTGCCACAAGAGTTACTGGCGCTGAGCCTCAAGACAGGAACATTTTTACACATGATGACTTTCAATTTCATACACCACTGACCTTGTTAAAAACAATCGACAGGTTGCTCTTGCCACTGGTCAGCAGCTCATTCCCTTAGCCCTTCCTCCAGACCCCCAAGATGCCAGCAACCCCATCTCCACAGCCTACCATTTCCTCAGCTGTTCCTCCACAGCCATTAAATTCCTGAACACTTCCTCCACAGCTCACTTCCAATGGCCAGCAAAAAAACAGCCAGGAGACAAAGAAAGAAAATATATTCTTGCCCCCTTTTTGGAAGTCATGTGAAATGAGTTCTTGAAGACAAGAAGGGAGAATTACTATCCCTGAATGATGGGAAAGATTGAAAACAAAATCTGAAACATTATCTCAAAGAAATCCAACTGCTCCAAAGGATTGAAAATACCAGAAAAAGTAAAGAAAACTAAAGTATATCAATAGGACTACTCAACATCTGATGAGACATCACAAGAGGTTCCTTATAAGGCACACAACATTTCTAATAAGGAGGCAATGTTAGAAGAATATGAAGAAGGCTGCATTATTTGTGGTGAACATGGAAAGGAAGAGTTTTGTTATTATTGCTTCATGTGCAGATCTTGGGCACATGTTGCATATTGTCGCCGGAATGATCATGGTGCAAAAGACACACCAGGAAATGCGATTTTTGTGGGTAAGGTGTATTGGCTATCTAATTACCACTATTCTGAATTTTTGTTGTGATTAATATTTCACAGTTGAGTTTAATTATGAGCAATCCATTAGGGTCTTGCACATGCCCCACACCATTACAGAGCCTCCACCAGCTTGAACTGTCCCCTGCTCACATGTAGGCTCCATGGATTCATGAGGCTGTCTCCACACCTTTACACATCCAACCACTTGATACAGTTTGAAATCAAACTCTTCTGACTGGGAAACATGTTTCCAGTCATCAACAGTCCAGTGTCAGTGTTAATGGGCACAGGCAAGATGTAAAGCTTTGTGTCATGCAGTCATCAAGGGTACACGAGTGGGTCTTCAGCTTTGAAAGCTCTTATTGATGATGTTTCATTGAATGATTCATATGCTGAATGGTTCATATGCTGCAGCATTTTGTGGAATGGTTGCACTTCTGTCATGTCAAGAAGCAGCATTTTGTGGAATGGTTGCACTTCTGACATGTCAAGAAAATTCTCTTCAGTCATCATTGGTCCCATTTTTGTGGGGTTGTAGCAATGTCAGAGATTTGAAGTTTTACAAGATTCCAGATATTCACAGTACACTGGTGAAATGGTCATACGAGAAATTCCCCACTTCATCTACCTCAGACATGCTGTGTCCCATCATTCATGTGCTGACTGCACCAGCATGTTCAAACTCACATAAACTTGATAACCTGCAATAACTGATAAGCAGCAATAACTGATCTAACAACTGCACCAGACACTTGTTGTCTTATATAGGCACTGCCAACCGCAGCACAATATTCTGCCTGTTTACATACCTCTGTAATATCCAGGATTGGCACAAGGAAGTTATTGGTGAACTGGTGAAAGAGATGGAAATTTCACAAAATGATATAAATAAGGCTAAACTGGAAACTGAAGAACAACCTACCAAAGTGCTGTCAATGCAGCTATAAGATCATTCTATGATCCACAAGCTAGTCAGATATGAAGCTGATTTTGCTTCAAAGAAGAAATTTCTGGTCCTGACTCAGAACGCTGGTAAAAAGTGATTGAAGAAGAATTGGACTCTCATGAAGACAAGAAAGCCTGGAAGATAGTTCCTTAGAACTAACAGCCAGAGAGTTATTGACTCAAACTGGGTGTTCAAGGTTTTATGTGACACAGATTGTAAGATTACTTGGTACAAAGCACGGCTGTGCACAAGAGGTTTCAAACAGCACTATGGTGTTAACTACAATGAGATACGATATGATTCACTCAGAGTTTTCTTGGCAGTTGTCACATATAATGTTCTAGAGATGGTACAGTTTGATGTTCACACAGCATTTCTGTATTGAAGCCTTGATGAAGAAGTTTACATGGATATACCAGAGGGAGTGGTGGTTAAAACAGAGAAACCTGCAGTTTGCAAACTTCAAAACTCACTGTATGGATTTAAGCAAGCTCCTTGGTGTTGGAACAAGAAATTAATAGATATTCTTTCATACTATAGTTTTCGAGCAACTGATGCTGATCCATGTTTATTCAGTGGTGTAATCAGTATTGATGTTATCTTGTTACCATTATTTGTAGATGATGGTGTTATTGCATTGAAGTCAGTGCAAGCTCTTCATAAAGTAGTTACATCTCTAAAAGAAGTCTTTCATATTACTGTCAGTGAAGGTTATTGCTTTGTTGGAGTGGAGATTGAGCGAGATTGTGTGGGAATGAAAATGTTAATATATCAACACCAGTATACGAGAAGAATAATTGAGAAATTGGGAACATCTGAAGCGAAAGATTTAAGTGTGCCTACTGATTCCCAGGTGAGTTTGTTACCTAATGTTGAAGAGTTCAGTGGTGAAAAAGTTCCATATTGTGAAGCAGTTGCATTTCCTATGTTTTGTCAGTTATCTCTCGACCAGATATTTCATTTGCAGTTAACAGTGTGAGCAGATTTTTGAACAGCCATACTAATGCACATTGGCAAGCAGTGAAAAGAATTAACAGGTACTTAACTGAAACACCAGATTACAGTATAGAGTACTCAAACAGCAGAAGCAAAATGCAACTGGTTGGTTTTTCTGATGCTGGCTACACAGCTGACCCTCCGTCGCAAAAGTCAACAACAGGATTTGTTTTTCTTTTGGCTGGTCGTCTTGAAACGTGGATTTCTCAGAGGTAAAATGTTGTTGCTCTAAGTATAATTGAATCCAAATATGTAGCTGCTGCTACCACTGGTTAGGACGCAATTTGGCTGAAAAAAGTACTAGGTGGTCTGGGAATCAAGTGTAAAGAACCAACTACAAAAAAATCAACAACCAGAGTGCAATGAATCTGCCAAAAATCCTGAATATCACAAATGCACCAAACATTTAGATGTACGCCATCATTTCTGATGTGAAAAAGTGCAGTATAAAGAGACAGAAGTTGTTTATGTGTGTACCGAAGAACAGCTTTCTGATTTTTGACCAAAGCATTAACCAATGAAAAATTTTGAAAGCTCAATGTTTTAATTGGTAAATGCAATCAATTAAACAACAGGAGTGTTGGAAAGGTTTTACATAATTGCATTTGCTTGTGTTTGCAGTTCTTGTTCCTGTTTATGCTCACAGTCTGTCCACCGGTGTATAGAGTTTATTTATGTGAGCACAGCTGTTTAACTTTGTCTTCTTTGCAGTGGTAGTATTCTTTGTATTGTTTTTGTTGCCTCTGAAAATTCAGCCATTGTAAAGAAAGACATTTATTTTAATTAATAAAATAAGTTCATACACAGCTTTATTAATCTCTCTTAGCAAACCTGCAGTATCCGCATCAAGTTATGGGCCCCGGCATCGCTCGGTTAGTGTGAGGAAAGTAGTTATTTCATACAAACTTTTGGTATTCTGACTGTGTTGTGTTCAGACGAAAAGAAGACAGAAGAAATCTGCAATGGCTGAAGGAGTGTTTTGAAAATACATCTCAAAGCTGGACGTGAAAAATTATCAGACATGGAAATTGCAAATAACTGCAATCGTGAAGGCTTACGGAATTTTCGATGTTGTAATTGGTACTCAAGGTCAACCTAATGAAGATGATGATGCAAGCTCAAAAGCATGGCCAAAGAAAATGCAAAATGTATGTTTCTGATTTCCACACTAGTAGATGATACACAAATGTAAAGTCTGTTGGTTTGTGAGACAGCCCACAAAATGAGGAACAAGTTGAGATCAATACATGAGCAATGGTCAGAAACCAGCAGACTAACAATAACTCAATGTTTTCATGAATATCGGATGAATGCATATGATTCTGTAGTTGCACATGTAGCTAAAGTTGAAAATCTAGGATTACAACTCAGAAATGTTGGAGAAAAGATTTCAGATGTAGCTGTAATGGTGAAAGGCATTGATTTATTACCATCAAAATATAAATAATTTAAAACAGCTTGGGACACTGTGCCAGCTAGTCAACAAAATATGGAAACTTTGACAGAACGTCTGAGTGATGGAGAAACTGGTGCATTTGCAGTGATGTCCATCAACAGACAAAAAGGATATGCAAGATATCCATATAAAACCAAAAGTTCACAAGAACGAGAAACAAGATCAGATATCGAGTGTTTTTACTGCTAGAAGGATGGTCATAAAGCTCGCGAGTGCTGGAAGAAAAAACAAGAAACAGAGAGAGGTAAGAACGGTGAAAATAAATCTGGGTGTGTATTTATTATATCAGCAGATAACATATGTCGAGTTGTCAGAAAGTCAAGAGAGACATACGTTAAGTGGTTTGAACGTGGTCAGTCGGCTGTTGTGGTTGTTGGACAGTGGTACATCATGTCATATGACTATTCGACAGGAAGCGTTTTCAAAGTTCTGTCCACCGATTAGGGAGCATGTATTACTGGGTAATGATAAAGAATGCCAAGTCTCCACTGTTGGAACCATTATTGTTAGCAAAGAAGATAGTGGCAAGTGGAGTGAGGCACATCACAAAAATGTTTTGTGTGTACGAGGTATCAAAAAGAACTTGTTTAGTGACAGAGTATGTATGTCAAAGAAAATCTCTGCAGCTTTCAAAGAAGATCAAGCTGTACTAATACATGACAGAGAGACTGTAGCTGAAGGTGTGAAGGAAGAGAACAATACTTATAGGATGTGTTTCATACAGAATCCACACTAGGGAGTGAAGTTAATGTTGCAGTGACTGATCTGAAACAGTGGGATGAATGGTTAGTGACTGATCTGAAACAGTGGGATGAACGGTTAGGACATTTGAGTGCAGGAATAATGCAACAGATGTCAGCAAAAGGGGTGGTCAAAGGAGTAATATAAAAAAAAGAACAGGAAGATTTTTCTGTGAATCGTGCCAGCTAGGCAAGGCACATCGGTTTAAGTTCAGCAACAAAGACACAAATCGTTAACAAAACTAGGGGAATTTATTAATTCAGACATGTGCAGGTCAATGTCAGTTGAATCAATTGGTGATGCAAAGATTTTTGTCATATTCAAAGATGATGCAATTGGATACAGAGCTGTTTATTTTCTAAGACACAAATCTGATGTCATTGATCAGTTTCGTGAATTCAGTAACTTTGTGTTCAAACGTTTGGTCAGAATGTGAAAACATTGTGTATGGACAATGGCACTGAATACATTAATTATGGTATGAAACAGTTTCTGATGAACCATGGATTTCAGTTAGAAACAACTACTCCATATATGCCAGAACAGAATGGTCATTCTGAGAGGGACAATTGAACAATTTTTGAAAGTGCACGCACACTGTTGGACGCCAAAAACCTTATGAAGTTTTTATGAGCAGAGGCTGTTAACACTGCTGTATGAATATTAAATAGAGTTATAACAAAATGCAATTTGGAGCAAAGTCCATATGAGTTGTGGAATGTATGAAAACCATATGTTGGACATCTTTGAGTGTTTAGATCAGATGCCTTTGCTCTTGTACCAAAATAATTTCGCAGCGAGTTTGATGCCAAATCCAGAAAAGTTGTACTTGTTGGTTATCAAGGAGAAACAACAATTTATGAATTAATGATCCCGTAAGTCACAGAGTGTTTGTATCGAGAGATGTCACATTCATTAAGGTCAGCAACAGCTTAGCGTCTGCACAAAAATTAAGTTGATGACACATACTTGTACTTCAAGACTGACGAAGAACAAGATATCCTGGACTGGCACAAGCAAGTTATTGGTGAACCAGCACAAGCACAGGAAGAGAGGGAAATTTCACAACATGATGTAAATAAGGCTAAAATGGAAACTGAAGAGCGACCCACCAAAGTGCTATCGATGCAGCTATGAGGTCATTCTATCATCTGTGAGCCAGCAAGATATTAAGCTGATTTTGCTCAGTATAATAATCCTTACAGCTTCAAAGAAGCAATTTCTGGTCCTGGCTCAGAACACTGGAAAAAAGTGATTGAAGAAGAACTGGACTCTCATGAAGACAACAAAACCTGGAAATAGTTCCTAGAACTAATAGTCAGAGAGTTATTGATTCAAAATGGGTGTTCAAGGTTTTATTTGACACAGGTGGTAAAATTACTCAGTACAAAGCATGGCTGTGCACAAGAAGTTTCAACAGGACTGTGTTGTTAATTACAATGAGACTTTTTCACCAATGATATGATATGATTCACTCAGAGTTTTCTTGGCAGTTGTCACATATAATGATCTAGAGATGGTACAGTTTGATGTTCGCACAGCATTTCTGTATTGAAGCCTTGATGAAGAAGTTTACATGGATATACCAGAGGGAGTGGTGGTTAAAACAGAGAAATCTGCAGTTTGCAAACTTCAGAAATCACTGTGCAGACTTAAGCAAGCTCCTTGGTGTTGGAACAAGATATTGATATACATTCTTTCATACTATAGTTTTCGAGCAACTGACGCTGATCCATGTTTATTCAATGGCGTTATTAGCAGTGATGTTGTCTTGTTAGCATTATTTGTAGATGATGGTCTTATTGCATCAAAGTCAGTGGAAGCTATTCATAAAGTTGTTACATCTCTAAAAGAAGTATTTCAAATCACTGTTGGTGAAGGTTATTGCTTTGCTGGAGTGGAGATTGAGCGAGATCGTGTGGGAATGAAAATGTTCATATGTCAACACCAGTATACAAGAAGAATAATTGAGAAATTGGGAACATCTGAAGCGAAAGATTTAAGTGTTCCTACTGATTCCCAAGTGAGTTTCTTACCTAATGATGAAGAGTTCAGTGGTGGAAAATTACCATATTCTGAAGCAGTTGCATTTCCTATGTTTTGTCGGTTATCTCTCGACCAGATATTTCATCTGCAGTTAACAGCGTAAGCAGATTTTTGAACAGCCATACTAATGTTCATTGGCAAGCAGTGAAAATAATTTGCAGGTACCTAATGGAAACACCAGATCACGGCATAAAGTACTCAGACAGTGGGAGCAAAATGCAATTGGTTGGTTTTTCTGATGTTGACTACACAGGTGATCTTACGTCAACAGGATTTGTTTTTCTTTTGGCTGGTGGTTGTGCAACGTGGACTTGTCAGAGGCAGAAGGTTGTTGCTCTAAGTACAACTGAGTTCATACACAGCTTTATTAATCTCTCTTAGCAAACCTTCACTATCTGCATCAGTCTTCTTTGTTAAATGATTGTAAATAATGTTACAAGTTCATATTTGTTTCTGTTACATTTGTGCAAGTACCTTTGATGCAAAGCTAATGTTTGATGTATTTGCTCCTAGTATTAGAGACCTGTGAAGTTTAAAACAATATATAGTTGCTCTGTTGCTGATCTTCCATTCAGTTCTGGCACTTTAATAAATCTTTGCATAATCATTTACAGGTTGGATACATATATTTTTGTCCTAACATGGTAGCAGAGCGTGGTTGAGATTAGCATTGATTTGATATATAATTGAGACGTGTTAAATAGTGTCAGAATCGACTAATTCAAGCAGACAGCTTGCGATGCAATCAACCTTTTTGTAGACAGTTTATGAAGTTATTCTACATGTTTGTAAGCATAAACAGAAAATAAAGGCAAAACAGCATGACTGAAGAAAAACAACAGGTTTAAAAATTAAATGGTGAAGAAAATTGGGCTATCTAGTGTATTCTCATGATGGCTGCCTTGGAATGTGATGCTCTTTACAATGTTGTATGTGAATCTTTAGTGAAACCAGAAACAAATGTTGAAGATTATGTAACGAAATTAAGTGCTTGGACAAAAGAGAATTCAAAAGCAAAGAAACGTCTTGTTTTGTCACTAGAAACAAAACCACTAATTAGAGTAGTAACATGTGAAACTGCAATAGATGTTTAGGATAAATTGCACTAGATTTATGATATTCAGTCTGCTGAAAATATCGACTTGTTGTGACATAAGTTTCACTATATCGAATGGGAATGGTCAGGCGGTATGCAAGGTCATTTAGAAAAATTTGACGAAGTACAAATAAATATGTCTGTTCTAAATAAACCAATAGAGGAAGCTGATTTGTGTGAACGTTTGCTTCATACACTGCCAAAAAAATTTGATCACATTTATGTAACTTGGCATGATATGCCACAAGCTGACAAAACATGGCATAAACTACAGAAAAGGTGGTTGAATTATGAGCTGTGAATTCAAGACAGAGGAAACACAAATGTAGGTGCTGCAATGTTTTCAAGAACCAAGGGAAGCAAAATTAAATTGGGTAATGTGAAAGAGGTGCAAAAAACAAGCAACCGTGATGTGAAGAAATGTTTCTCATGTGGTAAGACTGGACACATTTCAAAAGACTGCAAAACAGGCATAGCGTGTTTTAAATGCAAAAGCTAAGGTCATATCTCCAGGAACTGACCTTTGATGTGCCACAGAAAATGTACAGTGCTAAAAATAATGTACATATCACAGCATTTGGGAGTGGCTGTATTTATGTTGAAACTTTTAATGGAAGAGAGTGGGCCAAACGATATTTTGAAGATGTATGGTATTGTCCACATGGTGCTTGTACTGTTAAAAAGGCCGGAGAAAAAGGTATTGATCAAAGTATCAAAAATTATGGTAAAATATGGTCATTTTATAGAGACAATATTTCAATTGTTTTTGCTCTATCTAAAACCAAGAATGAACTTTATCACTTGGCAGTGAAAGTGATTAAGCAAGGAAAGTCCTGTGTAGTAAAGGAAGCTTCTGATACTCTTCAATTGTGGCATGAAAGATTTGGGCACCAGAACAAACAACATGTGCAATCTTTTTTGACTGCTCATGATATCAATGTGAGGTTAGACAACATCACAGGCTGGTTTATGGTTCATGAGTTGACAAGCCAAATAGCCCGTGTGAATTAATCTTCGATGATTTCTGTGGTCCAAGGGAAGAAAACGATTTAGTAAACCATCAATATTTTCTTGTTTTTAAAGATGACTTCTAAAGCTTCAGAGTGACATATCTTTTATGGAAAAAGGATGAGGTAAAGGGAAGCTGCCAATATTTATTGAGATGGTGAAAACACAAGCTCAATGTACCATTAAAGAACTGCAGACTGATGTTGGCAAGGAGTTCGACAATAATGATGTGAGAAGAAATGCTGAGTCAATTTGATTCAAACATTCTTTGACTGTGCCATATACACCACAGCAAAATGGAGTTTCTGTGCATGAAAACAGGATTATTTGCGAAATGGTATGTTCATGGCTTCAGTCAGCAAAGCATATTCCAAAAGCTTTATGGGGAGAAGCTGTACTTGCAGCTACTCTGAACAGAACTGGGCCAATGAAGGTTAAAGGAAAGACACCAAAGGACTTATTTTTGAGAAGGAAGAGTCAGTTTAATTATCTAAAAGTATTTGGGACAGAATGTTTTGTCTGGATTCCAGCATAGAAACAGAGAATGTTTAATGCCAAATATCTGAAACGTTATGTAGTTGGTTATCTTATCTGTGGCTATCGTGTATACCTTGCAGATTGGCATTCAGTTATTGTTAGCAGAGATGTAAAATTCAATGACAAAATATTGAAGCAATCATTGAAGTGTGATGTTACCAAATTAGTTGACACATTGACTATGAATGATACAGAAACATATGAGTCTAATGATGACAAAATATCAAAAGGAAATATTACAAGACTGGATCATCAAGATCATGTAGAAGCAACTGAAAATGCAGATGGTCATCAAGTTTTGAGGGACAGGCAAACAAATATACAGCTGATACTTTACCTTGATGAACCTGAGTGAACTAAGATGATGATGCTGAGAGAAGTTCCAAGAAACTATGATGAAGCAGTGAAATCCTCAGATGTAGAAAATTGGAAAGCTGCAATGGATGAAGAAATGGACTCATATGAAAAGGTTGGTACTTGGAAATTAGTTGATTTAGCAGCTGGAAGGAAGGCTTTTGGAAATCAATGGGTGTTTGCAATTAAATTGGATAATAACAATGACATTCTATGGTACAAAGCAAGGCTAGTTGCAAAAGGGTTTATCCAAAGGCCAGGGCTTGATTTTTTCGAAACTTTCAGTCCTGTGGTTAGGTCTGAAACTCTGAGAGCCCTCTTGTGTGTTGCTGTTCAAAGAAATTGGAATATCAAACAATTTGACATTAAAACAACATACTTGAATGGTAAACTGGAGGAAGAAATTTACATGCAACAACCACTAGGTTATGATGATGGCACAGGCTGTGTTTGCAGATTGCTTCGAAGCTTGTATGGACTGAAGCAAGCAGCAAAATATTGGTATGAGTGTTTAAAGTTATACCTTAATAAATCAAATTTGCAGGAGAGTAGTGCTGATCATTGTATGTATTTTAATGAAAATTTAATCTTTTCTTTTGTTTTTTTGCCATGTGAATTATGGATTGATAATGGGACCTGGTGAAACAGTTAATAACTACACAAAACAATTACGTGAAGAGTTTGATATGGCAGTAGGTGAAGTGGATTGTTATCTTGGCTTGCAATTCCAAAGATTTAATGATTGTATGAAGATTAATCAGACTACATATGTGAAAAGAGTGTTAGCCAAGTATCACATGACTGATGCAAAGCCAATATCATTACCAATTAAGCCTGGTACCCATGGCTATTCCCTTTTATTGTTGGTATGTCTGGCCTTCAAAAGTGAAAAAGTTGTGAGTAAGGTTAAAGCTGGCTAAGGTAATGAGGAAAGAGGTTTTAGGTAGGGTGGCAGGTGAGCAGCTTGTAAGGAAGTGCTCCATCGCAGCGAGGCCCTGGACATGCGGAATATTTGTGTATAAGGAAGTGGCATCAATGGTTACAAGGATGGTTTCCAGGGGTAACAGATTGGGTAAGGATTCCAGGCATTCAAGAAAGTGGTTGGTGTCTTTGATGAAGGATGGGAGACTGCATGTAATGGGTTGAAGGTGTTGATATATGTAGCCAGAGATATGTTCTGTGGGGGCTTGGTAACCAGCTACAATGGGGTGGCCGGAATGATTGGGTTTGTGAATTTTAGGAAGTAGGTAGAAGGTAGGGGTGTGGGGTGTTGGTGGTGTCAGGAGGTTGATGGAGTTTTGTAGGGGGCTTAAGGTTCTGAAGATTCATTGAAGCTCCGTCTGGACATCAGGAATGGGATTACCTTGGCAAAATTTGTATGTAGTGTTGTCTGAAAGCAGACGCAGTCCCTCAGCCACATACTCCTGACAATCAAGTACCATGGTCGTGCAAACCTTGTCCGCCAGAAGAATGATGATGGATCAGTCAGCCTTCAGATCACAGATAGCCTGGGCTTCAGCAGTGGTGATGTTGGGAGTAGGATTAAGGTTTCTCAAGAAGGATTGAGAGGCAAGGCTGGAAGTGAGAAATTCCTGGAAGGTTTGGAGAGGGTGATTTTGAGGAAGAAGCAGTGGGTCCCGCTGTGACGGAGGACAGAACTGTTCCAGGCAGGGTTCAATTTGGATGGTGTCTTGGGGAGTTGGATCATTAGGAGTAGGATTAGGATTATTTTTCTTCATGGCAAAGTGATATTTCCAGCAGAGAGTACGAGTGTAGGACAGTAAATCTATGATGAGACCTGTTTGGTTGAATCTGGGAGTAGGGCTGAAGATGAGGCTTTTTGATAGGACAGAGGTTTCAGATTAGGAGAGAGGTTTGAAGAAAAGGTTAACTACTGAATTAGGGTGTTGTGGTTCCAGATTGTGTTGATTAGAATTTTGAGGTTTTGGGGGGAGTGAAGCTGGAAGTGGGAGATTGAGTAGATGGGAGAGAATGGGTCTGTGTGCAATGAGAGGAGGTTGAGGTTTGCTGGAAAGGTTGCCTTTCTGGAGGTGGGAAACCAGGAGATTGGATAGTTTTTTGAGGTGGAGGATGGCATGCTGTTCTAATTTGCGGTTGGTCTGTAGGAGGATGCTCTAAACAGCTGGTGTGGATGTGGGAGAGGAAAGATTGAGGACTTTTATTAAGGATAGGAGTTGACGGGTGTGTTCATTGGCTGAGTTGATGTGTAGGCAAAGGATTAGGCAGGTGATGGCTATGGATTGTTCAATTTGGAACTAGTATAGGGACTGACGGAAAGAAGGGTTACAGCCAGAGATGGGAACTTTAAGTGTGAGGCCTTTGGGGGTAATGCCAAATGTCAGACAAGCCTGAGTAAATAAATACCTGTCCCTTTTTCCCCCCAAGGTCAGTCTTTCCACTCCCGGGATTGGAATGACTCCTTACCCTCTTCCTTAAAACCCACATCCTTTCGTCTTTCCCTCTCCTTCCCTCTTTCCTGATGAAGCAACTGTTGGTTGTGAAAGCAGGTTTTTTAATCTGTATTTTGATGTTTGCGTCTAAATGTATTTTTGTGTGTTATGCAGATATGTGTTTGTGTAGTCTGATTCTTTGGCCTTCTCATCTCAAGATATATGTAGGTTATTAGAATCCATGGAAACAAGCAAGGACTTCAGCAATAGAAGTTTGTGAATATGGAAAGACCATGAGAAGTAAGAAAAGAAAAAAAAATAGATGTGGTCTAAGAAGAGAAAGAAGATAGTCCCAAAGACAGGTAACCCTTCCCACTCCCCTTCCCCAGGATCCCCACCCCTCATGTACTTGAGTGAGATGCTGGAGGAGGTTTGGTGTTACATCATCTCCTACAGAACAGACATTTTCACCTTCACCCTTGAGGTCCCCGAAGGAAATCTTAGCAACCCTATGGAATCGCCAAATGGTGAAGAATCAGGCACACTTGTTTGCAGGGGTTGTCTGAAAGGTGTGATGTGTGTTTTGTGTTAGCCATGATTTATTTGCTCTTGTAAACCATGCTTTTATTTACAATACCCTCCCCTTTAAAAACCTATACGAACCCACCCATTTATATCACATCTCATAAAAGGTACAAAATACTCTATACAAAATAGAAAAATTATACACTATGGTATCACAGTTGTTTAATTATTTACCTTATATTGTATTATCAATAAATATAATACTCTATTCATTTTATTTTATGTCGATATCACTTTCTTTCTTAATCTGTGATTCTCCTAAGTTTTTTTTTTTTTTTTTTATCTTATAGTCATATCCAGTTTTCTAAGTACTATGATTATAGGATAGTTTAAGATGTTAGAAATAGATGACAGAATAGTTAAGTTTTAAAGGAATTTGGTGCAGGAAAACTATTTTGGAAGGAACACTGAAAACAGCTCGGGATCTGACAGTTGTCACTCTGCCCATTAACTAAGAATTTTAATGTCATCGGGGGAACATACAACTTCATGTCTTTTGCATTGTACTTCCCTTTCTCTGATCCATTTGTAGGATCTACTAAAAATAATGTCTTAGGATGGATCACTCTTTGTTCCCGGTATGTTCCTTCATATTTCTGGAAAACTTTATGGGTCTCTTTCTTTAGCGTCAAGCTTTGAAGATGTTGTTTCATAAGAATCAGGTCACCAACTTGCTAATGAGGCTCTAGAGCCTTTTCATTATGCTCAATTACTTTTTTGTTGTACTTTTTCAACTAAGTTGTTAGCAACTATTTCCTGAATTACTTCGTAATCAATGCTCAGTTTTTCAGGCCAATTAAAACATTTAATTAGAGGTTCTCCTATAAATGGTTTACCTGTAACTTCTAAAGGTGTTAACCCAGCCAATTGATGTGATAATTCATTTAGGATGAGTTCAAAGTCCTTAATTTTTGTTGTCCATAAAGTATGTTTCTCATGACAGTAAGTACGACATAATTTTCTAATTTCCTTCATTACTTGTTTATACGGGCTTGATGATGGGTTATAATTGGATATTAACACCTGACAAATTCCATCCCATGCTAGGAATTCCCATAAGTTGTTACTTACAATCTGTGGTCCATTAGCTGTAAGAAACCATTTTGGTTTACCTACTTCTAGAAAGTATTGTTTTGAACAGTGTATAACTGTTTGCGTATTCGCTTTTTTAATAAGATATAGTTTAACATACTTTGACCTGCAGTCTACAATGACCAAAACGTATGATATTCCTCCCTTTCCTTTTGGAACTGTTCCAAAAAACTCTGTCACTATAAGATCGTGCAATAACTTAGGAATAATAAGATACATTTTGTATTTTACAAGAGAATTATTCTCTTTCACTTTCTGGCAAATTTCACAAGTTCTTATAAAATATGCTATTCTATGCCTTAGCTTCTTAAAATAATAAAACTTATTCATATGGGCTATACACTTTTTGATTCCAAAGTGTCCATATCCTGTATGAACATACCACACAAGTACATTTTCCATTACCTTTGAAACACATAAGCGCCAATGCTGTGATCTTGCGCTGTCTCTCCAAAATAAGTTATGACCTATAATTTCCCATTTTCCTAATTTATTAGGAGGTAAGAAGTTTTGGATAAACATAGAAAATATTTCTGTGAAATAGGTGTCATGATGGATATTTTCTGTTATTCTTTGAGCCATTTCCTTTCTGCTGACATAAAATTAATGGCAAAAAAATAATGCCAGGTCCTTCCTTACATTTTAATTCTTCCATTCCTATGCGTAGCCTACACAAAGCGTCAGGTACTATATTTTCAGAACCTTTTACACCTTGTATTTGTGTCCTAATATCATTTTCCTGTAGGGAAAGCATCCATCACATTATCCTACTGTGTAATAATCGACTACTCATTAGAAAGGATAATCTGTATAAACATGGATTTCAGATCCCCTTACTAGTGTGTGAAATTTTTGAATACTCCATACAGTTCCCACTAGTTCCTTTTTGGTAGCTGTGTAATTTAATTCATGATTATTTAGGCTACGACTTGCAAAAGCTATGGTTCTGTGTTTTACACTATTTGGATCCCACTCCCCTTGAAAAAGTTTGGCAGCAACACCATAATTAGATGCATCTGTTGACAATTTAAATGATTTGCCCAAACCGGATGATGTGATATAGGTGATTCAACAAGCACACTTTTGAATTTTTCAAACGCATCATTGGCACCTTGATCTCTAGTCCACGGTACTCCCTTTCTTAATAAATATAAAATTCTTGGGTCATTTAGCTCTTGCCCTCATATGTACCATCGATAGTATCCAGCAACACCCATAAATCCTTTTAACTATCTTACATTTCTTGGGTGAGGACATTCTTTGATAGCTCTGATGCTTTCAGGGTCCAGTCTAATTCCCTGTACCCCTACAATATGACCTAAGAACTTAAGTTCTTGAAGTGCAAAGTGCGATTTAGATAGTTTCACTGTTATACCTTTCTCTTTAAATTTTTTCATATTCTTCACAAAGTTAAACAATGTTCTTCTTAAGTAGGTGATATTATCAGGATATCATCTACATATATTATCAAATCTTTCTATAACTCTCTTCCTAGTGCCTCATATGACACATGTATAAATACGGACACAGAGATATTATGTCCGAATGGCAATACATTGAAATAATATGATTTACCATCAAACAAAAATGCTGTCTACTGTTTAGATTATGGATGTAACTTTATTTGCCAATATCTCACAGTCAAATCCATCATGATAAAGAGCCTTGTCTTTTCAAATTTGGATAACATTTCATCAATATTAATTGGTCTGTCTCTTTCTGTCTCTATATATTTATTCAATGTACGAGCATCTAACACTAATCATACTCCCCCCTGTAGCTTTTTTTGCCATGACCAGAGGATTGTTCATTATGCTAGAACTTTGTTCTACTGTTATCAATAATTTTGTTGATTTCATCCTTAACTGCTTCTTTCAAACTTACTGGTATTGGATACAGTTTGCAAAAGAATGGTGTGTCACCTTTGATTTTGAACTTACAGATGTAGTCACTGACATTACCTGGATGATTGGAAATCACTACTTCATACTCCATTAAAATTTTATATAAATCTCATCTTTGTTGTTCTGTTAAAATTAGGGGTTCATTAACTTGGTTTGTGTATCAGTTTGATGTACTTCTTAACTTACAGTATGAACCTTTGGTGACAATTGTGCTGTAGCTCTTAATCACAGACACTGACACTCAGTTGTTTGTTTTCCAATGTAACTGTCTGTCACAAATGGTGCCCAACATTTATTAGCCCCTTTACCAAAACAAAGAAGGTTTTTATCTAAGTTTAGGATGACTTTAAACTCTAATAATCAATCTAAACCAAATAATATATCTCTATTAATATTCTCTACCATTAATAGTGTTTGATGAAATAATATATTTTCAATATATTATAGGTTGTGGGTTACTAGTAACTAAGCTTGGTTCTTCAAGCATTAACCATTCCTTTGTAGATATTCTGTGTGTGAAATTAACATACTTATAACGAACTAGGCCTCCTAGTGTATCTCCATGACCTGGGCCCCAGCCCTGGATCCAGATTGAACCATTGTTTTCTCATTACCACTCACTACAGGTTGATTATCGAAACAAGATACTACATTTCCCTTCAGTGTTCCCTGGTTACTCAGTATGAATTCTTGAGAAGTTAGCAGATTTAGATTTGAATGTGGTTGCTTCTTTTGGTAATTGACACTATAATTTTGCTTATTGTAATGGTGTACTTTTGCAAGGTTTACTTCATGCTTTTTAAAATTATTTCCTCTATTTCTTTTATAGTTCAGATTTTCCCCTTGGTGTAAAGTTACACCATTACAGTCCTTATTTATGGCACTAGTGCGTCAACAAAAGATAACAACTCTTCTACCATTTTCCGGCTACTACATAAGATGTCTTTTCTTGCATATATGGGTAATCGTCTAATTAAAATTCATATTAATCCTTCTTCTATCACTGGCTTATCTAAATACTTCACCCATGTTGGATGCCAATCAAAATACTTCCTCCTTATACCCCAAGTATTATTGTAAAATTTTGGGTCCCAAAGATCTGATGTTAATTTTTCTTGCGACCAGTATTTCTCTTTGAACTTCTTTTGGAAGTGTCCCCAAGAAGAAAAATTCTCAATATTCATGGTTACCTGTTCTGAGGCTTCTCCTAGAAGGTAACCCACAGCAGATTCAATCCTTTTAGAGTCTTCCCAATTTTTTGGCAAAGCTTGGTTAAGCCTTTTCAAGAAATGTGTCAGATGTACATCTCCAATGGGCTGAAATTTGGGGCATTGCCTGGATAGCACTGAATTAGCCCCCTGTTGCAGATCGGTCATCACTTCACTAATTAATACCTCATTAGGCGAAGCTACCCTTTTGTCTACTTTATCCTGGATAAGCTTGAATTCTTTCCACAGGTAATCTATACCTTTCTTGGTATCATTAAGTTCAGAAGATAAAATAGGAGATGTTTCCGGATGTTACTCTCTCTGTAACTTTTTGATCTATAATTTCTTCAACATTTTCTTCCAAACTACTTATATTTATGATATCAGAGTTCACTAATTTCTTTTGAAGTTCTTTTCCACATTATCTGCTCATGTATTAACACCTGTAATTTGCAATTGGATTATTAGCATTAAATTATCCTGCTTATCGACACTCTCTTTCATAGTACTCAAACCTTGCTTTACAGCATTAAATTTAACGTTACACACATTTTCAAAGGATCCTAACTTTTCATTAAGCTCCAATTCTACACTGTTATATTTATCTTCAATATTAAGTCCTAACCTTTTTGCCATATTCTGAAAATTATCTCTCTCTCTTTCTGGCTGTAGTCAGTAAACATTTGATTTGCATGAATAGCCAAGGAAGAAGTCAATTCATTCTTTAAATCTAATTTTAAATTCTCTACCTTACTATTTAAGGTGTCGAATTAATTAAAGCATCCATGCCTTCACGTAGTTTACTAAATTCTTTGCTTTGTGAGTCAACTTTAGTGTTCAACAATCCTAAATTTGTTGTTTGGGCATTTAATTGAGAATTTACTGATTCTAGTTTTTCACTTAGAGTTGCATTTTGAGCATTTAATGGCTCATTCAGTTGAGAATGTACTGAACCTAGTTTTTCACTTGGAGTTGCATTTAAAGCTCCACTTTGGGCTTTGATTAAGTTTACTACATCAGCCCAGTATGGCACTCCTCTACTACCTCTCATGGTCATAGCTAGTTCTTGAGTTTCCTCAACTTGTAGTATGTTAGCCATATTCTTGCAAGCTTTAGAACTTGTGAGCATTTAACTAACTTTAAGTATGGTAACTACCCTAATAAAGTTCACTGAACAGTTTCTACCACTTTGTACTAAAACAGTAAAGTCCTGTTTTCCACTCACCTGGCGGAGAATTTGCACTGTGTCAGTGAGTGGATGCGGAGACAGGTCAGTACTGATGAACAGCAACTGGTGCCGTCAGTGTCAGATGTTGGTTTCCGCATCTGCGTCCTCACAATGTGTATGAGAGCTCTACACTCCCCACACCAGATCCTCTTAATCATAGT
Organism: Schistocerca cancellata; assembly: GCF_023864275.1. Classification (NCBI taxonomy): domain Eukaryota; kingdom Metazoa; phylum Arthropoda; class Insecta; order Orthoptera; family Acrididae; genus Schistocerca; species Schistocerca cancellata. The sequence goes on along the minus strand of NC_064626.1, from coordinate 909,504,991 downwards.
GTTCTAGGTGTATTGCTTCTTAGAGAAACACACTGGAATCTTCTTCTCTATTTGTCAATTCAAAATTTTGCTCCTTTAAATTCTTGAGCTTGTTCCATTGTCTCCAAGTAAATTATGTGTCGTATTTGGTTTAGTTGCTGTGGCAACATACAAAAGCTTATTTTCTCATTTTTTGGTCTTAGAATTGCTGTTTTTTCAGTGCTTTCTCACTGGTTGTCATGTTTTAATGGCTTTGGACAACAATTTAAGTGTGAAGTAAATATACTAACTTCCACTTCTTTTACAAGATGACTTACTTGACATGCTCAGCCGACTTTCCTTGCTGGTTAGCCTGCTGCTTCAAACTCTCTTTCACTTTCTTCTCTGAAGTATGCTGCTAGGTACAATAAATTCTTCAGACTCTCTCTGCTTATAAAAATAACTAGACATACCAATTTCATTTGCTTCTACTAACAAAGTATATTTGAACTTAAGAAATATTACAAATCTCACTCTTCATATTAATATATACTGATTCACAAACCTCTTGTGTCTCCAAGCATTAGAAAAAACAAAAACTTTCACTAAAACTTCCATGGATTGCCAGACAAGTACTTGTCATTGCCTTTTGACTGCCATTCTTCTCGCAACTGAATTTCAAACCTGCACACGCAAGCACGTGATGCGCAGTGGGTAGGATTCCGTCATCCCACACTCACATCTAAAATATCATGTGTTCGAGATGGTAAAGGCTGAGTGGTTCTAGAATTTATGCAGAAATTCTCCAAACACTACACTTTGTGTGGCACTTGCAAACCTAGGAGAACTAGTGGTAGGGTGGTAGACCAGTTTATATTATGCCATCTGTGGGCAACATTCAGTGTTCTGTGGAATCTCTCCACCATGCCGTTTGCAGCAGGGTGGTAACTGGTCATGAAATAAACAAGTGTGCTGCATGTTGCAGCTAATGTTTTAAATAGGCCTGATTTGTACTGTCATCTGTAGTCTGCTGTAACATAGCAGGGCATCCAGAATATGAGATCAAAATGTCTGTGAGAGCCATTACCACAGTGTCTGCCATAATGTCAGGCAGTCGTACAGCCTCCAACAACTGGGTGAATCCATCTATGACATTGAGCCATTTGATAATGGGAAGATTTCAACAACATCAATATGGATATCAGAGAGATGGTTATCAACAAGAGGGAAAGAGGGGACTGATATGTGGATGTGGTGTCCCACTTTGGCGCGCTTACAAGGGAGGCAAGCGAGCATCCATCTGGTGAAATCCTAATATATGCTGGTCTGTACGAAGTGTTTTTGCACAAGAGTCATGGGTGCACAAACACCATAGTGAGACAAACTGTGGAGGTGCTCAAAAGCTGGCCAGCAGAAGTCAGGGGATAGGTAGAGCCATATGCATGCATTAGGACCATCTGGGTGGTCAGAACGCATGCAGAAATCACACCAAATTTACAACACCATACCTGGAATTGCACTTGGTTGAAGGTTGTGACTGCTGGTGGGGTCACTTATCAGTTTGTGTAATTTGTTGTTGGCTACCTGGATGGCTGCCAGGGCAGTGTAATCGAGGGGGGCTGTAATGGCACAGGAGTGACTAATATTGTCAGCACCTGCTGTATGTCATATGTCGGTTGTGAACTGTGCAATGTATTCTTTCTGGGGTTATGACTGATGGGCAGTTTGGCTGCTGTCTTTTCAGCAGAAACCTGTGGTGAGGGGACAGTGGAATACTGTAATTGGGTGTCTTTTAGTTGAGGGCAGAAATACTTTATCACTTCATATAAGGCAAGAAGTTCTTGGTCATGTGTGGTGCACCACAGTTTCAGTTCAATAGCTTCACAGAAAAAAATGTCGGCAGCTGCCAAGCACTTTTGACACATTGCTGTAGAACAGGGATGATGGTGGATTGACTGGCATCTGCATCAACTGTTGGGGGGAAGGGGGGGATGGATGGTGGTGTGCTAATACGGAAGCATTGAAAAGACTTTGTTTTGTGAGCTCAAAGTTCATTGTCATTTTGGCTGTCCAGGGAATGGGGCTGCTGCCATTGGTGCAGTTGCCCTGAAGGTAGTAGTGAGCAGTGTCTGGATGCTAGATGCATTCTTAGGTGGTATTGGTAAAAATTTACCTCCCTGAAGAATCTGTAGAGCTCCTTAAACATTTTAGAGTATGGGAACTCAGTGACATTGTGGGTCTTCTCGTGTAGTGTGCAGGAGCCCGTTGGTGATATTCCATGCCACAAGAACTCAATCTCTGGAACACTGAAAATGCATTTTCTAAGATTGATTATCACTCTCGCCATTTGGAGGTAGGAGAAAACCTCTCAGAGGAGGTGATGACGCTCAGCTGGATTGTATGAATAAATGTGGACATCGTCAAAGTGTGCAATGCAACCTGAGGTGCTGCCCAGGAAGTTATGAAGAAAATGTTGCCAGGTTTTGGTGGCATTCTGAAGTCCAAATGGCAGAATGACACTTTTGAATAGACTGAAAGGTGTGATTATTGCCATCTTTTCCACGTCTTCTGGAGTGAACAGAATTTGCATAAAAGCTTTTGAGCAGTCCGGTTTTCTAAACATGGTAGCACCTGACAGCTTGTTGCTGTCGCTCCACAATAGCAGAACCAGTTAAGGGCCGGGAACCCTCCTTTTGTTGAGGGCATAGAAGTCACCAGTATGTTAAGCCCTGGGCTTTTTGGGGATAAGGCTCAGGGCTTTTTGAGAGGCACAACACCTCAGCAGCAATGACTGCCATGGTTTCGACCTGTACAATCTGGCAGTTTTCAGGAGGGGAGGTGGCATGGGTGGCAGAAAACTGAGGGATCCAGGATCACTGCAATGCAGTGCACCATATTATGGTGTTAACTCATGGGGGGACAGGAGGGGCAGGTGAGGAGTGCAACTCAGAAAGGATGCCAGAAAAGGATCCAGAATAGGATAACTGTCTAATGGCGAAGTGGGTGGTGTGTGGTACAGGAGTATCAGGGTGCAGAATGGTGGGAAGTGCTGTCAGTGACATGGCTGTTCATGTGTTTAAGGAGAAGACCATAATGGGTGATGAAATCAGTGATGAGGATGGGGTATATAATGTCAGCAATGGTAAAGTCCATGAAAAATCTCTTCTGAGGCTGAGACCAACAGAATGGGTATGGGAACAGCAAGCGGCAATTGGTGAACCATTTGCTGCATTGAAGAGTAGGGGAAAGTGTGGAAAGGAGCCAGCAGCAGGCAATAACTGGTGGGGTAGATGGAGAGGTCTGACCTCATGTCAAACTGGTAGGGTTTTGAGCACCTGTGGGATTCCTGCTGGCAGCTACTGTTGGAGTTTAGGTGCCATGCGCAGGACGACACACAGTTGATGGCATTATTGCTGAAGTTCTGATTATACCAGCACAGATGGCTTGTGTCTTGGTGGTCCCAATTCTACTAGACTGGATGGCAGACACACTGGTGGCTGCAGGTCAGGGGACAGGAGGTCTGCGTGTCATGCCAGGTGGGCTGCACCACAGCTCGTGAGGGGTTGGGGGGTGAGGAAACCAACATTAGATGTGCATGGGGACAGCTTTGCAGAGAGGGATCAGAATGTTGTGTTGTGGTGAGTGTGATGTTAAGTGATTCAAAAATCATGCCAGCAGTGACAATTGTCACATTGACACTCATATAGTCATGCACAGCCTTTGCCATACTGCCATACAGATGATTGTGGACAGGTGGGCAGGCACATGAGCAAATTTGCGAGCAGCAAGTCATTTGGCATTATTGTGTGTTTGGCCAGACTAGAAAGATATTGCAGGAGCTCTGAAGGCCACTTATCAGTACATTCCTCTGTTGAAAATAATGTTTGTGAGCACTGCACCCAACTTGTGTGGGGAGGCTTCCACAGGAATTGAAGGCTTTAGCTGTGCGACCATCAGAGCAAACTCCATAGTTTTGCTAATCACTGAAGAGCCTGTGAAAATTGTTTCCTCAGAGGCAAACCAGTGCTGGGAATCCTGTGGATTGAAAGGTGGACAGTGCTACAAGCTGGCTGTGTGGCCGAAGGTGGGGAGTGTGCAGCAGCAGTGGTCTTTTGCATCAGAGGGACATGCTGGCTAAGAAATGCATGCAATGTGGCATTGGTGCTGTTACCTCATAGGGAGGGGCCAGGGGGTCTGGTCATCAGCCATGGCCAAGTTCAAAGGGAGTGTTGACTGGCTTCGGACTCATTCCCGGCTTAGCCCATGATGCCAAGTTCATTAGGCATCTGTTGTGGAACTCAGATGGAGTTACCAGTGTGGGAACAGTAATATGTTTCACCAACTAATCTGCTATAAATAAATGTTACATAGGAATGGATGGGAGGGAGTGGCCCCTGACATATGTCACATGTAACAACTTACTATGTACCAAGCAAAAAAAGAAGTTTAAAAAAAGAATGTCATTGACAAGCCATAGTGGTTACTCTGATGCTGGCAGTAACAATAGGCACCCAATTTTGAATAAGCAAATGTTTGGCACCATATAGAGTGACGTACATAGCTTGAAAAACCCCATTAGTTCTGAAATCAGCACTGGTGTGGGACAGGTAAGTCTCATGCTAAAATGAAAAATATTAATAATGCTCTGGACTACATATGTTGGACAGTTGTTTCATGCAATGTCTATAGTAACTGATCTCCTTGTTTCCAGGATGTAGTTAATTGACCTTAACACACAAATTAGTAAAAATTGTTCACAGAATACTATTGTTCAGTGGATAGGGTGCATGAAATCACTCAGTTATTATTTATTCCTAGTCCATAACTTTCTGATACCATCATTGTCCAGTGCCTACTTAGTGCAGCCAGTGCAAATTGTGTTATTGTTTGCTCAATTGGTTCAGTTCAGCAGACTCTGATAGTCAGATTCTCCATTACACAATCTTTAGTCCCTGGAAAGTGTTTTCCTGAATGACTGAAATCACCTAAAGCACTTTGTTTTTCTACCATCAACTCTCCATAAAACTAATTACACAGCAACCAGTTAAATATCTGATATCACAAGAACAAAATTATTTTAGAAACACTAACAGAACTTGAGAGATCATGTCTCACTGTGTGTGTTGCTAGGAATCCCCACAGGAAGTGACACGAAGTAGAATGCCTACAAAATCCCCATGATTGGCAAAGAGGCAAGCACGAAATATTCTAAAAAAAACATGGGAGATCGTACCCCATGATGCATGTTGTTGGGCATCTCCACAGAAAGTGCCACTGAGTAGAATGCCTGCTGCCATATGGCTTTTTAGGAGAAACTTCATGCTTGGCAAATAGGCAAGCATGAGACATACTACTGCTTACTACTACATGTGGTCGGCACTGCTGTGTGTGGCAGCTGATGTGTCTGCTCAGTCTGTCACAGCAGATGGGTGGCATATGTGAAAATGCATTTTCAAATCACCACAGTAGCTTACATCTATTGATACATTTGATAAATTAAATTATTGTAAGAGTTACTATTTAGATGGCATTGTTTCTAATGATGAACTTGAAGTATTACATTTAATTATGGTCATGTGTTTACCTTGTTTCATACTTGTTAAGTAGCGTACATGTAATTAGAACTGTAAGCTGTAACCTAAATTTATTTGAATGAATGAAAAACTGTTATAATGTCTCTAACATATGACTTAATGAAGTATGTCTGAAGATGGATGTAGGCATAAAACAAGCAGTGGAAAAAATCAATTATTCAAGACCAAAATTGTGGCTGGTTTAGACTTCTGTCACAATTATATGATCAATAAACATCTAAAAGCATGACAAGGACTTTTATATAGACAGCATCAAAATATAACAGCATCTTAATAGTTATCACACTCCTTGACATGTGACAGCTTAATGCATTTTTAGTGACAATGTAGTATAGCATACCTGTTTTGAAAATATTACATTTAGTATTTGAGTAGGATAATACAATTTTTGCGTGATATTTTGAGGTGTTGGTTATTTTGCTGGATGTTTAGTACACTGTACTGTACTGTAATTAGAAGTAACACATAGAATAGAAACATCAAACACAACAATCTCATTATTCAGTCTGAGCAGTGTGTATAATATTTGTCTTTCAGAGGCAGTATCTCACCCGTTAAATCATTTCCTCAGTGGAGAAGAAGAAAGTATATGGTGAGTTAACTTAAAATTGTATCTTGAAGAATGCCCACATTGTGTAATAGATATCATGTGACAGAAAAAAAGGCATGGTTGCATGTTCAACTACTGGTCTGACACACAGTTTAACTACTTGCTAAAAAGTTAATCATGTTGTATAATGCACCAGGAATAAATTAAATATTGATCCTTTCCACTCCAGTGTCAAGTGGTGCTCGATGTTGTGAATTTTGTTTTCTGCTCCGATGTTGAGCCTCATTCAACACAATTTCTTGTGGCTCACACATGCTCAGTTCATGATTCTGACAGTACTAGGCATCAGTGGTGCTTGATGCTGCCATTTATGGGAACCTGTGTTAATTCAGTGTCAAACTGTTCCAGTTGTGTTGAAGGGAGTGTTGGAACTATTACAATCAAGTTCGCTCATGTGCAATGGCTAATTCCTCACGTTTAGTTCTTTCTGAGAAAGAGATTTTACAGCTTTTAGAGGAATGTCTAGGTGCCAATGATAGTGAGAGTGATCTTCTAGTGATTTAGCAGAAGATTTGTGGCAAATGTGGAGAGAAAATGAGTCTGACTTTACAGTCACCAATTGCTTTCTTTCAGTTAATTTTTACAGACAACCTATTTCAACAAATATCAGACCAATAAAACAGGTACACTACAGTAAAAATACATAACAATAGTGCTTCCACAACAATCTGCATGGTGGGACTGAAGAAATTTACCACAGCAGGAATTAAATTCCTCCATTGTGTTCTATTGAATATGGCATTATAAAAGTGTAAGAATTAGCAGGACTTTTTTTTTTTCAAGAGAGTGGTTACAACCATCTGACTTTCTTTCAGACTGTTTTACTCACAGGTGATTTATGCAAATTTTCTGGGCACTTCATTTTTCTAATCCAGAGAATGCTACACATATCAGTACACAGGTTCAGTAACATCTGAGTGAACTGAAGAATGTATTGGGTTACTTGTCATGCAAGTTTCTCAAAATTTATCAACCATATAGGTATTAAGCTACTGATGAATCTACAGTATCATTCCGCGGTTGTGTGTTATTCAAAAGATACAATCCTCAAAAAGTAACAAAATGGGGACTCGAGAGTTTATATAATTTTGAATCCATCAAATGGCTATTTTTGCAGTTTGATACCCTATTTTGGAGTGGTAATAACAGAATCATTGGTGTATCCAGACTTGAATTTTTCTGAGAGAATAGTTCTCCAATTGCTGGCTACTATCAGAAATGCTACAGGGCAATCAGGGTATCATTTATACACTGAGCATTTTTAAGAGGTGTTGCATTAACTGATGAACTTGTAGTGATTCAAGAATTTCCATGTGAATTCTAGAACCACTCGACCTTCTGCCACCTTGAACACATGATGTTTTAAAGATAAGTGTGTGAGAGAGAGAGCCTATTTACTGCACAACACTTGTCTGTGTGTGCAGGATGGAAGTTTATAATGGGAACACAAGAGTTGTGTCAGATGAATATTATTTCTTCAGAGAAGAAGTTGTGGAGATTGACGCAGCTGCGTATCCATGAAAGAGGATCAGCTAAATGTTTCAAGCAAGTCAACTATAGTAAGAGAAGTGTGAAGCTTGCAGTCCAGTTTTGCACTGCTTCTCTTGTTGCCGAAACCATTAGAACATGGTGACCGACATGATGAGGACTTGAAGAAAGAGGAATTTTCAAACAAAATCAAGATAATAACACATTGTGAGTTGCTATGGCAACTAATAGCAACAAGGCAGGGAAATTGTTTCGCTGAGTTGGATTCTGCATAAATGGTAAAAAGGGGTGAGAATTAATAAATACCATACAAGAAAAGACACAAGGAAAATCTCAACAGTTTAGACTAAGAAGAGTTACAATGAGATCCATTTGATGGTAAAGATCCAGGTGTAATGCCGGAAATGCATATCCTCCTATTTCCATCTATTGTACTATAAATTTTTTCCTTATTTTGTTACCTGAAGGTATGACATTTCTGTGTATTTATGTATTGTAATTGTTTTACTATTTGTATATATATATATTTTTATGCATTTATGTTGATGTATAATTGGTTTGTTTTGTGAATATTATTGTATTTTTACGCTGTGTCTGGCCTAGGGAAAACTATGTTATCGAACGATTACATCGATAGGTCTTGTGGAGAACCAAAGTGTTTAGGATCTTTGGTAGTGTTAACTCTGCCGCATGGAGCGCAGGCAGAGAGAGTCTGGCTGGAGTTGGGCGGTGGAGCAGGTGTGTTGTGTGACGCTCCCGTGAGTTGCCGCGCTTTCAGGGTTTGGCAGCATGTAATTGCGCTCGACTTGCTATGATAGTTTCTGACACGGTGTCGCAGATGAGAAGCATTAGCTGGCACACATCAAGAGCCCGTTTCGCCTGGTGACCATGTCGAGAAGAAGGCGTGCCAACATCCAGCTTCTGCAACAGCGAAGGCCGACAATGAGTGACTGTCGCCACCTCCTCGACCGACGACTTCAAAGCTTCAATCAACCAACAAGGAAGACTCGAAGCACATAAAGTTTTAGAACTGTATGGCAGACCTCAGCTTTTCAAACTGTTCATATCACCAAATTACAGCAACTAGCATGAACCTTTGTTGCTCATTGTCCCAATTGCATTACCAAACAGGGTCCCTCCTTTTTCCGGAATGAACCTGAGTGTCGTTGAAATTCAAACGCCAGCATTAAAGTAATATCATTCCATTTCAATGCTTTAATTTCAAAGTTCATTTAAAGTGTTCTTAGCTGGATACAATATTTAGATTACATAAGCACAAATTAAGAGTGCGAGTTTTGTTACCATATTTTAGCTTACCTGTGACTGCAGCTCAGCTTGGTACATACTAAATTTTACTATTGTTAATTGTTCAGAATCATTTAATTCAAGTTCAAAGTTAAATATCTCATTTCTAAGTTGCGTAGATTCAAGTAGCTTTTGAAATGATTGTTGAGGTAGCCCAAGACTAACCTTATTTTATTGAATTTTGTAGTGCTTCAGAAACAAAGTTCACTATTAATTTCAGTCATTAAATTAACTTTCAATTTTCCGGTTTTATTAATTCTTCTCCTAAATTAAGTCAGAGTGTAGAGAAATTTATTACTTCTGACAAACATTCAGTTTTTACACAACACGTGTCAACCTTATGTTACCACGCTTTTAGTGCTAAATATATGTGCATTATCTTTCATTTTCAGTTATTATAGTAGTTGTCCATAGGACTGGTGACCATAATTTTCACCAAATCTCAAATATCTAATTAACGCCAATTAATTGTTAATGTAATGACCGCACATTTACTTTCTTTATTAACTTTACCCCTTTTCAAAATTAATTTCAACCAATTTCATTTGCATTTTTCCTTTCATTAAGATGTAACCCTTTCCTCCCTCTTTACCGACAGATTAACTTAAGTGATGATTGCTTTTCCCAAATTTCCATTAGGTACATGCAGTTTAATTTTTCACTGTCATTAAGGTCGATAAGTGAGGGGGAAGTTACATAGTGTGGTGAGTAAGCAGCCCCCACTCACACACATTGTGGGGATGTGGACCCCATAACCATTAACTGATGCCAAGGATGCCAGCTGCTGCTCACTGGTGCTGACTACATATCCGTTCACGGGCACTGATGATGAAACCAACCTTCAATGCTGCCGGCACCTGTACTGTTCACCAGCTCCAATTACACACCTGCTCACCTATACAGCCTAAAACTCTATGCCAACTGAGTGTAAGACAATTAATTGAGTGTGACATTAAGGACTCTGTTCCATAATAGACTGTTAGTATAGTTATTATACTCAGAGGTGAATTTTGTAAAATGATAACTCAGTCTAAAAGTAAGGGGAATATCGATAATACTCAAAAAACTGGAGAACTATCAGAACTAGCCATGGCCATGACAATGATTAGGGAAATGCCAGACTGGTCTGAAGTAGTGAGTTAAATCAAAGTTCAAAACGCCCAAATCACTACTTTAAGTAAAAATCTAAGAGCTCAGAGTTTTGAATTAAATTCTAGATTAGATGCATAAAGTAAAGAATTTACTGTTCAAAGTACTTCTTTAAGAAAGGAACTAAATACAACTTAAATTCTCAAAGTCTTAAACTAGACACAGTGAATACTCAATTAAATAATAAAATAGATGACCAGGGGGCTTCTTTAAGTAAGGAACTGAATGAAACCCCAAGAAAAGAAATAAGTGTGGTACATTCTAGTTTAAATAAACGAAACGAAGTCCTAAATGAGCAAGGTACAAATATAGGTTTACTAAGGAAGGAATTTGACACTCTAAGCCATAAACATCACATCTTTGGTGTGACGTCATAAGCGCGTGACTACGTGTGAGATCGCTCTCTAAGTTTTCATATATTTTTAGGTTTCAGATATATATTTTAACGGTTTTTGTGATAATATTTACTATATAAGTGACTGATTAGTGGTTTCTTCACTCTCCTCTGCCTTTCTTGTGTTGTGACCTGATATTTGGAGTGTTTCGTATAGAGCAACTTAACCTCTTACCCGTGTTTACATTCCGTGCTGACCAGTTGCAGCGGTAGTGGCGCATCAAAAGCTAAGTACTAATTAATTGTTTGTTTATAGTAGTTTATTTAGGAACTTTAGTACTCTTCAACTGGTGTTCATGGTGTTTTCTGGTGAAATAATTTCAGAAGAAATTTTTGCGAACTGCTTTCAGTTTCGTTACTGTGTCATTAGACGCTTGATTTTCTTTCTGTGTTAGTATTTTGTTATATTCCCATTTGTTGTTGATTAATACTGTCTATAATAGTAGTTACTTCCCTTGTAGAGCAAGTTTGTGATTATTGTAGTCAGTTTTTAACATCTTCTTATTGTAGTAGCGGAACTTAGATAAAGTTGTTTTCTTGGTTCAATAACTGTAAAATTTTACCATGAGTGAGAAGTGTGAGCTTTGCCGTAGGTTTGTGAGTAGTGGATTGCGGTGTGAGACTTGTTTGAAGTATTTTCACTGGGGGGAATGCAGTGGGGAAGCCAGTGGGCATTCTGGTGAGATCCTCTCCTGGAACTGCAGGTTATGTAGCAAGAGTAAGTTGATAGAGGATCAGGAGTGTAAGATCTGTGCCCTTCAGGTGCAGTTGAAAAACACCCAGGAGGAGCTAGATAGGATGAGGAGGGAGAAGCGGGTTGGGGAATGGGAGCTGGCTGTTGGCAAGAGATCTGCTAGGAGAAGAGATTTTCAGATAGTTTTACTATTGGTGTTTGTAATAGATATGACCAACTGTCAGAGTCTAGTGGAGAGGAATCTCTAGTAGCTGTAGATGTAGGAAGTATGCAGCAGACCTCAGCAGTTACGGTGGCTAGGACAGTTGCAAAGTCTAAGAGAAAGAAGAAGGTTCTGCTGTTAGGTAGTTCTCATGGTAGAAGTGTAGGCCAGCAGTTGCAGGAAGTGTTGGGGAGTGAGTACCAAGTCACCAACATTGTGAAGCATAATGCAGGATTGGCTCAGGTGATTGTTAACATAGGGGGGTTATGTAGGGATTTTACTAAAGAGGATCAGGTAGTGATCGTGGGTGGGGCTGGTAATAGTATTGACAGGGATGGGGAGTATGACATAGATGGTGACCTGGAAAAGATAGCCACTCAGGCTGGCAACATGAATGTGCATTTCGTGGAACTGTTTCAGTGTCATGATTGGCCTCATCTTAATACAGCTGTCAGGCGTAATAACATGAGACTTGGGGGTGTGCTGATGACAGAAGGCATGAGTCACATGTGGTGTCAGTGGAGTCTATCAGCAGGACGGGTTTCACTAGACATGGCCTGCACCTCAACAGGTATGGAAAGGGGAGGTTGGCAAAGCTTATAGGTGACAGCATAGGTGGGGGTGGTGGGATCACTCATGGGAAAATTCTGGTAGTTGTGGGTGTTAGAGCTGTACCTTTTTTAGATTGAAGTCAGCTGATGGGTATTCCTGCTTAAGGTAAGTCTGTCTAACGAAGAAACCACTTTTGACAAAGCTTAGGTATCCGATTAATGAGGGAATTAGTATATTTCATTAAAATTTACAAGGTATTAGAGATAAAGTTAGTGAACTGCTTATAGATGTTGACTCTGAAATTATTGGTATATCTGAACACTTCTTAACTAAGGAGATAATTCAGATGCTTCCTTTACCAGGATACAGGTTGGCTGGCAGCTTTTCTAGGAGCTCTTTGCGGTGTGGGGGAGTAGCCATGTATGTGAAAAATGGTATCCCATTTGAGTCAATTGATGTTTCAAAGTACTGCACTGAAAAGGTGTTTGAATGTTGTGCAGGTGTGGTTAAATTTAGTGGAGCTAAACTTCTTACTGTTGTTATTTATAGATCCCCAGACTCCGATTTCACAACATTTTTGCTAAAGCTAGATGAGGTTCTTGGTTCACTTTATAGGAAATACAAAAAGTTAGTTATATGTGGTGACTTCAATATTAATTGTATAAGTGATTGTGCAAGGAAAAGGATGCTGGTAGACCTCCTTAATTCATATAATCTTATGCAAAGCATATTCTTTCCAACAAGAGTGCAAGGGAACAGTAGAACAACCATAGACAACATTTTTGTTCATTCCTCATTACTAGAAGGGTATTCTGTTAGCAAAAAGGTGAATGGCCTTTCAGTTCATGATACACAAATTTTAACTCTAAAAGATTTTTGTGCTGCAACACATGTTAAATATAGTTATCAACTTTTTAGGAAAGCTGATCCAGTTGCTGTAGAGACCTTTGTAAACCTTATCAAGAAACAAGAGTGGCAAGATGTTTATAGTGCTGGTACTGTAGACGATAAATATAATAATTTTCTCAAGACTTTTCTTGTGCTCTTTGAAAGTTGCTTTCCATTAGAACATTCAAAAGAGGGTACTAGCACAAACAGGCAGCCTGGGTGGCTGACTAAAGGGATAAGAATATCTTGTAGAACAAAGTGGCAATTATATCAAAACGTTAGAAACAGTCACAATCTAAATGCAGCAGCCCATTACAAACAGTATTGTAAGGTGCTTAAAAAAGTTATTAGGAAGGCAAAAAGTATGTGGTATGCAGATAGAATAGCTAAGTCTCAGGATAAAATTAAAACCATATGGTCAGTCGTAAAGGAAGTGGCTGGTCTCAGAGACAGATCGAGGATATAGAATCAGTGCGTAGTGGGAATGTCCGTGTTACTGATAAGTCGCATATATGCACAGTATTTAATAATCACTTTCTGAACATAGCAGGTGAACTAAATAGAAACCTAGTCCCAACAGGGAATCATACAGCGCTTGTAGAAAAAAATGTTCCGAGACCGTTACCTGAAATGCTCCTCCGTGATACTGACAAGAGGGAGATTGAGTTGATAATTAAATCACTAAAGACCAAGAACTCTCATGGATATGACGCGGTCTCTAGCAGAATAAGCCCAGTACTTAGCCATATCTGTAACTTTTCCTTTAGGAGTGGTCAGTTTCCTGACCGATTAAAGTACTCGGTAGTGAAGCCACTTTATAAAAAGGGAGACAGGGATAATGTTTACAATTATAGACCTATTTCTATGCCATCGGTGTTTGCTAAAGTTATCGAGAGGGTTGTATATACAAGGTTACTGGATAATTTAAATTGACATAATTTGCTGTTAGATGTACAGTTTGGTTTTAGAAATGGCTTAACAACTGAAAATGCTATATTCTCTTTTCTCTGTGAGGTTTTGGACAGATTAAATAAAAGGTTGTGAACGTTAGGTGTTTCCTTTGATTTAACGAAGGCTTTTGACTGTGTTGGCCACAAAACATTACTGCAGAAGTTGGACCATTAGGGAGTAAGGGGTAGCTTACAATTGGTTTGCCTCTTACTTTAAGAACAGAAAGCAGAAGGTAATTCTCCGCAATATTGAGAGTGGTAGTGATGTTCAGTCCCAATGGAATACTAGGCAGAAATCAAATCTGGATGTGGAATGCACTTCCTTGACTCTTGTGCAGAAAGGAGTGCAGTATTTTGCTGCATCCATTTTCAATAAGCTACCACAAGAACTCAAAAATCTTAGCAGTAGCCCAAACACTTTTAAGTCTAAACTGAAAAGTTTCCTCTTGGCTCACTCCTTCTATTCTGTCGAAGAGCTAAAAAATTAAGCAAATTCCAGTGTTACATTGTTGATTTTCTTTATTTAAACTTACGACTTGTCGGCTGAATATGTTTTTATATTTCATTTTATCTGTTTCTACAATCGTGTTATAATTTCATGTATTGACTCGTTCCATGACCATGGAGACTTCTCCTTAATGTGGTCCCATGGAACAATAAATAAATAACTAAATAAATAAAGTAGAAAATTTGAAAGTAGATTTAGAGAAAAAATTAAAGAGTTCTCTGAACATTCATGTAGACCAACTGTTCACTGACTTTAGTCAGACACAGAGTAACCAATTCCAGGATTTGACCAAGAAATTAGAGTTTGATATTGAAGAAAAATATAATAATGTAGAATCCAAATTTAGTGAAAAATTAGGATCATTCCAAGTATATGTAATGTTACATTTGATGTGATAAATCAGAGATTACATACTTTAAAGGAAATTGTTGAGGAATAGGACAAGCTAATTCCTATTGTCCAGTCCCAAATTGCAGGCGTTAACACTCAAGTTGATAATGTGGAAAGGAATTTTAAAGAGAAACTAACAACATCAGACACAATAAATATAAGTGGTCTGGAGAAACAAGTAGAAGAGATGATAGACAGAAAAGTTGCTGTGAGAGTAACCTCCGACAATGTGTCTCCAATTTTATCTTCCAAACTTAATGATAATAGCAATGTTATAGACGACTTGTGTGAAGAATTCAAACTTGTCCACGACAGAGTAGAAAATAGAATAACTTTACTTAAAGTTGTGTTTCCTAGTAAAGTGGCAATTGTTTTGTTGTGGGGAGGCTTTCACTCAAAATTTAATGAGAAGTATTGGTCTGTAACTAACCGAGTGAGGTTAATGTCAGATCCATGGGATCCAGGTGGAGTCACATCTGTCCCCCAGGGACGTTAACATTCTGTGTTAAAAGGTGGAGTGATGAATGTCTTGTCCTTAGTTGTTTTCGGTGTTTCTTCTGTACTTTTCTTCCTGCACCAAAGTACCTTGAAATCCTAAACTATTCTGTAATCTATTCTTGAATTATTAAACTATCCTATAATGTTAGTACCTAGGGAACTAAATATGACTAAAAGATAATTTGAACAGAATGATATCTAGATGACATGAACTGAACATAATCTTATATGTATGTGTAAAAATACAGTATGAACTTAATGACTAAACAACTGATTTATCGTAGTGTATAATTTTCTATTTAGTATAGAATATTTTATACCTTTAAAGAAATTTGATGTAGATGGAAGGGTTTGTATTGGTTTTGGAAGGGGTGGGTATTATATATTAAAGCATGATTTACACTAACAAATAAATCATGGCTAACACAGAACACACACCACATCTTTCAAATGACCCTCGCAAACAAGTGTGACTGATTCTTCACCATTTGCCATTCCATAGGGGTTGTTAACATTTTCTTCAGGGACCTCAAAGGCAAAGGTGAGAATGTCTGTTCTGTAGGAGACGTTTAACACCATACCTACTCCAGCTTCTCACTCAAGTACCGGTGAAGTAGGGATCCAGGGGAAGGGGGGTGAGAAGGTTTTCCTGTCTTTGGGGCTATCTTCTTTCACTTCTTCGATCTTAGCAACCATTTCTACTTTTTCCTTTCTTACTTCTCATTTGAGTACCTATCTATCTTTCCCTCTTTCCATATTCAACTTCTTCTATCGCAGAAGTCCTTCTCATTTTCCATGGTTTCCAATAACCTACTACTGATTTTATATAAGAAGGCCAAAGGATCAGGCTACACAAACACACTCACACGTACACACAAAAAATATGATTACACAAACAATGACCTTACACATTGAAATGGGAGAACTGTCAAGCATTGTAGGTGGAAAGGAATGTGCCCATCAGGAGAGGATGCATATATTGTCATTTACATAGAGGAAAAAATTCCATCTGAGAAAAATAGATATAAAAAACAAAGATACTGTGACTTACCAAATGGGAAAACGCTGGTAGATAGACACAATAAAAAACACACAAACACACACAAATTTCAAGCTTTCACAATGCAAGGTTGCTTCATCAGGAAAGAGGGAAGGAGAGGGAAAGACGAAAGGATGTGGGTTTTAAGGGAGGGGGTAAGCAGTCATTCCAATCCCGGGAGCGGAAAGACTTACCTTAGAGGGAAAAAATGACAGGTATACACTCGCACACACACACACACACACACACGCACACACACACACACACACACACACACACACACACACACACGCACACACACACACACACACACACACACACACATCCAACTGCACACATACGTATGGTCTGTATGTGTGAGGATGGATATGTGTGTGAATGTGAGTGTATACCTGTCCTTTTTTCCCTCTAAGGTAAGTCTTTCCGCTCCCGGGACTGGAATGACTCCTTACCCCCTCCCTTAAAACCCACATCCTTTCGTCTTTCCCTCTCCTTCCCTCTTTCCTGATGAAGCAACCGTGGGTTGCGAAAGCTTGAAACTTGTGTGTGTGTTTTTTATTGTGTCTATCTACCAGTGCTTTCCCATTTGGTAAGTCAAGCATATAAGAACAATGAACAATGGTCATTCCATATCGTGTATGTGCATAAGTATATGCTTATTTTACATTGAGTGTACCTAAGTAGGAAGCATGAGTAATTAAGGAGAGCATAAGCCAAAGAGGAAGGGTTTGTGATAATTGTTAAGGCAGGTTAGTCTGACAAATATTTTGACAACTGGTAGGATAGTGGGACTCTGATAACAAAAGTAAACACATTTTGTATGAATAGTGTATAGAGGTAGAGTGTATACCAAGAGTATAAAAGTTGAAAAGTAGAGGAGGACTCTAGGATACTAAATGAAGTATTAAAAAGTGAGTGTGAAATGTGAAATAGATTTTATAATTTTACCATCATCATGATCATCATCATCATTTAAGACTGATTATGCCTTTCAGCGTTCAGTCTGGAGCATAGCCCCCCTTATACAGTTCCTCCATGATCCCCTATTCAGTGCTAACATTGGTGCCTCTTCTGATGTTAAACCTATTACTTCAAAATCATTCTTAACCGAATCCAGGTACCTTCTCCTCGGTCTGCCCTGACTCCTCCTACCCTCTACTGCTGAATCCATGAGTCTCTTGGGTAGCCTTGCTTCTCCCATGTGTGTAACATGACCCCACCATCTAAGCCTGTTCGCCCTGACTGCTACATCTATAGAGTTCATTCCCAGTTTTTCTTTGATTTCCTCATTGTGGACACCCTCCTGCCATTGTTCCCATCTTCTAGTACCTGCAATCATCCTAGCTACTTTCATATCCGTAACCTCAACCTTGTTGATAAGGTAACCTGAATCCACCCAGCTTTCGCTCCCATACAACAAAGTTGGTCGAAAGATTGAACGGTGCACAGATAACTTAGTCTTGGTACTGACTTCCTTCTTGCAGAAGAGAGTAGATCGTAGCTGAGCGCTCACTTCATTAGCTTTGCTACACCTCGCTTCCAGTTCTTTCACTATGTTGCCATCCTGTGAGAATATGCATCCTAAGTACTTGAAACCGTCCACCTGTTCTAACTTTTTTCCTCCTATTTGGCACTCAATCCGTTTATATTTCTTTCCCACTGACATTACTTTCGTTTTGGAGATGCTAATCTTCACACCATAGTCCTTACATTTCTGATCTAGCTCTGAAACTTTCAATCGAATCTGCCATCACAACTAAGTCATCCGCATATGCAAGACTGCTTATTTTGTGTTCACAGATCTTAATCTCACCCGGACAGTCTATTGTTTTCAACATATGATCCATAAATAATATGAACAACAGTGGAGACAGGTTGCAGCCTTGTCTTACCCCTGAAACTACTCTGAACCATGAACCCAGTTTACCGTCAACTCTGACTGCTGCCTCACTATCCATGTAAAGACCTTTAATTGTTTGCAAAAGTTTGCCTCCTATTCCATAATCTTGTAGAACAGACAATAACTTCCTCCTAGGAACCCAGTCATATGCCTTTTCTAGATCTATAAAGCATAGATACAATTCCCTGTTCCACTCATAACACTTCTCCATTATTTGCCGTAAGCTAAAGATCTGGTCCTGACAACCTCTAAGAGGCCTAAACCCACACTGATTTTCATCCAATTGGTCCTCAACTAATACTCACACTTTCCTTTCAACAATACCTGAGAAGATTTTACCCACAACGCTGATTAAAAAGATACCTCTGTAGTTGTTACAATCTTTTCTGTTTCCATGTTTAAAGATTGGTGTGATTACTGCTTTTGTCCAGTCTGATGGAACCTGTCCCGACTCCCAGGCCATTTCAATTATCCTGTATAGCCATTTAAGACCTGACATTCCACTGTATTTGATGAGTTCCGACTTAATTTCATCCACCCCAGCCGCTTTATTGCACTGCAATCTATTGACCATTTTTTCCACTTCCTCAAATGTGATCCTATTATATAATTTTACCAGAGGATATTTAATTATAGTGTATATAAAGATGTATACTCGGGTAATGAACCTAGAGGCCTACTCATAAAGTATAAGGAGGGCACACACAGAATTTATTGGATATAAAGGGCACATAGGCAAAAAGGCTAACCTATACTGTGTGGACAGGGGCACCAATAAGGGGATTGTCCTTTACCATAGGAGAATAGGAATTTAAATGGGTGTACCTACTGAACTAAAGGAGCAAGGGCACTCATAGGGTCAACCCACGTGTAAGGTATAGATGCTGATCCAAGGGGAAAAGGACAGGATTGTGACAGAAGTCACACATTTTCTAGGAATTATTCTGGTAAGTTTCAATTCTATATTTCACTAGCATTGTTATGATTTCTGCGTGTCAATAGGAACACTTTTATTTTGCCCAGAGTTCTTCCAGACTACATACTACCATAAGAAATGAGGCCATTACAAACTAAAGAGGTAATACAGAGAATGAGAATTAAGAAAGAAATATTCAAGGGTCAGTGACACCTGGAATTTAAGATTGGAAAAAGAGCAGAAAACAAAAAGTTTGGTCCTCTAAATTTTTAGATATTGAAAGAGCTAACTCCAACAGGCATTGAAAGGTTCACATTTTATAACTGTAGCAGAATGTAAAAAAGCAACGACCAAGCAATAATAACAAGAGTATTTACAATTATTAATAGAAAAAGATTTATTGTTGAAAAATGAAGTGTTATCCTATGTGATATTAATGTACATGGTAATTATGTATAAAATATCACATGTTCGATCTAAGGAGGTGGATATGTAGTGATTCGACAATTTTCACATTAATTCTGGAACCACTCAACCTTCTGCCACCTTGAAAATATGATGTTTTAAAGATAAGTGTGAGAGAGAGACCCTATTTACTGTGCAACACTTGTCTGTGTGTGCAGGATGCACGTTTATCAAGGGAACACAAGAGTTGTGTCAGACAAGCGGCGTTGACAATTGTTTGCCTCTCGCACCATAGAACCTGTATGGAGGATGCAAAGAGTAACTATGTATTTTTCTTTGGCAGTTGAATAACTGTAATTGTTATAGACAATGGAAATGTGATGTGTCTAGAGACTCTTACTTAATCTTGGTGTTAGACTT
The DNA here is from genome assembly GCF_023864275.1 of Schistocerca cancellata. Taxonomy (NCBI): domain Eukaryota; kingdom Metazoa; phylum Arthropoda; class Insecta; order Orthoptera; family Acrididae; genus Schistocerca; species Schistocerca cancellata. The sequence goes on along the minus strand of NC_064626.1, from coordinate 909,485,131 downwards.
GCTACAAGCAAGATCTTGTAACGGAACATATTAAAGGCTTTACTGTACTGAAGTATGCGATACCCTCCAAATTCAACCAGTTTAACGAGTATTTATGATTATAGAAAAGTTATTGTGTATGTTAACAATGATTGCATAACATGTCTGCATAAACAGTCAACCCATTAAATTATACTGAATAACTGACCCACACAAAAGTTTATATCACTTGATCACTGATACAGCAAATGTCATCATGTAAAAACACTAAGTTCATCTTAAATAATTAATATGAAGTACGAAAAATAGTGGCCAACTTAGGTATTTTGGATCTCCTTAAATAAAAATCACCCAGTGAAACCTATTTGTTCACTAGGAGCGTTTTCACTCAGTATTCACGTAAGCAATCCTATTTTAAATGAAAACCAATGTAATTCTTAATAATTCATGTTATTTACTTATTTATGCAAATTAGAGAAGTCAATTGACAAACTTCTAAAAAACGGCCTTTTTGTAACAGAGAATTATTCTGTCAAGTCAACAAATCTGTCTGTCATTTTAATAACATGTTAAATTATGTCACTCGATGCAAATTAATAACTTTTCTGCACAAATTATGATAACAGATGTACATGTGACTTATAAACTATATCTCTTTTTAGTAGTTCTTTGACAATGTTATAAATACGAGCAGCAAGAAGGGTCGAGAGGCAGTCGGAATGTCACTTTGGTAAAGTGTGTTTGTGTGTTATTGTTTGAGGTGGATAAACAATGCAAAGAACATGTAACGGAAGTGTTGAGTCATGGTCTTTGGTGGACAGTGGAATTAAGATGGCCACCAGAGTAATAAATATTTGAAGTTTACATATTTGTTGGTTTCACTCGTTCTTTATCATCAAAAGCACATAAAAAACACAGGACCTCATGTTTTTAACCCTAGACAACCAGATTTAGAGCCAGCATCAGCATCGAGAGACAGCAGCGATCCAACAAGTAGCAGTGATTACCACAACACAATGCATTTTAATGGCACCAACCTAACATCAAGTGCTAACAAGCTCCGTAAATGGGAGTGAAATAGTGCTATTATAGCAATTAGCAATATCTATGACCAGGCGACCATTACAATCTGTTTTTGAATTTCTGGTTGTTATTGAACCCAACACATTGTACTTATAGTTAATAGTATCTGATGGTTATCAGTGTAGTTGACTTGCAAGATTTATGCTTATATGAAATTTGTGGTAATGAAAATGTACCTGAACTGAGCTGAAAGTATGAGAGTACTGAGTTATTTCTAGTGAGAGAGAGAGAGAGAGAGAGAGAGCACTTTTTTAGTTCCTCTAACCAGCATTATTTCTTCAGAGAAGAAGTAGTGGAGACTGATGCAGCTGCATATCCATAGAAGAGGATTGGCTAAATGTTTCAAGTAAGTCAACTGTAGTAAGAGAAGTGTGAAGTTCGCAATCCAGTTTTGCATGTTTCTCTTGTCACCAAAACTGTTAGAAACTGTTGCAAGCGAATGGGCATCTCACAGGAATAACCTGGGCCAATTGCAAAAAGCTTCCAGTTACAATCAAGAATGGAGTTCTGCATCTGAAGAAGCATGAAATAAAATGTCTCTGCAATAACAAAATGATGGGTCTGGCATGGCAAGATATATGAACTGTTTCATGCTTCCTACAAAAGCAAATAACTCAGTGTCACTTATAGAAAGGAGAAACACAAAGGAAAGGGATGAAATAATGAAACCAAATGTGAGTACTGATTATACTTCAAAGATGGGTGGAGTCGATCAATTCAACCATTTCATTTCCAGTTATGGTTTTGTTGCAGGTAGGTCTTGCAAACAGCTATTTGCTATACAGGAATCACTGTGAGGAAAACAAATTGAAAAACTGACTCACAAAGTATTTCGTAAAAGTGTTATAAGAGACTTAGTTGGTGAAGAAAGACATCCAGGGCAGAAATAAGGATGTCGTTCAACTCTTATGATGAGAAGTGTTTGAATGGACAGTTGCACATTATCAAAAGGCTTCCTGGGAGCAAGCATAAGGACTGTGCAGTGTGTTCAGACAGAAAGAAGAATGGTGGCAGGCATGAAACTATGTATTACTGTGCAGCATGTGCATGAAACCCAGCTCTCCACCCTGATGAGCATTTCAAAAAATGTCATACATTGAAAAGTTTTGTAGTGTAGTGTTCTGGATTATATTTGAATAAAGTGCACTTTTTGTTCTAACATTTACTCTACCTGTTGGTCAGTGGCCTAACTGTTTCCACAAAGAGACCGCACAATTCACTGTGGCACAGTTACTGCCCAGGGAGCAGCAATTGAAATGAGAGTGTGTGGAACTGCCCTGTGTCTGCTTTACACAGTGCAAAGGGTTCAGTTAAACTGTGCTACTTCCTTTCTCTTATTGTGGGTCCAGAAGCCTAGTAGGAGACACTCACTGGAGCTTGGGAGATAAACATGACACAAAAGACAAGTTGGAACCATGGGTAGGTGCTGGAGCATTGGTGTATAGGTAATTAACCTACTCTGGTCTTCACGATCCCTAAGGGAGCAACATTTAGGGAGTTGTAGTACATTCCTATAGCCATAATCTGAAATGCATTCTTTAAGATTTATAGGCAGGCCTTTATTTTTGTTTAAAAAGAGAAGATTGTTTATGTCTGTCTTCAAGATTCTGCCATGTCAGTTTCTTCAGCATCTCTGTGACACTTTCCTATAGCTTGAACAAACCTGTGACCATTATGCTGCCCTTCTCTGTACACAATCAGTATCCTCTGTTAGTCCTATTGGGGATGTGTCACACCGGGTCAAATAAGTGTAGTTTTGTAGACTTATAACACTTCCCCAGATTTCTATCAACGAACTTAATTCTACTATCTGCTTTATACACAGCTGAGCCTATGTGATCATTCAATTTCATTCCACTACAAAGTGTTACACACAGGTATTAGTATGAGATGAATGATACAAACTGAGACTCATTGATATTATAGTCATAGGTTTTGTTTTGTGAAGTGCATAATTTTATATTTCTGAGCATTTAAAGCAATCTGTCAATCTTTGCACCACTTTGTAAGCTTATCAATATCTGACTGAATATTTATGCAGCTTCTTCATGACAGTACTCCATTATAGATAAATGCATGACCTGCAAAAATTCTGATTTTACTATTAATATTGTCCTCAAGGTCATTAATATACAACATGAATGGAAAGGTTCCCAACACACTTCCCTGGGGCACACTCAGTGTTACTTCTGCAGATGACTCTCCATCCAAGATAGCATGCTACATTCTTCCTCCCAAAAAGGCCTCAATCCAGCCACAAATTTCACTTGATACCCCATCTGACTGTACTTTGACAGTAAGCATAAGTGTGCTACTGAGTCAAATGCTTTACTAAAAACAAGAAATACTGCATTGACTTGACTGCCTTGATCCAAAACTTTCAGTATGTCACATGAGAAAAGTGCAAGTTGGGTTTTATATGATCAATGTTTTCGGAATCCATGCTGGTTAGCGTGGAGGACACCATTGTCTTTGAGATATCTCATTATGCTTGAGCTAAGAATATGTTCTAAGATTCTACAACAAATTGATATCAAGGATACTGGATGGTACTTTTGTGGTTCATTTCTACAATCCCTCTTGTAGACAATCATAACCTGTGCAGTCCTCCAACTATTGGACATGCTCTTTGTCCAAAGGATGTATGGTAGATTATAATTAACAGAGGGGCTAACTCAGTCACAAACTGAGTACTGAATCTGATAGGGATTTCATCAAGCCCAGGAGATTGTTTTGAGTTTAACACGTTCAGAGTTTTCTTAGTACCACTGACACTAATATCTATTTCACCCATCTTTTCAAATGCACAAAAATTAAATTGGGGCATGCACTGTGTTTTGTATATTATATTTATGCACCTTGGAATAATGGTCACCAAGAATATGAGAGTTCATTTGTAACCTAAAACAAACAAACAGGTGAACAAAGACTTTGACTTGTAATTTGCTTGTCACATAAAATACAGATGCTAATCATTTGATCAAGATATCTCATGAAATAGATAATACAACTCTACTGATTTAAAACTATAGTTACTCAGATAGAACAGTAATTATGATAATGTTTTTGCAAAAAGACACCTATATTTACGTAAAAAGACAATTATGATACACTACATCCTGCTCAAATATTCAGCACAACCTTCCTAAAACCTTCAACTGAGTAGTGCCAAGTAAAATATTAGGTTGTTGCATAAATTCATAGCAGTTTAATTTTGTATGGTGGTATTCCATTTGTTATGGAATTATTTATTGACTGCCATTGTTTTTATTTGAAATCCACTGTTGCTAATAGAGTTTACTTATTATCCATTTGTCATCTGGAGATATTGAGAACAGCTGGGGACACAAGGAAGAAACTCCCATAAGGAATCGACGCTAAAATGAGCAAACATCAGGAACACTTTCTGAAGTAACTAATGGAGATAAAGACCTGAAACTTTTACAGTGTACAGCTGAAACATGATTCTCAAACCACATAAAAATTGGTTAATGTATTTTATATATTTCATGAGTAATCATTTTTTTGTTCTATAAGACAAAAAATTAAAACTTTTCTAAACACCTTGGAGCTTGTAAATCTGTTCTTTTTATCACTACTGGTCTATTTGTTTATATAATTAATCATCGCTGTACTAACAAGAGATACTGTAGGTCTGATGTCTGTAGCAGTCACAGTTTTTGAGAAAAGTGTACCAGAAGGTCAAAAAATGTAGTTTTGAGAAAAATGGTATTAAAGTTTTACATGCAAGAAAGTAATGTACAATGTCATACAGACACACTTTTAAAACATTCCAGGGCCATACTGTAGCTCAGCTTCTTGATCTTTATCTTCTTTTCTTTGATCTTCTGGCTATCCTGGCCTCCTTGGTAGCATTTCCTGCAGAAATATCAGCATAACGGATATGGTCCATGTCTATCTTTTTCAGTCCCCTTTCAGTATTGATACCATCCTTTGTTCCCAAGAGTCTTAATACATCAGTCTTCTTTGACACACCAGCATTGAAGCACATCACTGCATCACGAACACCAAATTTTAGTGTTTCTTTTCTAATGAAAACAGTTTTTGCTAGCCTTGTCCAAATGACAGAATTCAAACTTTCATTTGGGTTTTGAGTTTTTCCATGGAGACACTTTTCCAAGAGCTCTTGTTGGTTAAGGTCTCTTAAAATGGGTTTCACAGCTAGCAGGATTTTTTCTGGAATTGAATGTTTGTGCTTATAGCTGGAAGATGTAGCTGGGTTGTTGAATTTGCACCAGCTGTCAGGTCCCCGTGGGCAAAGGTTATGTTGTGGTTTCTCATCTGTTGAAATTTTATGAAAGAATATAGCCCAGATGGCTCTCCTCATTGCTTCTACATTGTTGCAGTTATTTCTAATGGCCATACCATAATAAGTCTGGATCCTGTCTATTTCAGCCTTTGTCAGGCCCCCTTTACCACCTAATTTTTTTTCCTAACATATCTTTAGAAGTCGTGATCCCATTCTTTCCTGTATATGGCCTATACATTCCAGTTTATTAATTTTGACTCTAGGCCCATAAGGTTTATCTTCTACCACTTTCCGATAAGCCTTACTGTCCCCATCCCCAAGATAGTCTGTATAGAGGATACCTCTTGACTGCACAGACCTTTTGAAAATGTTAGCAACACCAGCCACTTCCATGCCTCCACTAGAACCATCATAGACCTTTTTGCACACATGTTGTATAGTGGGATTTTTGCTATGGATGTCACAGAACTTAGTAATAATTTCAATATCCTGAACCTTCCCAGTATCAAAAGAAGTTGCTGACACAATGCCATTTAGGGATGTATGCCCACGTTTCTGCCAACTGCAATCAAAACCAGCAGAAATTTGCGTTGGGTCAGATTTCGTATCATTCAGCTGAACTGCTTCTTTGGCTGCTTTCAACATTGTAGATTCACTTACCTCAGCTACAACTGCACCAATAATCTTGTTGTAAACATCAAACTTTCTTGGAGGTGGAGGAATGTTCATCACTGCACTAAGAACGGCACCTGCACTTCGCCCTTTTCCAATAGATCTAAGTGCATACACTAATCTTATATTGTTTTCATACAAACTGCTTTTTGTTACATGGGATGACATTGTATTGGCAGTACAGCTACATTCCAAACATGTCAAAACTAAACTACAAACAATTCCCTTGGTTTTCACCACATCTTCATGCAAAGTAACGTTTCCACCACAGTTTTTTCAATTTGTGTGTTTTTTGATAAGTTCACATAATAACCTCATGGAGATCAGAATGTTTGTGTCAGTAACAACAGAAACACTGTTCACACCACATATTGCATTGTCACGCATTTGAGAGGCACCTGGAAAACCGGCAGCACCTAGAAGCTTCTTGCTTGAAGCACTAACACTCGCACTGACACTGACTTCACTTCCAATATTATTTTCTGCCCTCTGTTCAAAACTAGCAGTTTCATGGTTTATTTTTACATATTTATTTCCATGAAACTTAGGCTTATATCCAAACTTCCTTATTCTACCCATTGTGTTATAATGTTTCACAAAATCATTACATTTGTATCACCAAAACGTAAACAACTAGGATGAAGAAAATAACAAATGATAGTCGACAATGCAGACAGGCTGGCAGACATCAGAATAACAATTCTCTCTTGCAACCCAAATAAAGAGTATTTATATCTGTGGAACATAAATGATTGTTGTACTATAGTCAGTGCTGACTGCTGCACAAGACACCGCAAAAATGGACGTGGCGCTATTTACCATGCTTCACGAACAAATTAATAACTCCGAATCTAATAATCAGATATGTATGAAACAAATGGCATTTTGTAGCCAAATAATTGAAGCACAGATTAAGACTAAAAAAACAATCGATTTTTTTGAGCCTGTTTGCGACTGTGTCCCCTTAGGTGTCTCTTTTCCTAATCTAATTCCCTCAGCATCACCCGACTTAATTCGACTACATTCCATTATACTCGTTTTGCTTTGGTCGATGTTCATCTTATATCCTCCTTTCAAGACACCGTCCATTCCTTTCAGCTGCTCTTCCAAGTCGTTTGCTGTCTCTGACAGAATTACAATGTCATCGGCAAACCTCAAGGTTTTTATTTCTTCTCCATGGATTTTAATACCAACTCCGAAATTTTCTTTTGTTTCCTTTACTGCTTGCTCAATATACAGACTGACTAGCATCGGGGAGAGGCTACAACCCTGTCTCACTCCCTTCCCAACCACTGTTCCCTTCCATGTCCCTTGACTCTTATAACTGCCATCTGGTTTCTGGTTTCTGTACAAATTGTAAATAGTCTTTCACTACCTGTATTTTACCCCTGCCACCTTCAGAGTTTGAAAGAGAGTACTCCAGTCAACATTGACGAAACCTTTCTCTAAGTCTACAAATGCTAGAAACGTAGGTTTGCCTTTCCTTAATCTATTTCCTAAGATAAGTTGTAGGGTCAGTATTGCCTCACGTGTTCCAATATTTCTACGGAATCCAAACTGATCTTCCCCGAGGTCAGCTTCTACTAGTTTTTCCATTCGTCTGTAAAGAATTCACGTTAGTATTTTGCAGCTGTGACTTATTAAACTGATAGTTCAGTAATTTTCACATCTGTCAACACCTGCTTTCTTTGAGATTGGAATTATTATATTCTTCTTGAAGTCTGAGGGAATTTCGCCTGTCTCATACATCTTGCTCACCAGATGGTAGAGTTTTGTCAGGACTGGCTCTCCCAAGGCTGTCAGTAGTTCTAATGGAATGTTGTCTACTCCCGGGGCCTTGTTTCGACTCAGGGCTTTCAGTGCTCTGTCAAACTCTTCATGCAGTATCATATCTCCCATTTCATCTTTATCTACATCCTCTTCCATTTCCATAATATTGTCCTCAAGTACGTCGCCCTTGTATAGGCCCTCTATATACTCCTTCCACTTTCTGCTTTCCCTTCTTTGCTTAGAACTGGGTTTCCATCTGAGCTCTTGATGTTCGTATAAGTGGTTCTCTTTTCTCCAAAGGTCTATTTATTTTTACTGTAGGCAATATCTATCTTACCTGTAGAGAGATAAGCCTCTACATCCTCACATTTGTCCTCTAGCCATGCCTGCTTAGCTATTTTGCACTTCCTGTCAATCTCATTTTTGAGACGTTTGTATTCCTTTTTGCCTGCTTCATTTACTGCATTTTTATATTTTCTCCTTTCATCAATTAAATTCAATATTTCTTCTGTTACCCAAGGAGTTCTACTAGCCCTGATCTTTTTACCTACTTGATCCTCTGCTGCCTTCACTACTTCATCCCTCAAAGCTACCCATTCTTCTTCTACTGTGTTTCTTTCTCCCATTCCTGTCAATTGTTCCCTTACACTCTCCATGAAACTCTGTACAACCTCTGGTTCTTTCAGTTTATCCAGGTCCCATCTCCTTCAATTCCCACCTTTTTGCAGTTTCTTCAATTTTAATCTACAGTTCATAACCAATAGATTGTGGTCAGAGTCCACATCTGCCCCTGGAAATGTCTTACAATTTAAAACCTGGTTCCTAAATCTCTGTCTTACCATTATATAATCCATCTGAAACCTATCAGTATCTCCAGGCTTCTTCCATATATACGACCTTCTTTTATGATTCTTGAACCAAGTGTTAGCTATGATTAAGTTGTGCTCTGTGCAAAATTCTACCAGGCGGCTTCCTCTTCCATTTCTTAGCCCCAATCCATATTCACCTACCATGTTTCCTTCTCTCCCTTTTCCTACTATTGAATTCCAGTCACCCATGACTATTAAATTTTCGTCTCCTTTCACTATCTGAATAATTTCTTTGATTTCATCATTCATTTCTTCTATTTCTTCATCATCTGCAGAGCTAGTTGGCATATAAACTTGTGCTACTGTAGTAGGCGTGAGCTTTGTGTCTATCTTGGCCACAATAATGTGTCCACTATGCTGTTTGTAGTGGCTTACCCCCACTCCTATTTTTTTTTTATTCATTATTAAACCTACTCCTGCATTACCCCTGTTTGATATTGTATTTATAACCCTGTATTCACCTGACCAAAAGTCTTGTTCTTCCTACCACCAAACTTCACTAATTCCCACTATATCTAACTTTAACCTATCCATTTCCCTTTTTAAATTTTCTAACCTACCTGCCCGATTAAGGGATCTGACATTCCACGCTCCAATCCGTAGAACGCCAGTTTTCTTTCTCCTGATAATGACGTCCTCTTGAGTAGTCCCCGCCCGGAGATCTGAATGGGGGACTATTTTACCTCTGGAATATTTTACCCAAGAGGATGCCATCATCATTTAACCATACAGTAAAGCTGCATGCCCTCGGGAAAAATTACATCTGTAGTTTCCCCTTGCTTTCAGCTGTTCACAGTACCAGCACAGCAAGGCTGTTTTGGTTAGTGTTACAAGGCCAGATCAGTCAATCATCCAGACTGTTGCCCCTGCAACTACTGAAAAGGCTGCTTCCCCTCTTCAGGAACCACGTGTTTGTCTGGCATCTCGACACGTACCCCTCCGTTGTGGTTGCACCTGCGGTATGGCTATCTGTATCGCTGAGGCACGCAAGCCTCCCCACCAATGGCAAGGTCCATGGTTGACGGGGGGAGGGACAATTAATACTGTACTGGAATTAGTTTGAGAAGACAGTCCACACCCACTTTATTCACCTGATATTGCACCCATATATTGTCACCTTTTCTTCTCTCTACTAAACATCCTTCAGGAATTTTCTTTCTGGATGAAAATAGTTCTGATCATGTTTCAACAAGTCCTTTACCTCTAAACTACATGATTTCTACAGCCATGGAATTGAAAAGTACCCCAGTGTTGGCAGACTGTTGTAAATAGTGATTGAGAATATATTATACCAAACTCTTTTATGTGTATCTACTGTGTCTATTAAATTTATGAAAAAATGTTAAGAAATTTTCCTTTGGTGAATCTGAGTTCATGCTCAGATAGTTCTTAGTTTATTGTTTGTCATAAATTTTCATTCCTGTACACTGGGGGCCTGAGCATATAAGTTTAAACAATGAGCAGCTGCATAAAAATAATTCTCTTTATTTCTCATATTATATGAACAATTATGAAGAGAATAGATTGCTAGAGTGATAAAAACAGTTTGCCTTGACTAATTCTAAGTTTCTGTGTGAAAAGCTGTTGATATCATAGAAATATAGGGAGGGAACTGTTAATAATCTCAGAGTTTTTAACTATGTTCATCACAGTTTTTTAGATGCATAGCATATGTTTTGAATGATTTTTCTGTAGTTTCAGTATGTGTAATATGTTACTCAAATTTCCCAAAAAACAAAGCATACCTTATAACTGATTGGCACTAGATACAGTATGCAATTTTTCCTGCATCCTCATGAATGACAGTAGCCAATATTTGCTTTGCAAATGTAAAGCTACATAATTTGTTCACTAGATAGTCAACATGCTTATTTCATTTTAAACTCTTTACTAGTTTAATCCCATAAATTTCACAGAATTCACTTCTCCTAGATCTACACTCCTGGAAATTGAAATAAGAACACCGTGAATTCATTGTCCCAGGAAGGGGAAACTTTGACACATTCCTGGGGTCAGATACATCACATGATCACACTGACAGAACCACAGGCACATAGACACAGGCAACAGAGCATGCACAATGTCGGCACTAGTACAGTGTGTATCCACCTTTCGCAGCAATGCAGGCTGCTATTCTCCCATGGAGACGATCGTAGAGATGCTGGATGTAGTCCTGTGGAATGGCTTGCCATGCCATTTCCACCTGGCGCCTCAGTTGGACCAGCGTTCATGCTGGACGTGCAGACCGCGTGAGACGACGCTTCATCCAGTCCCAAACATGCTCAATGGGGGACAGATCCAAAGATCTTGCTGGCCAGGGTAGTTGACTTACACCTCCTAGAGCACGTTGGGTGGCACGGGATACATGCAGACGTGCATTGTCCTGTTGGAACAGCAAGTTCCCTTGCCGGTCTAGGAATGGTAGAATGATGGGTTCGATGACGGTTTGGGTGTACCGTGCACTATTCAGTGTCCCCTCGATGATCACCAGTGGTGTACGGCCAGTGTAGGAGATCGCTCCCCACATCATGATGCCAGGTGTTGGCCCTGTGTGCCTCGGTCGTATGCAGTCCTGATTGTGGCGCTCACCTGCACGGCGCCAAACACGCATACGACCATCATTGGCACCAAGGCAGAAGCGACTCTCATCGCTGAAGACGACACGTCTCCATTCGTCCCTCCATTCACGCCTGTCGCGACACCACTGGAGGCGGGCTGCACGATGTTGGGGCGTGAGCGGAAGACGGCCTAATGGTGTGCGGGACCGTAGCCCAGCTTCATGGAGACGGTTGTGAATGGTCCTCGCCGATACCCCAGGAGCAGCAGTGTCCCTAATTTGCTGGGAAGTGGCGGTGCGGTCCCCTACGGCACTGCGTAGGATCCTTCGGTCTTGGCGTGCATCCGTGCGTCGCTGCGGTCCGGCCCAGGTCGATGGGCACGTGCACCTTCCGCCAACCACTGGCGACAACATCGATGTACTGTGGAGACCTCACGCCCCACGTGTTGAGCAATTCGGCGGTACGTCCACCCGGCCTCCCGCATGCCCACTATACGCCCTCGCTCAAAGTCCGTCAACTGCACATACGGTTCACGTCCACGCTGTCGCGGCATGCTACCAGTGTTAAAGACTGCGATGGAGCTCCGTATGCCACGGCAAACTGGCTGACACTGATGGTGGCGGTGCACAAATGCTGCGCAGCTAGCGCCATTCGACGGCCAACACCGTGGTTCCTGGTGTGTCCGCTGTGCCGTGCGTGTGATCATTGCTTGTACAGCCCTCTCGCAGTGTCAGGAGCAAGTATGGTGGGTCTGACACACCGGTGTCAATGTGTTCTTTTTTCCATTTCCAGGAGTGTATATTTTTATGTCATATTTTAAATTCCTGGAATTTTGACAGTTTTGTTCTAAAATGGATCATTTTTCTAATGTTCACGGCTAATCCACTGAGCCGGAACCATGTTATACAAGAGCCACTGAATTGATGGTACAGACAGAGATATTTTCTGACTCATAGTCCTTAATTAACAGAGATGTATCATCTATAAATAAAACAACAGGACATTTATATGGATGGATAGATAATTAATGTAGAACAAAAACAAAACAGGTCCTATGATAGAATCTTGAAGGAGTCCTTCTGTTACTGTCTTCCATTGGGAAGACAAATTTTCTGCATTTGCAGAGAGAGTCATTGTTTGCTTTCAGTTGCAAAGGTACAAAGCTAGCCAATGTAGAACACTATTCGTAATCCCATACATGTCAAGTATGGATAAGAAGTGCATGATTTACTGAGTCAAAGGTTTTGCAAGGTCACAAAAGGTCCCTGCAACTTTATTCTTATTGTCTAATGACGTACAAAATTTCTCAACAAGCCAACAGCTCTTTCAAATACATTTGACAGGACTGCAAGAAAAGAGATGGAACAATAATTACGTACATCCCCTCATTACCCCCCCCCCCCTCCCCCTTTTTTTTTTTTTTACTTCTGTGTGCCTTAGATTATGCAGGAAACATCCATGTTCAAAAGCTTGTTTTATTTTTTTAAAGAAATACATCCAACAGTTTTGGATAATACTTTCTTTAGTTCTCCTGACTGTCTTCTCAAAATAATAAAACTGAGGTAATTCCACTCACATGTTAGGAAACCGATACTCATGAACTTCAGTTGGGTAGATAATCACTATTTAGAGAAAAGGAAAGAATGTTCTGTGTGTGTGAGTGTGTGTGTGTGTGTGTGTGTGTGTGTGTGTGTGTGTGAGAGAGAGAGAGAGAGAGAGAGAGAGAGAGAGAGAGAGAACAAAAACTAATCATCTATAAATTAACTTCAGATTGATATAAATCTTTCATATACTGGATAAAAAAAATTGAACCCACTACTCACAGTTGATGAATCCAAAACATCTGGATTAGCGCCAGTGTTCAGTACCATATTTACTATATCCACATCTTTTGTGAAGACTGAAATAAGCAGTGGAGGTAATGGCATTTCACATAAGTTTGGATCTGCCCCTTTCCTAATTAATTTGCTTATAGTTTTCTTGATAACTGATAACTTGTACTGTCTGTTAGAAAGATTAAACATTACATGTAATACATATAACACTGGTAACTGGTTTGATACACATAAAAATAGATACAGGTATTTATAAAAATAGCTGAAGCCAATGGATGAGAAACAAAGACAACAGATGGAGAAGGACTGTTGAGGGAAAATCTAGATGGTAGGAATATGAATGTGGGACCATGATGTCAATTATAATGACCAAAGACATGAGGGAGACAATGATATCACCAACTGAGACTTAGAAAATATACGGTGTATAGACAAACAGAAAAAGAATGCAATTATAGTTATCAAACTTCAAACTGAAAAGATTCTAATGTGTTAAAATACTGATATAATACAGTGACAGAGTTATGAAATAACAAAAAGTAGTCAAATTAATGGCTATTCCATAAAAGCAAGCAAAAGTTGGAAAAAGGTTGTGGAGTATGTACCACTATGACATTAACTGATTAACAAATTGTAATACAATGTATTCCCAATTATCTATATGTGGATTATCTGTTTTGTGGGTTAGTGAAGCATCTAAAAAAAGATGTGCATTTTTTCTCTAGCGAACAGCAACAAACAACCTGCTGCATGACAGTAAGTGCCATTACCATTGTTTAAAAGACTGCCATGGGACAGCAAAGCAACATTTCCCTTGTTATTGGTTGTCTCTTCTATTTAAAAAAAAAAAAACCTCAGTTTTCTGATGGTAACTGGCCTGTATACGTCAACCAATCAAGTTGAAAGAAATTTGCAAATTATATGACATTAAAAGAAAAATTATAATTAACTGAAGGGTTTGAGAAGAGGGAAACTGCTGGAAAACCAAGTGCTGATTATGGTATTGGAATGCAGACTGTTTGGGACATTAAAAAGAATAAGCATAAAATACAGATTTAGCAAGAAAATGCTATTCTAGTTCTCAACCACCCGCATGAAAATGCATGAAGAGATCTATATTTGATGAATTAGATGCTGCTCTTTTCCAGGTGTCAGTATTTCATGTGCAATGTGTGTCAGAAAAGCTAAATTTTTTCATGAAGCTCTAGGTTTAGCTGGAGAGTGTAATGCCACATCTGGTTAGCTAACTAGACTCAAACAGTGTCATAGGATTCATGAACTTTATGAGCAGGGAGTGCGTCTTAATCCAAATGGTGTGGCAGCTGATAACTCACAGGAAGATTTCCAGAGATTTTCACACCTAACCAAATTTAAACACAGTTGAAAGTAGTATATATGAAAAATGTCTACCAACCAGAATACTTGCTTTTAAGAGCAAAATTCATGCTTCTAAGGAACACATCACAGTTTTATGCACTTTGAGAACCACACAGTAAAACTACAAGTGATTGGGAAAAAACCCTCAAGTATTCAAGGACATCCCAGGTAAGTTTCTCCCTGTACATTATTACAAACTGAAAGGAGCATGAATTGATAGCAAAATTTCAAAAAACTGGCCTACCAAGCATTTTTTACCACAAGTTCAGCAATTCCTAGAAGAGAAACAACCGCTACAGAAAGCTCTTCTATCGTTTGATAATACCCCTTCACAGCCTGATGAGGGGATTCTTGTACCTGATGATTGTCACATCATAACAAACCTTTTCCCTATTAAGGTGACTGCCATTTTACGTCCAATGGAACAAGGCATAAATGTATCAATGAAACAGCACTACTGGGGTGGTCTACCAAAAATGCTAGTTAGCACTAGGACCTCCAAGTGGTCAATTTGAACACTTTTTATATTTTAACATGTGACTATTTGGTCAATTTCTAAACTATGCTGTTGTGAGTTAATGACTTTTCCTAAATGTTTATGTGGATCATATAAATAGTCCAATATTTATTTTGTCTTCATTAGTTTGCTTTGAATGACCACTTATACTTAAAACTGCAGAGTGGTCACTTTGACCACATTACATGTATATTTGAAAACAGATTATTTAAAGACTGTTGTGCGTCACTCCCCGGATTTATTCTTAGCACTCATCAACAATGTACTAAATATGTTGGTTACTGAAGTTTATTTGCATTGTTTGAATTTAAAAGCTCAACAATGCAATATGTCATTTATTGTTTGCTATTGGGTTTCGCATAAACAAGACTGATTATTTGAGTACTGGTCTCAGAGCAGTGGACATGGCTCAGATGTCACAGGGATACAAACCATGGCCACGGCCACTTTCAGATGAAGAAATTGTCACACTTTTGTATGAGTCAGATGCTGAAAATGATCCTGAAGTTGAGGACCTTTGGAAGATTCTACAGATGAAGATTACCAACCTGTCGCTAATGTGGAGAGTGACACCTCTGAGACTGAAGATGAAGGTAATTTACATTCACTTATATTATTATTATCATCTTTTTCTCAGATGTTATGTCTGTTAAAAATGGAAAGTGAAGAGGACCTTGATCAAGCGTGACTTCCTTTTAGCTGTACGGTATATGTTACATTGCATTT
This sequence comes from Schistocerca cancellata, assembly GCF_023864275.1. Classification (NCBI taxonomy): domain Eukaryota; kingdom Metazoa; phylum Arthropoda; class Insecta; order Orthoptera; family Acrididae; genus Schistocerca; species Schistocerca cancellata. The sequence continues at coordinate 909,469,475 of NC_064626.1, read as the reverse complement.
AGGAACTTTCGGGTAATTGAACATGTATCAATAATTACATATTTCTGTAGTTGTATATACAAGTTTGGATGTAGCTGTATTGCATTGATATACTGGTGGATAATGCGTGGTATGACTCCTGTAGTTGAAAGTATAATTGGTATAATGTCAACTTTATCCTGATGCCACATGTCCTTGACTTCCTCAGCCAGTTGGATGTATTTTTCAATTTTTTCTCCTGTTTTCTTCTGTACATTTGTTGTATTGGGTATGGATATTTCTATTAGTTGTGTTAATTTCTTCTTTTTATTGGTGAGTATGATGTCAGGTTTGTTATGTGGTATTGTTTTATCTGTTATAATGGTTCTGTTCCAGTATGATTTGTATTCATCATTCTCCAGTACATTTTGTGGTGCATACTTGTATGTGGGAATGTGTTGTTTTATTAATTATGTTGTATGGCAAGTTGCTGATGTATTATTTTTTCTACATTGTCATGTCTTCTAGGGTATTCTGTATTTGCTAGTATTGTACATCCACTTGTGATGTGATCCACTGTTTCTATTTGTTGTTTGCAAAGTCTGCATTTATCTGTTGTGGTATTGGGATCTTTAATAATATGCTTGCTGTAACATCTGGTGTTTATTGTTTGATCCTGTATTGCGATCATGAATCCTTCCATCTAACTGTATATATTGCCTTTTCTTAGCCAAGTGTTGGATGCATCTTGATTGATGTGTGGCTGTGTTAGATGATACAGATGCTTGCCATGTAGTGTTTTCTTTTTCCAATTTACTTTCTTTGTATCTGTTGATGTTATGCGATCTAAAGGGTTGTAGAAGTGGTTATGAAATTGCAGTGGTGTGGCAGATATATTTATATGAGTGATTGCTTTGTGTATTTTGCTAGTTTCTGCTTGTTCTAGAAAGAATTTTCTTAAATTGTCTACCTGTCCATAATGTAGGTTTTTTATGTCGATAAATCCCCTTCCTCCTTCCTTTCTGCTTAATGTGAATCATTCTGTTGCTGAATGTATGTGATGTATTCTGTATTTGTGGCATTGTGATCGTGTAAGTATATTGAGTGCTTCTAGGTCTGTGTTATTCCATTTCAATACTCCAAATGAGTAGGTCAATATTGGTATAGCATAAATATTTATAGCTTTTGTCTTGTTTTTTGCTGTCAACTCTGTTTTCAGTATTTCTGTTAGTATTTGTCTATATTTTTCTTTTAGTTCTTCTTTAATATTTGCATTATCTATTCCTATTTTTTGTCTGTATCCTAGATATTTATAGGCATCTGTTTTTTCCATCGCTTCTATGCAATCGCTGTGGTTATCCAATATGTAATCTTCTTGTTTAGTGTGTTTTCCCTTTACTATGCTATTTTTCTTACATTTGTCTGTTCCAAAAGCCACATTTATATTATTGCTGAATACTTCTGTTATCTTTAGTAATTGGTTGAGTTGTTAATTTGTTGCTGCCAGTAGTTTTAGATCATCCATGTATAGCAAATGTGTGATTTTGTGTGGGTATGTTCCAGTAATATTATATCCATAATTTGTATTATTTAGCAAGTTGGATAGTGGGTTCAGAGCAAGGCAGAACCAGAAAGGACTTAATGAGTCTCCTTGGTATATTCCATGTCTAATCTGTATTGGCTGTGATGTGATATTATTTGAATTTGTTTGGATATTAAGCGTGGTTTTCCAATTTTTCATTACTATGTTTAGGAATTGTATTAATTTAGGATCTACGTTGTATATTTCTAATATCTGTAGTAACCATGAGTGGGGTACACTATCAAAAGCTTTTTGGTAATCAATGTATGTGTAGTGTAGTGACCTTTGTTTAGTTTTAGCTTGATATGTCACCTCTGCATCTATTATCAGTTGCTCTTTACAACCTCGTGCTCCTTTGAAGCAGCCTTTTGTTCTTCATTTATAATTTTGTTCTGTGTTGTATGTGTCATTAATTTCTGTGTAATGACTGAAGTTAATATTTTGTATATTGTTGGTAGGCACGTTATGGGGTGATATTTTGGTGGGTTTGCTGTGTCTGCTTGATCTTTAGGTTTCAGATAAGTTATTCCTTGTGTAACTGTACCAGGGACTGTGTATGGGTCTGCAATGTAATTGTTAAATAATTTAGTTAGATGTGAATGTGTTGAGGTGAACTTCTTTAGCCAGAAATTTGCTATTTTATCTTTTCCAGGGGCTTTCCAATTGTGAGTAGAATTAATTGCTCGGGTGACTTCATGTTGCAAAATTATCACTTCAGGCATTTGTGGTAGCATCTTGTATGAGTCTGTTTGTGCTTGTATCCACCATGCATGTCTGTTATGTTGTACCGGGTTTGACCATATGTTGCTCCAGAAGTATTCCATGTCTGTTATGTTTGGTGGATTGTCTATTTTAATGTGTGTGTTAGCTATAGTCTGGTAAAATTTATTTTGGTTTGTGTTGAATGTTTGGTTTTGTTTCCTTCTATTTTCACTTTTTTTTTGTATCTTCTAAGTTGTTTGGCCAATGCTTGTAATTTCTGCTTCTTTTCATCTAATTGCTCTATCGCTTCTTGTTGTGAGATTTTACCTAACCTTTTTCGTTTTTTGTCTGATATTTCATTTCTTATAAATTGTGTTAGCTGTCCGATGTCTTTTCTCAGTTTCCTATTCTGATCTGTAGCCTGTGTTGCCATGCTGGTTTTGTGGGTTTCTTCTGTGTGTTGGTTGGTTCTGATCTCTGCCTAGTGTGTATATTTAGTGTAGTGAGTGCTCCTAAATAAACCAGTAGTTGTAACTCTTCCATAGTTGTATTTTAATTGATTTTGTTGTGTATGATTGTGTTGATAGTTGTTATTGTTGTTTCGACTTGTGGGTTATTTGGTGGTCTATGCAAGAATGGTCTAATGTCTGTATTTGTGTCTTTGTATTCTATATATGTCAACCAAAATATTTCTTCTATACCTAACATGTGTGTTACTTCATGTTCTATTTGTGCTTGTTCTGGTGGCTGTCTTAAGATTTCGTTTTCCTCTGATTGTTTAATATTATTATATTATTATTGTTATTATTATTATTGTTACTATATGAATAATGATCACTATTATAATAGAGCTGACACTTCTACTGCTACTTCTGTTACTGCTATTTTATTGTGTGGTATGTTATCTTTATAATGAGTTGTTGCTTTCTAATTGTCTCTTTCCTCATGAAGTTGCTGAACCAGGACCAAGCAGTACTATAAACAATGCTAGAGAAGAACCTACCCTGGGTAAAGAAAGAACTGCACCTCCTGTAAGTGGGCCAATACAGAATCAATGTAGAAGAGGAGAACGAAGTGAGGGTTCACTTCCAGAACCTGTCTCAAAACTCCTGGGGAAGGACGGGATCACGGAGTGGACTGTAGCAGACTTCGGTGTTACTACTCCAGGTAGGATAGGTCAACAGAATATATTGAAAGAAACACAGGGACCTACTCCACATGCAAAGCGGCATGTCTCAAATGATAATGTTTCGAGTGCCTGGCACCTTTTAGTTGATCAATCAATGTTGAAACACATAAAGAAATGCACAGAAGCAGAGGCCCAACGGCTTCTTGGAATTGGTTCCTGGAGTTTGCATTTAGAAGAATTAGATGCATTTGTTGCTTTATTATATGTTCCTGGTGCACTTGGTGCCAGATGTATTGAAGTAGATGAGTTGTGGTCAAAAAAGTGGGGAGCCCCATTTTCACTGACACAATGAGCAGAAACAGGTTTCGAGAAATTTTGAAATATCTGCATTTTGATGAAAAAATACACGGTCAGAACATTTGAAAAGTGACAAATTTGCACTTATATCAACTAATGGAACCATTTTATAGAAAACTGTCTGTTGAATTACATACCTGGATCAAATGTCACTGTGGACGAACAACTTTTCCCCAGCAGAACCAGGTGTCCGTATTTGCAATATATGCCAAATAAGCCTGATAAATTCAGAAACAAATTCTGCCTTCTATCGGATGTAGAAACAAAATATCTTTGTAATTGGTTCCCTTATGTGGGAAAGAACGAACAGAGGGCATCTAATGGGAAACTTCTTGAACAAGTAGTAATGAAGTTGGTTGCTCGATATCACAATAATGGACGAAATGTGACTACTGATAATTTTTTCACTATGGTCACACTTGGGTAGAGACTGGAAAAAGAGAAAACTAGTCTTGTTGCCATTATCAACCGTGCAAGAAAAGAAATTCCAAACACTATAAAAAAAATGAAAACTGATCTTTATACGTCTGTTCTCTTGAAAAGGGAAGGTGGTACTCTGACTGTTTACCAAGGGAGAAAGAACAAAAATGTTCTTCTGTATAGCGCCATGCACACGATGTTGAAATACAAAATAATTCGAAACACCTTCCCGAAACAGTGAGCTTCTACAATAGCAAAAAATTTGCTGTAGATGTCTTGGACCAGATGGCGAGGAAATATTCTGTCTGCTCTGGTACTCGCCGATGCCTGTACATGTATTTCACAATATCCTTGATTTAGCAGCCATCAACGCAATGATCATTTTCAAGCTAGTAACAGGGATCAAAATAAGTAGGAGGAATTTCATCCTAAATCTAGCAGGAGAATTACGTAGAGCCTATATGGAAACCAGAAAGCAGGAAAGGATGCCAAGGGATGGAAAAGAAAAGGAAGAAAAGGACGATAGTGATGAAGAAAGAGAAGAAGCGGAAATTCCTGCAAAAGTTAGAAAACTATGCCAAACGAGGACATGCAGAAACAAGACAAATGAAGTGTGCAGTAAATGCAAGAGATACGTTTGTGGGCCATGTACATATAAAGTAATAAAGACAGTAGTTTGTAAGTAGGATTAGGTACTATACATGGTTATATTTTATGATTGCTCTTTCTCTTAACATATTCATGGGTACTTAGTTTCTCCAGTAAGATTAATTTCTATTAATTTTAGAACTACTGCAATACAATTAGTATGGTTGCAGATAAATATTGTGAACTATGTTCTTTAATATTAGTAATATTATGTTCCAATTGTTGTTGTAAAATACAATGATACTGTTATTAAACGTAATTAAAGTTATACATTGTTATCAAGGTCATTAATATTTACATTAAACAGCACTGCATGTACTTACAAAGAAAGTGGTCACTTTGACCACATCAGCGGTTCTAAGTATAGTACTAGTTTTGGTGGTTCTAGTGTTAATGAGGGTGATTTGGGGGTGATCTGGAAGAAGTTGGCAATTCTAGACGCTATATATGCCTGGCAGGAAGTCAATCCACATATGCTAATTTGACCATGGAGGAAAATATTTCCAGATGTAGAAGAAAATGATTCTCAAGGTTTCAGTGATGATGGAATAACAAGAACAGGCATAAATGGATTCGAAGGTTTTGATGAATAAAACTTTAATAAATGGCTGAAGATTGATGCATGTGAATCCAGCTTTAAGTATATGAATATTGTGGGAACTGTGACTGCGCCTTCACAACAAAGAATGTGAAACTGGGGATGAGGACATTGACCTTGTCAGTCATTGTATCCATGAATAATCAGGAGAATACTGTAAAATAAAGTGCCCTATTTTATTGACTCCTTTACACATAAAATTGACTGTAATTCTTCTTTATCACTTCACATTATTATTATCATCATCTGTAATAGAATAATACAACCCCCCCTCCCCCCCCCCCCCCCACACACACACAATAGCACATGCTCACCAGATGGGATGAGAAGGAAAGACTGATGGCTGGGGACTGCACCAGATGAGATCTAAAATAATAAGTGTTTGAAGGTGGAAGATAGAGAGTAATAAATAAGACTGGGATTACTGACAAAACGTTATGCAAGAAATAATATGAGTGGAAAGCTAAGTGCATTATATAAAGTGGTGGTGGTGGTGGTGATGGTGAGTGGAGGGGTCAGGGAGGAATAGACAGGTTAGAAAATAAAAGATATAGAAGAGAGAAATGGAGTGAATAAAGGAATAGTCACTGAGAAGAAATGCTGAGAACACACATTCTACCACCAGTTCCCAACTGTGGGGTTCTGAAAAACTTGTGTCTAAGGGATGAATTCAGATGGCACATGTGGTGAAACAGCAATTGATATAATGACTGTCATGCTTAGAGCAAGCCCTAGAACAGGATACCATGTATTGTCAGTACACACCCTCTATATACACCTATTCATCCTAACTGGTAACCTGGTGGTCGTCATACCAATGTAGAAGGCTGAACTGTTGTTGCTTAACAGCTGGTGCAGGGCTGGTATAAGTGGTGGTAGGAGGGTGCACAGGGAAAGAGATGGTCATGAGGTAGGAGCTATAGAGTGGGGAAAGGGTGCATAAGAAGTGTAGGGTCTGACCCATATATTGTCAAAATTGGTGGAGTGATAAAAATCTACTCTATGTTTGGTGAGCAAAATGTCAGAGGGAATGGACCTCTTTTCAGATTATGATTTTGGGAACTCAAAAAATTGAAGTAGCTGAGCTATACAGTCAGGAACAGGATAGTATTCAGTGACAAGAGCTATATTCTTAAGTTGTTTTTGGGGGGCTTAGCAGTACCAGGATTGGATACAATGGCCTGAGAAATCTGCTTCTGAACTGGGTTCATAGGATAATTACAACATAAAATGTAAATTGTCAAAATATGAGTAATGATGTTTGTTAGTAGTTTTAATGTGAACAAAAGTGTATAGCTGACCCTCAGCGAGGAAATCTACAAGAGTCACTACAAAGAAGAGGGTGAGGCAAGCAATGACATGGAACTTGTGGGTGCACAGATTGCTGAGACAAAGGCACATAGCAGTCACACTAAGAACAAATGAATGGATGAGTCTCCATCCAGGAATCAGAAACTAGATGGTGTTCCAGAAGAGACCAAACTGGAACAGGGAATACTGTGTTAGCCTCATGTGTTAGTAATACAGACCTAGGAGCTGAAGTAAGAGTAAATGAAACTGCTGTCTGAGGAGGAGTTGCAGGAAAAAGAGCAAAATTCAATGGTGGTGAATATAAAAATCAGGAATTTGGAACTGTAGGCTCTTTTAGACTAAGGAACTGATGTTACTTCTACTCTGAACAAATATGACAAAAGCTGTTGAAAAGCAGAAGGGATTTAGTGATCTTCCCTTAGATGGGTAGAAAATTGTAAAATTGTAAGCACCATTGGAGCTATTAGGAAAACAATAAAATGTCAGGTGTCATTGGATGTGGTAAAATATATTGATTGACTGATTGATTTATTTCTCATCCTTGCATCACTTTTTAGTGGTACTGGGTACTGCAGGATATACATAGGTGTGTTACAAAGCATTTGGCATTTACATAAAGTCATATATATATATACAATTTTTTTGAGACACTTGCAAAAGAGGTTAAGAGTTTACACCATACAAATAAAATTACATGTATCAGACAGAGTTAAAATGAATACATACAATTGTGCTTATGTACAATGACAGAACAGTGTCTTTATATTATATACATGGAGTATGCAGAAGAATCTCTTATTTAAGAATTTTGTATACTTGCATCTAAGAACTCCTTTACACTGTAACAAGAAGCTGAGACCAGATGACCTTTTAGTTTTTGTTTGAAAGCAGACAGTGCTATTAAGTTCTTGACTCTCCTTGTAAGTTTGTTATATAAAATATATTCAGCTATTTTAGATTCTTTTCAAATTAACTTAAAACTATTTGAATACATGTTACAATTATCTTTACATTTAGTACTGTAGTTATGTATATTTTGGTTCATCAAAAATGTACAGTTTATTTGTAGCTATGTAATTGTTTCATATATGTACAAAGCAAGCACAGTCAGTATTTGCAATTCTCTGTATTTATTTCTTCTGGACTGTCTTTGTAATAGGTTTCCAATGCACCTAATCACTTTCTTTTGGAGTTTAAGTAATCTGCTTATGTGTATATTAGCTGCACTATCCCACACAGGTGTACAATAAGAGATATGTGAATAAATTTGAGCCTAATACATTTTTAGCAAAGTGTATACTGTGGAGACTGTAGTAGTACCTAATCTGTGAATAGATTGAATATTAGGAGCAGATTATCTGATGGAACATCAAGTAGAGGTTAATTTTGGAGTAAATGTTATAAAGATTAGGAAGGATGAAACAGGCCAAACATGTACATTTAAAGACAAGAATACTACAGATGATAGGCATTTATAAGGGTATACTGTGCTAGAATAGGAGAGACTATGTGAAGTAGACATAAATGGATTACACAGAATACTGCACCTTAAAACAGTATAACAAAAAGGTAAACATGGTGGAAGAAAGAAAAAATCACCAAGAAACTCAAGGGAATGGAAAATAAGCATTGCACAATGAAAAATAAATTGGCCACCTGTTCACATAGCATAAGGAAATTTTTTTCAGAAAGCTAGGGCTAATCAAATTGACAGTGTATAAAATAAAATTGAAACTCTACAATTATACTTTACTTAATCAAACCAAATACTGCAAGACAAAAAACTGCCACAGAGAAAGTCATTATTAAGAAATCTACCAGCCAATATAACAGTTTGTTGTTTGTAGTGGAGGGAAAGAGCCACAGAAGTAAGAATCATTCTAGAAGCAATGAAAGTGAATAAAATATTTGAACTATAATTGGACCATCTAGGAAATCTTTAGAAACATTTACAGAACTCCTATGAAACTATAATATCCAACAGCCTTGACATCACAGCAGGTTATCATCAAATCCAATTACATCAAGGGTCATGACAGTACACTGCATTCACTTATACTGACAGATGCTGCCAATACTGGCTGTTATCACTTATGCTGAATGTATCTATGGGTGCTTTCATCCAGGTGCCAGGTAATCTTTACAGAGGATCACCTGCTCAGAAAATTCACTGTAGACTTTTATAACATATTAATCACTTCAATGATGTGGGAAGAGCTGCAAGCAGTTACAGAAGTATTCGATCATTTCAAGAAGGATGGAGCAACTGTAAAATTACAAAAATCAGAATTCAGTATGAGTAATGTCAAATTTCTTAGCCACATTATAACACCAGAGGGTATCACATGTGACCCAGACAAATTGAAAGTGATTTGCCATTTTCTATGACAAACTGCAAAAACAACAGTGCTTATTTAACAGGTTACATAATTTTTATATCTGCTTTGGCAAGGACCAAGGGTTAAATAAATCAAGCTTGCAAGGAAGGAGAAATGAAGTGTTTGGCAGTGGACAGTCCCACCCAGATTTAACAAAAGAGTTTTATTTAGGGTTTAACAAATAAGATTTTGATCTTGGAGATCATATTTACCAAGCTCATGAAGAGAAGCAGGAGAAGATGATCAAAAAGTAGCTTCTTCCAGTCCCATTCTATGGAATTGACAAAGGAAGTCTTCACTGAAAACAGCATTAGCTGTTGTATCTGGTTTCTTGAAGTTTAGATACTACTCATCAGGATAGAGAATAAAGAAAGTTACTAACCGCAAATCATTAATCTCACTGATGAACAGAAAGTTATACCACAGTCATCTAACCTGCTGGATACAGACACTTCAGGAATTTGATTTTGTCATTGTTCAGGCTTGGCCACAAAGTACTTGCTGTGCTATATAGGATGCTGGTAGGTGTATGAGAAGAAGATGCAGTTGAAACACAAGTACAAGAAGTACACATCAATATGATGCAAGGAGTGGAAAACCAGAACTTTATGATGAGTTGTTGAAAAGCATTTTCTAGAATGCAAATGAGAGCCTCCCGTAAATTAAAAGAATGTACAACTGTCCATGGGAAGAAAAGTTGTGTACCAGAATGTATTATTTAATGTGGTATAGTGTACGGGCAAAATCATGTAGACAAAGGAGACTGATGATTGTGCATAAGAGAGCATTTGGCATAAAAACTGATATTGTGTATGCAACTTAGGGGCACTCACCATGGTGTGAAGAAATGCATGGAGAAAGTGGGCAGGGAATGTGATTTCAGTAACATGGCTAGGAGAAAATGGATGGTGCTTGAAACAAGTGATTTGTGCCAAAGACAAAAACTAACACTATTAAGTACAAAGAGTACTTGTGCCAAATAACACCCATTAGGTTGAAGGAGTAGGTAAATGTAGATTTGTTGGGCTATCTGTTGGTGCCAACAGGAGGAACTACACAAGTTTCAGTAGCATTGAGTTGTCCCCTAAGTGCATAAAATGTAGCCTTTAAATCAGTCAAACAGCAGGGTTATGGTGGAGATGACAAAGAATGACTATTTTAGATTGTGTGTGTACTTAAGCACACATTAAGTGGCAACAGAATGCAGTTCATGTCTAAAATATGGAGGGACATGCTGGAAAGGAACCATGTCAAGTGAATATATGTCACAAGTTACAGAGCAGCATCAAACCAAACAGAGAGAGACTGATAAAAGAGATAAACCATGTGTGTTGTGCATGTTGCAGTGAAATAAGGAATGCTGGCAAGATTGCATTGGTAAAGTTGAAGTGGTGATAGGCCCCCAAATAATATTCCCAGGTGTTGACTGGTTTCACACCAGTAGAAATACTGATCGACTGTGAGCTGATGAAATATTCAGGGAGGTGTTAGGAGATGACAAATGAGAAATTGCTATGGGAAGAAAAGAAAAAACTAAACATGGTAATGGAAAATTTGGTGAATAAGTGAGAGAGAAGAAAAGCAACATATGATTGATTAATGCACCCAGTCATATAAAAAGTAGAGGACCTCATGGTAGTTGGACACATTTAGGCCCAATAAGAGAAATAAAAAGGAATGATAAAAATGTGTGTGTCTATAAGGGGCCGTAACAAATCATCATCATGGCATATCCTAATAGAGTGGAACTGGAATCGGTGAAAAGGAAAATTAGTCATGTGAAAGGGCACTTAGAAAACATCAAGAAGATGGAAATGACAGTGATGCAAGCTAGCTTAAATAAAGAAAATTCTATACCCTCATTTTGTTAATCAAAATCAAACAATGCTAGTACAGAAAAGTGTTTAGCATGTGGAGAGCCACTAAGGTGCACAAGGACAACACCTCCCATGCTTCAAGCCACAAGAAAAATTTGGAAATTGAATACAAGTGTTATTTGAAACATTGAAATCATTGTGCACATGTAGGTGTGAATTTTTTGACAAGCCATCAGTAATGAGTGGTGAGGGAACTGCTACAGCATGCCTGATAGTAAAATTACACAGGCACAAGGCAGCCAGTTAAACCCAACTGCTACTAGTGCATGTTGTGATATCTGACACATGATATAATAAATTCATGACACATTACAATGGAAATGACATAATTTATTCTTACATTTTTTGCACAAAAATAATTAATACATAAATTTTAAACATGATTTATTTGCAATTTAATTTTAAATTTTAACTATATCTTAAAATTCTTCTTGTTATTTGTATAATTCTGAAAACTTTTGTAAAGGAGTATTTCATTGTGTAAGAAACTCTTTTGATGTAAGAGATCAGTGCATTATAAGTTCAGTGAACTACATTTTTTTGTATTTTTCAACTTATTGATTTGTGAAACAGTTAGTTAGAAGTAGTAGGAGAGTTATGGTGGGAGCAGGTGGACTGTGAAGTCATCTGGTTTTGGTTGGTCTTTGTATTCCACTGGAGTTTGACTTGTACAATGTTGTGGAATTATGCAAGAAACGACGAAAATAAAACTGAAAAAATGAAGAAATAGACACCAACAGTGTTGAAATTTCGAGAATAGACCTGATCATTTTCATAGATGTGACAGTTGATATTTCAGTGAGCCATAATTTACAGTGTGCCAGAAATTGGACTGGGAGCAGCAAGAATTAGCTATTAAGTGACTTTCCTTCTTGTTTCCTTATTAGCTGCACATACCTAATGTAAGCTTGAAAAGTACAAAGTACACTTGATCCAAACTTTTGTTTTTCAGTTGGTTTATGAGGGTCATCCACATAATAAGTCCCATTTCTATTTCTATCCATGGCAGTGCTACAATTGCAGTTCTGAGCATGCACAGCAGTTACTCTGACTCAAGGAGAAGACATGTACACCATTTTCAGATCATTGCTGCCAATGTGTGCTTTGTAGTGCTTCTTTATAATGTCAGCCATAATTGAAAATTCTGCCACGCTGTGCAATTTTTTTTTTCCATGATAATGCCTGACCTCACATGGTGAATGTGACCAAACAACTCTTACAGGAATTTCACTGGGACTCGTTTGATCATCCTCCATACAGCCCGGACCTCACTTCTAGTGACTTTCATTTCCTCTTACACCTAAAATCTGTCCTTGGTGGTCAACACTTCAATGATGATGACGAGCTGAAAGAACATGTTACTACAAAGTTGAATACACAGGCAGCAACCTTCTATGAAGAAGGCATACAAAAACTTGTGCCACGCTATGACAAGTGCCTGCAAAATTTTGGAAGCTACGTAGAAAAGTAGTTTAACAGTTGTAGATTTTTGTACAATAAATATTTTTTCTGTATCTGAATATGTTTGTTTTATATAACCAAATGGAACTTACTTTGTGGACAACCCTTGTATATGACAATAGAAAAGAGGGCCAATACAATTTGTGGGGTCAGGTCTGAGGACTCCTAGAAGAAAAATTGGATACTTCTGTGTATTTATGTTTTGCAGAATATAAAGCAGAAAATATTTCTGAACATACATGGAAAGCAGTGCAAATGCAGAAATGATGGATGGACTGGTACCAGTCTAATGATTACAAAAGGTGGATCATAATTATAAAGGTCAATAAAATAACTGGCATGAAAAGCAACGTCAATGTACATGGATATATCAAGATAAGGAAAAAATACATTAAAAAATTGTGTTTTATTCAGCTGTGTCATGAAACAGGATTAGTCAAAATGATTATATTAGAGCTGAAGTAAGAAACTATACTAGAGAGGAGTGAAGAGATGTCAGACATGAAGAACTTAGATTTAACAATTAAAGATGAGAATGAAACATTTGAACCAGCAGAAGAGAGATATTTTGATTTTTTTAAATATCTTTATCAAAGAGAGAATCTACACATCTCAACACTAAAATCTCACATCTGGTAGAAGACATAGGTTTACAAAATTCACAGGAGCAAAATACACATCTCAAATTTGAGGCATGACATAAAAACAATACCCAGTGAAGTTCACAAAATCACAAATAAAAATGGAATTGTACCACCAACAGCCTTGACTGTAGAATTCAGAAGAACTGAAATTTGTGTTCATGATGATTTATCAAAGTTGCAAAATTTGAATGACATTTTTCTGGAACGTATTAATACTTTGAGTGAAGCAGAGAATATTGTGCAGTAGATTGAGACTTCATTGAGACTTCACTCTCAAATGCACTATAACCTGTTACTTTTCAGTTTGATGAAGCATGTGATCAGTGCACCAGAATCTCCAAACCAGGGATTTTTCATCTATGTTCTTGTCTGCACTGATGAGAGGCTTGCTTATCAGGGCATCCCCTCTCAACATACACTGTTGATCACCTTGCTCTTTTGATATAAGATTTCTCCATTCTCTTACACAATGATGATGTTTTGAAGCAAAAACTTCTGCAGTCTTATACCCAATGGCCAGCTTTATCATATTTCTAGCATTAACCTGGTTCTCTAGAATTTTTGTCTTCAAGATGGGGATTATTCTTAAGGTGGTTGTTCCCCTATTGTTTATGTGTGAGAGAATCTTTATGAGGAGATTTAGACATTTTCCTTCCATCAGCAACCTTGAAGTCATATTCTCTAGTGTTTGTTGATCAGTATGTTTATTAAAAATTTTGGTCACCATACAGTTTGAAACATTTTCACCTTGATTCTTCAAGCAAGGCATCATGTTTTCTAACTGTGAAATGCATGTAGTCTAGCCATGCCACTTAAAACATCTTTTTTAAGTTGTACTATTGCTGCTGGAGTAGATGTATACTTACTTTTTTTAGTTCATAAACTGAAAGTAGTTTGGCTCATGTGGCAACTGAAGTTTCACAGTTTATAATGTGTAGCAGTGGCTTCTCTTCAATTGATCTTCTGATAATTTTCTGAGCTGTGTGATCAATCTTTTTCCACCCTATGAGATCCTCTTCAATGACTGAACTACTGCAGTTTTCATGTCACCCTTGTGCATAAGTTTACTTTTTGGCCTGTGAAAACACTCAGCATTAAATCCAGAGCTTTTTGGAGTCAGGGCTTGTGATGTCATGCCACCAGGTACCAGGTGACCAGCAGATGTCACAGTTGTTTTTAAAGCTCTGGTCAAATTAAAACTTGATACAGACATGTGAATTGAATTATATATATCAATATTTGTTCAGAGTGAATTTCACCATACACCTCTTCTCTTTACTGCTAGTGCCCACTAATTTCTCCTTTCTTTATCATGTGGAGAAACAAGCATATGAAATTCACCAGATTCAGTGAGAAAACTACCTGTCCAATTAATCTGGTTTTAATCTATGAGGCAGCTTCATATCAGTGTACACAGTGCTGCAGAGAGAAACTTAATTCTAGAATATTATTGGTGTATATATATCATTTCATATGTCTCTATCAAAATTTTATTGTTTCATATAACCCATAATTGAAAATAAAATGGTGTTATTTTTTTTAGGAAAGAATGATTCAAAATTCCTTTATTGTAATCTACATCTGACAGAAAGTATAAAATATAAGTAAAAGAAATAAAAATGTTATAAAGTAGTTTCTAACTAGAAACTCTTCCCTTACCAGTCTTGGGTGCATTGTTTTTTCGTCTTCTGAAGGTGCAGGCTGAAGAAGTAAGACAAGATGTGTCAAGAGTTCTACGGAAATCGAAACCTCCAAAAAGCAATATATCAGCACAGAAAAGGAAATCTCTTATTGAACTCATGAGAAATGAAAGCATCGTTGTAATAAAATCGGATAAGGGGAACGCTACTGTTGTTTTCGGATGCTGTGGATTATCACAGGAAGATGGAACAACTACTAGCTGATCCTGTGTTTTGCCAGTTAAAAGGTGATTTGACGAACAGAATCATTCAGAAAGTGAAAAAACTGATATCAGACTCCAGACTGGACTGCTCTGTTACAAAGAATCTAACACCTCGAATACCTGTCTCACCCAGAATGTACGGACTACTGGAAATACATAAAGAATTGGTTCTTTTGAGGCCTATATTCAGTGGGATTAACTTGCTGACTTATTTTTTAGCAAGTTATTTATCTGGCAAACTGAGACATCTGGTTGGTAAAACAAATACTTTTATAAAAGATTCGAAACATTTTTTAGAAATAATACAAACACTGAGCACACCTACAGATGAGATTCTTGTTAGCTTTGATGTGACATCGTTATTTACTAACGTCCCAGTATCAGATACAATGGAGATCATAAGAGAGAATGTTGCTACAGATGTTTGTGACTTAATTCAATTATGTCTTCATTTGAGCTATTTTAAATACAATGGTGAGTTCTACGAACAGGCTGATGGCATTGCTATGGGCTCACCCATTTCGCCAGCTGCAGCTGATGTTTTTATGGAACATTTTGAGCAACAAGCGTTAAGTAGTGCTCCTTTGAAGCCTTCATGTTGGCTCCGCTATGTGGAGGATACATTTATTATATGGCCACATGACGAAGAAGAACTTCATGCGTTCCACAATTTCTTAAATGGAATTCACCCCAAAATCAAATTCACCTTGGAGTTTGAGAGTGAGGTCAGTCTCCCGTTCCTAGATGTGTTGGTACACAGAAGATCTGATAACACTCTAGGTCACAGAGTGTACAGAAAGCCGACTAACACAAACAGGTATTTAGATGCCACTTCTCACCACCACCCAGCCCAGAAGCAAGCAGTACTCAACACTCTGTCTGCACGTGCCTTCTGTATCAGCGATGATGACAACTTAGAATTGGAGTTGAATTTTTTTAAGAGGATATTGAAGGCAAATGGGTATGATAGTCATTCAATTCACAGGGCTTTTAGGCAGAATATTTATACTGCTAATAAGAATGACGAGGAACCACCTTCTCACTCCGTCAGGTTACCGTTCGTTCCTGGGGTCACTGACTGCATAAGCAGAATTTTAAAGAAAAATGGTATTCAGACATCTTTCTTTAGTTAAAACAAAATAAAAGACTTTTTCCGATGGAAAATTGATGCACCTGGTTACCTCCACAATGCAGGCATCTATCAAGTGTCATTTGGCTGTGGCAATGTGTATATAAGCGAAATGGGAAGAACTGTTAAAGAACACATTAAAGAACACGAACGGTACATGCGGCTAAAACAAAGTGCAAAATAAGCAGTAGCGGAACATCACAAGAACTGTGGCTCTGACATCGATTTTAATAATGTATGTGTACTGGCTAAAGAAACAAACATTTATAGAAGAAAGGTCTGAGAAGCGGTTGAAATTTCTAAGAATGCATCTAATTTCAATAGAGAGGACTGCTACAGGCTTCTGGCATCGTGGCTCCCTGCCATGAAGGAAGTAAATACGCGGCAGCGTTGTGTGAGTGGCATAAACAATGTGCTGCAAGCCACCTCGGTGGACAATAATATGTTGGGCAAACATTCCCCCTCTCTTGCTCTGTCTGTTTTGAATCTAGGCATTGATGATGACCAACCAATAGCGGTAGCAGGCATTTCAACCAATAACCCTTCTCCAGCATAAGTGTGAAATAGTCCCTTTCTATTCAATGACGATGACTGCCAATGGTATCCACAGGAGATGAGCTACCAATGCCCCTTCTTCTGCATTAGCCTATGACCATGGCCCACCAATGGTAGCCTTATGAATTTTAACCAATACTATCACTTCTCCAGCATGAACACCAGAAAACTCCCCCCTTATAAGTGGACATGACACTAGTCTCTGACAGTGTTCTAGCAGTAGTGGACACCAAAAGATCCTAAGGGAGATCCCAGCAGAGGGTTTGAAACATTGAACATTTTAGGAGAAACATGACGCAGCCTAATAACCCAGAATAGTTTAACTTCAGTGACAATGACCACAAAAGCCTGCAGACTTACATAAGACACATGTATGATGTTCATAAATTATTTGGTTATCAAACCAATGATATTTGCATATCTGTAAATGAATCTAATGTTGAAGGACTAAGTTAGCTTGCAGAAGTTGTTGTCTGTGAAAGTTGAAAATATAAGTGATTGAAATGAAAAGTATTCTACAAGTACCCAAATTATTTCAAGGATAGAGAGGTAGTTTAATAAATTTCTTTAACCAGCTATAACCTTCGGAGAAGAAGCTTTTGGGAGATCAATGCAGCCGATTACCCAGAGAAGAGGATCGGCTACACACAATGTGCAAGTTAACTGACTTGAGAGATGTGTCAGCCTTGCAATCCAGTACCACAATTCCTCTTGTCATCCTAGAAACATTAGAATGTGGTGACCCAAGTGACAGGACCTGAAGAAAATGGGAATTTTAAGACAGAAACGGGAAGAAGATATTATGAGTTTCCACAACAACCAGGCCTAACAAGATATGAGAACTGTTTCCAGTAATTACATTAAGTCCAATAAACCAATGTAAGAAAGTTGCAGTGTGACAGTAAAAGACATGAGAAAGTAATAGCAGCAAAAAACCAGAGAGAAGACCTCAACCTTTTGACACCGCTGGTGCCAGTGCTGTCCACCGGTGCTGATTACACATTCAATCACCAATGCAGCTAGAACTCTATGCCAAGTAAGTGATAAACAATAACTATTTAGTAACGTTAAGGGACCTGTTGAATGATAAACTGTTAGTATAGTTATTATACTCAGAGGTGCATTTTTTTTATGATCACCAGAGCTAAGAGTAAAAAGAATAAGGATCAAGAACAGCAACTAGCAGAACCAGTCACAGCTATCAAAGTGACTAGGGAAATGCTAGACTTGTCTGAATTAGTGAATTTAATTAAAGCCCAATGAGCAGATTCAGCAGTTGTAAACGATCAAATTGCTGCTCTAAGAAAAGATATAGGCTCAGTACATTCTAAATTAGATGCTAAGTTAGATGACCAGAAGGCTGATTCAGATTAGATTAGATTAGATTAGATTAATACTAGTTCCATGGATCATGAATACGATATTTCGTAATGATGTGGAACGAGTCAAATTTTCCAATACATGACATAATTAAGTTAATTTAACAACATACTTAAGTTAATATAACAACTCTTTCATTTTTTTTTGTGTTTTTTATTTTATTTTTTTTATTTATTTATTTTTTTTTTTATTTTTTTTTTAATTTTTTTTTTTTTTTTTTTTTTTAATTTATATCTAAAAATTCCTCTATGGAGTAGAAGGAGTTGTCATTCAGAAACTCTTTTAATTTCTTCTTAAATACTTGTTGGTTATCTGTCAGACTTTTGATATTATTTGGTAAGTGACCAAAGACTTTAGTGCCAGTATAATTCACCCCTTTCTGTGCCAAAGTTAGATTTAATCTTGAATAGTGAAGATCATCCTTTCTCCTAGTATTGTAGTTATGCACACTGCTATTACTTTTGAATTGGGTTTGGTTGTTAATAACAAATTTCATAAGAGAGTATATATACTGAGAAGCTACTGTGAATATCCCTAGATCCTTAAATAAATGTCTGCAGGATGATCTTGGGTGGACTCCAGCTATTATTCTGATTACACGCTTTTGTGCAATAAATACTTTATTCCTCAGTGATGAATTACCCCAAAATATGATGCCATATGAAAGCAACGAGTGAAAATAGGCGTAGTAAGCTAATTTACTAAGATGTTTATCACCAAAATTTGCAATGACTCTTATTGCATAAGTAGCTGAACTCAAACGTTTCAGCAGATCATCAATGTGTTTCTTCCAATTTAATCTCTCATCAATGGACACACCTAAAAATTTAGAATATTCTACCTTAGCTATATGCTTCTGATTAAGGTCTATATTTATTAATGGCGTCATACCATTCACTGTACGGAACTGTATGTACTGTGTCTTATCAAAATTCAGTGAGAGTCCGTTTACAAGGAACCACTTAGTAATTTTCTGAAAGACAGTATTGACAATTTCATCAGTTAATTCTTGTTTTTCAGGTGTGATTACTATACTTGTATCATCAGCAAAGAGAACTAACTTTGCCTCTTCATGAATATAGAATGGCAAGTCATTAATATATATTAAGAACAACAAAGGACCCAAGACTGACCCTTGTGGAACCCCATTCTTGATAGTTCCCCAGTTTGAGGAATGTGCTGATCTTTGCATATTATGAGGACTACTTATTTCAACTTTCTGCACTCTTCCAGTTAGGTACGAATTAAACCATTTGTGCACTGTCCCACTCATGCCACAATACTTGAGCTTGTCTAGCAGAATTTCATGATTTACACAATCAAAAGCCTTTGAGAGGTCACAAAAAATCCCAATGGGTGGTGTTCGGTTATTCAGATCATTCAAAATTTGATTGGTGAAAGCATATATGGCATTTTCTGTTGATAAACCTTTCTGGAAACCAAACTGACATTTTGTTAGTACTTCATTGTTACAGATATGTGAAGCTACTCTTGAATACATTACTTTCTCAAAAACTTTGGATAAAGCTGTTAGAAGGGAGATTGGACGGTAATTGTTGACATCAGATCTATCCCCCTTTTTATGCAAAGGTATAACAATAGCATATTTCAGTCTATCAGGGAAAATGCCCTGTTCCAGAGAGCTATTACACAGGTGGCTGAGAATCTTACTTATCTGTTGAGAACAAGCTTTTAGTATTTTGCTGGAAATACCATCAATTCCATGTGAGTTTTTGCTTTTAAGCAACTTTATTATTTTCCTAATTTCAGAGGGAGAAGTGGGTGAGATTTCAATTGTATCAAATTGCATAGGTATGGCCTCTTCCATTAACAGCCTAGCATCTTCTAATGAACACCTGGATCCTACTATATCCACAACATTTAGAAAATGATTATTAAAAATATTTTCAACTTCTGACTTTTTGTTCGTAAAGTTTTCATTCAATTTGATGGTAATACTGTCTTCCTGTGTTCTTGGTTGACCTGTTTCTCTTTTAATAATATTCCAAATTGTTTTAATTTGATTATCAGAGTTGCTGATTTCAGACATGATACACATACTTCTGGATTTTTTAATAACTTTTCTTAATATAACACAGTAGTTTTTATAATGTTTGATAGTTTCTGGGTCACTACTCTTTCTTGCTGTCAGATACATTTCCCTTTTCCGGTTACAAGATATTTTTATACCCTTAGTAAGCCATGGTTTGTTACGAGGTTTCTTACGAGTATATTTAACTATTTTCTTGGGGAAGCAGTTTTCAAATGCATTTACAAAAATGTCATGAAATAAATTATATTTTAAATTGGCATCAGGTTCACGGTACACCTCATCCCAGTCTAACTGCTGTAGGCTTTCCCTGAAATTTGCAATTGTTAAATCGTTGACTGAACGTACTACTTTGGAGGACTGTTTAGTATTGCTGAATGCCACTCTAAGTGAAAAATTAGATGCTCAGAGTGAAATTTTAAGTAACCAAAGTCAAACTGTGAACAGTCAAGCACCAAATATAGTTTTATTAAAGACTCTTTATATAATAAGATAGAAAATCTGAAGTTAGATTTAAAGAGTGAACTCACTAGTTCTTTGAATACTCATGTTAATCAACTATTTACTGAATTTAACCAGAGAATAAATGAGAATTTGACATTGAAGATAAAAATATAATAATGTAGAATCTGAATTTAGTGAAAAATTAAAATTTTGCAAAAATGTATGTAATGTTAAATTTAATTCTGTAAGACAGGAAATGAATACTCTGAAAGAGAGCACAGATTGACTTAAGGAAGTAATGCCGATCATTCAATCGAAAATTCCAAGTGTTACTAAGTTTGTTGTTAGTTTGTGAGTAGATAATATAGGATGAAGTTTTAAAGGAAAAATAGCCAACTTTGATATTATAAATGTAAGTAGTTTGGAAGAACCATTTGAACTAATTAAAGATTGAGAATTTACCAAGAGTATAATCTCCAGAAACATTTCGATGGTTGCCTTTTTCCAAACTTAATGACAGTAGCAGTGTTATAGACAACTTGTGTAAAGAATTCAAACTTATCCATGACAGAGTAGAAAACAGAATAACTTTACTTAATGTTGTGTTTCGTAGTAAAGTGGTAATTGTTTTGTTGTGGACAGGCTTTCACACAAAATTTAACTAGAAGTATTGGTCCGTAAGTATTCGAGTGTGTTTAATGTCAGATCTATGGGATCCAGGCAGAGTTATAACTGTCTCCCAGGGACGTTAACATTCTGTGTCAACTGGCAGAGTGACGACTGTCAGATCCATAGTTGTTTTCGGTGTTTCTTCTGTACTATTTTTCCTGCACCAAATCCCCTTCAAATCTTAAACTATTCTGTAATCTATTCCTGAATTGTTAAACTCTCCTATAATTTTAGTATGTAGGAAACCGGATATGACTACAAGATTGAGACCAATTTAAGAGAATCACAGATGAACAGTGATCTCTAGACATGAAGTGAAATGGATAGAATGTTATATTAGTGGAAAGTATAATATGATGGTACTATTTAAACTGAGTGATGTAGAGACAACATAAACTGAATAGATGATTTTATGTGTGTATAAAAGTAGAGTATAAACTGAATGACTAAACAACTATGTTATCACAGTGTATAATTTTCTATTTTTTATAGAACATTTTGTACCTTTTATGAGACGTGAATTGGATGGGAGGGTTTGTATTAGTTTTGGAAGTGATGGGTAGTGTAAGTACAAGCATGACTAACACTAAACACACACCACACCTTTCAGACAACCCTCACAGACAAGTGTGACTGCTTTTTCACTGTTTGCCGTTCCAAAGAAGTTGCTAAGATTTTTCTTTGGAGATTTCAAAGGTGAAGGAGAGAATGTCCATTCTGTAGGAGACGTAGGCATGAAGTAGATGCTGGAAACATAAAAGTTGATGAGTAAAGGAAGACTCTTGGGTATAAAAGAGAAGTATGAAAAAGTGAGCAAGAAGGGTGAAGTAGGTTTTAGTTTTACTAGATAGTATTTAGTTATAGTGTACCTAAAGATGTGTACTAGGGCAATGAACCATGAGGCCTACTCAAGAAGGATAAGGGGGGATGCACGCAGCATATATTGGATGAAAAGGGCAGATAGGCTGACCTATACTGTGTGGACTGGGGCACCAAGAAGGGGATTGGCATGTACCATAGGAAAATAGGAATTAAAAAAGGGGCAAACGTATCAAAACAGAAGGAGAAAGGGTACTCATAGGATAAACCAGTATGTGAGGTATAGGAACTGTTTCTAGGGGGGAAAGGACAGTATCACGACACTACAAATTTTGTAGAAATTGTTCTGGTAGCATTATTGTTTTATGAGAGTCAATAGGAACACTTTTATTTTCCCCAGAGTTCCTCCATACTACAAAAAGTTTATAAATAATAAGACCATTGCATATTGTGCTCTTTAATGTCTATGTTGATTGTACAAAGACTAATGAACAATTGAATATAGATTTCTATGTACATCCACGTTTTGGTTTCACTTGAGACTAGAGAATTTTAACTTACTTCATGTCTTGGCTGTGAATGAAGCAAGACACATGTATGATGTTCATAAATTATTTGGTTATCAAACCAATGATATTTGAATATGTGTAAATGAGTGTAATGTTTAAGGACTAAGCTAGCTTGCAGTAGTTGCTGTCTGTGGAAGTTGAAAATATAAAGTGACTGAACTGAAAAGTATTCTATGAGTACCCATATTACTTCAAGGATAGGGAAGTAGTTTAATAAATTCCTTTAACCAGCTATAGTCTTCAGAGAAGAAGCTTTCAGGAGATCACTGTAGCTTATTACCTAGAGAAGAATATCGGCTACACACAATGTGCAAGTTAACTGACTTGAGACATGTGTGAGCCTTGCAACCCAATACCACACTGTCTCTTGTCATCCAAAAAATGTTAGATTATAAGTGTGCTCACAAGAGTAAAGTCTATACTGTCTGTTGTCTGGCTGGAGTGAAAACACATACACCATGAGTAACAAATCAGACAATAACTCAAATACATTGTAGTAATTTTCACAAATCTTGAAAAGAATGGCCAGAATTTTCACTTAGTGTGACATCTTCTGGCAGCACCAGGTACTTTGTGATGTGATGTTATGAGCTGTGACCCCAGAATGCTCAGGATCTTATGCTAAGTGTGACAACATCTCAAGCTTCTATGGCACTTAAGATCGTACATTACTCCAAATTTCCTGGCTAACTATTTCTCAATGCCTTGTCATGTCACTTTCCATTGCTTTAAGGACACATTTTCACTTGTACATGTTGGAAATAAAAACATAACTTTTCTCACAGGTTTTTGATATTGTACCTGATATTCTGTTTGACTGAATCACACAAAAATCATCACTCAGTGGTTACTGGGTCCATAACCTGTTGAAGGAGCCACAGTAAAACAACACTGATGCTCACTGTAGGATAAAGATAAAGTTTTATTGCTAAATGGCTACAAAACATGTGACATAATGCATACAGGTGTATACACAGTACAAGAAGAAAATACATGTTTTTACCAGTAAGTTCATTGTGTAAATCACAACAGGAACTTCATCAGAAAAGATGAGGCTGCTGCACAGACTTAGCAAACTGGGCAGTGGCAAATCCAGAGAGTTCAAAGTATACTATAAAAATTACAAAACCACATACAGGAGAGTTATCAAATGAGCTAAAAAAAGCTCATAATGATAAGACAATTAGGTGCTCTTCCAACAAATGTAAGACCATCTGGGGTATAGTAAATGAACAGACGGGTAGAAAGTTAAGGATACAGGATAAAATCACACTAAATATAGAAGGACAAAAGACTGAAAATGCACATAAAATTGTCAATAAATTCAACAGCTATTTTTCTGAAATTTCCACAAATCTCCTAACCAACTCTTCAAATACTGTTCACTCTCCACTCACAAATCTCCTGACTAACTCTCCAAACACTGCACATTCTTGTCTCAAAAATAATACTCCTCTGAACTCCTTTTTCCTATCTCCTACAACACCGTATGAAATTGAAGATATTATTAAAAAAAGAGTAAAAAAGATTTATTCTGCAGTGCATGATCTCATACTCTGCTTCTTACTTCATAAGTGTTCAAATTACATCAGTTAACCCCTGTCAAATATCATAAATACCTCATTTCTAGAGGGAACATTTCCAAACCAGCTAAAACTTGTTAAGATTATACCTCTCCACAAGAAGAGGGAGAAAACGGACATGACAAACTATAGGCCAATTGCTATACTATCTGCCTTCTCAAAAATATTTGAATACTGTATGTTAACTAGATTAGAAATGTGTTTAAATTCTAACAACATAATCACATCTTCCCAATATGGGTTTCGGAAAAATAGGTCCACCACAAATGCTCTGTATGCATTTCTAGAAAAGTGCTCAAGTTATGTTGACCATAAACAACCTGCTGTCAGTATATTTCTTGATCAGTCCAAGGCCTTTGACATGGTTGACCACAAGCTGCTGCTTATGAAACTCCATAACTATGGTATTAGAGGTGTAGCCCAAAATTGGTTCCATAGCTACCTTAGTCAAAGAAAGCAATATGCAGAAATAAGAAAATCAGAGACATTCAGGCACTGCAGGTCAGATATACTACATACAACAAATGGCGTCCCTCAGGGATCTGTCCTTGGCCCTGTTCTTTTCATATTGTTCATAAATGATCTCCCAGAGCACATACCAAATGCCAGCTCTTTTCTGTATGCAGACAACACAAATATCCTGGTAACCAGTAGAGGTGACTCATTGCAAGATGCAGTTAATGGAACAACTTGTCATTTACAATCATGGTTTGAAGCAAATAGACTACTCATAAATACTCAAAAAACTGTAAGTATTAACTTCCATACTAGACAAAATCTAACCCCATTCAATGCAGTTATAGTTATCAGCAAAGATGACATTACATACAGACAGGACACCAAATTTCTTGGACTTACCATCTGTAACACACTAAATTGGAAACCACATATTGAGGCATTGTCACAAAAGCTTAGTAAAATCTGCTATCTATTACGATCATTAAAAGACACAGCCAGTGTAGATACCTTGAAGCTGGTGTACCAAGCCCTGTTTGAGTCTGTCTTGAGCTATGGCCTTATCTTCTGGGGAAAGAGCTCTGATTCTCTCACAATTTTCAAGTTACAAAAACAAGTAGTAAGATTAATGAAATGTAAAAAAATAACTGAACACTGTAAACCACTATTTCAACAGCTAAAAATCCTGCCACTGCCATGCCTCTATATATTGGAACTAGCTCGTTTTACAGTACAGCACTTGGACGCCCTCGACAGAAATGCAGACTGCCACACACATGACACCAGAAACAAAGCACAGTTACAAATTATAGCCCACAACACAAAATTATATGTAAATGGGGTTAAATGTATGGGCATTAAAATATACAACCACCTCCCAACAGACATTAAAACAAGCAAAAACCCAAAAATAATGAGAACTAAATTAAAGGAATTGCTACTAAATCATTGTTTCTAGTCCGTACATGAATTTCTTGAAACAAAATTTTAATTACTTCTAATATGCTGTTTATTCAGTTGTAGATGTTTCTACTTAGTAAGATAATTTAAGTATTGTTTGTTACTCATATTCTGTCTGTATCTCTTATATGTATTCTGTTATGTGCAGTGTGCACCACTGTCATCTCTCATCACACACCACCTTTTTTTATATTTTGTCTATATATCCTGTATGTGTTCTGCTATGTGAGTTATGTACCACTACTGTCATCTCTCGTCATATACCATCTTAACATAGTTTTTCAAATTGACTTGTCTTATATCATGATGTGCTTTGCTGTACAAATTGTATGATCTACAGGACCAATAATAAATCAAATCAAATCAAATCAGATATATGGAATTGTAAAGTGCACCAAATACAAACATGGGATTACAGCACTTTTTAAGAACATGGGAGAAACAAAACAAAACATTGATTATTACAACAGATGAGCTAAATCAAACTGATTCCTTAAAAAGGAAGTTATATGAACAGATACAGTGGGGCTTGGCTAGTGGGCCTGATGACTCTGTTGAACATTGAGAGAAAAGATAGACAAAACTTTGATTATGGGAGACCTAACTGGATAAATAACATCCATAACAACAACAATAACAATAAACAAGGTAGAGTTAGTGGCAATAATTATGGGAATTTTCTCCCAGAAAGAGAACAGATGCAACATAATCAGAATTACATGCAGACAGAAATGATAACAGATTATTATAAAACAGAGACAGAGAATAGCAAAAATACAATTAGCCACAACAATCCTTTTGAGCTAATGATGGAAAGAAAGGCCCATTCAACAGAGGACCCCTCTATCGGCAGTTCACAATGTGAGAGCTTATGATGGTGATGATGTTAAGACAATGACCACTGATAATAATCAGTTATTAAATTTTGTTTGTGATGATGACAGAGTAGTAGAGGTACTTCAAATGAATACAGCTACCCTTGATGAAGAATATTAGAGTTGGTTTTGGAAAGAACACTCAGGTAACAAATGCAGTGAAGATATGATATGTGATGAGTTTTGTTTGGAAGATGAGAATTTACACAAATTGTTTGGTCAAAAATGTGGAGGTGAACTAGAATGTAAGAGCAGTGGAGCATTAGATATACTGGTATTTGAAAAGAAGGATAACCACAACATAGATAATAGGGTAACTAATGCTTTTCTGAAGGATAATGGGGTGAGTGAAGTTTCTGAAGAAATAAAATGTGAATGTATAGAACAAATAGATTATTGTGTCAGTTTAAGAGAAGAAATGATGTTAGGGGATGAACAAAGTGAAGTCCCAGATATTGTCAAGCTGTGAGGAATTATAGGGTGTCCCAAAGAAGATATAGGTTATCTGAAGTCTAATGTGATGGAGATGCATGCATCTACTCATGTGTTTGAAAGGAATGGGGGTGAAGATCATTTAAACACTAAACAAAATTCACAACATATAAAAATTAAATAATGCTATGGGAGACAGTGAAAGGTCTCATTACAACATTTGGATGAGTTTAGGAAAACTGTCTTGTAGCAAGTCCTTTTAGGAAAAAATAGCAGCAATAGTTAACAAAATAGATGCTGTTTAGTAGAAAGATCACAATTCTCAAAAGAACATTAAACTAGCTGAAAGTGTACCTGATATTAATAGTAACAGTAATGGTACTGAGTTAATGATGTATAGAGTGATAGGTTAGAGCAGCCCTACATATACATATTGGGATGAGATGATGGAAATGTTCTTCATGGAAATATTACTGCAGGGGAGTATTAATTATTTGAAATGCTATGTGCCTGACAAGCACAAGGACTCCTGCTGTGCAATGTTCTTCCATTATTATTAACTTGCATTTTACTGAAATTTTATCTTCTGAATTTATTAATGTGAGTTTAAAATATACAGGGTATTCAGAAACAATGTGAAAACTTGGAAGGGTGTTGCAGGGTAGGTCTTGGTGAGAAATAATTGTTAAGAAAAAAATCCAATGTGTTGCACTATATCTGAGTTAATTAATACTGAAGTTAACCAATCTGGTCATGGTGCATGCAAATTCAAGTGACCTGCCAGATATAATTAGTATTTGTTGTTCTCATAGCATGGATGATAGTACATCAGATTGCTCAGAATTTGGATCATGTTTGATCCTTGCTATTGTCTGATATCCAACCTTTGTAGTGCCCTCTTGTTTGTTTTTAGGAAACCAAATGAAGAACATGTTTGGTGACACACTCTATGATGGGCTGCTTGAATTTGTGGACACAACAGTCTGACTGGCTAACTTCAATGCTAATTTACTTGGAAATGGTAATAAAAGATTAACATTTTGTTAACAGTAATATCTCAGCACAGCCTAACATGCAACACCCTTACAAGGTTTTCAGACTGTTTCTGAACTCACTGGATACAGTGCCTTAAGTGTGTCATGTAATTAGAATACTGTGGATGGAAACTCCAAATTTACAATCTAACTTATATTCTACTATATGAATAAGGAGTGTAATATTGTTCATTTCAGAAAAACTGCTTAAAATTTAATATGATACACTTATGTTATTTTATAATTTGGTGTGTACTAGATTGCTGTAGGTCTTCTTAAAACAAAAAAAATTCTGAAGGAAAGTAAGTATCAAATTGTAGAAATGTATGTATATTATGTGCACATTTATTCCTGTTCTTACTCACATAATATTTGTTTTTCATGTGGTTGACGTTAAGCTTCAGCATAATGATACCAGTAATCAATCCTATAGCTAAAGCAAGGAATTGTGGAACATTGAACCAAATTTTACTTTATAAGAGGCCATTAATTACAGACTTCTGAGAAGGCTTTAATCAATACATTAGTTTTGTAATTAATTAAAAAGAAAATCATGTGACTTGTTTGTGAAAGAAGGGAGGAAATTTTTGAAGTAACATACATATTCTGTGGTGTTTACAAAAACATACAGAAAAACATTGAATAATGTTTGTCTAGAGTGCACAATTAACCAGTACAAGTACTGACTGAACAACTGTAATTTCATTCATATTTTCTTATTTGTCTTCTAGTACATACTTTCATAAAGCTTTATATTTTAAGGAAAAAGCTAATCATTTGACATTAACACACAGCTTGGCTTTCAGCGTTCTAGTATTTGATTTGTGTTAGTAATACTTTTACCATTTTTTCACATAATCTAACCATTGCAAAACCTTTGTACTAATTTGGAGAGGGTTATACAACCCCAATTACAAAACTTTATTATTCATCTGAGTAATTTGGTCTGAGAATTTCTTTCTTTACCTCATTCATGAATAAAGTTTCACTTTTTCAGCAACCTTCAGGATCAAAAAGATCAGATATTATACATGTGGTTAAGACAACCTGGATTCTGCAGCTCATAAAGATTCCACTGTTGTAGGGCAAAAATTCATTCCTGGTAATGTCAACCTGAAGAGGTTTAAGCAGCCAAACCCAACAAAAGATGGCAGGAGCAAAGGAAGACCCCTGACATCAGGATGGTTCAACATTCTTATGCCATGGCCTCAAGTTATGAAAAATGCTGAGGGCATCTCAGAGATTTATCATTCCAAGAAAAACTTCCTTTACACAGTATGTCATAAATCAAAACATTGTATTGCATTATATCCTGTACACAAAGTCAATTAATTTATCATTAAAAACCTCAGGTGACACAGAATCTAGAAAACAAGCAACATTTTATCAATTTTGCTGGATTTAGGATTATTTGAAACAAGTAAAAAATAAATTGTGTAATAAACAATTTCCTCAAAACACAACTGATTTGTCTCAGTGTCAATACTGAAATTACACTTATATTTTATGTCTATTATATAAACCAAACAGCACAAGAAAAGTCACAGGTTTAAGGAAATTAACTGCAAATTACAATGTTGTCAAAATAGTTACTAAGATTCACTATGTAGTCAAGTCCTATTCACAACCCAGATTGTAAAAATGTATTTTCATATTTAACCACAGAAATAGCAACACTTGATTTGTCAGAATACAAACAGATCTGTACCTGTAACACATTTTTTACTAAGGACAATTACAAGAGACATCCACATGTGAACAGAGTTCAGCGCTTACTAAACAGTCAGAGCAGAGTGTGTGTGTGTATGTGTGTGTGTGTGTGTGTGTGTGTGTGTGAGTGAGAGAGAGAGAGAGAGAGAGAGAGAGAGAGAGAGAGAGAGAGAGGGAGAGAAAGAGAGAGACAGAGACCACAATGTTGCTTTCACTATAGGCATCTGAAGCCAACATTGTAAGGGGCCCTGAACTGTAGAGCAAACTGATAGATGTTGCAATGTCCATCCCTGGGAACCCTGGACTACTGAGCAAACAGATGTCTCTGTGGTGATTCCACAGTTTATTAGTGTGACGTAAACTGTTTTTGCCAATTAATTAAAGCATCAGATTATAAAACAGGTTAGAACACCAAGATTTCCAAAATGTCTCTTTTATGTAGAATATATATACATACAGCTTGAAAATTCGCATGAAAAGCTTGCACATTCCACTGATGAAAGAAATGTATTGGAAAGCAATTCAAACACAATCCAGTTTCCTGATTTAAATGAAACTGTGATGAATTAAAAGGGGCTACCATGCAGTGTTGGACACCCTACTGAAATTTTGGTTATGGGGACAGACTGATTTGTAGCCCAGTCTGAATTATAGGGTAGGTTGGAAGGTGATTCTTTTGATTGTGAGTAGGCAAAGCCAATGAATCTGAATGCTAAATAATGGTTGCAGTAACAGACTGACCTGTTGTTATAACCTTTAATTCACTAATAATTTGCGTGGATATACAAACGTAGAAACAATAGTGAGTTTCATGCTACCAACTCCGTATCTGTCACTCAACTGCCATGCCGTGACATGCGGCAGGCGCCGTTCATAGCTAGGTGGCGCTCCCGCGCTCAGCCGAGCTGCGGAGCACCTCTATCGTCATATTCGCGTACTGACGTAGCAGCACTTTTAAATCTCGTGGCACTGTCACAACACTTTTCCCCCCTTGAAAAAAAAAACACTCGCTTCCTTGGAGACCCGGACAGTGCGGAGACATTCATGGCCTCTTGGGAGACCACGAGAAGATCCCGCGGAGAAACACGAGAATATGGTCGAAAATGTCCAGGACGGAAGCTTGTGCATGGAACATGCCTCCTGGACGAGATGATGGGTGAAAACTCCAGAGCAGCATCCATAGGTGTCGTGGACCTGGGGGTGTGCTCCAGCGAGATGGGTCCCGGAGAAGGCGGCGTCGTGACTGGGGCCGGTTCCGGCATACTCGGAAGCGGCAGCGACGGTGGCTGCAGCAACACACACAGGAGACCGGCAGCAGCAACAGGACTGGCTTCTCGGTCTGGTGGAGGCGAAAGAAGGGGCGGTGGCACCGGCGTGGCCACCACTCGTGGGCCCATCTGGTCATAATGGCGAACAACCATGCCGTCGTCCATACGTATTTCACAAAGCCAGTGGCCGCGAAGAGCCTTGACCACCCCTGGAATCCATTTAGGGCGAGATCCATACCCTCGTGCCCACACGTTGGCGCCCACCGAGTATTTTCCCGCACGAGGGGACACAGTACTAGGCCTGACAGGGTGAAAAGGTGCAGTAGAGTGCGTGGTTGGTGGCCATGCAAGAATTCAGCAGGGCTGTGATCACCCAGAGGCGTGAAGCGATAAGAACTCAGAAATTTTAACAGAGCGTCATCGGTAGAAAAATCAGTAAGGAATTTTTTCATCTGGCTTTTGAAAGTGCGGACAAGGCGCTCGACCTCCCCATTCGATAGGGTATGGAAGGGCGGTGCTGTAACATGATGAATCCCTCGTCCAGTACAAAAATCACGGAAGGCCTGCGAAGAGAACTGAGGGCCATTGTCCGTGACAATCGTGGATGGAAGACCTTCTAGCGCAAAGATTTTGGACAAAGCCAGCGTCGTCGCCGCAGTGGTGGGCGACGGACATTGAACAACAAACGGGAACTTTGAGAAGGCGTCAATCAACAGTAGCCAATAAGTGCCAAGGAAGGGGCTGGCAAAGTCAGCATGCACCTGTTCCCATGGCTGCGCCGGATCAGGCCACGGAGAGGGAATTGTACGGGGTGCAGCCAGTTGTTGAGCACACTGACCACATGCAGCGACCATGTGGGTGATGTCTGAATCGATACCAGGCCAATAAACATGCCTGCGGGCCAGGGGCTTAGTCCGAGAAATCCCCCAATGGCCTTCATGCAATAGTTTGAGAACATCTTTGGGAAGAGAAGCTGGCACCATGACCCGCGGACATGCGCCATCCGTGGCCAGAAGAAAAACACCCTCACGAACAGACAGACGAAGGCGCAAGGCATGGTAGTTGCGAAGGGGATCTGATGCCCGGCCCTTGGTCCTGTCCGGCCAACCCCATTGAACAAAACTGATCACCTGACGCAGGACCGGGTCCTGCGCAGTAGCCAACGCGACCTGTGAACCTGTAAGCGGAAAACCCTCGACCGCACAATGTTCTTCCTCATCATTGTAGAAACAGAGTAGTTCATCTCGATCGAAAACCGGGTTGGGGCCCATCGGCAAACGCGACAACGCGTCAGCGTTGGCGTGTTGGGCTGTGGGGTGATAGTGAATCTCATAGTGAAAACGAGACAAGTATAAGGCCCAACGTTGCAGGCGGTGAGCTGCCTTATCCGGAAGCGATGCCTAGGAGCTGAACAGAGAGACCAGCGGCTTGTGGTCGGTGATGAGGTGAAACTTAGTACCATACAAAAAAACGCTGAACTTTTTTAGAGCATAAATGATAGCGAGCGCCTCCTTTTCGATTTGAGAGTAACGCCGTTGGGCATCGTTGAAGGTCTTGGAAGCATAGGCGATGGGTCGTTCCGAACCATCCTCATACCGATGGGCGAGAACAGCCCCGAGGCCATACTGTAATGCGTCAGTCGCCAGAACCAAGTGCTGACCTGGACGGAATGTGGCAAAACAAGGCGCCGACTGCAAATGAGCCTTCAGGTGGACAAAAGCCTGCTCACACTCGTCGGACCAACAGAAAGGAACGTTTTTGCGTAACAGCTGATGCAGAGGATGAACCACCGCTGCCGCGGATGGAATGAATTTGTGATAATAAGCAATCTTGCCTAGAAACGCTTGAAGTTCTTTGACCATAGATGGCCGGGGTAGAGCAGTAATGGCCGCAACGTGCTGACATAGAGGACGTATACACTCACGGGACAAGTGGAAACCAAGATACACAATGGAGGGTTGGAAGAACTGTGACGTGTCCAGATTGCACTTAAACCCAGCCAAATGCAGAACCCGAAATAATGAAAACAAATTGCGAAGGTGCAACTGATGGTACGCCTCCGATAAGTCAAGTTTGGAAAAGAACTGGCCCCCAGTGAGCTTGGTAAATAACTCTTCAGGACGGGGAAGAGGATAAGTGTTAATGAGGCTCTAAGCGTTGACAGTGGCTTTAAAATCACCACACAATCGCAGACTCCCGTTTGGTTTAGAAACCACCATGATTGGCGATGCCCATTCGCTGGAGGTAACAGGAAGGAGAATCCCTGAAGCTGTTAACCTGTCTATCTCAGCCTTGACAGGTGCACGCAACGCCATCGGAATAGGGCGTGTCCGGAAAAACTTAGGGCGAGCTGTAGGTTTAAGAGTAATGTGGGCTTCAAAATCCTAGGCACGACCCAGACCAGCAGAGAACACGGATGAGAATTCAGAACACAATCCATCCAGCTGTTGATACGGAATATCCTCAGATATGAGGTGCACATCATCATCAACTGGAAAGCATCATAACCAAACAGATTTTCAGTGCCTGCATGATCCACCACATAAAACGTGAGGGGCTGAACAACAGACTTGTAGGCAGAGGAAGCATCAAACTGGACAACGATAGGAATTTTCTGTTTATTATAAGTCCTCAGATTTTGCGTAACTGGAGACAAGGGAGGGGAGCCCAACTCCAAATACATGCGAGAATTAATGAGAGTTACTGCAGAGCCAGTGTCCACTTGCATGCAAATGTCTTTATCCAGAACACGAACAGTAACAAACAACTTATTTGTTTGAGAAAGCACACAGTTAACATCCATGTCCAATGCCTCGTCCTCGTCGACAGGAACTTTAGGGGACTGACACACAGAAGCAATGTGGCCTTTTCTCCTACATGAATTACACGTGGCCCAACGTTTTGGACACACGGCCCTGTCATGCTGTACGAAACAACGTGGACAAGAAGGAAGTCCGGAACGAACCTGCTTCTGTAGCTGCTATTTTCGCTGCGAGCGTGGCGGCCCAACGCGACGTTGTTGATGTGAGAGAACCGCCGCCACATTGTCGGTCCCTTGGGAAACAGGCAAATTGTCCGTGTCAAAAGTGGTCTGTATAGCGCCTACATCACACCACGCGTCTATTTGCGCACCAGCAGCGTGAGACACTTCAAAAGATTGAGCGATGCTTAGAACTTCTGACGACGGGTTTGGCAGTTGTAAGGCACGTTGTCAAACTTCTTTATCAGGAGCAAGCCATAGAATAGCATCCCTAACCATTGAATCAGCATAAGACTCATGATGAGTGTCCGTGACAAACTGACATTTCCTACTCAGACCGTGTAGTTCCGCCGCCCAAGCCCGGTAAGATTGATGGGGCTGTTTACGACACCAGTAGAACGCCACACGGGCAGCAATGACATGTGTGTTTTTTCGGTAATAGTTAGACAATAAGTCACACATTTCTTGGAAGGACAGAGAGGCAGGTTCCTGCAGAGGGGCTAACTGAGATAGCAGGTGATAGATCCGTGGGGAAATCCAAGATAGAAATAACGACTTACACATAGGAGCGTCGACAATGCCGAAAGCCATGAAGTGTTGCCACAAATGCTTCTCATAATCCTCCCAATCTTCAGCGGCCTCGTCGTAAGGAGGGAACGGAGGCAGAAAAGCGGAAGACAGACGATGAGTAAGTGACGTCGACAATGCCTGAATAGCAGCCGTCAGCTGCGTTTGTTGTTCAATGAGCACTTGCAGAAGCTGTTCCATGTCTGCCCAGACACGAACGCACAATTCCCCAATGCAGGAAAAAAAATATCCCATCCTTGTCGCCAAAAAGTGTTATAACCTTTAATTCACTAATAATTTGCGTGGATATACAAACGTAGAAACAATAGTGAGTTTCATGCTACCAACTCCGTATCTGTCACTCAACTGCCATGCTGTGACATACGGCAGGCACCGTTCATAGCTAGGTGGCGCTCCCGTGCTCAGCCGAGCTGCGGAGCGCTTCTATCGCCGTGTTCGCGTACTGACGTAGCGGCACTTTTAAATCTCATGGCACTGTCACAACCCCTGTTGTGTTACCTGATGTTTATGTTTGCAAAATATATAATGCATGTTGCCATATGTGATTAAGCTTTCATAATAAAAAGTAAAATTGCAAAGTAAATTCACAGAAGTTATATTAGTTCATAGAGATGTTTCACATGATTATTTTGATGCATATTACATAAACTGTGAAAAATGCAAGGAGGTGGGGGATTCTACAACCTAACTTTCATCTTAAAAAGAAATGTTAAGGTACAAAAATGTAATGTAGCTGGAAATATTAATTTATTTTCCTGTGTGTTGTAAGGGGCATGTATTGAGAAAGTAGTTTTTATTTGTTTTGAGACCTGTGTGAGGGGATTTGTAAATGAATGTGTGGCTAAAAGTGATTCAGATTCATTTCTAATCTTTACGACTCTAAGATGTTTTCTACGCTACACTTACTTTAACCCTAGCATTATCACAGTGATTTCTGTTAAATTTAATACCAACTGAGAGGAAGGGGGAGTTGCTTAGAGACCCAGAGGAAAAGTGGCTTTTTAATTTGTCATACTGCAAGTTTATTTAGTTCTTATACCACTGAGAACACTTAGAATTGCTTAGACATTATTTTTGTGTGCTGGTTAATAAAAAATTAAATTATAGTAGGAACAAAAGCAATAAATCATAAAAGTCACTTTGTGTAATGTTCGTAATTGTGTTCTCTTTTAAAAAAGAAATGTTGTTGTTGTTGTTGTTGTGGTCTTCAGTCCTGAGACTGGTTTGATGCAGCTCCCCACGCTACTCTATCCTGTGCAAGCTTCTTCATCTCCCAGTACCTACTGCAACCTACATCCTTCTGAATCTGCTTGGTGTATTCATCTCTTGGTCTCCCTCTACAATTTTTACCCTCCATGCTGCCCTCCAATGCTAAATTGGTGATCCCTTGATGCCTCAGAACATGTCCTACCAATCGATCCCTTCTTCTAGTCAAGTTGAGCCACAAACTTCTCTTCTCCCCAATCCTATTCAATACCTCCTCATTAGTTATGTGATCTACCCATCTAATCTTCAGCATTCTTCTGTAGCACCACATTTCGAAAGCTTCTATTGTCTTCTTGTCCAAACTATTTATTGTCCATGTTTCACTTCCATACATGGCTACACTCCATACAAATACTTTCAGAAATGACTTCCTGACACTTAAATCTATACTCGATGTTAACAAAATTCTCTTCTTCAGAAACTCTTTCTTTCCCATTGCCAGTCTACATTTTATATCCTCTCTACTTCAACCATCATCAGTTATTTTGCTCCCCAAATAGCAAAACTCCTTTACTACTTTAAGTGTCTCATTTCCTAATCTAATACCCTCAGCAGAAATATATAATTTTAATCGACTACATGGAGCTAAAAGAATTTACTCTTTCATTCTGAAACACATTCTTCATACAACATTGTCTTCTTGCTGTATTCCCCACAGACATGTTTGTAGCACCTTGAATAGGCAGCAATTGTTTTTCCCGATTTGTTTTATATGATCTTTTTAGATAAAGCTAAATGTTTCTGGCTCTTCTGTTGATGGTAAAGATTCCATAATGCAGCTAAGCTTCTGTTGTGTGAGCTTTCCACAGCCATTATTACTGGCTTTTCAAGCCTGCACAAATTTTGGGCCCATTTATCTGCATGAGGCCCTATTAGTTGAAAACCTAAGTTTGAGAGAAGAACTCTTCTGTGATTTAGCAAATTATTTTTCTATTTTGCACAGTTGAGAAGGAAGACTGAATATGCATTTATTACTGCTATATCAATTAGTGTGTAGAAGAGAGACATGGACCATCTTCTTGTTCTGCTCTTTGTGTTGTAAAGTCTTGCCATCTGGTCTAATCATTTCCACTGTCATCCTAATTGAGGTTTTGCATGACTTTCCTTCGTCTGTGATCTTGCTGTTGCATTATTTTCATTTGCTTGCAAATCTTGTGGTAATTAGACTGTTGTGTTGTACCTTTCATTAATAACGTTCTGCGTTCTGCATCTTGCTCTGTTAATTCAGCAAATTCCTTGAAACCTTGTGGTAACCTAGGCAAGGCATCTGCAATCACATTCTGACTTCCTTTAATATAAAAGATCTCAAAATTGAATTCTTGTAAATATAGACACTGCCTAGCTAATCTACAGTGCAATAGTTTACATGTTAAAAGAAATGTCAGTGACTGATGGTCACAGTAAACTTTGGTATTCTTACCCAACAAAAAATATTCAGATTTTTTAAATGCCCATATTACAGCTAAACTTTCCAATTCTTACACAGAGTAAGATATTTCAGCTTTTGATGATGTGTGACTAGCAAAACTGATGACCTTGGGTACTTCCTTAGCTTCTTCTTCTCACATCTGGAACAAGCATGCCTCCAGCCCCTGAGAGGTCAATAGCCTGGGGCTTAATTATGACCAGTTGGAGTTATCCAACAGCATAGTGTGACTTAATTCATTACTTGGAGTAATTTCAGTGGGTACTTCTCCAATTCATGTCATTAGCTGCTGTGCTGTTATTTTGCTGCCCAAAGGTTGGATGCAGTACAGTGTAAGGCATGGCGTTGTTGCCGCACTTCAGTCACTGCTGCGGCTGACTGTTTCCATTCATCTTCAGCATAGGGCCTTGTGGTGGTGGACTGTAATACACTTGTGCATTGAAGTGACTCCTGTTGTGCTGAAAATTTATTTTAAATCAGTAGTTTTTTCCATTACCATTGCCATAACTGTTATCTCTGGGTATGTAACTTTGTTGTTGTGTACCATCCTTGCTGTGTATTTGGATAACATTTTATTGACTGGCTTACATAACTATGTTTTTGTGTCCATTTTTCTGTTAATCTATGAGGTAAGGCCTGTGGCCAATAGAGCAAGTCGATAGAATCAAGAACTGACAGAAAGTATTCAGTGTCGTGCTCTGGCATTGTGACTAATTTTTCTCTAATGTGCAATGGTAAACAACTTTTCAAAATTTTTAACACACCTTTGTCCAGTAGTTTGCCTTGTTCAGATATTTTTCCAAGTGTGCATTGAATGGTGCAGGGTTGAAAACCTTGCATCTGAGTCTTTTTTTACACTGCCTCAGTTCAGTATTTGTCAAGAAATGCTCGTTCAAATTTGCTGCAACATTTGGCCACTTCAGTTGCTCATAAAAGAATGTCACCTTGCATATATACCATGACAAATCTGATTTCCTGTACTCCTGCACAGTTGTGTGGAAATACATGATGAAAAGCACTGATAAATACTACTGGATTCATTCGTTTACCTTCGGTAGTGAATGTAAGAAACTGTTGATGTCTCATCAAACCTTCATTTGCAATAATAGTTGATAAATGTGTGGCATTTTGTGTCATATTTATATGGTTATTTTAGTTTGCTGTAATTCCAGTTGGTAATTGTTCAGGTGTTGGATATGTGGATAAGTTTATGTTTTGCACTCTACAAGTGTCACTGATACCTGCTGTGGGAATTGTGACAATTTGTGGATAACTACCAACAAGTTGTGGTTTGTTCACTGTAGCCTGTGTATTATTTTTGTGCGTATTTTGAGATCTAGTAATAGTTTGTTCTAAAAGATTGTGGATCCTATCTTATGTGGCTTGTAGGTTAATGTTTACCTAGTTCACAATTTCATTTCCTTTTTTCTGATAGCCTTTTCTGCTGCATCTGTGTATAACTTACAATTTGTTACTAACTTCTCTGCAATGGTGTTACCCTTATCTAATGTACCTGCTTCATCTTGACTAATGGTATCACTCAAGTTTTCATTGATCTTCTCTCTCTCCTTCTTATTATATGCTATGTCTACTTCCAGTGTTGTAACTCTTAGAGTAAGCTCTTCTACAGCTAGAAGTACACCTTCATAGTATTTATCTAGTTTGTTAACTGCTGTGGTTACCATTTTTACTGTCGAACACAACTGGTTTTGTGTGGCTTTGATATTTGTGTTTGCGTCTGTAATTTTCTTTACCTGTCGATCTACTAGATCAAGATGACCATTAAAAGAATCTACCTTCTATTTTAACTCTGTAATGTTACTGTTTAAGAAAGTACTTCATGTTTTACTTGTTTTTTGTGTCACACAATTTTTCACCAATTTCAGAGCAAAAAATTTTTCTCTAATATAGCAAACTTCTGTGAGACTGTGTTTAGCAAATCCTCGAATATTTTTTTTTTTTTTTTTCATAGTATTTAGATCTTGTTTAACAGTGTTTTGTTGCTGTTTTACCATGTTCATAACTTGTTTCATATCACTGAAATTTGTATTGATACTATCTAATTTCATGTTTATGTTAGATAATTACTGCTGTAGTAGTGGGTTAGTTGTACTACCGAGGTTGTTGTCAGCTGTACTTTCCAAGTTAATGTTTGTGTTCTGACCAAGTGATAACTGCAACGTGTTGTCAAAATTCGTATTGGAATCACTATTGAATGTTTCATTCATGAGCAGTATGTTAAAAACTGCATATGCTAATTATTACACTTGACAATTGTAATTTACACAATGTCTTAAAAGTGGCAATTAGGAGTAAAAGGGCGTTTTGTTTAATAGGAAACATGAAAAATCTGATCAATGGTGTGTGTGTATTCCTGAATATTATGTAGACGAATTTATAAGACACTCACAAAAAACATGGGGACATTATGGAGTAGACAAATGTACTGAAAAAACTGCAAGACCTTGTTATTTTCTGAATTGGAGAAGGCGAGTCCTACAGGTATTAAGAAAGTGTGCAATATGTTAAAAATCAAAACAGTCAACACTTACAAAGAAAACCCTCTAGATATAGTATCCCTGGACATAGGTGGTACATATCCATAAGTAAAGGAGAAGTAAGATATGTAGTAACACTGAAACATATCAAAATGTATTCCATTACAAAGGCAACAGCAATAAATATCAGAAAAAGAATTCAGGGAGACTATTTGAGAAGAGTAGGTAAACCAAATATGCCTAACTGATAATGCTTCATATTTTGTTGGGCAAAAGTGAGAACAATTTATGCCCTCACAAGACATAAAGCACATATAAGTAAGCTTTTTGCACCCAGCAGCAAACCTTTTAGAATGAGTCTTTAAAGAATTTAACCAGTTTATTAGGACATACAACCTTCACAAACACACCCAATGGGTAAAATATGTAACCCCTTTCATTCTTTGACAGGTTTCACACCTAATCAAGAATCAAGAATCAAGAATTTTATTCACCATAGATCATTTTACAATGATATTGGCTTTGTCATACAAGATGTACTAGTACATACAGAATAATAAAATAAACTTCTGTCACTACATTATAGAATACATTTGAAGCACGGCAGTGTACCAAATTACAAAGGATAGCTTTTAAAAGTTAATGCAACAAGCTATCTTATAATCTAATATAATATGGTATTTTATTGTTTATAGTATAAACTTCGTAATTACACACAATTAACCACAGCACAAAATAATATGTTTAACTACAGACAACTTTTAAATGCTTATATTCTCTTCAGGCATCTCAAATAATTCTTTAATGTCATAGAATGGATGATCTGACAGCCAGCTGTACCACTTAATTTTAAAAGAATTTGTATCCATAGACTGAACATGAACTGGCAGTTTATTGAACATTTTGAGTGGGTTAACTTTGTTGGAATTTTCTGTTCTCGCTAATCTGTGGCGCGGTATGTCTAAATTACCCTTAGTTTCAAGAGAAGGTATGCCACCCAAGATATTTTTTCACATACATGATTGACATGTTCCTCCCAATATACACTCCTGGAAATTGAAATAAGAACACTGTGAATTCATTGTCCCAGGAAGGGGAAACTTTATTGACACATTCCTGGGGTCAGATACATCACATGATCACACTGACAGAACCAGAGGCACATAGACACAGGCAACAGAGCATGCACAATGTCGGCACTAGTACAGTGTATATCCACCTTTCGCAGCAATGCAGGCTGCTATTCTCCCATGGAGACGATCGTAGAGATGCTGGATGTAGTCCTGTGGAATGGCTTGCCATGCCATTTCCACCAGGCGCCTCAGTTGGACCAGCGTTCGTGCTGGACGTGCAGACCGCGTGAGACGACGCTTCCTCCAGTCCCAAACATGCTCAATGGGGGACAGATCCGGAGATCTTGCTGGCCATGGTAGTTGACTTACACCTTCTAGAGCACATTGGGTGGCACGGGATACATGCGGGCGTGCATTGTCCTGTTGGAACAGCAAGTTCCCTTGCCGGTCTAGGAATGGTAGAACGATGGGTTCGATGACGGTTTGGATGTACCGTGCACTATTCAGTGTCCCCTCGACGATCACCGGTGGTGTACGGCCAGTGTAGGAGATCGCTCCCCACACCATGATGCCGGGTGTTGGCCCTGTGTGCCTCGGTCGTATGCAGTCCTGATTGTGGCGCTCACCTGCACGGCACCAAACACGCATACGACCATCATTGGCACCAAGGCAGAAGCGACTCTCATCGCTGAAGACGACACGTCTCCATTCGTCCCTCCATTCACGCCTGTCGCAACACCACTGGAGGCAGGCTGCACGATGTTGGGGCGTGAGCGGAAGACGGCCTAATGGGGCCCCTTAGGCATATGGCAGCAAGGGAGGGGAAGAAAACCAAAGTGCACTCCGTGTGCATACCGGGGGGAGTCATTCCAGATGTGGAAAGGGTCCTTCCGGATGCCATGAAGGGTACAGGGTGCACCCATCTGCAGGTGGTCGCTCATGTCGGCACCAATGATGTGTGTCGCTATGGATCACAGGAAATCCTCTCTGGCTTCCGGCGGCTATCTGATTTGGTGAAGACTGCCAGTCTCGCTAGTGGGATGAAAGCAGAGCTCACCATCTGCAGCATTGTCGACAGGACTGACTGCGGACCTTTGGTACAGAGCCGAGTGGAGGGTCTGAATCAGAGGCTGAGACGGTTCTGCGACCGTGTGGGCTGCAGATTCCTCGACTTGCGCCATAGGGTGGTGGGGTTTCGGGTTCCGCTGGATAGGTCAGGAGTCCACTACACGCAACAAGCGGCTACACGGGTAGCAGGGGTTGTGTGGCGTGGGCTGGGCGGTTTTTTAGGTTAGATGGCCTCGGGCAAGTGCAGAAAGGGCAACAGCCTCAATGGGTGCGGGGCAAAGTCAGGACATGCGGGGACCAAGCAGCAATCTGTATTGTAATTGTAAACTGTCGAAGCTGCGTTGGTAAAGTACCGGAACTTCAAGCGCTGATAGAAAGCACGGAAGCTGAAATCGTTATAGGTACAGAAAGCTGGCTGAAGCCAGAGATAAATTCTGCCGAAATTTTTACAAAGGCACAGACGGTGTTTAGAAAGGATAGATTGCATGCAACCGGTGGTGGAGTGTTCGTCGCTGTTAGTAATAGTTTATCCTGTAGTGAAGTAGAAGTGGATAGTTCCTGTGAATTATTAAGGGTGGAGGTTACACTCGACAACCGAGCTAGGTTAATAATTGGCTCCTTTTACCGACCCCCCGACTCAGCAGCATTAATGGCAGAACAACTGAGAGAAAATTTGGAATACATTTCACATAAATTTTCTCAGCATGTTATGGTCTTAGGTGGAGATTTCAATTTACCAGATATAGACTGGGACACTCAGATGTTTAGGACGGGTGGTAGTGACAGAGCATCGAGTGACATTATACTGAGTGCACTATCTGAAAATTACCTCGAGCAATTAAACAGAGAACCGACTCGTGGAGATAACATCTTGGACCTACTGATAACAAACAGACCCGAACTTTTCGACTCTGTAAGTGCAGAACAGGGAATCAGTGATCATAAGGCCGTTGCAGCATCCCTGAATATGGAAGTTAATAGGAATATAAAAAAAGGGAGGAAGGTTTATCTGTTTAGCAAGAGTAATAGAAGGCAGATTTCAGACTACCTGACAGATCAAAACGAAAATTTCTGTTCCGACACTGACAATGTTGAGTGTTTATGGAAAAAGTTCAAGGCAATCGTAAAATGCGTTTTAGACAGGTACGTGCCGAGTAAAACTGTGAGGGACGGGAAAAACCCACCGTGGTACAACAACAAAGTTAGGAAACTACTGCGAAAGCAAAGAGAGCTTCACTCCAAGTTTAAACGCAGCCAAAACCTCTCAGACAAACAGAAGCTAAACGTTGTCAAAGTTAGCGTAAGGAGGGCTATGCGTGAAGCGTTCAGTGAATTCGAAAGTAAAATACTAGGTACCGACTTGACAGAAAATCCTAGG
The DNA here is from genome assembly GCF_023864275.1 of Schistocerca cancellata. Taxonomy (NCBI): domain Eukaryota; kingdom Metazoa; phylum Arthropoda; class Insecta; order Orthoptera; family Acrididae; genus Schistocerca; species Schistocerca cancellata. Next base: position 909,426,297 of record NC_064626.1, on the reverse strand, counting down.
AAGTTCTGGTCTTACGTTAAATCAGTAAGTGGCTCGAAACATCATGTCCAGACACTCCGTGATGATGATGGCATTGAAACAGAGGATGACAAGCGTAAAGCTGAAATACTAAACACCTTTTTCCAAAGCTGGTTCACAGAGGAAGACCGCACTGCAGTTCCTTCTCTAAATCCTCGCACCAACGAAAAAATGGCTGACATCGAAATAAGTGTCCAAGGAATAGAAAAGCAACTGGAATCACTCAACAGAGGAAAGTCCACTGGACCTGACGGGATACCAATTCGATTCTACACAGAGTACGCGAAAGAACTTGCCCCCCTTCTAACAGCCGTGTACCGCAAGTCTCTAGAGGAACAGAAGGTTCCAAATGATTGGAAAAGAGCACAGGTAGTCCCAGTCTTCAAGAAGGGTCGTCGAGCAGATGCGCAAAACTATAGACCTATATCTCTGACGTCGATCTGTTGTAGAATTTTAGAACATGTCTTTTGCTCGAGTATCATGTCGTTTTTGGAAACTCAGAATCTACTATGTAGGAATCAACATGGATTCTGGAAACAGCGATCATGTGAAACCCAACTCGCTTTATTTGTTCATGAGACCCAGAAAATATTAGATACAGGCTCCCAGGTAGATGCTATTTTTCTTGACTTCCGGAAGGCGTTCGATACAGTTCCGCACTGTCGCCTGATAAACAAAGTAAGAGCCTACGGAATATCAGACCAGCTGTGTGGCTGGATTGAAGAGTTTTTAGCAAACAGAACACAGCATGTTGTTATCAACGGAGAGATGTCTACAGACATTAAAGTAACCTCTGGCGTGCCACAGGGGAGTGTTATGGGACCATTGCTTTTCACAATATATATAAATGACCTAGTAGATAGTGTCAGAAGTTCCATGCGGCTTTTCGCTGATGATGCTGTAGTATACAGAGAAGTTGCAGCATTAGAAAATTGTAGCAAAATGCAGGAAGATCTGCAGCGGATAGGCACTTGGTGCAGGGAGTGCCAACTGACCCTTAACATAGACAAATGTAATGTATTGCGAATACATAGAAAGAAGGATCCTTTATTGTATGATTATATGATAGCGGAACAAACACTGGTAACAGTTACTTCTGTAAAATATCTGGGAGTATGCGTGCGGAACGATTTGAAGTGGAATGATCATATAAAATTAATTGTTGGTAAGGCGGGTACCAGGTTGAGATTCATTGGGAGAGTCCTTAGAAAATGTAGTCCATCAACAAAGGAGGTGGCTTACAAAACACTCGTTCGACCTACACTTGAATATTGCTCATCAGTGTGGGATCCGTACCAGATCGGGTTGACGGAGGAGATAGAGAAGATCCAAAGAAGAGCGGCGCGTTTCGTCACAGGGTTATTTGGTAACCGTGATAGCGTTACGGAGATGTTTAACAAACTCAAGTGGCAGACTCTGCAAGAGAGGCGCTCTGCATCGCGGTGTAGCTTGCTCGCCAGGTTTCGAGAGGGTGCGTTTCTGGATGAGGTATCGAATATATTGCTTCCCCCTACTTATACCTCCCGAGGAGATCACGAATGTAAAATTAGAGAGATTAGAGCGCGCACAGAGGCTTCCAGACAGTCGTTCTTCCCGCGAAACATATGCGACTGGAACAGGAAAGGGAGATAATGACAGTGGCACGTAAAGTGCCCTCCGCCACACACCGTTGGGTGGCTTGCGGAGTATAAATGTAGATGTAGATGTAGATGTAGACGATCACCGGTGGTGTATGGCCAGTGTAGGAGATCGCTCCCCACACCATGATGCCGGGTGTTGGCCCTGTGAGCCTCGGTCGTATGCAGTCCTGATTGTGGCGCTCACCTGCACGGCGCCAAACACGCATACAACCATCATTGGCACCAAGGCAGAAGCGACTCTCATTGCTGAAGACAACACGTCTCCATTCGTCCCTCCATTCATGCCTGTCGCGACACCACTGGAGGCGGGCTGCACGATGTTGGGGCGTGAGCGGAAGACGGCCTAACGGTGTGCGGGACCGTAGCCCAGCTTCATGGAGAAGGTTGCGAATGGTCCTCGCCGATACCCCAGGAGCAACAGTGTCCCTAATTTGCTGGGAAGTGGCGGTGCGGTCCCCTACGGCACTGCGTAGGATCCTACGGTCTTGGCGTGCATCCGTGCGTCGCTGCGGTCCGGTCCCAGGTTGACGGGCACGTGCACCTTCCGCCAACCACTGGCGACAACATCGATGTACTGTGGAGACCTCACGCCCCACGTGTTGAGCAATTCGGTGGTACGTCCACCCGGCCTCCCGCATGCCCACTATACGCCCTCGCTCAAAGTCCGTCAACTGCACATACGGTTCAAGTCCACGCTGTCGTGGCATGCTACCAGTGTTAAAGACTGCGATGGAGCTCCGTATGCCACGGCAAACTGGCTGACACTGATGGCGGCGGTGCACAAATGCTGCGCAGCTAGCGCCATTCAACGGCCAACACCGCGGTTCCTGGTGTGTCCGCTGTGCCGTGCGTGTGATCATTGCTTGTACAGCCCTCTCGCAGTGTCTGGAGCAACTATGGTGGGTCTGACACACCGGTGTCAATGTGTTCTTTTTTCCATTTCCAGGAGTGTAGTTTTGAGTCAATGTGAATACCTAAGAGTTTTACCAACTTGTTGCCTACTTCATTTGATGTTCCCATTAGAAGTTGTGTTTTGTCAGGGTTGCATAGGAGCTTATTGGCTGCAAACCAGTCCAGGGCCTTATCTAGTGTTTCTTTAGTTAAGTTATTCAGATATGAAATGTTCTGATGTGTGGTAAGTAGTGTTGTATCATCAGGATAACACACAACAGGGTGAGATATATTTTTAGGTAAATCATTAATAGCGACAATGAAGAAGAAGGGTCCAAGGATAGACCCTTGTGGTACACCTGTGCTGATTTAAATTTCTGACTGAAACGAATTGTTTTTGGTTACTTAAATAAGAATTTATCACAGGTAAAGTGCTCCCTCTCACCCTATAAAACTCTAGTTTCCCCAGTAGTATGTCAACAGGAATGCAATCAAAAGCTTTGCTTAGGTCACATAATACCAGTGATACCATGTTATTATTTTCAAAAGCTGTTAAGGTTTGGTCAATGATTTTCAAGATGGCACCTGTTGTGTTCTTCCCCTTTTGAAAGCCAAACTGATTGTTACATAGGATATTGTGTTTTTCAAAGAAGTTGCTTATTTGTGTGTGTATCAGCGTCTCAAATACCTTTGAGAATATTGGAACAATGGAGACTGGTCTGTAGCTTTGGGGGAGATGATTGTCTCCTTTTTTAAAAACTGGGACAACTTTTGATACCTTGAGTGCACCCGGAAAAACTCCAAATTCTACACATTTATTAAAAATATAAGCTAATGGTTTGGCGATTGAGTGTATTGTCTTTTTAATTATATTATTTGATAACCAATAACAGTCCATACTTGTAGAACCTGAAAATTTGGATACAGCTTTTATAACATCAGCAGGTGTGACAGCCCTCCATTGAAATGCCAGGTTAACAGGCAGTGGTGTTCCAACAAGGTTCATTGCAAATGAATTTGTTGCTTTGATACTGTTAATTATTTCTTTAACTGAGTTTAAAAATTACTCATTTAATTCTTCTGGATCAAGCAGAGCTGTTTCGGTACATTTCAGTGTATTCTTTTGTTTTATTATTTGCCAGGCTGCCTTGCATTTATTGAGAACTCTTTCTATACAGTTCTCCACTGATTGATTTTTTTCCAGAAGAAGTTTAGCTTTATAGTATTTTTTTGCATTTCAGATATGACCTATGAATGTTCATACTCTGTTCTTCCCCTTGGTCAGAGGCTTGTTTATGCATCTGGTACAGCATATGCAAGTTTCCTCTAATTTCTACTAGCTCTTGTGTGAACTATGGCATTCGGGGGCAACCAGGTGAATGGATAAAATCATACTTGTGCAACGGCAAGCAGTATGTATCATTAGGAAACTCGTACCAATCAGAAACCAAATCCATCAAATATGGAGTGCCGCAGGGTTCAGTAATGGGGCCATTGTTATTTAATGTATTTGTTAATGATATAGGTGTTGAGGAGGAAGAAAAGAAAATATTGTATGCTGATGACATGACAATACTAAATAGTGACCAAAATATGGAACAGCTTGAGAGAAGAGCATACATATCTGCAAATGTCACAGCTCAATGGCTGTTGGAAAATGAACTGGTTATAAATCTAAAAAAGACTATGTATGCAGTGTTTAAAAACAAGGAAAAGGCTGTAGACATGGATTTAGAGGTTGATGGAACAAGGCTGGAAGAAGTAGAATCTGCTAGATTCTTATGTATTCTTGTGGATAATGAACTGAAATGGAAAAAACATATTAATAATGTCTGTAAGAAACTGAGCTCTGTCATATTCTTAATGATGCAGCTATCACAGTATTCAGACAAGAACCTTCTGTGTACAGTGTATCATGGACTTTTCGCTACCATACTTTCAGTATGGAGTGACTATGTGGGGAAACTCAAACAGACAAGAGACAAGACGAGTGTTCACATTACGAAAAAAAGCAATTAGGACCATTTTAAGAAGAAAGACCTCTGAAACATGCAGAAACTGTTTCAAGAATTTAGATATCTTAACTTTTTCATCATTGTATATATACAAAACAATAATGTACATCACAAAAGGTAGTGAGGACTGGATTACAAATGCTAGTGTACACACCCACAATACAAGAAAGAAGAATGAAGTACAGAGCATACCCCACCGACTGGCAGGGCTAGAAAAAGGACCCCAGTACTCTGGTATCAGACTACTAAGAAGTCTGCCCAAAACCCTGCAAGATAGTGTACTTCACAATGACTTTCCAAAGAAACTTAAAGACTATCTCATTGAAAAAGAGTTTTACAGTGTTGCAGAATATTTATGCCATTAAATTTGTATATATTGTTACTCATTATCAGTGATGTAAAAATGTAAGCTAAAGGTGTAGAAAAATAAGTGATAAAGAATGTTAATACTTTGACATGTCCTATATTACACGTACATTTACTGTACACAATGTAATCTTACAGGATCAAATAAAATTCAATTCAATTCAATTCAACCAGTTCAGACTTTTCTTTTTCATTTCATTTTTTTTTACTGGTGAACAAGAATACCATAAATCTTTGTACTTTTTAAAGAAGTTACCAAAGCTAATTTCAGCTTCCCTGTTTCCAGATTGACAATAATATATAAAGTCCCAATCTGCACTTCCTAATCTATCAACAAACATATTTATGTACTTTTCCTTCTGTCTTCATACCACTACTGCTTTAGACTCTTCAGTTTTAACTGGCTGCCTCTTACAGAGTGTAAGGAGTAGTGGCTCATGATCTGCAAGTCCACTTCCTGCAAGTCTAACTGTAAAATCCTCCCTATGGAAATTCACAATAATATTGTCTATACAGGCATTCTTACGTGTGGCACAGTTATTTGTACAATAGAGGTCTAATGATCTTAGCATATTCAAAAATGTCCTAGCAACTGGTCTCTGTGTGTTTACCATTTCTATGTTGAAATCACCACATATAGCAATTCTCGTTTTACTCTTAAATATTTTTTTAATTATTAATTCACATTTTTCAATAAACAAATTTACATCACCATCTGGTGACCTATATAGACTAACTACCACTATATTTTCATTCATTAGTTTTACACAACTAAACTCCCCATCTAGCTCTGAGGAGTATGTAGATACATCAATTCTGGAAAACATTATTCCTTCTTTGACAAAAATTCCCGCCCCACCATTCCTTCTCTGTTTTCTACATTTCATGTCTCCCACAACATACCCTTGGTGAATGAACATATTTACTTGTTCTTGTGTTAACCAGTGCTCAGATACACATATAACATCTACATGCTCAGTGTTACATAAATGCTCTAATTCTAAAATTTTATTTCTAATGAACTGATGTTCCAGGCAAAACAAACAAATGAGTGGGACTCACACATACCAAAGGTACCCACTACAGAAATGATACTACAAGACTAAATCAAACAAGCCATGGTTATGTTAGAAAACAGGACCGAGTATAAAAAGAAGATTTATAATAAAAATGAAATGTGTAGCACAATTTTTTGAAGAGCAAGGAGTCCTCTTATGGACACACCCTAAATCGATAAAATTTGGCAAACTGAATAAGAAGTAGCAATTACTCTATTCAGGACCATATGTAATTTCAAAAATACTGTGCCCTGGGATGTACAGTTTAGTCTATGAGAAAACAGGGAAAGCAAAGGGCCTCCCCCCTTTCAAAGATATAAAAGCTTTTATAGAATGATGAAATTAGGTAGCTTTTTTTCTTTCTATCACAAGATAATTGTACATAGTGTACATGATTCTAAGCGTAATTTGTCTTCTGGAGTGTATTTTAAGATAAAGTAATGTGTATAGGCACAAGTACTTCTTTTGATCTGTACATATAGGTATAAAAGTAACAACAGTGAGAAGTAATACACCGCTGTATGTGAAGGGAAGGTATAAACAAAATTAACTTATGGCTCAGATGGCCATGCTCAGCAATACACACTGACATCAGTAGTAGGAGAGGAGGCATTGTGCAAGAGTGACAAGCCAGCATAAGGTGCAACCAAATAGGAATGCAATAAGTAAAAGTACTTAACTTAAATTCAAAGTTAACATAAATACTAAGCAAATACATCTTCTGCCTAAGAACTAAGGAACCTATTGATATATGCAATCAGTGCATTTTGAAGAAATGGGCTGCACCTTGAGTAAACAATTTAGTTATAAGGATGAAGCAACCTTGGGTTGCGAAAGCTTGAAATTTGTGTGTGTATGTGTGTTTCTTATTGTCTCTATCAACATACCAATGCTTTTGTTTGGTAAGTTACATCATCTTTGTTTTTATATATATTTTTCCCATGTGGAATGTTTCCCTCTATTATATTCATATCATTAATTTGAACCCAACAATTACGTTTGTTATTGTCAGCGTTGCATTTCGAAATCTTTTCTCTCACCTTACTTTCTCTTTTTGTTTGTGCTAGATTCACTTTGTATTCACCTCCCTCTTTTTACTGTAATCTACCATACAATTTTATCCTGCCCATATATACTCAATAATACGTGACTTACTTTTAAAAAAATAAAAAAATAAATAAAAAATAAAAAAACACTTTTTCCATTCCCGTTTTTCTTACATCAACAATCATTTTCTAGCCGCTTCCCACAGGTTTTAACGTTATTATTTCTTCGTCAGACAATTGTTAGCCTCATTTTCATAATCTGCCTCCACAAAACCACTCCTTTTGATACATTTACACGCAGTTTTTTCGAAATTTTCTCGAATTTCTCCACCCTTTAACGGGTTTTGGAGGAAACACAACCACCTAACCTTTGTGCACATCATTGTTTACCAACCTAAGATCACCACAGGAACAACATAGCTCAGCTTTAACCAACACTTTTTCGATTTTTTTTCACACCAGAACTCCAGTTGCTTTCTAGTCCACCTTTATCTCTGCCCATATATTTTTATTTTCATTTGCCAGCCGAAGTGGCCGTGCGGTTAAAGGCGCTGCAGTCTGGTACCGCAAGACCGCTACGGTCGCAGGTTCGAATCCTGCCTCGGGCATGGATGTTTGTGATGTCCTTAGGTTAGTTAGGTTTCACTAGTTCTAAGTTCTAGGGGACTAATGACCTTAGCAGTTGAGTCCCATAGTGCTCAGAGCCATTTTTTTTTTTATTTCAGCCTCATTTTACACTTTTCACCTTCTAAATACCATGCCACCCTCACAACATCCCTACAACGACCCCATTAAGTTTTATTTACATTCCCTCCACAAACATGCCTTCACCCTAGCCAGATCACACTCCCATATTTTATTTACTCGGGCTTGACTGACATTTGGCATTATCCCCAAAGGCCTCACACTTACAGTTCCCATCTCTGGCTGTAACCCTTCTCTCCATCAGTCCCTATACCAGGTCCATACTGAACAATCCACAGCCCTCACCCGCCTAATCCTTCACCTACACATCAACTCAGCCAATGAACACACCCATCAACTCCTGTCCCTAATAAAAGTACTCAATCTTTCCTCTCCCACATCCATACCAGCTGTTCAGAGCATCCTCCTACAGGCCAACCGCAAATTAGAACAGCATGCCACCCTCCACCTCAAAAAACTATGCAATCTCCTGGTTTCCCACCTCTGGAAAGGCAACGCACTCACCCTCAACAACCTTTCCAACAAACCTCAACCACCTCTCACTGCACACAGACCCAATCTCTCCCATCTCCTCAATCTCCCACTTCCAGCTCCACTCACCCCAAAACCTCAAAATTCTAATCAACACAGTCTGGAACCACAACACCCCAATTCAGTAGTTAACCTTTCCTCCAAACCTCTCTCCCAATCCGAAACCTCTGTTCTATCCAAAGGCCTCACCTTCAGCCCTACTCCCAGATTCAACCAAACAGCCCTCGTCAAAGATTTACTGTCCTACACTTGTACTCTCTGCTGGAATTATCACTTTGCCATGAAGAACAATAATCCTAATCCAACTCCTAATGATCCAACTCCCCAAGACACTATCCAAATTGAACCCTGCCTGGAACAGTTCCGTCCTCTGTCACAGTGGAACCCACCTCCTCTTCCTCAAAATCTCCCTCTCCAAACCTTCCAGGAATTTCTCACTTCCAGCCTTGCCTCTCAATTCTTCTTGAAAAACCATAATCCTACTCCCAACATCACCGCAGCTGAAGCCCAGGCTATCCATGATCTGAAGGCTGACCGGTCCATCATCATTCTTCCGGCTGACAAGGGTTCCACGACCGTGGTACTTGATCGTCGGGAGTACGTGGCTGAGGGACAGCGTCAGCTTTCAGACAACATTACATACAAAGTTTTCCAGGTAATTCCATTCCTGATATTTAGGTGGAGCTTCAAGGAATGCTCAGAACCTTAGGCCCCCTACAAAACCTTTCACCTGACTCCATCAACCTCCTGACCCCATTGACACACCGCACCCCTACCTTCTACCTAGTTCCTAAAATTCACAAACCCAAACATTCCATAGATCAACACCTTCAACCCATTACATGCAGTCTCCCATCCTACATCAAAGACACCAACCACTTTCTAGAACGCCTGGAATCGTTACCCAATCTGTTACCCCCGGAGACCATCCATGTAACCATTGATGCTACTTCCTTATACACAAATATCCTGCACGTCCAGGGCCTCACTGTGATGGAGCACTTCCCTTCACGACGATCACCTGCTACCCTAACTAAAACCTCTTTCCTCATTACCTTAGCCACCTTCATCCTAACTCACAACTTCTTCACTTTTGAAGGCCAGACATACCAACAATTAAAGGGAACAGCTGTGGGTACCAGGATGGCCCCCTCGTATGCCAAACTATTTATGGATCGCTTAGAGGAAGCCTTCTTGATTACCCAAGCCTTCCAACCCAAAGTATGGTACAGATTTATTGATGATATCTTCATGATCTGGACTCACAGTGAAGAACTCCAGAATTTCCTCTCCGACCTCAACTCCTTTGGTTCCATCTGATTCACCTGGTCCTACTCCAAATCACAAGCCTCTTTCCTCAATGTTGACCTCCATCTGTCCAATGGCCAGCTTCACACATCCGTCCACATCAAACCCACCAACAAGCAACAGTACCTCCATTATGACAGACATGTCTGCTTGTGTCTGTATATGTGTGGATGGATATGTGTGTGTGTGCGAGTGTATACCCGTCCTTTTTTCCCCATAAGGTAAGTCTTTCCGCTCCCGGGACTGGAATGACTCCTTACTCTCTCCCTTAAAACCCACATCCTTTCGTCTTTCCCTCTCCTTCCCTCATTCCTGATGAGGCAACAGTTTGTTGCAAAAGCTTGAATTTTGTGTGTATGTTTGTGTTCGTTTGTGTCTCTGTCGACCTGCCAGCACTTTCATTTGGTAAGTCACATCATCTTTGTTTTTAGGTATATTTTTCCTTCATGGAATGTTTCCTTCTATTATAGTTATAAGGATATTTATACAAAGGTATAATATACAAAGGTAGAAGTTTTGAACAAACCAGATCTAGAATAAACTGAAGTGGATGATGATGTGTAATAAATGGGAACTCATTCACAACCTGAGAATGAAAATGAGGTTCAGCCAACCAACCAGTTGCTAATGATACCAATTGTGATAAAGTCATTGCCAGAAGTGGATAGGAGTCTGTTGCAGAACCATCTCAAGAATATTGGTGTTGTTGTGGCCAATAGCCACCAGCCATTACAGAGCCAACGCCCCACCCCCCTACTCCTCTTCCTACCACCTATGTGGAGCATGAGGGAGGAAATGAAGGAGTGGTGCTGAGGTCAACAAAGCGACAGGAGGTCAGTCAGTGTTTGTGTCAGCAGTTTCATCATGGGTGGCAAACAAGGGGAGCACAGCTGAACTGTTTCTCACGTGTGAATCTCTTCCGACCAACCGTGTCATGGCTGGGGTAGGAACCAAGCTTGGCTCAACTGTTTCTGTAGTCGATGCGGCTTAACCGTGCATGACCAGTTGTCCTGTGGCTGTCACTTTCTTGAAGTCACAGTAGGCATCAAATGAGTGCTGAACAGATGATAAGTCTGCGGCTGATGTGGGAAATTTCTGATGTGTCCACATGGGACTCCAGTGCTGTGACAAGAGAGAGGGGGTGGGGTGTCAATGGAGAGGATGTTGACATGTGGAGCCTATGTCTACCAAAGAGACTCTCATTGAATCAGAGTGATGGTGCATGTTGCGAGTGTGGTGCAGCTGATGTGAGTTACTAATTTATTAGCTAGTATGATCTTTGATGGGTGCGACAAGTGCCATGCACTGAAGTTGATGATAGTTGGAGTTGAATAGCGGAAGTGACAGTGGTTGCACTGTCAACATGTTATGTTTGATTCCTCCATAGTGACCCAAATGTGGCATAGTAGAGCATCTTCAGTCTAATGTAAGTCGAGTATGGTACCATGTAATGTAGTCAGTGGAGTCAGTAATGTAATGTGAAGTGAAGATCAGCAGCACACGGTGACCAAGCTGCATTACAGTGAGGCATATGGAAGGGATGTGGTGTCACTTGCTCTCCAGGCAGAGGAGCATGTCCAAATATGCTAACAATGAGAGAGCCAGATGGTGAGGAGACACATGGTGTACTGTTGTGTGTGTTTTGTTGCATGTCCAGAATCATTGACAAACATAGATGCTGCATAGTGACGGGAATGTGCTTTGTCAGAATTCAGGTAGGCATGACCTCTTGGTGGCACTGGGGTCACACATGTGCTGCCACATTCATCATAATGTCAGTTGTGTCTCAAGACCATGAGTTGCTTACATGTCATGGTGAGGGCAGCAGATGTGTTTTTAGTATGTTGTGGGAGCAACACCATCTCTGTACAAAGGGCGCCTGATGACGCAAGGCAATCAGTGTAGTGTTGGTGAATCACCAGATACTTGTCAACTGAGGAGGCACAGTGCATGAGTGTGTAAATTGATTTATAATTGTCCTTCTGCTGTTTTTCTTGAATGGTTGATGTACCAGGTAAAGCAGAAATGAAAGGTCAAAAGTCCTGGGATGCAGTGGCTTATGTTAAAGTACAAGGGCAAGGTGTTATGTACATAGAAGGAGAGGTGGAACTGGAGTAAGAAATCCATCACTGGGTCTGGTTTTATGTCATTATGAGAGAATGTCCATGTAAGAACATCAGTTTATTGGAGACTGAGGGCTGCCCATGGCCAAAACTTCTTTCTGTGTAATATTTAACTCATACAGAAAGTAAGTTCAGGTCAGAATATGTCTGAGCATATCCAACAGATCATCATCACATAGCTCTGAAATCAGTTCTAGTTAATCTTTGTGGGATAAGCAACTAAATCAGCCATTGCTAATTATTTGCTGGAACTCAGTCATTCCATAAACTATGATGGAATGAGCGTTCTAGCACAGAGCATATATAGTGGGACAGTGTTTTAAGAGAGTTATAGAGTTAAAGGTGGCAGAAAATCTCATGAATCATGACACTGGGCACCAGTTCAGTAGGACTTGGGATCCTGCACTGGTGTTGCTGAAAACACCATGGGGGCAGCAGCAAAACTCCACAAAAAGAAGAACTGAGGATGTGGCCATGGTGAAGAAACCCCAAAGAGACCACCAAGTGTGTCATACTGATGAGTGGAACATCACAGGGCACTTCTAGCAGAGCAGATCACTGAGGAACACCTTGAACTACACAACACCAAAAATGGAATGGCAGCATGCAAATAGGTGCACTGAATCAAAGATAAAACACCAATGGTCAGCCTGTCACACTGGATCAAAAAGGAAATCATTATGAACGTTTTTGGTGGGAGTGGATCGCAAAGGGAACACCTGGAATTGCACCAGACCAAAAAAGGAACGCCAAACTGCTGATATATGCACCAGACCAATGAGAGAATGCCTAATGAATCTGCTAGTGGGTCAGATGGCAGAGAGAGAGAATGCGATAAGTGCAGAAAGTTATATTCCTACATCTAAGCTGTTGTGATAAGATATAGCATAGCCAACATTGCCAAGAGAGAGTGAGAGATAGAGAGGGAGAGTGAGAGAGAGAGAGAGAGAGAGAGAGAGAGAGAGAGAGAGAGAGAATGTATGGCAACATGTTAATATTGTGTACTATGAATCACATACTATAGAGAGTTTCCCATAGCATTATTTAATATTTATATGTTGTGAATTTTGTTTAGTGTTTAAATGATAATCTTTCTGATGTGTAATTTTTGATGGAAATTTAGTGATGCATTGTAATTGCTTAGAGAGTGAAAAACAATTATTACAAAAACATTTCATGAAAAAGTTATTTATGTCATAAGTATTTTTGTTTGAGATTTCTCCTTCCCATTCTCTCTCTAACGTGGAGTGAAACATCTTGTAGTAACATCGGTAGAACATTTTGTAGGAAATCAGCATACACTGCACCATTTAGATTGCCATCGATAAAATGGGGGCCAACTATCCTTCCTCCCATAATGCTGCACCATACATTAACCCATCAAGGTTGCTGATGTTCCAGTTGTTGCAGTCATCATGGCTTTTCCATAGCCCAATAGTGCATATTATGCTGGTTTACATTACCACTGTTGGTGAATGATACTTCGTCACTAAATAGAACGTGTGAAAAAAGTCTGTCATCTTCCCGTAATTTCTCTTGTGCCCAGTGGCAGAACTGTACACGACATTCAAAGTTAACACTATGCAATTCCTTGTGCATAGAAATATGGTACTGGTGCAATCAATGTTGATGTAGTATGTTTTTGCGATTCCTGATTCTCACACAATTTGTCTGCTACTGATGTGTGGATTAGCCGTGACAGCCACTAAAACACCTACTTGGGCATCATAATTTGTTGCAGGTCATGGTTGACATTTCACATGTGGCTAAACACTTCCTGTTTCCTTAAATAATGTAACTATCCGGCAAACAGTCCGGACGCTTGGATGATGTCATCCAGGATACCGAGCAGCATACATAGCACATGCCTGTTGGACATTTTGATCACAATAGCCATACATCAACACAATATTGACCTTTTCTGCAATTGGTAAACAGTCCAAATTAACACAGGTAATGTATCACAAAGCAAATACCGTCTGCACTGGCGGAATGTTACGTGATACCACGTACTTATACATGTGTGACTATTACAGCGCCATCTGCCACAAAGCGAAAAAAGTGGTCGAACTAAAACATTCATATTTCGTTACATACTACATGAATGTGTAATAAAAATGGGTGTTCCTATTTCAAAAACAAGCAGTTGATATCCATTTGACCTATGGCAGTGCCATCTAGTGGGCCAAACATAGCGCCATCTGGTTTCTCCCTTCAAGCTAGATCAGTTTCGTTCTTTGTAGTTTTTTTGTTTGATGCTTATTTCGTGAGATATTTTGCCCAGTCACTATCAATGGACCACACCCTGTTATATATATATATATATATATATATATATATATATATATATATATATATATATATGAATATAATAGAGGGAAACATTCCACGTGGGAAAAATATTTCTAAAAAGAAAGATGATGAGACTTACCAAACAAAAGTGCTGGCAGGTCGATAGACACACAAACAAACACAAACATACACACAAAATTCTAGCTTTCGCAACCAACGGTTGCCTCATCAGGAAAGAGGGAAGGAGAGGGAAAGACAAAAGGATTTGGGTTTTAAGGGAGAGGGTAAGGAGTCATTCCAATCGCGGGAGCGGAAAGACTTACTTTAGGGGGAAAAAAGGACAGGTATACACTCGCACACACACACATATCCATCCGCATATACACAGACACAAGCAGACATTTGCTTGTGTCTAAGTATATGCGGATTGATATGTGTGTGTGGGTGCGAGTGTATACCTGTCCAGTTTGGAACTGGTATAGGGACTGAACAATCCATTGCCCTCACCCACCTAATCTTTCACCTACACATCAACTCAGCCAATGAACACACCCGTCAACTCCTATCCTTAATAAAAGTACTCAATCTTTCCTCTCCCACATCCACACCGGCGGTTCACAGCATCCTCCTACAGACCAACCGCAAATTAGAACAGCATGCCACCCTTCACCTCAAAAAACTATCCAATCTCCTGGTTTCAAACCTCCGGAAAGGCAACTCACTCACCCTTCACAACCTTTCCAGCAAACCTCAACCTCCTCTCATTGCACACAAACCCAGTCTCTCCCATCTACTCAATCTCCCACTTCCAGCTCCACTCCCTCCAAAACCTCAAAATTCCAATCAACACAATCTGGTACCACAACACCCTAATTCAGTAGTTAACCTTTCCTCCAAACCTCTCTCCCAATCCGAAACCTCTGTCCTATCCAAAGGCCTCACCTTCAGCCCTACTCCCAGATTCAACCAAACAGCCCTCGTCAAAGGTTTACTGTCCTACACTCGTACTCTCTGCTTGAAGTATCACTTTGCTACGAAGAAAAATGATCCTAATCCTACCCCTAATGATCCAACTTCCCAACACACTATCCAAATTGAACCCTGCCTGGAACAGTTCCGTCCTCCGTCACAGCGGGACCCACCTCCTCTTCCTCAAAATCACCCTCTCCAAACCTTCCAGGAATTTCTCACTTCCAGCCTTGCCTCACAATCCTTCTTAAAAAACCTTAATCCTACTCCCAACATCACCACTGCTGAAGCCCAGGCTATCCGTGATCTGAAGGCTGACCGGTCCATCATCATTCTTCCGGCGGACAAGGGTTCCACGACCGTGGTACTTGATCGTCGGGAGTATGTGGCTGAGGGACTGCGTCAGCTTTCAGACAACACCACATACAAAGTTTGCCAAGGTAATCCCATTCCTGATGTCCAGGCAGGGCTTCAAGGAATCCTCAGAACCTTAGGCCCCCTACAAAACCTTTCACATGACTCCATCAACCTCCTGACCCCACCAACACCCCGCACCCCTACCTTCTTCCTAAAATTCACAAACCCAATCATCCCGGCCGCCCCATTGTAGCTGGTTACCAACAGAACATATCTCTGCCTACGTAGATCAACACCTTCAACCCATTACGTGCAGTCTCCCATCCTTCATCAAAGACACCAACCACTTTCTCGAACACCTGGAATCCTTACCCAATCCGTTACCCCCAGAAACCATCCTTGTAACCATTGCTGCCACTTCCTTATACACAAATATCCTGCACATCCAGGGCCTCGCTGTGATGGAGCACTTCCTTTCATGCCGATCACCTGCCACCCTACCTAAAACCTCTTTCCTCATTACCTTAGCCAGCTTCATCCTGACCCACAACTTCTTCACTTTTTAAGACCAGACATACCAACAATTAAAGGGAACAGCCATGGGTACCAGGATGGCCCCTTCGTACGCCAACCTATTCATGGGTCACTTAGAGGAAGCCTTCTTGGTTACCCAGACCTGTCAACCCAAAGTTTGGTACAGATTTATTGATGACATCTTCATGATCTGGACTCACAGTGAAGAACAACTCCAGAATTTCCTCTCCGACCTCAACTCCTTTGGTTCCATCAGATTCACTACTCCAAATCCCATGCCACTTTCTTTGATGTTGACCTCCACCTGCCCAATGGCCAGCTTCACACGTCCGTCCACATCAAACCCACCAACAAGCAACAGTACCTCCATTATGACAGCTGCCACCCATTCCACATCAAACGGTCCCTTCCCTACAGCCTAGGTCTTCATGGCAAATGAATCTGCTCCAGTCCGGAATCCCTGAACCATTACACCAACAACCTGACAACAGCTTTCACATCCCGCAACTACCCTCCCGACCTGGTACAAAAGCAAATAACCAGAGCCACTTCCTCATCCTCCCAAACCCAGAACCTCCCACAGAAGAACCACAAAAGTGCCCCACTTGTGACAGGATACTTTCCGGGACTGGATCAGACTCTGAATGTGGCTCTCCAGCAGGGATATGACTTCCTCAAATCCTGCCCTGAAATGAGATCCATCCTTCATGAAATCCTCCCCACTCCACCAAGAGTGTCTTTCCCCCGTCCACCTAACCTTCGTAACCTCTTAGTTCATCCCTATGAAATCCCCAGACCACATTCCCTACCCTCTGGCTCCTACCCTTGTAACCGCCCCCGGTGTAATACCTGTTCCATGCACCCTCCCACCACCACCTACTCCAGTCCTGTAACCCAGAAGGTGTACACGATCAAAGGCAGAGCCACGTGTGAAAGCACCCACGTGATCTACTAACTGACCTGCCTACACTGTGATGCATTCTATGTGGGAATGACCAGCAACAAACTGTCCATTCGCATGAATGGACGCAGGCAGACAGTGTTTGTTGGTAATGAGGATCACCCTGTGGCTAAACATGCCTTGGTGCACAGCCAGCGCATCTTGGCACAGTGTTACACCGTCTGGGTTATCTGGATACTTCCCACTAACACCAACCTATCCAAACTCCGGAGATGGGAACTTGCTCTTCAATATATCCTCTCTTCCCGTTATCCACCAGGCCTCAATATCCGCTAATTTCAAGTTGCCGCCACTCATACCTCACCTGTCATTCAACAACATCTTTGCCTCTGCACTTCCACCTCGACTGACATCTCTGCCCAAACTCTTTGCCTCTGTATATGTCTGCTTGTGTCTGTGTATATGTGGATGGATATGTGTGTGTGTGTGTGCGAGTGTATACCTGTCCTTTTTTCCCCTTAAGGTAAGTCTTTCCACTCCCGGGATTGGAATGACTCCTTACCCTCTCCCTTAAAACCCAAATCCTTTCGTCTTTCCCCTCCTTCCCTCTTTCCTGACAAGGCAACCGTTGGTTGCGAAAGCTAGAATTTTGTGTGTTTGTTTGTGTTTGTTTGTGTGTGTGTCTATCGACCTGCCAGCGCTTTTGTTTGGTAAGTCTCATCATCTTTCTTTCTAGATATATTTTTCCCACATGGAATGTTTCCCTCTATTATATATATATATATATATATATATATATATATATATATATATATGTGTGTGTGTGTGTGTGTGTGTGTGTGTCATTATACAAAAGTATCTTTCACTTTGCGGACCGCAACCTGGCTGCGGGGTATCCAGAGACCACTGGCATGGAACTTGTTTGGCTGCCATATTCTCCAGATCTGAACGCATGTGTCTCCTTTTCTGGGGATAAATTAAAGACAAAGTGTACAGCAATAACCCCAATACCACTGCTGAACTGAAAATTGCCATTCAGGAGGTCATCAATAGAATCAGTCTTCCGACACTTCAGTGGGTTATGCAGAAGTTTGCTATTTGTCTCTTTTATTTGTCTGTGCCACATTGCCAATGATGACAGGTATATCAGACATGTCGTAACCTAGAATCTGAATATCTGTAGTGATGGTAACATGTTGAAAAAAGTGTGTGTGCACCATAGTTTGTAACTAATTTACATTTTTTTCATATTGTTCAATAATTGTCACACTGTATGTACTCATTAGAACAGTTCACAATGGGAGGTAACCTCCATGGTATACAGTCACTGTAAAGGAACATCAAAAGAAATAGATGTTAGTGCATAATAGGTGTACAACAAAGTGTAGAGCTACTGATAGAGAGAGATGCTGAATGAAATTTGTTTGGCTGTCAGGAGAACAATGTGTGATGCTTACTGTAGCAGAAATTGTCAAATGATATTTCACAAAACCCAAAGAAATTCTGGTAACATGTAAAGGCTATCAATGGGACCAAAATTAAGGGTCCTGTCCATAGTGAATGTGACAGGAACTGCAGCTGAGGGTAGCAAAACAACAGCTGAAATGCTTAACTCAGTTTTCAAATGTTTCTTTAAAAAGGAAAATCCAGGACACTTACCCTAATATAACCCTTGTACCACAGAAAAGATGAATGAAGTAAGTATTAGGGTCAGTGGTGTTGAGAAACAGCTGAAATCATTATAGTTGCACAAAGTACAGGACCCAGTGAATCACTATCAGATTCCATACTGAATTTTCTGCTGAGTTAGCCCCTTTCCTAATTATAATCTATCACAGATACCTCAAAAAAACTGTGCCCAGTTCTTGGGAAAATGCACAGGTAACATCTGTCTACAAGAAGGGTGCTAGAAGTGATCCACAAAACTACCACTCAATATCCTTGACTTCAATTTCTTGTAGAATCTTAGAACATATTCTTAGCTCAGACACAAGAAGTATCTTGAACAGAATGCGCTCCTTAATGCCAACCAGCATAGATTCCAAATACATCACTCATTTGAAACTCAACTTGCCCTTTTCTCACATGACATACTGAAAGCTTTGGATCAAGGCAGGCAGGTAGATGCAGTGCTTTTCAATTTCCAAAGAGTATTAGACTTATTACCACACCTACACGTATTGTCAGAATTTTGATCTTACGGAGTGCTAAGTGAAATTAGTGAATGGATTGAGGACTTTTTGGTAGGGAGGGCACAGCATGTTATCTTGAATTGGGAGCCATTATCTCATGCAGAAGTAACTTCAGGTGTGCCTCAGAGAAGTATTTTGGGACCCTTTCTGTTCATGTTGTATATTAATGACATGCAGGCTGGAAGAAGCTGCATAAATATTCGGTAGATATTGATAAGATTTCAAAGTGCTGCAGAAATTGTCAACTTGCTTCAATGTTCAGAAATGTAAAACTGTGCACTTCACAAAACAAAAAATTGTAGTATCCTATAACTATGATATCAAAGAGTCACAGATGGAATCAGTCATCTCACATAAATACCTGGGTGTAACACTTTGTAGGGATATGGAATGGAATGACCACATAGGCTCAGTTGTGAGTGAAGCAGATGGTAGGCTACAGTTTATTGGTAGAATACTGGGGGCGTGTAATCAGTCTACAAAGGAGACTACTTACAAACCACTCACGCAATCCATTCTAGAATGTTGCTCAAGTGCTTAGGACCCATACCAATTAGGACTAACAGGGGATGTTGGATGTATATAGAGAAGAACAGCATGAATGGTCACAGGTTTGTTTGATCCATGGGGGAGGATTGCAGTGATGCTGAAGATACTGAAGTGGCAGACTCTTAAAGATAAATGTAAACTATCCCATGAAACTACTAACAAAACTTCAAGAAACTGGTTTAAATGATGACTCTAGGAATATACTACAACCCCATATATATTGCCCACATAGTGATTGTGAGGACAAGTTTAGAATAACTGTAACATTCACAGAGGCATTCGAACAATTACTCTTCCTGCCCTTCATAGCTGAAAGAAATGGGAAGAAACCCTAATAACTGGAATGTACTCTTTGCCATGCTCTTCATGGTGGTTAGCAGAATATGAACATAGATGTATATGTAATATGCCTCATTGTTGAGGTCAGTATTTAGAATTAATGTTATTCTCCTAAACTGATGCTAGTCGTTAACAATGACTGTGCTATGTTGACAGACTGTACTTTTACTAAAATAAGGTGTATTTGATGGAAGACAGCACATTTGTGATATGAGAGTGTATGACCATTAAAATTTACTCTACAACTAAATGGAAATTATTAATTTAGATGTTTTTAAAACTTTTACCCATGATTGGAAAAATATTGAAACAGAATATTTGAAAACAATTTTCATATACATGGACATATGAATACTGGACATTAAATAAAAAAATAGTTGGTGAGTAGATACATATCATATGTTCCCATAAAAAAGGAAGTCAGCTAGTGAGAGAAAAAACAAGACAATAGAAAAATTTGTGTGGAATTAAAGCGAAAAATTTGGAATGAAAATTCATAAAAAGAAGTCAAAAGATTATACACCTGAGTTAAAAATTTGTAAATTCAAATTTATATGACATAATACATCAGTAAACCAAAATAAATTTAAGATAACATATGATGTAATTTTAAAGACATTGAAATAACACTAAAATGATAAGCTGGTTTTTAGTTCTCTCGGAAATGTCCCGTGACAAGGTGAAAGATAATCTACATCATATACAGATAACCTAGTGCTACAGTTAAATTTAATAAATTTTATACCTTTCTAACAGTGCTTCATTGTCTTCCACTTCTACTGTATGCTGAACAGTTTTCTCTGGCTTGGCTATTGATTTCTTTGGAGCCTTTTTAGATTTGCTATCTTGTAATTGAAGTTTTTGTCCCAGTCCAAATATATAGGGGTCATCTAAAACATTTTTACAGTAATGAAAATTAGAAGTGAATTAGTGTCACTCTTCTAATAACTGGTGAAAGAATGTTTTATGTATTATAACTGTTATTAAGGGAGACGACCAGGTAGATATCAGTATCCAAACTTGACAATCACATTGTGCACCTGCTGTAAGCCATTATTTAATACTCCTCATGGTTCACTTTATAAAGAACTTATGCAGCTGGGGTCTCATCTATCTTCACTGCACATAAGATAGTGAGTCTGTTATTCTCTTGACCAAACGTATTATGATTCACACAAAGATTAATTGACAGTTAAACAATAATATTGAAATGAGGTCTGGGCTGACATATGAAAAAAGTATGAACTGCTCATTCTATGTATCGTAGGCTCTAAGACTTGGGAACTGGCCTGAACTAAAATTACTGTGAACATATGTTTTCCAGGGTTTAGCACTGCCTGTGTATTTTTTCAAACTGTCCAGACCCTGGTAGTCTGTTATCAAGGATAATGTTATAGGTTTTCAAATAGAGTAAGCTGAAATCTTTCCATCTACTATCGGATTTATATCAATAATTTATGTTTTTTCTCTTCCTTAATTTAATCTATATCTAGTTATATACATCACATGTATGTATAATGTTTCCAAATCTGTAAAACATGTTATTCAGGACATACATTATGCAGCTTTGCTATTCAGACACTAACTGCCAATATGCTGTCACACTAGTATATTCAGTTTTATTAAAAACAGAGTTAATGAAGAATAATGAATAACTCAATATGTTGCTATAGCATAGACACCTACTGTTGGAAGAATCCAGATTTTAGAGTAACAAGTTTTAACTGTCCTGAAACTAATTAACTTAAAAGATAATTGGTGTTGAATTCCAGACACACACAATTACTGTTGCCTTTTGTGCCATTATATGTGTTTAAAGCACAAGTTTGATACAACACTTCTGCTGCCCTAAGTTTTCTAGACCAAATGACTTCCACCTTTATACAATAAAGTCACAATTAAGAATTTACACAATTTATTATAATTTCAGATGTGGCAACTGCACTCCTAAATAGGTAATTCCTAATGCAGACATACAAAATAGTTTTGTAACCTTTCAAAGTTTGTTAACTAACTACTTTTCTGCATTGTTAACTGCAACAGGCAAAAGACATCCTTTGTGGTGCTGCTCTTTTAGCAGTTTTAACCAAGATAAACTCACACTGCCGTGTTCTTCTTTGGCACACAAGTGAAGAAGTGTGTACAAAATCAGCTAAGTGAAAAATCCCTGCAATACATTTATTAATTTTCCTTTGTGTGACACAATGTGTAGAAGATCGTGTGCCAATTTAAAGTTCTAGATTCACATATTTTACTATTTGTATTCTTTCTGTGTTATTTTTCAGTGATTGTATCAATGCCTATTTGTAGTACGATATATTGTGAAATTTTGAACATTCGCAAGTGCCGTGATAAACTTGCACTGTTAGTGTTAGTTTCAGGCTTAAACTTAATTGTGCTCTTTTAAAATTTTTAGAACTATAGACTCATCCTCATTCAAAACAACTGTTCTCTAATTTCATTGTACAATTACATGAAAATTAGGTTATTTTGAAAAAAAATTGGATGCTCCTAAACCTATATTTCTGTAAGTTCTGGTACAAGAGTTTTGGATACATGCACGGTACCTAACTTATTTCATAGCAAATCAGCATTCGTGAGTCACAGTTCTGCCAAAGAATACCTCATTCCTAAACTTCATTGTATATCAGTGCAAATTACAACCACTTTTGAAAATTGTCAAAAGCTCCCATTGTCCTTTACATAAACCAAGAGCAATTTGTAACAAATTGGCATTTGTGATTCACATAGTTATTGTAGCAGATTTTCTTACTAACATATTGTGTTACACCTAGCTTTCCCTTAAAGAGGAGTAGCCTGATATGTTATCTGCTTTTGTAGTAAATTACCTCTGTTTTCAAGTTTGCTAACAACTATAATCAACCTCAAACTGTTTTAGGAAACTAGCAGTTTTTACCACAGTTGCCATAATAGAAATCTCGTTCTGTGTATTTGCTTCAATTCTTAGAGGAAATTAGCAACTTCATAGCTCAATAGGTTGAAAGATAACCAGCAAGCCTAATTTGAAGTTATATGTTGACTGCCTTGTAATTCATTTCAACAGGCCAACCTGCAGCCCCACTCTGAATGCGGTTCCTGAACATGGTATGAGTTGGTTGATGTTCGTAAGCAGCTGGAAATCATCCTGAACACTGTCAAAGGATTGGCAGATGCTGCAAATCAGTGCATTGGGAGAGCTCCCAAGAGTTGTGTACCTGTGGTACCTGTACCAGTGGTACCTCAAGTACTGTACTCTGCCATGGATTATTCATGCACTTAACTGTGAGTGGTGTGTCAGTGGTGTGTCAGTAGTACCATAACTGGTACAATGGGAGGTACCCTCTGCTATGCCATCACAATGGTTTCCAGAGTATGGGTGTAGATGTAGACTTAATTAGACTTAATAAGTAAATAACATTATTGCTTAAACATATAGTTCACCTTTTCTACTAAATTTCATTCTAGTAGTTTTATAAACAATATGTATTTTTCAGAATCATAAAATAGTTTTATGCCAGTCTGTAAGTACCTCTCGTGTTCCTAGAATGCTCAGTCTGCTCTCGATAATCACTTGAGTAATACCTAGGTGTGACAAGTCATGGGTAGCCATTTCCATATCATCATCTATGAATCGAGTCTGTATTCCAAGATAAATATGCAGCATCATTGTGGAAGTCCCCTAATATCAGCATTTCAACATCCAAGCTCAGGTAGGCAGGTCAAGACTAACAACAATGCAGTTAACAATTTCATGAAAATTGACATTCGTCCAGCCTGCATCATGTGATGAGATGTGTAAAGCTTGTCCCCTGTCTTATCTGGAATAATTAACATTTCCACAACATTTCTGATGCTAATGACATGTCTAATGAAATGTCTGTGTGATTTTTGTAGGATCCTGCAAGAATTAACTGTGTGAACTGATCCACATTAGATGTATGTGTTTTGTTTAACAGTACAGTACTAAATGTCTTTAGTAAATTATGTAGAGGACTGTGATCAGTTGTGAGTGTTTTATGAACTGTGATTTGTGTAACAAGGTTTATGCCACATACTTGCACTGAATCTGTCATTCAGTGTGTTGGTAGCCTGGTTTTGGGTGCTATGTAAAAAGCAGCATTAATAAATCAGTAATCATGCAACAAGTCAATTTGAGTATAATAAATATATTGTCAAATGAAACTAAAAATAGTGGTGTTACATCCCTTAAGTGTGTAAGTCAATTTGAGTCTAATAAATATATTGTCAAATGAAACTAAAAATAGTGGTGTTACATCCATTAAGTGTGTAACAGATCAATATCCAAAAGTTTTTCTCTGTGGAGAAGTTGAACAGGATGTGCTATCAGGAATAAGGATGAGGCATGAACCAGGTTAATGTTATATCTGGTTTATACCACCATATATGCATTCCTAAGATGTTGGTGCTCTGGTCTGTCTCTAGGACCAGTGATGTAATATATGGACTAATGGAATGAGAGAACTCAAGAATGGCTTTAAGTCACTGTGTAGTCAGTTTGTTCTATGTCTTTATACTGTAGCATGACATATGCCTACATAAACAATTTACACCTAGATCTATTATTTGCCAATCAATATAAAGTGCATAGTGGAACATATATTAAGTGTACAAGCTGTTAAAGTTTCTTCCCATTCCATTTTGAAGCCAGGTGCAGGAAGAATAGCTGTTCGTATCTTGTCTTTGCAGTCCCTACTGGAGTGATACATAGAGGGCTGTAGTGTAATCCTAGGCTCATCACTTAATGTTGATTTTTGAAACTTTGTGAGCAGGCTTACTCAGGATAGTCTGTGCCTATTTTGAAGTATCTTTCAGGTCAGTTTCTTCAGCATCTCCAATGGGTCAAACAGACCTGTTACCATTTATGGTTCATTTCTGTGAATATGGTCAATATTCTTCTTAGACCTATTTGTTACAGGTCGAACACATTTGGACAATATTCTACGAGGGACTACATGAGTGTTTTCTAAACTATCTTCTTCCTTAGTATCCTATAAATGAATTTTGCCATGACTCAGTCTATTTGATCATTCCATTTCATAGGCCTTTCAAAGTGTTCTGCACTGGTCTTTGTATGAGTTGAATGATTCAGACTGTTACTGTTGATATTGTATTCATAGGCTACACACCCTGTATTGTGATTGTTAGTAATCAGATGTGTTGTATACTATGGTAGGTAAATCTCAATCTGTTAGTTTACTCTCTTCACGTATTGTGTCCTGTGTGTGTCACAAATTTTGCTTGATACATTATATAATCATCCTCTTAATCATGAGCATAGGTGTGGTACACCATCAAATGTTTTTCAGAAATTGACAATGCTGCATCTTCTTGTCTTCCTTGATCCATGACTTTCAGGATGTCATATAAAGAGAGTGTGAGTTTGGTTCCACAATTCAAGTTTACACATGTTCTTTCTGTTTAAAAATTATTCTACTAGTAAAACACCACTCATGGATTAGGTCTTAGGCTTGTTCCAACTGGTCAAGTAACATCTACAAGGTGATGTGAGGAGCAATCTATGATCATAAAATGTGTGATATGTGTGTTGCCAATCCCTCCAGCTGTTATTGCTGGTAGATGAATCCCGATGACGCCACTGCTTCTTTATTCAAACAGCTCCTCATTTGGCCTCGAAAGAAGGTGGAACCCCAAACGTAACCTCCCTACCATAGAAAACAATCTGAGGAGGTAGCAGACATGGAAAATGGGTCCTTCTGTACTGCATACAGCAATACTAATCATGCGCCTGCAGAGCAGTTATTATATTTATGTTGTTCTAATTACGGACCGCTACAATTTTTCCAAAGATGTTTAAGAAGTGGCCTATGATAAAATACTGACTTATTTGACTGTGCAGAATTTGTTAGCTGCCTCTCAGTTTGGTTTCTTACATAAATGTCTAGAGGGAAAACAATACAAGATCTGAAAAATTAAATCCTAGCAGAGTTGGACAACAATAATCATCCTGTCAGTGTATTTTGTAATCTGGCCAAAATATCTCATTGTTTAGATCACAAACTTCTGTTTGTTAAAACTGAATTGTTGTTGGCTCTTTCTTGAATAAATAGTCTTACCATCATGACAAGATCTTGTGGTGACTACTGATGCACACATAATCTGTGGCATGCTCTTTGGACTCTGTTTAGTTTGCTTTCTGTATAAGGGTGGTGTGTGAACTCTCTGTTATTTATATATTATTAATTTGACAAATAAAATGTGTTTCAAACTTACTGTGAATTTATATGAGTATAAGTTGTGAATTCTACTTTGGTGGCCCCAATGTTACGTTCAGTCAAATCCACCATTCCACATTGTACATGCCTTGGGTAATGATCATGAACTATGGGGCTATTTCACACCACCATTTTTTGAGCTTGTTTGCTCTGGACATTACACAGGTAATGCAAATGTGTCTGGTGGTGCAACCTCCAGACCAGTCACAATCTATTTTGCCACCTCACCCTCATGTCTATCACCCTAACCTGCATGATGCAATGCAGCCATGGTGGAACTCCATGCCATGTTGTCACAGTCATTTGCCATGGTTGCTGATCCCTACGAGATGACAGTTTCTTCGCATCAGGCTCCCTTGACACACAATATGTCTCTCTTGCCCATGTCTCCAGTTTGCTCCAGCATTTGTTTTCAATCAGCTATGGCTGTGGCACCCACACCAGTATTTCATTCTTCTGCACCAATCATGAATCCAACTACACCGGGTTTTACCTTGCCGGGTGATGCTGTGTCTTAGACATCCTCGCTGAATCAGTCTCAACTAACAATGATACACCAAGCATTTGCCAAGCCACAGACCAGTTCATTACGAGTTGTTCCAATAGTACCCAATGAAACTATAGGTTGTTTCCCTAAATTAGCCCTTTCAGTCAAGGACAGCTTGAAGATTTGGTTTGCCCCTGTGGATAACATCTTTGACATCCTCAGGATCCGAAACAATGATGTCAAATTTTTGTGTCTAATACCTCACCTACATGAACAGATAAATTTGGTCGATCTTAATCCCACTAACCCCACCTGGTTTAAGTATGCTGATGGTGAGGACATTGTCACTGAGCACTTACCTTGCTCTGAATCATATCATCCACACGGTTCAGTTAAGCAACCAGATGCTATCACAGCTTTGGCGCTGATTGTATGCCCTCATTGACCCTCAAAATACTACACTTTGGACTGTATGGGTGTTGAATCTACTGCACGATCTCCAGCTGCAACTTCTTTCCCATATAATAGAGTCTTTGGATGCTTGTCTCCACCTTGCTGATTGCGAATATGATATTATCCATCATCATCAACTCCTGCCTTCAGCATGTTGGCACAGGATGCAGTTGGCAAGAATGTGATAGAAACTTCCCCCTCTTGCTCATACTGCAGAGGCCATACGAGGGTGTGTGCAACACGGGATGAGACTGTGCTGCCACTTGGGAGCCAGCCACTAGTGTTAACTACTCTCATCTCCCTTCCTGCTCCCCCATCTGAAGACCAGTCGACTTCCAGTTACCAGCATTGTGCAACAAATGGCGTGAGTGACTCCTGCTGCACTCCACATCCAGTCAATCCACTATGCTGGATTCATATGATGTTTGGTGACGCCACACAGAACTGTCATCTGGCATGTGTGTGGAACTAAAACATGCTTTACAGACCAGTTTAGGTGCCCCAGCCCATGCACCTATCTCAGGATGCCTCCTCACAGTCATATCCTGGTTCTTTGTCATCTGGCCAGCTGTATGTGCTTGACCGAGTGCTTGACCGAGCTTCTAATTCATGTTTCCTCGTGGATGTGGGTGCTGATGCAAATGTTATTCCCCCTTCAATTACTCCTTTTAACCTTCTTCTGTCATTGGTAGCCCTTCAAGTGGCTAAAAGCTAGACTATCACAGTAAACAGTGCTACCAGTCTTCAACTCAGTTTATGTCCATGCTCCAGTTTCCTTGGACCTTCCACATCACTGACGTTAATGGCCTGGTGCTCGGAGTTGATTTCCTCCAACATTTTGCCCTCTATCCAGGCCTACATGCAGTAGCTTTGCATCACCTCCCATTGGCCAAAATCATTCTGGGCTCTTTTTCCCTACATCTACAGCCATGGGTACTTTGCATGATCCACTCATTCCCACATACACCAAGTGCTCCAGTTGATAGCTTCCCTTGTCAGATCCCTCACTAACCTTGTGTCACAATGCCACGACATCATTGCACTATGTGCCACCAACAGAATCCTTCACCAGCTGATCCCCAACACATCAGACAACATAGAGTGTGCTCGTTGAGTGATCAACAACCTTACTGCTTTTCAGGCACCACACATTGAGGATTCTGCGTTTTGTTCTTTGCAACCACAGTGCATACACTCAAGGTTAATGACTGTAATTTTTCCAGTGTTTCACAAGACATTCTCCCACACTCCTTGTGGGAAGATGAATGAATCTGCAACCTGTAACTCTGCTCCACATGCAGTCACAGCAGCTAACAGTAACTTCCACAGGTTGAACTTGGTGGAAGGCTCACTCATCCATTTCAAAGCTAGGCATCTTACTGCTAAGGAATTTCATCATGTGAAGGCCACTGCACAATGACTCTTAGATGGGTGTATCTCGCACCCTTCTGTAGCAACTAGTCTTCCACAATTTGCCTGGCTCCTAAGAAGATGGTTCCCTTAGCCTATGTGGTGACTATTGTAAACTTAATGTATGTACTGTCATAGACAGCTATCTGATATCTCAAATTTGGGGGTTGGTGCGCCCTCTGGGATTCCATGCGGGAAGCTGAAAGGGAGTCTTGGGCAGAGAGAGATGAGCGGGCCTGGGCAGAGCAATGTCAGAAGATCGCAGAAGTCATACTGGCAAGTGGTGGGAGTGTGGCAGTTTCATTGGGGCTGGCCGAGCAGAGGAACTGGAGTTGCTGCAGTGCTCGCTGTCATTCGTTCTTTTTACGAGTTCAAACTTCCTCACTCTGTGGTTACGGGCTGGTGTTATTCTGGCCATTACCTTATTAGTGCCATTTGGTTAATATTGTTAAAGGTGAGCTGTTAGTTTGGTGCATCTTCATCTGGTGGAGTTACAGTGAGACTTCTTTCTGTAGTATTCTGGCTTGCCTGCTGAGCAGTGAGTGTTCCCACGTCGCGTGTCGAAATATGGACTTGTGCCCTGGTTAATTTACGTATGAAGTGGAGTGCCTATGTGAGCATGTTTGCTTAAATTGTTGATGAAGTGTTTCAAAATACCCTTACTCAAGTGTCTTCAAATTACATTTCAGTTTATTACTGAACTTATGTCAGTTAAGGGACGCCCAAATTGTCACACTAGTCAAGTAAAGTTTAATTCTACTGTGACACCACTGTTTACCTGTTGGATTAAAATTAATTCAATCTTAACCACAGCTAGGAATAATTCAAGGCTAATTGTAAGTGCCGTGTGTGTTTGTTTTTTTGTCCTTTTCTCTTACTCACTACTGTTGAGTGTCAAACTGTTTTGGAAACCCATTTGATGTCATTTCACGGTGTGGTTTTAGAAAGAGTTCTGTGGGTACTGTTGTTAACGGCTCCTGTTGCAACGGGGTTTCTGGCCCACACATCTATTGCATGCTAGGGTTTTAGTGCCAACCGCCAACAGTGCGGTAACTTGTTATCATTCCTTTTCGAATCACTGTCCGGCCTAT
This sequence comes from Schistocerca cancellata, assembly GCF_023864275.1. NCBI lineage: Eukaryota > Metazoa > Arthropoda > Insecta > Orthoptera > Acrididae > Schistocerca > Schistocerca cancellata. Next base: position 909,396,768 of record NC_064626.1, on the reverse strand, counting down.
GACTATTGATGGATTTCTGTGGTAAAATTCAAAAGGAGGCACTGTCTTGTTAACTTGTCTGAACTGAATTTTCTTGCCTTATAAAACAGTTCATTACTGATTCTGAGTAGATTAAGCAGTGGTAGGGCACTCATTACTTGGCATTAATTGCATTGTCTTGGTAATTTGGTGTGCTATGTAAGATTATAACGCAAGTGCCATTGTGGGTAATATTTACCATTTAACTACATGAGTTGGTTCTGTGAATCATTGTGGCATACAAGGTCACGTAAGACAGAGCTGAAGTGGGCAGATATTGCTATACGTCTGTGATATTATTTCCTATAAGCCATTGTGCCCATTAGGTTATGTAAGGCTTAAATACAGTGACCAGTTTGGAAATTTTCTGTGTTTTGTAATAACATTTTACAAACATTAAAATTTTGGGAAAGGTTTAAATGTCATATTTATAGATTGTTTGATGTTAATTAACTTGTTGATGGTTCATGTTAAATCAGCTGATGTACATTTAAACTGAGCAAGTTATAAGTCAATATGTTGTTACCAGTACCTTGCATGAATTTTCTTGCATAATGAATTAAATTTTATATTCTACCCTCAATTTGTTGCTCAGCCTTCCACTCCAGCAGCCCCTGTATCCTGCTCCCAACCATATCAACAAAGGTTATGGTTTTCATGGATTATTGACGACTCATGGATGGCCTCTGCAACCCTGTGTCTGGTCTACCTCCTCGCTATTTTTGACATACACTATATGATCAAAAGTCACCAGACTGAAAATGACGTAAAAGTTTGTGGTGCCCTCCATCAGTAATACTGGAATTCAATATGGTGTTGGCCGACCCTTAGCCTTGATGAAGGCTTCCACTCTCACAGACATACATTCAATCATGTGCTGGAAGTTGTCTTGGGGAATGGCAGCCCATTCTTCAAGGAGTGCTGCACAGAGGAGCAATCTCGATGTCTGTCGATGAGGCCTGGCACAAAGTCAGCATTCCAAAATAATCCCAAAGGTGTTCTATAGGATTCAGGTCTGGTCTCTGTGCAGGCCAGTCCATTGCAGGGATGTTATTGTTGTGTAACCACTTCACCACAGGCTGAGCATTATGAACAGGTGCTCAATTGTGTTGAAAGATGTAATCACTATCCTTGAATTGCTCTTCAACAGTGGGAAGCAAGAAGGTGCTTGAAACATGAATGTAGACCTGTGCTGTGATAGTGCCATGCAAAACAATAAGGGGTGCAAGTCCCCTTCATGAAAAATATGACCACTCCATAACACCACTGCCTCTGAGTTTTACTGTTGGCACTACATACGCTGGCAGATGACATTTATGGGGATTCATCATACTCACACCCTGCCATCGGATCGCCACATTGTGTACCATGATTTGTCACTCCACACAATGTTTTTCCACTGTTCAATCATCCAATGTCATGCAAGCAAGCAGCCACTCAACCATAAAATCCAAGTCTTCTCATCTCCTGACTAAGTGTAATAGTACTTGCAGTGGATCCTGATGCAGTTTGGAATTCCTATGCGATGGTCTGGATGGATAGATATCTGTCTATTTCACAATACGACCCACTTCACCTGTTGGCGGTCTCTGTCTGTCAACAGACGAGGTCAGCATGTACATTTTTGTGCTGTATGTGTCCCTTCACAGTTCCACTTCACTATCACATTGGAAACAGTGGACCTAGGGATGTTTAGAAGTGTAGAAATCGCACATACAGGCATGTGACACAAGTGACACCTAATCATCTGCTGACGTTCGAAGTCTGTGAGTTCTGTGGTGTGCCCCATTCTGCTCTCTCATGATGTCTAATGACTACTGAATTCACTGAAATGGAATACATTGCATTAGGTGGCAGCAAAATGCACCTAATATAAAAAACGTCTGTTTTTGTGGGTGTCTGGATACTTTTGATCACATAGTGTATGGATCCTATCTACCTGTATACCACAGACATATACTACATAAAAAGTGTGGCCTTGTTACACGTTGACACCATCCCTCCTCCCCTGACCTGGGCGAATTTTTTGGTGCAGCAAAAACCACAAGATCTCTTACCTGTATCCTCCTCTTTTCTACTCATCCATTCTTGTCACCACCCTGGGTAAGCGTTACCAATCTTGTGCAATACTTTCAAGGGTACCCGCTGGCAGATGGTTCTGGCATCTCTCCGATTTAAAGTTTTCTCATCCTTACATGAATTGGACCACCATGGCATTAAAGTCACAAATCAGTCAGTCACTGATCCTTTTGTCTGGCCCAGGATTAATAACGATTGTCAGACTTGTGCTCCTGCATGTGTCCCTTGGCAATGTAGTAAAGTTGGTTTCATATCCAACCGTGCTTATGTCATTTTGACATCCCAAAAGGCAGGTTACATGATATCCACCTCAATCTCTGACACCATCCAAGGGAGTCAGGTACATATTATCTATACCTCACTACCAGATGGGGTGGGAGTTATGGATCTCACAAACATATCAGCTGATTTGATTGCATGAGCTTTCATCAATACCTGGCTTTCCCAGTTCAGCTTTGCCTCTTCTATAACAACCAACCAGGAGAGACAGTTAGAGTCACTGCTCTTTTCAGAATTGCCTGCCCTTTGTGGCATCACCAAATTCCCCACCATGGTCTTTCATCCTTGGGATAAAGGGTTATTTGAATGTTGGCACCAGGCACTCAAATCCACACTGATGTGCCACTCTGGCTCCTGGTCAGAAATGCTCCATTTGGTGCTGCTCTGTGTATGCACCTCTTTTAAAGATTATCCCAGCTCCTTATAGGTCAAGCTTCTAAATGGCAGAGGCCTACCCACAGAGTTTGTCGAGGACTGCATCCCATCCTCTCTGGCTGAGCTTCCTACCCTTGTTGAGTGTGTCCACTCTCACAAGTGGTTCACAGTTAACTTTTGAAGTCTTAATCACATGAAGATTCATATTATGTGATTTCAAAGAGGGAATAGTAAATAGTTACCAAGAGAAGTAGATATCAATGGCCATATACAACGTGAAAACACAACATAAAATTCCTTCAGTTTCAGTTACATAAAAAGTTAAAAGGGTGTCAAGACATAGATAAGTTCTAACTGTTTGGCGACAAGAGAAGTGGTGCAAAACTGGATTGTGCACTCACCTTTTCTCTTATTACAATTGACTTAATTGAAACATTCAGCCAATCCTCTTCCCTCGATATGCGGCTACATCGATCTCCACAACTTCTTCTCCAAAGAAATAATGCTGGTTAGAGGGATTAAAAGAAAAACACTCTCTCTGCTCTTGAAATAACTAGGTACATGCATAATACTTTTAGTTTAGTTCTGGTATATTTCCAATTCCGCAAGTCTCACATAAGTATACAAATTCTTGCAAGTCAATTGCGCCTTTAACCATCATATACAATTAAATATATTTACAATGTGGTGAGTTTAGTAACCACCAGTTCTTGCTTCTAGCAAGCCTAACACCAAAATTAAGAGTTTCTAGTCAAATCATATTTCATTTGTTCATAACAATTACAATCATTAAACCATCAAGGAATAACGTGTGCTTGCTCCTTGTACGTCGCATACAGCTTCTATGGCGCAAGAACAAAACACTTGCCTGCACTGATCGACCGCCACGATTGCAGTATTCTCCCGATACACATCCAACCTGCACCCACAAAAACCGGTGGTGCGGTAGACATTTCTCCACTCTCCTACACTCATACTTAAAATATCAAGTGTTTGAGATGGTGGAAGACAGAGGCACTACATATCCCTCCCTTAGCTCGAACATGCGATATTTTATAGATTTTCATTATGTTCATTAATATCTCCCATAACACTATTTCACATTTTAGTCAGTATACATTATATTCTTCTAGTAATTGTGTACTTAATATCTAGCTCTTCTTTCTTCATTTCGATAATAACTACACTCCTGGAAATTGAAATAAGAACACCGTGAATTCATTGTCCCAGGAAGGGGAAACTTTATTGACACATTCCTGGGGCCAGATACATCACATGATCACACTGACAGAACCACAGGCACATAGACACAGGCAACAGAGCATGCACAATGTCGGCACTAGTACAGTGTATATCCACCTTTCGCAGCAATGCAGGCTGCTATTCTCCCATGGAGACGATCGTAGAGATGTTGGATGTAGTCCTGTGGAACGGCTTGCCATGCCATTTCCACCTGGCGCCTCAGTTGGACCAGCGTTCGTGCTGGACGTGCAGACCGCGTGAGACGACGCTTCGTCCAGTCCCAAACATGCTCAATGGGGGACAGATCCGGAGATCTTGCTGGCCAGGGTAGTTGACTTACACCTTCTAGAGCACGTTGGGTGGCACGGGATACATGCGGACGTGCATTGTCCTGTTGGAACAGCAAGTTCCCTTGCCGGTCTAGGAATGGTAGAACGATGGGTTCGATGACGGTTTGGATGTACCGTGCACTATTCAGTGTCCCCTCGACGATCACCAGTGGTGTACGGCCAGTGTAGGAGATCGCTCCCCACACCATGATGCCGGGTGTTGGCCCTGTGTGCCTCGGTCCTATGCAGTCCTGATTGTGGCGCTCACCTGCACAGCGCCAAACACGCATACGAGCATCATTGGCACCAAGGCAGAAGCGACTCTCATCGCTGAAGACGACACGTCTCCATTCGTCCCTCCATTCACGCCTGTCGCGACACTACTGGAGGCGGGCTGCACGATGTTGGGGCGTGAGCGGAAGATGGCCTAATGGTGTTTGGGACCGTAGCCCAGCTTCATGGAGACGGTTGCGAATGGTCCTCGCCGATACCCCAGGAGCAACAGTGTCCCTAATTTGCTGGGAAGTGGCGGTGCGGTCCCCTACGGCACTGCGTAGGATCCTACGGTCTTGGCGTGCATCCGTGCGTCGCTGCGGTCCGGTCCTAGGTCGACGGGCACGTGCACCTTCCGCTGACCACTGGCGACAACATCGATGTACTGTGGAGACCTCACGCCCCACGTGTTGAGCAATTCGGCGGTACGTCCACCCGGTCTCCCGGATGCCCACTATACGCCCTCGCTCAAAGTCCGTCAACTGCACATACGGTTCACGTCCACGCTGTCACGGCATGCTACCAGTGTTAAAGACTGCGATGGAGCTCCGTATGCCACGGCAAACTGGCTGACACTGACGGCAGCAGTGCACAAATGCTGCGCAGCTAGAGCCATTCGACGGCCAACACCGCGGTTCCTGGTGTGTCCGCTGTGCCGTGCATGTGATCATTGCTTGTACAGCCCTCTCGCAGTGTCCGGAGCAAGTATGGTGGGTCTGACACACCGGTGTCAATGTGTTCTTTTTTCCATTTCCAGGAGTGTATGTGAGCATTTCACCCACTATTGGAGTTAGTACCTTTATATCTAGGAATTGTGCAGACAACACTCTTGATTTCCAGTTACAAACTCCCATAGACACTTAATTATGACATTCTTTACTCTACTTCTCTGTACAGTTTTTTCTTTAGTATATATTAATTTTGTTATCTACCATAGCTTGTAGTCTGGAGGAACTCTGGGAAAATGAAAGTGTTCTTTCCGACACTCATAAACATAAAACATAACAATGCTAGTGGAATACAGAATCCAAACTTAACAGAATAATCTCCACAAAATTTGGTGACTTTTGTCACGATACTGTACTTTCCCTTCTAGGAACAATTCCTATACCTTACATATGGGTTGATTCTATGAGTGCACTCCCTCCTTCCTATTTTCCTATGGTACAGGCCAATCCCCTTCTTGGTGCCCCTGTCTGCACAATATAGGTCAGCCTTTCTTAGGTCTGCCTACCTGCCCTTTTATATCCAATACATGCTGAGTGCACCCTCCTTATCCTTCCTGAATAGGCCTCATGGTTCATTACCCTAGTATACATCTTTATGTACATTATAATTAAATATTTTCTGGAAACTAAATGTTTCACACTTAACATTCACTTCTTATTACTTCAAAAATCCCCTAGAGTCCTCCATTACGCTTCCACTCCTATGCTTCCAATATACACCACATGTATATTATTCAATATATCATACCTTTACTTATGCTGTACTTGTCCCACTATCCTACAAATTGTCAGAACAAATGTTCGACTGACATTCCTGGATAATTATGACTATTAGTTCCTCCCTGGGTTATGCTCTCCTTAACTGTTCACACTTGTGAAATTATCATAGTTTTTATATCCTTACACACTACAAATGTGATATAGAATCGTCATTGTTCTTATACATATATTTCCTATATATATTAATAAATATCTACTTGCTAGTTTACTCAAGTAACTAGGTGATGTAGAACCATCACAATAAGCAGCCATGTGTGCATATTTCTCTGTGTGCACATTCTTTCCCCTCTACAACACTTGATGGTTCTTACATGATTTTATCTGTACTTCCATTGTTTGCATCTTCATGTTTCATTGTGTGTACGCATAAGTGTGTCTGTGTATCCTGATTCTTTGGCCTACTTATATTAAATAAGTTGAAGGATATTGGAAACCATGGAAAATAAGAAGGACTTCAGTGACAGAAGTATATGAATATGTAAAGAGGGAAAAACAGACTGGTACTCAGATGAGAAGTAGGAAAGGGAAGAGTAGAAATGGTTGCTAAGATCAAAGAAGAGAAAGACAATAGCCCTAAAGACAGGAAACCCTTCCCATCCCCCTTCCTCGTGATTCCTAATTCGCTGGTACTTGAGTGAGAAGGCGGAGGATGTATGGTGTTAAACGACTCCCACAGAATGGACACTCTCACCTTCTCCTTTGAAGTCCCTGAAGAAAACCTTAGAAATCCCTGTGGAACAGCAAATGGTGCAGAATCAGTCACACTTGTCTGCAAGGATTGTCTGAAAGGTGTGGTGCGTGTTTAGTGTTAGTCATGTTTGTATTTACACTACCCACCCCTTCCAAAACTAATACAAACCCTCCCCTATACATCACATCTCATAAAATGTATAAAATGTTCTAAAGAAATAGAAAATTATACATTGCAATCAAATAGTAGTTAAGTTAATCACTTTACACTATATTTTATGCACAGATGAAATACTCTGTTCAGTTTATATCGTCTAGACATCACTTTGTTTAAATAGTATCATCATATTATACCTTTCACTTGAATAATATTTTATTTGTTTCATTTCATGACTAGAAATCACTGTTCAACTACTTTACCTTCATATCCAGTTTTCTACAGGAATAAAATTATAGGGTAGTTTAAGAATTCAAGAATAGATTACAGAACAGTTTAAGATTTGAAGGAAATTCACTGCAGGAAAAAATAACACAGAAGAAACACCAAAAACAACTAGGGATCTGATGGTCATCACTCTGCCCATTAACACAGAATGTTAATTTCCCTGGGAGACAGATGTTACTCTGCTCAGATCCCATGGATCTGACATTAACCCCACTCTATTACTTACGGACCAATACTTCTCATTAAATTTTGTGTGGAAGCTTCCCCACAACAAAACAATTACCACTTTACTAGGAAACACAACATTAAGTAAAATTATTCTATTTCCTATTCTGTCATGGACAAGTTTGAATTCTTCACACAAGTCATCTATAAGATTGCTATTATCATTAAGTTTGGAAAAAGCAACACTAGAAACGTTTATGGAGATTATCATCGTGACAACTTTTCAATCGATTATTCCCTCTACCTGTTCCTCCAGATTACTTATATTTATTAAGTCTGAAGTGACTAGTTTCTCCTTAAAGTCGCGTTCCATGTCATCAACTAAGGTGTTAACACCTGCAATTTGTGACTGGACTATAGGTATTAATTTGTCCGGTCTCTAAACACTTTCCTTTAAAGTGTGTAATCTCTGCTTTACCGCATCAAATGCAGCATTACATATACTTTTAAATGATCCTAATTTTTCACTAAATTCAGATTCTACATTACTACACTTATCTTCAATATCAAATTCTAGTTTTTCAGCTAAGTCCTGAAATTGTTTACTCTGGGTCTGACTAAAGTCAGTGAAAACAGTTGGTTTACATGGATAGTCAGGGAATCACTTAATTCATTCTTTAAATCTAATTGCAAACTCTCCACATTATCATTTAAGGCATTGAACTTAGCATTTAAAACCTCACCCAGTGCTTCTAGTTTTTCACTTAAAGTAGCACTTAGGTCCTTTCTTATTGAAGTATTTTGAGCAGTCAGTTCTTTACTTCGTGTATCTAATCTAGAATTTAATTGTAAACTCTGAGCTTCTAGATTTTTACTTAAAGTAGTAATTTGAGCATTTACAGCTGCTGAATCTGCCTGCTGGGCTTTAATTAAATTCACTATTTCAGACCAGTCTGGCATTTCCCTAGTCATTTTAATAGCTGTGGCTGGTTCTGCTAGTTGCTGTTCTTGATTCATATTCTTTCTACTTTTAGATCTGGTGATCATTAAAAAAAATTCACCTCTGAGTATAATAACTATACTAACAGTCTATTATTGAACAGTGTCCTTAACTTAAAATTCAAATAATTATTGTCTTTCACTCACCCGGCGTAGAGTCTTTGCGGCGGTGAGCAGGTGTGGAATTCGTGCTGGTGAACAGCATGGGCACCGGCAACATCGAAGGTTAGTTTCAGCGTCAGTGTCGGTGAACAGATTTGTAGTCAGCACCAGTGAGCAGCAGTTGGTGCTGTTGGCATCGATTGTTGGTTACCATGTCCACACCCCCGCAATGTGTATGAGGGCTGCTTACTCTCCACAGTGGATCTCCATCATCGAACAGATCTCGCCGTAACTCTTCTTAGTCTAAACAGTTAAAATTTTCTTCCTCTTTTGTATGGTATTCATCAACTTTCATCCTTTTTGCTATTTATGCAGAACCCAACCCTGTGAAATAATTTCTCTGTCTTGTTACTGTTGGTTGCTATGGCACCTCACCATATCTTCTTATCTTGATTTCATTTTAAAATTCGTTTTTCCTCAAGTCCTGATCACGTTGGTAGCCATGTTCTAAGGGTTTCTTGATGATAGAATGTGTGCAGTACATATACAAACTTTATGTTTTCACCAGTAAACGGTGGAGTTAAGTATGCAGAACAACATTCTCACATTCCACATATAAATATCTTCATCTTCTCGTATTTCACTCTTAGTTCAAGCTTTAGAAACACATTTAATTACATTTAAAATGAGTTGGTTTAAGAACCACACGTAATTTAAAGACAGTTCTTGCTTCTAGCATGTCAAATACCCAAATTAACAGTCTCTAGTCAAATCATATTTCATTTGTTCATAACAATTACAATCCTTACACCGTCAAGGAATAACATGTGCTTGCTCATTGTATGTCACAAACAGCTTCTATGGCACAAGCGGCAAACACTTGACTGCACTGATCAACTGCCATGATTGCAGTATTCTCCCAATACAAGTCCATCCTGCACACACAAAAACCGGTGGAGCAGACACATCTCCACTCTCCCACACTCATACTTAAAATATCAATTATTCAAGATGGTGGAAGACTGAGTGTCTCTAGAATTTACCTCGAAATTTTCAAGGCAGTACAAAGTTAATCAACAATCTGATATTAGCATGGTTTGCTCTTACATGAATCACTCATTGTATTGATCTAAAGATGAGGGTATTGGCTAATTGTACAAATTTCCACCTCATGTTGTGTAATGTTATTATCTTCTGGGGTAGTGCACCTGGTGAATGAAGTGTTTATTTAAAATTTTCTTTCTATAAATTACCTGAATTTCTAGGTTTATTGGATGGAAAGATCTAGCAGATATATAGCAAACAATATTGTTCATTTTAAAGCTCCATGACAAATATGTGTAGTAATGTTCTGTAAACAAGAGTACATTGGAGCTTTCTTTCTAATTCACTTAATTAAATTTGGCTGTCATAAGGATGAATAGCATTAAGCATTTCTGTGATACAATGTGCAGATTAAATTACTATGATTTTCTCATCTTTTGTTTATGTATTCCATGATTTGTTTCACATTATAAGAGATTCTACTTCTTGAGGGAATCTACAGCACATGATCAATGAATCCTATCAGTTAAGAAACCCCAGTCCAAAACAGACAGGATTCTGTTCCCAGCTAATCCAATCCAACACACCTGCAAATTCTTCTCAAGGCCCTGCTGCTCACCATCACTGCTGGGCATGAAGGAGTTAATCCCAGGCTAACAATAAAAAGAGTCACCTTGGAATTAAATTCCACTCATAACCTAGCTATCCTCACTGTCACCTGTATTTGCAACATTCATGGCCATACATACGCTGACTACCTGCAGTACATCATCCCATCACTGACCAACTCAGACAAAATGGATTCTCTATGTATCTCTAACACCATAATGGTGAACCCTCCAAATATGAACCCCAAAGTCTCTAACAATTCCACTTCTTACATTACCATCATTATCAAACAAACAAAACATAACATCTCACCAAATTGTCCTCATTGCAAGTCCCAAAACCTTCATAGAGACTATCAAAGCCTGTAGTCTCTTGCGACATGTAGTACCCACAGTGAACCTCACCCTGTAAATGTCTCAGCTTTCACATCATAGCACGGTCATTCCCTTTCAGCAACCACAATCATGATCTTGAAGATCATGTGTATTCTAACAACTGTGAAAAAATGCTTCTTTTTTTTTAATTTAATCAAATCATCTTGATTTAAAAGTCTTCATCTGTGTGTAGTAATGAACTCATTATCAGTATTTGAGTTTATCATGTAAATTTTCGGCTGATAACCAAATTGTGTCCAGCAGCCAGTCTACACTCTCATGAGGAATTAAAATAACAATAGAGAAGAACAAAACATGGAATTCACAATTTGATTGGGACATCTTACAAAAACTATGAGAAATCTGGCAAAACATAATGTCTGATTGTAAAATTGTATGAGGGATGGTTAATCAGTAATGTTTCATCATTAGTACATTATGTAATTTTGTATGAAGAGGAAATTTTTGATATAATTCTGAGACCCAATTTCTCAGTTTTTATTTTGTTGTTCTTTGGTACTGGTTGAAATGTTGAAATGTTCCTACTCTCAAATAGTACATAATTAATATGCAATCACCATTGTGTAATCTGCATTATACTCCACAAGGGATATGGGTATTTGCAAGTAATATGATAATGTTTTATGGAGTAGGAAACATTTTGATAAACAATTTGTACTTATCTGGTTTGATTGGAAGTGTCAGTCATAGCTGACCAGTTAAACACACAGTTCTTGTTTGTTGCAGAAAGTAATGGTGTCACTGTCCTGGAAATAGGAGGGAGGACCAGAAAGTACTGCACAATAATTTTTTACTCCCTGGTATTTCAGCTGGAATGTTGAAATTTCATGATGATATAGTTTGAAGTTTGTGCTACAGAGGGCATTTTGTCATCATGTGCAGCTGTTGCAAGACAGGCCTGAACTGTGAAACAAACATGGTGCACATGTTACTGTCATCAGCATCATCTACTCAGAAACTGAGAGACTGGAGAAAGAGGGCAAGTACGAAAAAAATGTTTTGAGTAGCCAAGGAGATGTATTTCAGGGAAGGAAGAACAAAACAAATAAGGAGATAGAAGGGAAAGATGGAACTCTTTTAAGTGACCCACATGCTGTTCAGAGTAGATGGAAAGAACATATTGAAACTCTCTATGAAATGGGTCAAAGACCATTTGATCTGCAGATTGAGAAGAAAAACTCAGTAAATGAAGCTGAAAAAGGAGATTTTATCCTAGATTGAGAGGTAAGTAGGGCACTGGGGGAGCTTAAAAACAACAAAGCATGTGGTGTAGATGACATTACGGCAGAAATCTGAAAAAGTTTAAAAGAAACAGGCGAAAAAGATTTCACCTCTCTTTGCAATGACATCTATGACAAAGGGGAATTGCCAGAAGACTTTCTCAGAAGCATAATATCCCAATCCCAAAGACTAATAATTCCAAAAAGTGTGAAGATCACAGGACAATCAGTCTAATGTTGCAGTCAGCAAAAGTAGTTCTATGAATTCTGAATAGGAAGTTATATGAAATGCTGGAAGAAACACTTGATGAAGAACAATATGGTTCACAAGTGGAAAGGGAATATGAGATGCCACTGGACTTCTAAGAATAGATACTGTTTTCATAGACCTTGAAAAGGCTGTTGATAGAGTGCAGTGGGATAAGCTGTTAGATACATTGAAAAAGAAGGAAGTGGAGTGGAAGGAAAATATTGATAGGAAATGCGTACCTGAACCAGAAAGCTCAGGTACAATTAGGTAATGGGGCTCTGAAGACAGCAAGATTGGGAGAGGTGTTAGACAGGACTGTTGTCTCTCACCAATCCTACTTAACATCTATTTGGAAGAAGTACTGGAAAGCTGTTTGGATGAGACAAGAGGCATCAGGATAGGTGGGCAGAAAATTGAATGTATAAGGTTTGCAGATGACATGGTGATGCTCACAGAAAATCAAGAGATGCTGACTCAAATGCTAAATGACCTGAATGAAGCCTCTTGCAGCATATGGTATGAAAATTAATAAAAAGAAAACAAAAAGCATGGTTATAGGCCTAAAGAAAAGAAAAGTGAAAATCAAGTTGAGGTCAGAAATCATAGAACAGGTAGAGCATTCAAGTATTTGGGAAGATGGATTAAAGAAGACTTGGATTGTCAACAAGATATCGAAGTGAGAATGGCTCTGGTGAAAGAGGCATTTCAAAATCAGACAAGACTTCTAACTAGTTGTTTAAACAAGGAATTAAAGAAGTGACTGATTAAGTGCTTAATATGGAGCATGACCTTGTATGGAGCAGAAACATGGACTTTGAGAAAGCAAGATGAGAAGGGAATTGAAGCTTGTGAAATGTGGATATGGCATAGAATGGAGATCAGCTTGATTGATAAAGTCAGGAATGAATAATTACTGAGGAGAGTTGGAGAAGAACAGAGGAACAGGAAACTAAACTGGATAGGTCACAATCTAAAAAGAGGTTGCCTTCTAGTAAAGGCAATTGAAGGTTTCATTCTGGGAAAGAGAGGGAAGGGCAGAAGGAGGTTCCAGATGCTGGATGATGTCAGCAGGCCACAAGGAGGGTACCAAAGAATGAAGAGGAACATAGAAAACAGAAAAGAATGGAGGGCTGTGCAGTCAAAACCTGCCGTAATTTGGACAACCCAATGATGATTATGGTGCATACATGTTATGCTGAGGCACTGCTTCCAATCAAGTACAGCCCAGATGGTGTGGTAATTGCCTGTTGTTGCCATGATTTTACTACCTCTTGCTGAGTTGTCACTGCTGCAGACAGTGGACCTTTGGCATACAATATGGGAACAGGCTGGTGGTGTTGCTGTATCTGATATGATGGTGCATTGGTCAGTACTCTACTCACTGGCTTCCACAACCCTTTTGCAGTAGACATACCAGCACTGCTATTTTAATCTACAGGACTGAAAAATGGTGGCAGTCCTACAATTTGTAATTTCTTCATTTCTCCGTTACATAACTTTTCATTAGCAAATCCACAAAACTCCATAATGAGCGCTACTGAAACTGTCTCTACACTGAGCAAATGATATCCTGAACTTCATTCCATAACATTAGCAACACTTTATGAATTCAGGGGATGGCCTGAGAAAGGTGGGGGGTTGGAGAGAATAAAGAAATACACCAGAAATTAAAAATTCCCCCACACAGAAACTCACATCTTATTTTGTAGACACTGACAAATGTAAATTTTTGGGGATATACCTAGTTTAAAATGTTAGTTGAGTAGACCATATCAATTTTTTATGCAGTAAAATCAGCAGTTCACTGCACTTAATTAGCAAACTATCAAAATTTGTTTCTGAACAAACATTAAAAACTGCTTATTATGGGGCAATATTTGCATATATTAATTATGGAATAGAGGTATGGGGATGTGCTGCTGATAAGCACAAGAACAGAATCCTAACACTACAGGAAAGAGAAATCAGGACCATGCATCAACTAGGATACAGAGATTTGTGTAGAGAAACGTTCGTACAACATAAATATCTAACAGTATATTTCTTGTATCTGTACAGATTAATAAAATTCTTTGTGGACCAGAAAAATAATGAAACTAGGGGATCTGATGTGCATACTCATAGAACAAGTCAAAAAGATTGCTTCTTCAGACACAGAACCAAACTAAAGACAACAGATCATAGTCCTTGGATTAATGACCAGATATGGTTTAACAAACTGCTAAGTGCTATAAGATGCCACAGTGGTAAAGTATTCAAAAGGGAATTAAAATCATTCTTAACTCTCAAATGTTTGTACTCACTGAATGAATACTGATATTAAAATGTAGTTATTCTTAAATGTAGGCCTAACTCTTCTATCTATATGATGTACTATTCTGAGGTGATTTTAATATACTATTTTTGTAGCAACATGCTGTAAATTCAAATACCTATACTACGTAACAACTGTATGTTGCATTATGAAGTACTGTACCATATATTGCCAAGTGCATCACCCGTAAGTGGATTTTTGTACATGTGAATTGCAGATTCCCACTGTTTGTACAAAAATTGTATAAAAATGCCATGACAGTTGCAAAAGTCACCAGTCATTGACTATATGCAAAAAAGATAATAAATAAATAAATAAAAGTATAACATTTAAAGCCAAAATAAGGTGTTTATTTAAATTATTATCAGGGGTGTAGTAATGTAATAATTAAAACTTGTATTGTTTTGACAAATTTCAACTATGCTGACAGCCACTGTTCATGAAGCTTGGAATGAACAATAGACAGGTCATTATAATGCTGCACATACTGTTATGCTAGAATGGTTAAAATACTGATCTCACAAGTACAAAATTATCTTGAAGTGCGCTTGACAAAACTGAAAAAGTCTAGGATTTTGGAAGAGAGGATACTTATTTTTATTTTTGCAGAGAAACTTTTGTAAGATGAAATCACATGTACTGCCTTGTTGTAGTCATAGTCAGCAGCTGTTTTTGATAATTCAAATACACAAAGTTCTAGTGAGACAAAAATGATGATGTGAAATGACAATATTAAACATATTAACATAAATTATGTCAGATGGTTGTCTATACTTGTTCTCGAGAAAAAAAATAGTAAGGGAGGATGAGTGTCAGTTGAAACTTTGATTTTTTTGGTTTAAAATACGTGGTGTGTTGTCATGAATGAGGTATGTGAATTATCTGCAGAGAATTATTCTACTGCGGTTAATATCATGATGTTTAGGGCACTATGAAGATATTTCAATGTTATAGGAAGTATTTTATGGAATATGTGGTAACATGATGAGGTTTTTGAAGATTATAGGAGATGTTAAGATTAAGTTTGAGTTGTATTTTGTGATGATAATAGGGATTATGAATATGTTAGGTAGAGGATGTATTAGGAAATTACTGACACTCTATTTTGTAGTTTATATTATTCTTGTATAAGATAGCATGCTCTGTATGGTTTGGAGAAATAACTATGGCGAGGTTATGCTATTTGTTGAAGTAAAGATTTGGTCAGTAACTGTGTAAATGAGTTATTGAAGTGTGTACTGTGGGTCTGACAAATTTGTGATACACAAATTTTGGACTGATTTCAAACAAATGAAAGAAATAACTACATAGAATGATGCAAATGAAATAATCTCTATAATACTGTAGCTGACTATAAATATTTAACACCAAAAGGTGAACTATAGAAATTGTTTGATTTGGTAATTTCTGAACTAAACATAAATAAGAATGAGAGATTGTTACCTATCTGGTTTTTGCATATTGTAGAATACTGTGAGATTATTCAAGATTCTACACTGAAGCACCAAAGAAACTGGTATAGGCATGTGTATACAAATGCAGAAATATGTAAACAGGCAACATCTGTATAAGATAACAAGTGTCTGGCGCAATTGTTAGATCAGTTACTACTGCTACAATAGCAGGTTATCAAGGTTTAACAAAGTTTGAATGTGGTTTTATAGTTGGTGCACTAGCAATGGGATGCAGCACTTCCAAGGTAGTGATGAAGTTGGGATTTTCCCGTATGACCATTTCACGAGTGTACTATGAATATCAGGAATTTGGTAAAACATCAGATCTCCGATATTGCTGCTGATGGAAAAATATCCTGCAAGTATGGGACCAATGATGACTGAAGAGAATTGTTCAACATGACAGAAGTGCAACTCCTCCACAAATTGAGGCAGATTTCAATGCTGGGCCATCAACAAGGTCAGCGTGTGAGCCATTCAATGAAACATCATCAATATGGGCTTTTGAAGCTGAAGGCCCACTCGTATACCCTTGATAACTGCATGACACAAAGCTTTATGCCTTGGCTACCTCTATCAACACCAACATTGGACTGTTGATGATTGGAAACATGTTGCCTGGTCAGACGAGTCTCATTTCAAATTGTATCAAGTGGATGGACGTGTTTGGGTATGGAGACAACCTCATGAGTCCATGGACTCTGCATGTCAGCAGGGGGCTATTCAGACTGGTGGAGACTCTGTAATGTTGTGGAGCATGTGCAGTTGGAGTATATGGGACCTCTGATATGCCTAGATATGGCACTGACAGGTTACATACATGAGCATGATGTCTAATTACCTGCATCCATTCATGTCCATTATGCATTCCGATGAACATGGGCAATTCCAGCAGGACATTGCAACATCCATATGTCCAGAATTGCTACAGAGTGGTTTCAGGAACACCCTTTCAAGTTTAAACACTTTTGCTGGCCACCAAACTCCCCAAACATGTACATTACTGAGCATATCTGGGATGCCTTGCAATGTGCTGTTCAGAAGAGATCTCCACCCCCTCATAATCTTATGGATTTATGGACAGTCCTGCAGGATTCATGGTACCAATTTCTGCCAGCACTACTTCAGAGATAAGTCAAGTCCATGCCACATCATGTAGCAGCACGTCTGCATGCTCGCAGGTGCCCTACATGATATGAGGTAGGTGTAACAGTTTCTACGGATCTTGAATGTAGTTTAGTGTAAGAATATTTTACGCTTTGAAAACTATGTTCATTTTGTATAGGTTATTGAATGAAGTTTATTTCTTTGAATTTGAGATTTGATGTGTGCAAGTAACTTACTGAATATCAATATCGAGAAACGTAAAAATTTTTTCTTACCATCTTATTAAATCCCAAAGTGTCACTGGTTAGCATTTTCGATAGAAATATGTAAAACTGATGGATTAATCTAAGTTGAAAGGAGGAGAAAAGGGGTTTTCCCTCTTACCATAATTTTATTGTTTTTTCAAAAATTTCTTGTCTTTTTGTCAGAAGTCAGGAATTCCAAGGTTGGTGAAGGTGATATGTACCTTATCAGAATGAGAAACAAAAGGTTATCTATGCCATCTTTACTTATGTTTTTCAGGTATAATCCATTGTTTTGGAATATGCATTTTTGAAGTAAAAACATTCAGTCCCTGCTCAGTAACCTCAATGTGAATTTCCACAACATATGTTTAGTATTTAGCATTTCTTTGTATCCATTGTTTCTATTATTTCTATTTATCATGTGATCTGCTATGAAAATTGAATATTTTAAAACAATTGCACTGACTCTAATGTCTATTTCACTCATCTTTTCACCAGTATGAGAATTAACTTGGGCAATACTCTTGAGTTTTCCTTTGAAAAGAAACATTTGAAAACAGAGTTAATCATTTCTGCCTTTGCTTTGCTATTGACAGTTTCACTTTCTGTCTCATCCATGAGTGACTGAACATTAAGTCTGATACCACTAACAGCTTTCCCATATGTTCCGAATTTCTTTAGGTTTTGTGGAAGATCATTTGACAATATTCTCCTAGGATTGTTATTGCAGGCTTCATGCATTGCTCTCTTGACAGCTTTCTTGATGCATGACATTTACATCTCTCTCTCTATAGTCCTATGCTTTATTTTAAGCCATAGCTGTATACCATGAAAGATCCCTCATATCATGAACTGTTCTGCTGGGTATATATCTATCCAGCATGTGGTCAATTATTCTTTTAAAATTGATTCATAGTTCCTCTATATGGTCCTATCCTAAGCTACAAGTTTCAAGTTCCTCAATTTGATAAGACACTACTACATTTTTGTCTATTTTACTAAAGATATGTATCTTTCTACTTATCTTAGTTGTCATTAGTACTCTGGTATTCATTGTTCTGGATTATGCTTATTTCAGAGCCTGAATCAACAAGAAAATATTGGTCTGTACTTCTGCTTATAATTTATAAATGTTTGCTAAGCTTGTAAATGTAAAGGAAACTGATATGACCTGCACACATGATATTTAGGGTTACTTTTTTAATCTTGCAACCTCTGGTGCCAACTGGGGAATGCAATTAGCATTTGGGTGTGAGCATGGTGTGGTGCCCTTGTGAGGGACTGCTCCAAACATGAATGGAACCAATAACAGTGCATACTCTACTGGCTGTTGCTGAACACTAAGCAATGTCAGTTGGAGGCTGGTCCACCACTAGAAGCTGATCATAATGAATACTGGGAGCCACCTACTATTGACCTCCAGCAAATGCGTCATGTTCCACTGAAAATGTTCAGTCCTTTTCAACTATCAGCTGCTGTACCATGGTGCAATATTGCTGTCATATGAGTGTAATAATAGTGTTGATCTTGCAGTGCAAAAATCTGATTGGCTATCTGTAATTTGTTATAGAACATGTTATTCTCATTAGTAATTAAATAAATTTTGATTTTAATGGGTAACTTGGTTGGTAATGTCCGCAGTGCACCTTCAGGCAAAACACTAGTGTCCAATAATTCCCTCAGATGTCACCAGAACTGGGAAGGTGTCCTGCTCTGTAACTTTTTTGTATAACTCATCCGATGAACTAGTTGCTCTAGTAATTTGCACAACCACTGTAGTAAAATCACTTTTGATATTTCATTCTTGCAAGAGGTTAGGGGTGATAGAATGTAGTCACTAATAATGGATGCCTAGTCCCCAATATTACACAATGAAGCAAAATATTTTGCTGTGCCATTGGTGACACTGAGGATGGACAGAACAGTTTCTGTGATGCCAAACCAAATCTGTGAGTGTTCAGGCTGAAATAAAGACAGCTTAGATAAAGAATGTTGAGTTGTATGTGCATCACTGTAATTGTGTTCATGTGGTACAAAATAACGTGATCTGTTGGTGTCATCACGCAGAATCCCATTGATCATGCATTGCATGGGTGATAAAAACATATTTCTTCATGTGTGTCCCAAAAGGGAAAGGAACAGTTTGTCTGCTAAGTTTCGGGTGCAAGAAATATAATTTCTCTCACACTTCACCTCATAAATAAACTGCTCTTTATAATTTATGGCACTTTTTAATCCACAAAAAACACTATTTGGTCATACATAAGATTCCAATAAACTTTGTCTAGTATCACTGCCGATAGTTTTGTAAGAATACAGATTTGCATATTGCAGAGGTACTAATGGAACCATACAGTTGCAATAACACTTGCATACTGGTATAATGAAACTGATACAATTCATTTGCATAAATACAACATATCAAAATATACATACCTTTATATCAGAGACCCTAAAGCAACTGTCTCCCACCCCACCCACCCAAAAAAAAAAAAAAAAAAAAAAAAAAAATCCAGTACATGGTCCACACGATGTCAAAAGTCAAAAGGTACATATCATAAATAGTGTTTTCTGTATTACATGTTTGATTTTGTTTTCAATTGTGAATGTACGTAATATAAAATTTAGTTGTGTTTCCACAGAATTTAAAATGGCGAATCTGTCAGAAATATAAACAGGCATGAGTTTTACCTGGTTCAACTTTACAATCAGAATAAGATTCAAAATTGCAAACTGTGATGACTAATTCATGTTTATGTGCAATAGATACCTTCTCCCTGAGTTCTGCTAGGCTTCTTACCTGAAATCCCTTTGGTTTCATGTGTTTCAATCAATTCCTTATGTCTCCATTTCAGTCCAGCATCTATAAAAATAAAATGGGTTTGTACCACTCAAACTATTCATAGTTCTTTGCATGGATTATCTCTTCAAATTTTGTGGTACCTGTATAAGAGGCTTCCATTCTTGTAGTTGATGGTAAAAATGCTGACTCCCAGTTGTTGACATTGTAAAGAACTGCCAAATAACGCATAAGGCATAGAGAGAATGGTGTGAAACCTTCATCATTAAAGCAGTTGACATCAGCTCCAGCATTGAGCAGTGCCTCTATTGTTAGAAAGGCATCTTGTGACTTGCATGAAATATATAAAAATAGTTAGAGTTTCAACTTTAAATATAATTATTCTATCTTTAAGATTCCATTATGTAGGAAAACCTCTTCAGACATAGAACAAGTCGAGGTATACATTAACAAAAGATGAAGAGATCACAGAAATTTAGTGTGTATACTGTATCAAAAATAAAGTACTACTAAACTACTTGGTGCTAATCATGCATATGCTAACTAAATTTAACTGAGCAAATTACAAAGAAAGCTTTTACTTTGAAGAAAAAGGAAAAAATGCACATGCTTCTTCAATTATACTATAAATGTTGTAGTTATCTGCTGTTAGTAAATAGATATTTATTAGATTAAAAAGGTATTTTTCAAAGAAACTATTTTGGTATGTCTATAAATATTGAGCCCTATTTAAGAACATTACTACTTGTAAAGTAGCTTTATAATAGACACTCTTACCTACCATATTTCTAACAGAAATTTTTCAATACTTGAGTCTTTGTATTTAGATAATTTTCAGGAACAGTGGTTAATTAGGTATGTTTGTACAAAACATGCTATATAACTCCATTCTGAATCCTAGACGAAGGGCAAAATTTAATGGAAACTTATTATCATTTCCTGTGTAGTGACAGTGTAAATCAAAGTTCAGCTGATAAATAATTTTTATGATCAAACAATGGAAAATCCAGGATGGAATGTAACAATACCAGAGAAGGAAAGTTGCTACTCACCATATAGCAGAGATGCTGAGTCACGATAAGCACAACAAAAAGATTCACACAATTATAGTTTTCGGCCATTAATGCCTTTGTCAGCAGTAATGTACATACACACACGCGCGTGCGCGCGCGCGCACACACACACACACACACACACACACACACACACACACACACACACACGCACATACGCACACAAATGCAACTTGCACACATGTCTGCTGCCTCAGAGAACTGAAACCACACTGCAAGCAGCAGCACCAGTACATGATGGGAGTGGTGACTGGGTGGGAGTAAGGAGAAGGCTCGGGTGGGGAGAGGGAGAGATAATATGGTGGGAGCGGTGGACAGTGAAGTGGTTCAGTTTACATGGAGGGCAGGAGAGAAGGTGCGGAGGGGGGAGGGGGTAAGTAGCAGATAGGAGAGAAATAAAAAGGTATTAAAAGACTGCGTGTGGCAGTGAAATGATGGCTGTGAAGTGCTGGAATGGGAACAGGGAGGGTGCTGGATGGGTGACGACAGTCACTAATGCAGGTTGAGGCCAGGAGGGTTACAGGAAAGTAGGATGTATTGCAGGGAAAGTTCCCACCTGCACAATTCAGAAAAGTTGGTGTTGGTGGGAAGGATCCATATGGTGCAGGCTGTGAAGCAGTCATTGAGATGAGGGATATCATGTTTGGCAGCATGTTCAGCAACAGAGTGGTCCACTTGTTTTTTGGCCATAGTTTGTCGGTGGTCATTCATGTGGACAGACAACTTGTTGGTTGTCATGCCTACATAGAATGCAGCACAGTGGTTGCAGCCTAGCTTGTAAGTCACATGACTGGTTTCACAGGCAGCCCTGCCTTTGATGCGATAGGTGATGTTAGTGACCGGACTGGAGTAGGTGGTGGTAGGAGGATGTATGGCACAGGTCTTGCATCTAGGTCTATTACAGGGGTATGAGCCATGAGGTAAGGGATTGGGAGCAGGGTTTGTGTAAGGATGGATGAGTATATTGTGTAGATTTGGTGGACAACGGAATACCATGGTAAATGTAATGGGAAGGATAGTGGACAGGACATTTCTCATTTCAGGGCACGATGAGAGGTAATCAAAACCCTGGCAGAGAATGTAATTCAGTTGTTCCAATCCCTGACGGTACTTAGTTATGAGGGTAACGCTCCTCTGTGGCTGGACTGTGGGACTTTGAGAGGTGGTGGGAGACTGGAAAGATAAGGCACAGGACATTTGTTTTTGTACAAGGATGGGAGGATAATTATGGTCAGTGAAGGCTTCAGTGAGACCCTTGGTATATTTTGAGAGGTACTGCTTGTCACTGCAGATGCGACAACCAAGGGTGGCTAGGCTTTAAGGAAGGGACTTCTCGGTATGGAATGGGTGGAAGCTGTCAAACTGGAGGTGGTTAGCAGGTTTGATATGAATGGAGGTACTGATGTAGCCATCTCTGAGGTGGAGGTCAACATCTAGGAAGGTGGCTTGTTGGGTTGAGTAGGACCAGGTGAAGCAAATGAGGGAGAAGTTTTTGAGGTTCTGGAGGAACGTGAATAAGGTGACCTCACCTTCAGTCCACTTAGCAAAGATGTCATCAATGAATCTGAACCAGGTGATGGGTTTAGGATTCTGTTTTTTTAGGAAGGATTCCTCTAGGTGGCCCATGAATAGGTTAGCATAGGATGGTGCCATTCGGGTGCCCATATCTGTATGTCACGAAGACTAGGAAGGATGTTGTTGGTTTGGAATCATGGGGTGTCTGGAAGGGTAGTGTCTAATAGCAGTAGGGCCATGGGCATTAGGAATGTTAGTGTACAGGGAGGTGGCATCAGTAGTGATGAGCAGGGCACCATTTGGTAAAGGGAAAGGAACTGTGGAGAGTCGATCAAGGAGTATGTTGGTATTTTTGTATAGGAGTATAGATTCTGGGTAATAGGTTGAAGGTGCAGAGATTCTCTCAGTGAGGGCACAGTAACCGGCCACAATGGGGCATCCTGGGTGGTTGGGTTTATGGACTTAAGGAAGCATGTAGAAGGTGGGAGTTCAGGGACTGGTAGGGGTAAGTAGAGAGATGGACTCTGGGGAGAGGTTCTGGGATGGGCCTAAGGATTTGAGTAGTGACTGGAGATCCTGCTGGACTACTAGAATGGGATCACTGTGACATGTTTTGTAGGTGGAAGTATCTGACAGCTGACGGAGTCCTTCTGCCACATAATCCTTGTGATTCAAAACAATGGTGGTGGAGCCTTTGTCTGCAGGTAGGATTATAAGGTCAGGATCAGAATTTAGATGGTGGACTACTGTTCTTTCTGCAGATGTAAGATTAGTTTGCATGTTCAGGGATTTGGGGAAAGACGGTGAGGCAAGGTTCGAGGTTAAGAAATTCTGGAAAGTTAACAGGGGGTGGTTTTGAGGCAGTGGGGATGGATCACGGTTGGATAGAGGAGTGAACTGAGTTAGGCAAGGTTCAATATTGGTCTTTGGTTGAGTCTGGTTGGTCAGGTTGGTGGTGAAAAAGTATTTCCACTGTAGGGACCGGAAGAAGGAGAGAAGGTCTTTAACTAGACGTGCATGGTTGAATTTGGGAGTGGGGCAAAAGTTGAGGCCTTTGGGAAGGACTGATATTTCTGTGGGACTAAGGCTTCTGGAGGAAAGGTTCATAGCTGTATTGCAGGTTTGTTTAGGTTCTGGGTTCTGTGTGGTGGTGTTAGGGAGTTCTGGAGGGGGAGGGGGGGGGAGGTGTAGTAGGTCTGTGAGACAGGGTTTGTCAGATATGAGGGGGCATGGGGGAGGTTTGGAGGTTGTTGTAGAAGTGGTGGACAGTGGTACTCTGAGGTGGAAATAGGAAGTCAACAGGATGGAGTGGTTTTGAGGTGGAGTTGTGCATGTTGCTGAAGTTCCTGCAGGGCAAGAGTTTCAATGTGTGTTATGGGTTCCAGGAATTTGGAATTACATAGCAGGAGAATTTTGCAGATGGAGAGGAGGTACAGCAAGGAGGATTGGGCTTGGTTGATATGGTTTTGCAGGACTATGTTGGTGAGGGCTAAGGACTGGTGGAATCTGAACAGGTGGAGTTGTGGAAGGATGGTTGGCAAACAGAGATGGGTAATTTGATGGCAAGGCCATTAGGGAGGATTTCATGAGCCAAGCAAAAATGCAGGAACAGTACATGGGACTGGGATCTGGCTAGGGATAAGGAAACTTTTATGTATTGATGCAGATGGAAGGAGAAAGGATCCATGGTGGTGCAAAAAATGGGAAAAATTTCGTAATAAAGTAGAATTACATCCAAAAAATTACACAAAAATGCACCCACATACGTGTGAAAAATATGAAAAAGGGTGAAATGGATGCACAAGGGGAAAAAACAAGATGAAATCGGAGGAAGATGATGATAATGGAAGGCAAAAACTCACTAAA
The DNA here is from genome assembly GCF_023864275.1 of Schistocerca cancellata. Taxonomy (NCBI): domain Eukaryota; kingdom Metazoa; phylum Arthropoda; class Insecta; order Orthoptera; family Acrididae; genus Schistocerca; species Schistocerca cancellata. The sequence goes on along the minus strand of NC_064626.1, from coordinate 909,372,372 downwards.
ATTGACGAGAAGTCACAAAGGTCAAAGTAGAGAATAACTAATCATTAAAAAAATATATACGAGGGCAGTTCAATAAGTAATGCAACACTAATTTATTTCTCGGCCAATTTTGGTTGAAAAAACCGGAAATTTCTTGTGGAATATTTTCAAACATTCCCGTTTCGAATCGTATAGTTTCATTGACTTCTGACAGGTGGCAGCGCTGTACGGAGCTGTTAAAATGGCATCTGTAACGGATGTGCGTTGCAAACAATGGGCAATGATCGAGTTTCTTTTGGCGGAAAACCAGGGCATCTCAGATATTCATAGGCGCTTGCAGAATGTCTACGGTGATCTGGCAGTGGACAAAAGCACGGTGAGTCATTGGGCAAAGCGTGTGTCATCATCGCCGCAAGGTCAAGCAAGACTGTCTGATCTCCCGCGTGTGGGCCAGCTGTGCACAGCTGTGACTCCTGCAATGGCGGAGCGTGCGAACACACTCGTTCGAGATGATCGACGGATCACCATCAAACAACTCAGTGCTCAACTTGACATCTCTGTTGGTAGTGCTGTCACAATTGTTCACCAGTTGGGATATTCAAAGGTTTGTTCCCACTGGGTCCCTCGTTGTCTAACGGAACACCATAAAGAGCAAAGGAGAACCATCTGTGCGGAATTGCTTGCTCGTCATGTGGCTGAGGGTGACAATTTCTTGTCAAAGGTTGTTACATGCGATGAAACATGGGTTCATCACTTCAAACCTGAAACAAAACGGCAATCAACGGAGTGGCACCACACCCACTCCCCTACCAAGAAAAAGTTTAAAGCCATACCCTCAGCCGGTAAGTCATGGTTACAGTCTTCTGGGATGCTGAAGGAGTTATTCTGTTCGATGTCCTTTGCCATGGTCAAACGATCAACTCTGAAGTGTATTGGGCTACTCTTCAGAAATTGAAAAAATGACTTCAGCGTGTTCGTAGGCACAAATATCTGAACGAACTTCTCCTTCTTCATGACAACGCAAGACCTCACACAAGTCTTCGCACCCGAGAGGAGCTCACAAAACTTCAGTGGACTGTTCTTCCTCATGCACCCTACAGCCCCGATCTCGCACCGTCGGATTTCCATATATTTGGCCCAATGAAGGACGCAATCCGTGGGAGGCACTACGCGGATGATGAAGAAGTTATTGATGCCGTACGACGTTGGCTCCGACATCGACCAGTGGAATGGTACCGTGCAGGCATACAGGCCCTCATTTCAAGGTGGCGTAAGGCCGTAGCATTGAATGGAGATTACGTTTAAAAATAGTGTTGTGTAGCTAAAAGATTGGGGAATAACCTGGTGTATTTCAATGCTGAATAAAACAACCCCTGTTCCAGAAAAAAAAATGTGTTGCATTACTTATTGAACTGCCCTTGTATATTACTGTGGGTATCAGGTTAGAGGGCAGAAAAGGGTAAAGAAGGGAGATGACAGATGTGTCTGGATGAGGTGGATTTAGTGGATGAGAACAGGGATAGAATGGAGAAAGTGTGGGGTTGGGGAGGGGTTTGTAGGTAGAGATGTAATATCATGTGGCACCGGAAAAGTGTGGCAGATAACATGCAAAAATATGGGAACTGACACAAAGAGAGTAACAGGTTGGAGGTATAGTCTTAATTATACCGGCGCAAGTAATGTGGGACATAAGATGCTGCATCACCAATCAGTGTGGTCCTGAGGCAGTCTGTTGAGCGCGGCAGACACGGATGACTCATAAGTAAAATGGGCAGTGACGTTTGTAAGACAACAAGAGAAAAACAGGAAAGAAAAGATAGATGGATGGACATTGAGTATAGTGATGTAAAAGAAAGTATTTACAAAGGGAAACAGCACAGGGTTAAGATCAAAGATAAACTGTCAGGCAAAAATCAAACAATGGAAAATCCAGGATGGAATGTAACAGTACCAGAGAAGGAAAGTTGCTACTTTCTGAATCACCTTAGGCACAACAAAAAGATTCACACAATTATAGCTTTAGTCCGTTAAGGACTTTGTTGGCAGTAGATGCACATACACACAAGCACACACACACTCATGCAAATGCATTTTGCACACATGTCTGCTGCCTCAGAGAACTGAAACCACACTGCAAGCAGCAACACCAGAGCATGATGGGAGTGGTGACTGGGTGGGAGTAAGGAGAAGGCTCGGGTGGGGAGAGGGAGAGATAATATGGTGGGAGCGGTGGACAGTGAAGTAGTTCAGTTTACATGGAGGGCAGGAGAGAAGGTGCGGAGGGGGAAGGGGGTAAGTAGCAGATAGGAGAGAAATAAAAAGGTATTAAAAGACTGCGTGTGGCAGTGAAATGATGGCTGTGAAGTGCTGGAATGGGAACAGGGAGGGTGCTGGATGGGTGATGACAGTCACTAATGAAGGTTGAGGCCAGGAGGGTTACAGGAAAGTAGGATGTATTGCAGAGAATGTTCCCACCTGCACAATTCAGAAAAGTTGGTGTTGGTGGGAAGGATCCATATGGTGCAGGCTGTGAAGCAGTCATTGAGATGAGGGATATCATGTTTGGCAGCATGTTCACCAACAGAGTGGTCCACTTGTTTTTTGGCCACAGTTTATTGGTGGCCATTCATGCGGACAGACAGCTTATTGGTAGTCATGCCTACGTAGAATGCAGCACAGTGGTTGCAGCTTAGCTTGTAAATCATGTGACTGGTTTCACAGGTAGCCCTGCCTTTGATGGGATAGGTGATGTTAGTGACCAGACTGGAGTAAGTGTGGTGGTAGGAGGATGTATGGCACAGGTCTTGCATCTAGGTCTATTACAGGAGTATGGGCCATGAGGTAAGGAATTCCAAAATCCTACTTTAAACGATATTGTTACAGTTCACGTCTCTCACATGAACACTTTATTTACTTGAGATACACTGCCCCAGGAAATAATTTCATAAGACAATAGGGGGTGAACATATTCAAAATAAGCTATCTACCTTGTCTTTAGCCAACAAAGTGAGAGATGCTTCTAAGGGGACAACACATGGAACTGAGCTTCATGATCAGTTTGTTTATGTGTTGACTCCTTCTTAACTTGTTATGCAGTTGAACGTCAAAGAATTTTTCACTGTTTGTTTCAATTAGCACATGATGATTAATGCCTGTTGCTGGTTTGAATTTGTATAATATGAGTGTCTGTGATTAGGACTTAAAAATTAGCCATGAATCAGTTCTAAGCACCTTCATCTATCATCTGGTCTGTTCAGAATGAATATGACAGATTTTTACTTTTAAAGTCATCAGAAATTCATTTACTTACATTAAGATTGAGAGTGGGCCCAGTAAAAATATTTGTTGCACCTTACATGTTATGTTCCCCCATGCTGAGGTTAATTTCATGCCCCAGACTCAGTATGTAAGGTTATACCTTATCCATTCAAAGATAGCTTACGAGAAAGATAGCTTATGAGTAAACATATCTAATCAGCACAAGATTTTAGTATTCCACTAGGAACACCATGATAGCCAGTAGAATTACATGTTTTTAATGACATGATTAATTTTGTAATCTTTTTAGGTGTTGTATGAATCTGATGTCTCAGGGTGGTGTACTCAGTGCCTGCACAAGTAAATCTAATGTATCTGCTACCACTGGGATGAAATTTATCATTGAATTTAGTTGCCAATGATTTGAAAGTGTCACCATAGCTATTAGAACTATTTTCCAGGAACTCGTTATTTTTTGATCACAGTGTCCATGTGTTTCATGTTTAATGATGTTCCAAATAGTTTTTGGGATTTTGTTGGAATGTTTTATTTTTTAATGTCACATGTTGTTTTGCTTTTTTTGTGGCCAATTTGAGTAACTTACAGTACTGGTAGTAACAAGAGTTTCCAGTCTTGACTGCTGATTGTTACTGAATTACACAGAACTCTCTGTACCCACCTCGAGATCCCCAGGAGTTATACCCACCTAGTCTATTTTCCTTGTGTCTGTTCAATCCTGCCCTTATTTGTTTTAAGGAAAACAAGACACAAAGTGCTGATGAAATACATTTAAGATAGAGTTAAGTTTTCCATCAACACTGTCTGCTGTATATATTTCTCCTCAGCATCCTTCCTACAATGTCTATGATTCTGTGGTACAGTAATATTTATGTATGATCTATATCATGTAACTGATATGTTTATATTATTATTAACAATTGAAAATCATGGTCAGATGAACTATTGACTATTGGTTTTACCACTCCAAGCTGTTGGGTCTAAAAACAAATGCTCAGAATTTTACTCTCTTCTGTGAAGGAAGGATTAATGCCAGATTCAATTGGGCATCAAAATAATCTGATGAAAAGTTTTTTGGGCCTAAGATCCAAAACTAGATCTCCTGCTCAATACAAGCAGCTATCAAGACATGCTTTCTGTCCAACCCAAATTCTCAACTTGTTGCACACTAGTAGCATTAGAATTCACTGTGTATTCACTTTACATTCATCTACTTGTTCACTGTGAGTCCTGTATTCCTGCAAGAGGCTTGTACACTGTTAAGCATCCACACTGAAGTTATCAAGGCAGTCACACAAATATAGACACACACCCACAAACACACAAACACACACACACACACACACACACACACACACACACACACACATGTTCAGAACACCTTGAACAACTGGAGATTGGATGTCCATATTCACAGGACACATACATTAGTGTGTTCTGTGGAAAGAATTAACATTTCAGTTACCTTGATTCAGCATTTGTCCTGTAGGCACAGGGTCAACCAGAGCCCTGATTACTTGTTCCATTTGTGATTGCATCAACACATATAATACTGCACCAGCAGCATCCTGCATTCACTGAGTTCCCAAGTTCATCTGTGGTGGTTGGCGCTGGGTCACAGCACTGCACCAATCGTTTCACCATATCCCAAACATTTTTGATTGGTGACAAACCTGATGATCAGGCAGGCCAGGGCAAAAAACTGACATCCTGTGACAACAAGAAGGCACTAGCAACATTTAGTTACTATGGGGTGTTGTGCAGAATGGATATGGCAACGGGTTGCAGGATGTCATTCACCTAGGTCACACTGGTCACAGTGCCCTCAACATGCACTGGCTGTGATGTACAGTTGTACCCAATAGCACCTCTCACCGTAAGGCCTTGAGTTGGCACCGTATGTCTTGTGTGATTGCACTCACTGTGATGTCACTCTCCCTGTCTGTGGCAAGCCAAAATGCAGCCATTATTTTCAAACAAACAGAGCCTGGATTCATCCAAAAACACTATTTGATGCCACTCCTGTACCCAGTGACATCGTTCCAAACACTATTGGCATCTAGCATGTTTCTACACATTCAACAAAGGTAGGCAGAGACATGGATGACATTCCATAACTGTTACCATCTAGCATGTTTCTACACATTCAACAAATGTAGGTGGAAACATGGATGACACGCACGTAACCCATGCAATAATAAACAGCAATGGACTGTCACCCCTGATAATGTAGGATGTGTTAATCTGTTCCACTGTTGCGCCAGAGAGGAGATGGATGCAGATCTATTCTGCAATGCCATTTGGATGAGGAGTCAATCTTCTCTGGGGGTGGTCTGGGTGGTGTGACCTAGCCCATGTCATATGGCCTTCCATTAACCATTCTGTACACACCCAATTCACTACTGAAACACTTCATCGCATATGAACAGCAATTTTCCAATTGGAAAATCACATTCTTTTATGCCAACAATGCAGCCTCTTTCAAACTCTGATTTGATGGTATGGTTCACTCATACATCTGTGAGGCAGCCAGAATGTCTGCTCAAGTCACACTGATCAGTTACCTTTGCTTTACAGTGACATTAAGAGCTGCCGGCAGATTTTACTGGTAGGTAGTATTTCATATTGATGTTGACCTTAAACCTGTGGGCTGACAGGGTTTAAATGCAAATCATTTCTGCAGACCGTACTAGTTGCAGGCCGTGTGATTGACCGATATACTGTAAGCAGCAGAATAGTCCAGTATTCATGTGAGGAACAAGTCAAGATGGTGATTGTTTATGGCCAAGCAGATAGAAATTGTTGAGAGGCAACAGTCTATACCAAAACAAATATCCTCATTGACACCACCCAATTCACACAATATTTCAAACCCTTTTTGGGCGTTTGTGTGATCAGACAGATGAAAATTCAGGGAAAAGGTGGACTGTGCATGCACCAGATTTGGAGGACCAGGTTTTAAAGTATATTGAGACAAACCCAAGCTCCAGCAAGTGGTGCACCTACATGGTGTAAGCCAAAGTATGATTATGTCTGTCCTGTGTGATGACTGTGACTATGCCTTTCACATGCAACCCCATGGAGGTCACTTTGAACATCTGTTGTGACTTGGATTTGATGCAACTTTGTACTGTTTTCTGGTATGAATTGTGATTGTACACACACTGTCCATTTCTGGACACAAGTTCATAAGGGCTTTTTTCCTCCATTTCCAGGCAGGAATTCTTCCCTGTAGTTTGTGTGTGTGTGTGTGTGTGTGTGTTTGGTTTCTGTTCTATTCTGTCAGATATGTCTGGCAGAGAAAGGTAGAACAGGCACCATACTGTTACTTGATACAGTGCCAGTAAGTAACAAATTTCAAAGGAGAGACTGAATACTAGCATTTGACAAGTTGATAATTTGGGGTGGAAAGGAAACATCTCCATATGGCAAAGGTGTCAAGGTAACCAATTGTGTTAAGTGGAAGATTTGTGTTCAAGTTCTGTTCTATCAAAAACTTTCATTTTTCACCACTGAATTACTTCAATACCTGATTGCGGCTGGTGTTAGTCTTTCCTTAAAAAAAAAAAAAATTGATATTTTCAGTCACTGTAATGACCAACCATGTTGTGTATGTTCTGTTGGGTTATAGGTAACATCACTGAGCCCTGCACTTGGTTTAAGAGTACTAGTTATCTGGTAATCACTTTGCAAAGAACACTTAACCAGTTCTGTCATCCCCTTCATGGGGTTTCCACATACCAATAACCTCCTCAGTCTTCTTATATCTTTTATTGCTAAATGTAGATCAAACACTATGGCTAATACTGTCAGTCTGTTTTGGTTGTCCTTAAGTCTCCAAAACAATGTAGCTGTTAGTGACAGCTAGACTGAAGAAATTGGTCTCTTAACATCTCCTGGCTATTTTCACTAATTTAGAAGGCTTGGCTGTAATTCAGTATTGTTGTCTAGACATGCAGGGTTAATACTGCAGACTACACTATGTAAAACTGCTAACTCATCTTGTACCACTTTCACATCAGCTCCAACTTTCAAGATAACATTTGTTTTTCTAGTATTATGTAGTGTTAGTGACAATCACTGTAGCCTGTCTCCAGGTGTGACCAGCATTATTTCTCACGTAGGTTGCAGTACAATATCCTCAATGAAAATAATGCTGACATTAGATGGAAAACTTTGAAATATTATATACAACAGCATTTGTATAAATATTTCAGAGGTGAATTAAAGTCATTTGGACAGCTGAAAGTAAATTAAATTCAAATTCCTGTAATACTGTGCTTTCATTAAAGTTTGTCACTGGGTGGTTCTTCAGAGGAATATGTTCTTTAAAATCAAATGATATTTGAATTAACTGGTGTTTTATTTGTTATGTAAAGAAAGATTACGTGTTGTCAGTATTAGCTATTCTTATTTGTTGCCATGTCATTTCATTGCTACGACAAAGAATTGTTATGTTTAATTATTGACTGTAATAAAGCAGTGTTTAATGATATACTGAAGTGTGTGATACAATGAAGTATAAATGAAGTTATGAGAATCAGGATACGAATAGCAGTACATGGAGTAAACTGTCCCCACTAATATCTGCACCTACTCATATGTATATTTTGATTTTGGCAATTTGAAATGCCGTCCATGCGGTGTGGGGGTATGTTGCAGAGCCGGGTGACTATGGGAGAGGGTATCTCTGTAGTCAATGAGGTAGCAGCGAAACCAGCACATGGGGTGGAGGGTGACAATCTGAGAAACCCGCAAAAGGTGACGGGGAGGCATCGGATGAACAAAACGGTGTGGTGGCTCGAAAATTGTATCGTCCCGCAGGGGTACTATAAAGGGGTCGAGATAAGGTGGTTGCAGAGGTTGTCAGACTGAATCATCTCTCAGTATTACATGGGAGCAAATGTTGAGAGCAGTTGGCAAGTAAGAGCCTGGCAGGGAGTGGCTGATAAGTGGGTGCAAGCGTGCATGTTTGAAGTGCGTGCGCATGCGACTTATGAAATCTGGGGGGGGGGGATGTCTTCAGGTACTTGCGGCTGAATGAGTTCCCCTGGTAGGACGGGATTCTCCCAAAAAACGAATTCTGAGATAGTTCCCTGTAAGTCGGGCTCGAAAGTTGAATGGAGACTGAACAGTACCCATGGAAGTGCTATGGGCCAGAGGCAGTTGTGGCACCTGAGCGCCGTGTATATAGTGCAGTACCACTGTTTCACTAAGCTGTTGCTTTGTGGGTGGTAGGCTGTGGTGTGAATTTACTTTATGCCGCAGACGATACATAAAATGGTGAACAGGGAAGATTCAAACTGCCGACCCTGGTCAGTGGTGATGGTAGTCAGACAACTAAACCTAGCAATCCGTGAGATAAAACCCTAGATCACTGTCTCGGCAGTGATGTTAGGTAAGGGGACTGCCTCCACCCAGTCATGCAGTCAATTGTGGATAGAATGTATCTGTGGCCCACTGACGGTGGAAGAGGACTGATAAGATCAATATGTACATGACAAAATCGTCCTGGAGGTATGTCAAATTTGCCCAGTGGTGGGGTGGGGTGGTGGCCAATTTTGTTGCATTGGCAGGGGATGCAGCTGCATGCCCAGGTCTGACAGTCCCATTTTATATTTTTCCAAATGAAATGCTTGGAGACGAGCTGTGTAGTGACGTGGATGGCAGGGTGAGTGAGGTTAAGCAGAGCGTCGAAGGCCTGCCGGCATAGGTGGGGGTGGGAGTAATGGGCATAAGGTACCAGTAGAAAAGTCACACCACACCTCATCCACAATGCTGGGGAATTTAGCTTTAGTAAACACAAGGGATGTTTGAGGGTCTGTGAGGAGAGCTTGAGATTCCTCGGCAGAGGCTTGTAGGGTGGCCAGGTTGGATAAGTCAATGATGCATGAAATAGTATTGATCTGTGAAAAAAAATCTGCGGCGATGTTGTCTGTAACTCTGATGTAGCGAACATTGATCATGAACTGGGAGACTAGATCAAAGTGACAGAAACACCAATGGTGTGGATCGTTGGGGTTGGGGTGGGTGGAGGGGGTTTGGGCAGGGGGAGGTTACAGAAAGCATTTGCGAGTGGTTTGTGATCTGTGAGTATGAAGAACGAGTGACCCTCCACATCAGCCCGGAAGTGTTTGATGGCCTCTGTCGAAAGCGGAGTATTTCTTTTGAACTGTTGATAGTTTTTTAGAGAAGAAATGGAGAGGGGAAACTTTGTCTGCCTTGCATTGCTGTAGTACCACTCCCACTGCAATGTCACTGACATGCATCATGATGAACAACTCAGCTGAGGGGTCGGGGTGGGCGATTGTCACGGGTTTGAGTCCTGAAGTCTGTTTACTCGACAATGAGTCTGTCAGCGGAGCCTGCGTGGTGGCGGAAGAAGGCAGGTGATGATGGTACTGATTTATTGTGCCCAGAAAACATCAGAGTTCTTTGTAAGTAGCCGAGGGTGGCAGAGAAGTGATGGCATGCACGTGAGATTTGGGAGGCTGTATTCCGTCGGTGGAGACAGTGTAACCCAAGAAGGTGATGGAAGGCGGACGCAACTGGAATTTTTCTTTGTTGACCTTGACGCTGTTGGAGTTCAAGGTCTGGAGGACCATGGATAAATGATTTTCATGTTCCTCATCTGACTTGCTAAATGTGTTTGTAATCCAGATATGCAAAGCAAAACTGAAACTGTCATAAGACGTAGTCAATGAAATGCTGCCATGTTTGCACCACATTTTTTAGGCTGAATGGCATGAAGTTGTATTGGAACAAAAGAAGTGACATGATAATAGCTGTTTTAGGGATGTCATCTGGTGCTACAGGAATCTGGTGGTAGGAACATTTACAGTCAATAACACTGTAGATTGTAGCACCCAATAACATATGAGTGAATTCATTTATGTTAGGCACGGGGTAATTTTCCACGACAGTACAAACATTTAAACATCTGTTCTCACCGCACATTTGGAAAGAACCATCATGTTTGAGGATGAGGTGGATTGGTGAAGACCAGTTGCTGTCTGACTGTTGCAGGATACCTGCCTCCAAAAGTTCTTTAATTTGCTGCCGGGCTGCATGCAACTTAATATGGTTGAGGCGTCTAACCTTGTGCCTAATAGGAAGGCCCGCAGTGGTAGCTATCTTGTGTGTCATTCTGTCAGTGATGGAAGAAACTGAGAAATGCACATGCGACTGATCAATGACGAGGCATAGTCGTTAGTGAGAGTGGGAAAAGGCAGCACGAAAGTCACATGTCTAGTATGTGAACATGGCGTACACTTGTTTGGAGAGGGTGGCTGTGCATGCAGCGTCGAGTAGGTTGGAATGCACGGCGACTGTCTGCTGTCAACCTTGCACTTGGTTCCCAGTGCAGATGAGAGCAGCATTGGTGTTGCGCGTGGAACAGTGAGTCACGTGACTGGCACACAGAGAGGGGGAATGTTTATCAATATGCGGGGCAGCTGCCCATGCAGTGGGCGTGTTCGTATCATGCACGTGATTGTTATTAGAAGCATTGTCTGACACTTATGGCAATGAATGTGGCGAGCGCATTGGGGATGCAGAGTCTACCAGATATGAATTGTCACATGCAGGTAATGTGTTTTGGACTAACCTGATGAGTGGCTGAGCTGGTGTCTGCTGGAGAAACACAATTAGGTGGCGGGACTGTGGACTGCAGTTTCAGCAGCGAGGCACAAGCTGCGATGAGCTCATTGTAAGTGTGTGCTACTCATTGTTTTCCCAGTGGAGTTGTGCTGCTGAGTCGTATTTTGACAGTAGGTTAGTGACGCAGGTCACAATGTTGTCCACAAGAGTGGAGCACACACGTACCAACTCACATGTCGCGAGAGAAACAGGACGTGGAACGTAAGTGCGGGAGCACAGTTTGACTGTTAGTGGGATGGTGTAGCACTGAGTCCTGAACTATGTTAGGAGAGAGTTTGTAATGGGACAAAAAATCCGTACCGAGAATTGGTTCATCAATGTTGACAATGTAGAAAGCCCACGGAAAACACAGAGAAGGAGATAGGTGCACTGTAACTTTGACAGAGCCTGAGGTTTGTAACATTGATGTGTTAACAGCTCATAGAAGTGACTTCATCGGTGAAAAGACGGGGTGAGCCATTGATCTGGGTATGATAGATACATCAGCACCAGTGTCAACTAGGAAAACGAGTCGTGACAAAATGTCAGCCATGTCCGCTCGGCTGGGCGGACGAATGGACGGAGTGCAATTTATGAGGACACCTGTGAGGTTCCCCACAGGACTCGGCGTCTTTTATGTCCTGCAGTCGGCATTTGGATGCTGGCAAAATAATTGGCACTTCTTGGCATTATCACCAAAAATCTTGTGGTACCAGCAGTACAGATGAGCCGGATGTGGTGGTGACTGTGGCAGCAGAGGAGGCTTGTCTTGTTGATTTGGTCCAGCATGTATACCAGCGTGGGTGGTCCTGGAGTGCTCAGATGGTGGAGAGAGTGAGTGGATACTGCCAGGTGATGTAGAAGGCATGGAGGTGGAGCGAGCCCTGCCTCTGCCAGCAGACGGCCGGTAAGCAGGACTAGCTGTGCCAGCTAGCGGTGAGTGGTGAGCTGGTTGGTGTTGTCATAGCAATGAATACAGTTGGTATGCGATGCAGAGACAAGAGCCAATTGACTCAAAGGAGTGCAGTAGCAGGTGGATCTGTAGGTCGCTAGGCAATCTGGCAGACCACACCGCCCACAGAGTGATGTCCTGCATGGTATGCTCACTCACAAGTAACTGAAGGCGGTGCCAGAGTTGTGATGGAGTTCGGTCCCCCAGGTGTTCCTCATACAAGATCATGATGATTAATTCTTGTTATAAGCAGGTGAGTCATTCCATGATCATTTCCTTTGTGAACTCATACTTCAGTGAAGGCAGTGGCGAGAGGAGTAGATCGCAAATTAAGTCCAAGTGATTATGGAGGTGCGTGACGAGACACAGGAATTTAGAGTTGTCATCAGACATGTGATGCTACTTGAAAAGATGCTCGAACAGCAATAAACTATGATACAGGGTTGTCTTCATATAAAGGTGGCAGGTTCGGCAGACGACCTGGGGGAGGGGACAAAGGTGGCTTCGGTGTCCCTTGAAAAACCGGCTGGTCAATGGCAGGAGAGGCCATACAGCAGGCCGGCACAGTAGGCATGGATGTGTTACTGGCAAGAATGTCCATAGCAATGGTGGGTTGCATTGTCCTTGATGTGTCACAAAAACACGACGTGGCTGGCATGGTCAGTACCATGGGAACAAGCAGTTGTGTGATATGTGTAGGGGTCCCGTCAACTGGACCAGAGGTTACAGGTACTGATTTGGATTTGCCCACCTTTGAAATAACGCAGAAGGCTGTCGTGGCAGACACATGTGGAGCTGTGGGAGAGGCGAGCGGCTGAGGGGTCAGAACCAGAGTCCTCTGATAGTGAGGGGGGGGAGGGGGGGGGCAGGGAGGAGCAGTGTGGGGGGGGGGGGGGGGTGTTGGTAATTCGTGTGACAAAAGGTGAGAGTTCTTTGTGCACGGTGAAAACACTCCCCATGGGGTCGAACTATAAATTACTGTGGAACTTGCAGAAGATCACTGCAGTGTGGTAAGATACCCCTGGAAGGCAAAATGCCGAAAGATGTACTTGAAGCCACATGGTCAAAAAGTTGAGGAACAGGTGCAGGGACCAAAAGGCTACTTACAACATATACAGAAACCATATGGCAGTTATAAGAGTCAAGGGGCATGAAAGAAAAGCAGCGGTTGAGAATGGAGTGAGACAGGGCTGTAGCCTATTCCTGAATGAATGGAGTGGGACAGGGCTGTAGCCTATATCTTATGTTATTCAGTATATACATATAACAAGCAGTAAAGGACACCAATGAAAAATATGGAGAGGGAATTAAAGTTCAGGGAGAAGAAATAAAAACTTTGAGGTATGTTGATGACACTGTAATTCTGTCAGAAACAGTAAATGTCTTGGAAGAGCAGTTGAACAGAATGGACAGTGTCTTGAAAGAACGGTATAAAATGAACATCAACAAAAGTAAAGCCAGAATAATGAAATGTAGTTAAATTGAATCAGCTAATGCTATGGAAATTAGATTAGGATATATGAAGCTTAAATTAATGGGTAAATTCTGCTTTTTTGGTAGCAAAATAACTGATGATGCCTGAAGTATAGAGGATATAAAATGTAGACTAGCAATGTAGGAAGAGAGTTTCTGAAGAAGAGAAATTTGTTAACATAAAATATAGATTTCAGTGTTTGAAATTCTTTTCTGAAGATATCTGAGTGGAGTATAGGCATGTACGGAAGTGAAATATGGACGATAAACAGTTTTGAGAAAAAGAGAATAGAAGTTTTCAAAATGTGGTGCTACAGAAGAATGCTGAAGATTAGATGGGTGGACCACGTAACTAATTAGGAGGTACTGAAAAGAATTAGGGGGAGACAAGATATTTGCAGCACAACTTGTCAAAAAAAGGGCTCAGTCAACAGGACACTTTTTGAGACATGAAGAGATCACCAATTTAATATTAAAGGAAAGTGTGGATGGGTAAAAATCGTAGAGGGAAACCAAGAGATGAATATAGTAAGCAGATTCAGAAGGATGAAGGTTGTAGTAGTTGTTCAGAGATGAAGAGGTTTGCACAAGATAGGTAGCATGGAGTGCTGCATCAAACCAATCTTTGGACTGAAGACCACAACAACAACAAAACCTCTCAACTGCCGATGATACCATTTCTTTGAATTCAAGCCACATCTGATCTACACTTATATAATCAGAGTGGAAGAAGTGGACATAGTCTCTAAGGGAGATGTGAATTTTTATACAATTTTTAAAAAAATAGATGCTTTTTGAGGTAGAATAACATCACATAAACATGGGTGTCTCACAGATCATAATATTTTGTAATCATATAATTAATTAGTTCTCTGTCATATCAGTTACACCTCAAGCTGCACGTCATGCAAGGTCATCTTAAGGATTATGGGATTACAAGACTTAGTGCCCAGTAACTTCATTCCCTGACAGTATTTCTCTCTGCCAATGAAAAGTGTATCATCTGAAACATCATTTGCACTATCACAATAAAAGAAAGAAAAATAATTCTCACAAAGACTTTGTTTCCAAGGTGCAGAGTGGAGCAAAGAGTGCTATTTTCAGATGATGTCAAATTGATTCCATGTTTTTAAGCATCCAGAAGGCTTTTGATACTTTTCCTCAGTACTGACTTCTAATCAAATTGTGTTCATATGGAGAATCATCTGTGTTGTATGACTTGATTGATAATTTTGTGTCAGAAACGTCACAGTTTGTAATAGTTGATGAACAGTCACTGAGTAAAACAGAAGTGGTATCATATTTCTCAAGGAAGTGTTACAGGCCCTATGTGATTCCTTGTCTATGTAAACATTTAGGAGGCAATCTGTCCAGCACTCTTAGATTGTTTGCAGGTGATTATTATCTTGTAAAGTCATCAGATGATCAAACCTAATTGCAAAATGATGTAGACAAAATATCTATATGGTGTAAATAGTGAGAACTGACTCTAAATAGCAAAAAGTGTGAAGGAATCCACTAAATTTCAGATATACAATAAATGACACACATGTGAAAACTGTTAAATCCACCAAATACTTAGGAACTATAATTATTAATAACTTAAATTGGAACAAACACATAGACAATGTTGTGGGGAAAGCAAACCAAAGACTATGATTCATCTACAGAACATGCAGAAAAAGTCTACTAAAGAGACTGCTGACACTGTGCTTGTCTGCCCACTTCTGGGCAGAATAAGAGAAGAATAAGAGAAAACAGAGTTCACACAGAAAGATTTTAATGTGCATGTTGTTCTAGGGTGTATAATGCTACAGCCTCTCCCAAGATTATTACAAAGTGTCTGATACCACCTTTTATTATATGCATCCATTTATTGTGTGATTCAGTGCTCCCTAAAGCCTTTTATGTGTATCCTTATAGGTATTATTCAGTCAGTTTGCCAAAAAACCTATTATTCTTTGTAAACACATACAGAATATTCTGGAAGGATGTACATTATTGTGATTGTCAATAGATGGTTGTCATTAACAAAATATGCCAAATTACGTATCAAATTGGGAAATGGAAGCAATAAATGTTTACAAAACTTAATGGTATTGCTTCCAACTACTGAGGATGAAGTATGCAATGTTATAAGGCAATTAATGAACAAAAACCTAGCAGGTTTAGATGAAATCCCAATGTGTGTGCTGAAAAATTGCATATATGATATCAAAGCTCCAGTAACATAAATCATAAATGAATCCTTCAAAACTGGTGGCTTCCCTGACTATCTGAAGCATGCCAAAATTTTACCAATTCACAAGAAAAGTGACATGGAAATAGTTGAGAACTACAGACCAATACCCCTATTGTCATGCTTTTCCAAAGTGATAGAAACAATAATGAGAAACAGGCTTATGAGCTATCTAAGTAAATTCAAACTTCTCTGCAATGACCAGCATTGTTTCAGGCCTGGTAGAGGTACAGAATCTGCAATAGCATAATTTACAAAAACAGTTTTAGAAGCACTAGATGAGAACAGCTATGTAACTGGCCTTCCTCCAATGGACCAAAGTACATTGAGAAACATATATCTGATCCACAATATATCAATAATGGGGTTTTTCAATGAAGTGTACTGGGCCCAGTATTGTTTCTGGTGTATATAAATGATTTCCCACAACATATCAGCCATGGAGAGAAAATATTGTTTGCTGATGACAGTAACATAGTAATCACCAGTAAGACACCAGCACAAATGCTGGAAAATTCTACTGAAGTGCTGAGGGATGTTCACAAATGGTCTCAGGAAAAGAAAGTAACTCTCAAAATAAAGAAAATAAATACAATATGCTTTAGAATGAACAGAAAACAGAGTCCCTTAAATTTGAAACTAGATAACATCTCCATAGATGATGTACCTACAAAAAAATGTTTAGGGTTGCACATTGACAGCCAAATGAAGTGGAATGAACATGCTATGAAACTCTTGAAAAAGATATCCACAACATGTTATACACTTAGAGTCCTCGTATCCACATGCAATAGTGAATGTTCGAGAACTGTATACTTTAGTTATGTTCATTCAGTAATCAATTATGGTATTATTTTATGCGGAAACAGTGCTCAGAATTTAGAAACAGTATTTAAAATGCAAAGGAGAGAAGTAAGAATTATAACAAAAAGCAGTAAGTGGGCCCATTGCAGAGAACTTTTCAAAATGCTAGAAATTCTAGGAGTTTTGTGTGAAGTTATAGTCCAAAATTTAGTGTACATCATGAGAAACATAGAAAATTATAGCACAAATAGAAGTTATCATAACTATAGTACAAGAACAAGCCACTGTCTTCACCTAGACAGGAAAAATAAACATAAGACTCAAAATAATTTCTTCTATGAAGGTGTAAAACTTTATAATAAACTGCACAGAAAATAAAAGAAAGAGATAACATGTACTGCTTTAGGAAATATCTTAAATTGTTTTTGCAGGAACACTGCTTGTACACTACAAGTGAACACCTTAGTAGAAAATGATTGTAAACAACTCTTGTTTCATAATATTTAGTGTATATGTAACATTTTGATAAGGAGTGTAAATAACTTACATGTCACAATGTTTAACTACATGTAACAGCAAACTGTATAAATATATTAATGTACACAAACTGACATCATCTATACATTTTTAAATGTCCACAGATGGCTAAATAAATAAAGAAAGAAATATTAAGAGGCTGTGGAAATGTTGGAATAAATAACTAACACCTCTAATCACCATTACTGGATTTGGTAAAGTTAGCCAACATAAAAAAGTCATTCTGATTCAAATGAAAATAACAATTATTATCGAGTGATGTAATTTCAATTGTTATTCATATTTATGTAATTCATTGTAATTAATGATGCTTGTAAATTATGCACATCATTACCTCTTGTTAGTTACACTACCCAAATTTACAAAACTCTGGCAGAAAAGACAAGTGTGTATTTAAATTATATAATCTGGCAAATCACTGTGTGTATATTTCGCACTAATGTTATCAATGAAATTCGTACAATTACTAAACTGAAATTAAACTAAAATCAAAATAATTGTTGAAATCAGATTGGAATTAATTTTCACACAAAACACCAAAGATGATAATAAAACACAGCATGTTATTCTACATTATATGTTATAATCTGTACAAATGCAACAGCAGTTAGTTTAGATGAAATTGTTTTTAATTGTAAGTTACATTTTGTAATAAATTAACAATGTGGCAATTGTTCAAAATTGTATTTAAAGCAATGCAGCGAGGCTGCAGAGAGGTCAGTCAGTGAAGTCAGTCAAAGAGGTCAGTCAGTCAGTGTTTCTGTTTACCTCAGGAGTCTGTCAAGTAAAGTCAATAAATAATTTTGTGAAGCTTGAACCTTTTATGATGTCCTCATCAATCATCAATGAACTTCAAGACAAGTTAAGTTAAATTAAGTTAAGTAATGTTCGAAAATATGTCATTACAAGTGGAGCAGTAGAGAACTATCTTGAAGGTAGTTCGATGAACTCTCTGCCAGATTACAGAGTAATCATGTAGATGTAGCATATTGTTTTTGCACACATGTAGTAAATATCAAAACTGACTGACAGTAAGAGCTCTTTTAGTTAAAATTAAATAAAATGTGAAGTCAAAATCAAAACACTGGTGTGAGAATAATGAATATGTCATTGTTTAAAACTGAGGGATTTGTTTCATTCATATAGCATGAAATGTATTGGTGGAGAAAATTTATGCAATATATATTGCATAAAACTTGTCAAATACAGAAACAGACATATAAAATTGTTTTTCAAAGTATTATTTGTTCATAACATAAATATTTGATTTCTAGTGAGAAATTTGTAATTTTAAAAAATTTTATATTGCCGTTAAATATAATAAGTAATCTGAAAATTACTTAAGCATCAAATAGTCCATAAAATTAAAGGAAAAGATCAAATATTTCAAAACTGTGAAAACATTTTGTAACTTTACTTGGATTTTATTGTTTAAAACTGAATATAATCATGTGGCACAGTCCACTGGGATAAAAAAATGCACAGCTGCATGCCCGAAATTTAGTGGATTAGTAATTTTACACATTCCATCATTTAGTGCTTTCAAAGTTATTTGGTCACCCAGCAACTACTGTTCCAAAATATTTTTTTTGGATCTGACTTTTTTCTAGTTGTATCAACTCATTCATCTACTACTAGAATAATTACAATTGAATCAAATGTGTTAACTTTATAAGTTTCACACAAAAAGAAGGTGCCCTCTGCTCCACCAAAAAGGTAAGCAATCATTAATATAAAAAAATTTTATTGTGGTAATTTAACTATTCAATCCCCGGCACTAGAAAGTGTGCAGCATTATTGGTAAAGTGTAATAGAATGCACCACCTGGTTACAATGAGTTATTTCAGCTGTGATTAATATTGTTTCTCTTGAAGGGAGTGAACATTAAAACATATTTGTTTCACACAAATTAATTACTACTTCTTTATACAGTATAAATACTTCTTTTGCTTTAGGTGCAGTGCCCTGGAAGATAATTCTACAAGACAACGGCAGGGACTGAATTTTACACAATAAGCTGATACCTTTGTCTTTAGATCAACACAGTGCAAAATACTTCCATAAGCAGAGCATCCTAAACTGAATTTCTTAATCTGTAGGTTGACACTATTTTAACTTGTGATTGTATTACTCTGTAACAGTATATATTTTGTTGAAAAGAATGCATGGAAACGATTTTGTAATAGTTCGTATTGCTCAGAAGCCATTAAAGCTTCTCTAAAATGCTTTATTTATAATATAAAATACAGTATCACAATATGGATGATGAGAACTGTAAAGTGTCAGAATACGTAGACTTAAGTATGATGTGTTTTTCCATAACTTATTTGACTATCCTGTACTGTGTTACATACTTACAGCTGCGATCATTAGACAAGTGTTACCACTGCAGTCAGAGACATTAGGATTAACACTCCCATTAGCAAGGATATCTTGAACTTTTTTTCTTTCACCATTCATACAAGCATTAAGTAATTCAATGCACAGTGATTCATGATGTCCTTTCCGGCGGAACAATTTCCGTTTACAATGAAGCAAACTGAGTACATTAAATGAGACAGTGGCCTGAAAAACCATGTACATGGGATTAATTTCAGTACTTTTAGGATGTATTTCTATATTTTAATCAAGTAGTAAAAATTTTATATAGAAGGCAATTTTTTTCCATGCCATGATGGTATAATGAAATGAATACAAGGAAAAAGGTTGATGTATTTTCTGTATGGTAGTATTCTCATTTTACAAATTTCATGCATAACATTATTAAGACATTCTTTATCAAAATTTTTAGAGCATATGAACTTCTAAAAATACACAGTGTATCACAAATATCCTACAGTGCAAGCCTGACACATATCCATCCAATATAATGTCACAAGAGACATTTCAACTTATGTTCCTGCTCCTCTGTTGAAATTGTTAACTCAACTGCTCATGTATTATATCATCAAATTTCTTTTAATTACTACTTGAAAAGAATTAAGTTTAATCTCCCAATGGTTAATTGTAATAATGGACATCATCCATAAATTGAATGATGCATGCTACTACTATATTGCAAAATTCAGGGTAGAATGTAGCTGAGAGAAGATTAGCCCTTACTTTTGAAAAAATACTTCTATTTGTGTTGGAGTTTCTCATGTGATTGTGCCCTCTTGTTCATAATATATAGATTGTTCCTGTCCTTAGCATTTCTGAAGTGATGCATAATTGTTTTGAATGACCAGCCTTTATTTTTTGCATCAACTATCTTCTTGACATAATCAAAAAGAACATAGTCATTAGCTACACAAGCTATAAATGGTTCATAAATTGGTTCTATATCAGTGATTTCCTCAGAAGCCATCTGTACCAGTTCTACATTCCCCAGGAAGTGATAGTGCTTTCTTCAAGTTTGTCAGTTAAATCAAAGATAGTGTTTCCAATGTTTTTGCTTTGCATGATGAAGACAGTAATTAAATCTGGAGCAAAACCTCTAACACCTTTTTCACATCAGTTATCATTGCTCACAATATAAACTGAGATACAAAATGTCAACTTTTGCACTTTGCTATATCACTCACACACAAACACTATGGAGCCAGAACATACTTCTCTTGAACTGCCAAGGCACTATGCTGCCAAGTGCACAAATTACATGCAACTGATGTTCAGTTATGAACCAGACAGAATCAGCAGCTAAAATGTACATTACTGACAACTTGCGGATCAGTTATACCTATGTATATACATAAGGTCAGTGCCCATAACACACTTTGTAAATGTACCTGGTAAGTCACATTTTGATACCTGAGGTTCATTCTCAACATGTGCATGGACCTCAATGGACCCCTTCCTGAATCAGAAGGTTTCTGTTACATTTTTAGATCAACAATGAAGTCATCCAGTGGGTTGAAAAATCCACAGTGAGGGCATTTTTTTAACTAACGGATTTCCTGTTTTGGCTAACCTGTTTCTGTAATGACCAATGAAGGCTGCTAATTTGAAATGGCACTTTTTCGTAAACTCTGAATATTTTGGGGTGTTCAACACTTCTGAACCACTGCATACCACCCTCAAAGCAAGGGCTTAGTGGAACACTGGCACTGTTAACTTAAAACAGTGCTCATGTGCCATGGAGGTGATTGGACAGCATCCTTGCCATGGGTGTCTTAGGCACACGTTCAGTGTATGAGGTGGTGCTCTGCACCTCCAGAGAGGAAATTCTATATGGTTAACTTCCCTCATTTGTGATGGTGTTCATATCAGCAACACAACATCCAATGGACAAGGAACTTCCTACATTCATTCTCAATGTGAAGCAGCATCTCCACAGGTACATGCGCTCTACACATCTTCATGCATAAATCCTGAATAGACTGCAAGTATGTGATACTGATAGATGGCACAGACTGTCCTATCTTACAACCACCTTATTCTGGCCTCCACAGATTGATAAAATGAGGCCATAATACCTTTGACCTTCAACTCCAAGGAAAACTCTCAGCAATTGTAGTGATTCATCTACACCAATTTGCACACAACCTGAGACAGAAGGGAACAGTGTCTCAGTACAGAGCTATTTCAACTGGACATGTCAGTGAAACTATTCAATGACTACCTCAGCATCCAAGAACACTATAGGGATTGGTAAGCTGATGAAGGATCTCTCCTAGACAATTCACTCACAACTACAAACAAACTCCCATAGGTCATCAATCCATAGGTGGTTACAATTTGGCTTTTCACTGATGGAACTCTTATCATGATGACTAAGGCTAGAACTTCCAGTTCAACATACAATAATGGAGTGTTATACGATTACAGCTATGACCTCATCGCCACACACAGCCCAGCTCCCTGCCTCCCCACCCTCTCCAATGTGGACCAACTGTAATGCTATGGCCAACTACACAGTTTCGCTCCTCACCTAGCTCAGCATCAGTTGCATTAAGATATTACACAGACAGCTATGCCATGCCTTCTCCACTAATGCAATGCAAAATTGTGAAGCAATGCCCTGTGCAAGCAGCCAGCCATGGCATGGTTGGTCACATATGCCTGTGCGAAGATGATATCATCCACAGTCACATATGGTAGATCACAAAATATTGAATTCCCTATCATTCTGCATTCAAAGTCTGTTAATTCCTGTCATGCATGGTAAACATGTGAGACACCTTTCCACATCGCTCACATGAGTACAAATAACAGCTCTACCAATGCACAGCTCTTTTATATCTTGTTTACATGACACTACTGCCAACTATTCATGTGCATATTGTTATCCCATAACTTTTATCATCTCAGTGTACAGTTTGTTCAAAATATACATCAAGCTGACACAATGAACACAAAACACTATAACTCAAATCACAGGATATTCCTAACTCATTATCACTTTAGCTGTACAGTCATCTTCATTAACTGCATAAAAATCATCATTACAGCCCATTACCTAAAAATTCATTGTATATATTGATGAAAATTGCATAATACATCCACAAAACTGCATAAAGTTCACAGTGATACATTAGTTACAAAAGTGCTGTGATAATAGTTTCCATATTGCATTCTTGGTCCTATAGCAGCTATTTCAAAACATGTGGACTTACTCTTCATTACCATTTCAGCCTTTCTTCGTGTAAGTGCTAACATAACATATAGCTTTCCACTGTTTCTTTACAGATGTTTTCTGACAAAAACATTCATCCCTTTAATAAGCATTCATCTCAAATTGCCAAAAAATACATAACTGAACTGACACAATTTACAAAAATATTTCTCAAATATATAAATTTTCAACAAGGATTCTTCTTAATGATTCAGATGTTTCCACAAGCACATTTTCAGCTGACTGTACCCACAATGTTACAGTCAAGTATGTAAAAGTGTACTTCCTATCTTTTAGCAAATAATTCAGTAACGAAACAAATTTTATGAAAAGTGTATAATAGCCTAATCATGACCAAAATTTATATACATTTGTATCCATGCACCAAACCAGTTTCAGAAGTACAAAGTACCGACTCTTCTTGCAAGTTAATCCGAGCAAATAACAAATTCTTTTGAGTGAATGCAACTTTTCTCAAAACTGGTTACATTTTTTAAAACAACATAAATATTCTTGAGCATAAGTACAATATAATAATTTTCAGATAAGACAAATATTTCATCATTTGAAAGTTCTTGACTTCAGATTCAACGAAATATGAAAATACATAAAAATTCTTACATTATGCAGCAATATTTTCAGATACACACAATTAGAGTCAAGTTCCTTTCCAAAATTACCAGTAAATTAGTCATTAACCATACAAAAATGTAAAGAACGTTCATGTCTTACTCTGAAATTGCATATTAGCTCTGATCATTCTAAAACTCTAGTAGCAATCTTGGACAGAAAAGTGATTGACAGAAGAAGATAACATGTAGAGTTGAACAGATAAGTACGAGAAAACATGCAGAATGAAAGAATTAAAGTTTCTGAAGTAATGCTGCATTTGCTGGGGCCCTGATTTTTTGATGCTCATGCCACAAACAAATTTTCGTAAGTTATGTGAACTTAAATGTTAGGGTTCTTGACGTTCATCACCATTTTCTATAACCACTGCTTGAGCAACTGTCACCTTTCTGGTCACTAAAGTTTGTTTTGATTCCCTGACATGTAAATTTCCACCATCATACACCACTGTTGGACAAAAAGATTTCTCGTTAATAAATGTCCAAATAAGTACCTCACTTTCAGCTTTGTCTTTACACAAGTCACCCCACATTAAAGTCTCCCACCCCTTCAAAGCTCTGTCAAAACAGAAATTCTTGGCAACAGAGTTATTCAGTAATATGTTGCTACATAATCTAGTCAACATCATGAAACTATCATTACCTTCACCGCAAATAATTTTAATGCACAGATCTGTAAATCCTCAAATTTTTGTATAAAAATTTTCTTCTTGGCATTCTTGTAAATCTCTCCTAACGGTTTGTCTTTTTATACAATAGGCAAGTCTATGTTCTAGATAGCTTCTCAGAATCATTTTTATTTAGGTTAAATGGACTATCACTGTTCAGTATTTGTCATGCTGTCTGCCAAAAAATGTTTTGATCCTTACTTAAATCAAATAACTATCTTCCACATTACCATCTTTCCCTTCTAAAAACACTATAAGTCCCAAATGATTGAATTCATTTGCCACACATGTACTAAATTCTGCAATCATTTCAGTGTTGACTTCAAGCTAATTTTCTAACCATGACAATATGTTGTTGATGTTTCCTTTGTTCAGTGTCCAAAATTGTTTACTGTCTTTTGCTAACTTGAGCTGTAAACATTTCATTACTTTTACATCTGAGTGTTGACTAGTTTTTTGTAATAAACTTGATTCTAGTTATGAAGATAGTAACTGTTATCGAAAGAACAGATACCATTGATGACCATGCAGCTTCTCTAGAATAAATGATAATTAATTGAAACCTTCAGCTGCCGACGGATGTTTTTGATATACTTCGATGGGGACAGCTGAAACTGTGTGCCCCGACCGGGACTCAAACCCGGGATCTCCTCTGAGCCAACGAGGACACAGATGGATAGCGTGACTGCAGGGACTTATCCCTTGCACGCTACCCATGAGGCCCACATTCCCAACTGTTGAGTCCCGGTCAGGGCACACATTTTCAGCTGTCGCCATCGAAGTATATCAACAACACCTGTTGGCAGCTGAGGGTTTCAATTAATTATCATTTATTCTAGAGAAGCTGCATGGTCATCAATGGTATCTGTTCTTTCAGGAACAGTTACTATCTTCATATATAGTTATAGGCTATCCAGCTATCTTCGTCTGTGCGAATGCGCCCAGGCTGCCCGAACTCTTACGGGAATCGTCGCCTTAGTTGGCATGAGTAATGAGTTGATTGGGAAATATCTATTAGAAACATTATGTATGTAGATTGTGGACAGCTTAGAATATAGGTCTCACATGCAGAGCTGGCACAAGGCATGTGTGAAACGTGCGGCCACACGGAGCGGCACTTTCCGAGGGGCGGCAAATCTGAGGGGATTCGAGACCAAACCTCGGAGAGAGCGGCTTCCGGAATTGTGGCATGGCACCTCGACTATCTGCCGGCCGCCCCTGTTGAACAAGGGGAGCGAGGAGGACTAATTTCTTCCTCGCAACTGTGGCAGCACCGTTTATGCTGGAGGAACAGAGAGGGGGAAACAGTCTCGTGTACACGCCAGTATTCTTATGAGTGGAGCACTGCCAGCCTGTTACGCACCGTGTGTTTACTCACAACTAATTTTGCAGAAGATGAAATCTAATTTGGAAACTCGAATGCAATGTTCGATACTGTGGTTACATGTTAAGCCTGAAGCAATTTTGCTAATCCCTTCAATGGCAGTTTCCAAATGTATTATTCTTCCCACATTACGGAAAAAAATGGTTGACCATTACTACAGTCAAACATGTCTAACACCTACAATGGCTAGAAGTATTTCGAATGGGTAAATACACTGTAAATAATTACAAGGGATAAAGACATTGCTAATAAACCTGGCATAAGTTGGGTTTCGACATATTTTTGAAAATTTTTGCTATCCGGTTCTGAGTGATACTTGTTTCATGGCTCAAAAACCAAAGCGTCCAACTGTCTTCACCTGCAGGAACAACAATTAAACTCTGACCGGCACTTTTGTATGACAATACTACTCGCACACTATCACTTTGCAAACATTTATTTACTGTATAATGCGTGTGAATCCGTGTTTCATCTTAGTAAACTACTGCTCGATTTTATTCTGATGAAAACCTGAGAAGGTATGGTCTTTCAGCAACAATGCCCTCTCATCTGCACAAAACAAAACATTAATTTTGACACCTTCTGAAACAAAAATCCATAGACAGAACATTGCTTCTAAGGGTTTCCTTGCTAGCTTTGAGGCTCATTTCTGTTTGACAAAAGTTGTGCAGTTTTCGTAAAGATCATATTTCTTTCTATTGTCCATAAAGCCACAGAAATTGCTGCCCAATAGTGCATTTATCCATATCATCAGTCACCTACTTATTGTGAGCTTCTTGCTTCTTCTTTTTCTTGGGCACTAGTTTAACTGTAGCGTCGCTGTACCTCATCACGTGACCTAGTTCCTGGCAATGCCGCGTCACCACTTCGCCTTCCCAGGCAGTAGGTATTGTTGCGTTCTCTATAGTGAAAACTACAGAATTTGTTTTGGTAGTTGGCCGAGGGTGTCAAGATTGGTCAGAAGCGCTTTTATTGCGTTCCGTAAGAACAGAATAATTAGTGCATCAAAATTTCTTGCATCTTGGTGTGTAAGTGCTTTTCATCTAATGTACAATTAGTACTGCGCATGCACATTACTCATAAGTTAGAATTTTTCTCCTTCAAGATTGTAGAATAGGAAACTTCATTTTTCATATGATCTGTTACTTCAAAAATTGGCAATTCAGCACATAAGCACGCATAGTCCCAATAGCTAGAATGAAAATAAAGTGTCGAATAGTGAAGTGATACGCCAATGACTAATTTGTTACCCCTTATTCCATAATCAGACACGAAAGAAGTGACACATGTAAATTACCACAGATGTTGAGTGCCAGTTCGTTGAAAAGAACAACCGCAGAGCAGTGAGTTAATATATTTTGACTAGCATTAGTACCCGTCGATGCCCGGGTGTGTATTTATTGCATTATTATGTTACTCCATCTCCTAACAACTCCTTAGTGATTTACCTCCACCAACAAATATTTCATTTCATCTCTCCATTGTCTTCTGCCTCACTCTTTGACCGTTTCACCTACGTCTGTAGTGAAATTCGACCTGAAATTCAATTTCACGTGGCTTAATTCCTATGACTTCATCTCCTGAACAGTGTATCCTACAGTAATATAATTTTTCGTTTACGTGCAGTGGAATATCAGGAAACTGTCTTTGAAGTGTGTTGCAAATAAAGTTAGTACACTGCCATCAACAGTCAGTTCCATGCAATCATTCTTTACAGGCTGGATTGAAACATGTCTGACAGTAGAAAAAGACTGTCTGGCAGTGATTATAGGAAAAGATGGGCGCTGAAGCAAGATAACAATAAGAAGCAAAAGGAAGCACTACAATGATATTTCAAGCCAAAGAGAGAATGACCTAGCAGCAGCGAGGCTGGAAAAATAGATCCTGAAAGTACAGAAACTAGTGGAGCTACTGCAGCTACATCTTTATCTTCAGGACATGACCAGAAAGTTGACAAACACAGTACTGCAACCATCACATACCATAGCAATGCTGACAGTGGGCCATCCTCATGTTCAACAGACCTCGTCTGGCCTCAAGACCTGCTTTGTGATGAAAGCTCTGAGATTGAAACATCAAGCAGAACTGAAATTAGGTGACACAATTCAAAAAATAACGGAGGAACATCAGCCAAGGTACTCACCACCAGAGAAGAGATTGAAGGTGGGCCTAAACTGGAAGACACAATTAACTCAGATCCTGGAAGATGGCCAGAAATTATTACCGACTGCATTTGAATGAATTTGGTCATGGGAGGTCCTCCCGAGGGCATTAAGGAAGCCAAATGTCCTAAAAACGCGGACAACTGTCATTTCAGCCCTGTGGACTACAGCTATTTAGAAGAAGCAGATAGACATTGGTTGGTGTACTCAAAGAGCAAGGATGCTGTGTTCTGCTTTTGTTGCAAACCTTTTTTGTCATCTACAGTAAAAATTGCAAAGAATGGTATAAGCAACTGGCGGCACCTTGCTTCATATCTCAAAAGTCACGGGAAGTCTACCGAGCATTTGAATTCACATAAAGAGTGGATCATGTTTCCTGAGGGACTGGAAAAGTCACAAAATGTCGACATCCATCATCAAAGGCTTATGAATACTGTAGGCGAACACTGAAAAAATGTTCTTGAGCACTTAATAGCAATAATGCGTATCCTGGATCGGCAATGTGTGCCTTTGAGAGGAAGTATAGGTACACTGTTTCAGTCTGACAATGGAAACTTCTTGAAACTCGTTGAATTATTCGGAAAGTTCAACTCTGTGATGATGGAGCACCTGCACAGAACAAAGCAAGATGAGAACAAGGGTCATCATTATCTTGAGAAAGAAACACAGAATGAAATAACTCATCTTATTGGATCATCTATAACCAACAACATTCTATTAATGATGAAATCTGCAAAGTATTACAGTATAATTCTGGACTGCACACCAGATATTTCAAAAGTTGAGCAGACGACAGTTGTGGTATGTTTTGTTCAGGAGACAAGACTCGACGGGGTATACGATGTCCGAATTCGGGAGCATTTCCTGGGATTTCTTCCAGTGCCTGATTCTTCAAGCTCCACTTTGACACAGGTCATACTCAAGTTCTTGGAAGATAAAAAAATCCTATTGTGTAATATGAGAGGGCAAGGATACGGCATTGGAGCAAACATGAAAGGAAAGAAGTCTCGTCTCCAGAAAAGAATTTCAGATACGAACAAGAGAGCATTTTACATACCATGTAGCAGTCACTCATTGAATCCTTGCTGCTATTTCTTCTAAATATGCTGTTCCCATGTTTTTGACAGTGAAAAGCTTGAATGACTTCTCCTTCTCGGTTCGATGTTGGGATGTCTTGAAGTATCTGCCTAACCTGTCGCTGAAGCCACTGAGCAATACTAGGTGGGAAAGTTGCATCGATGCACTTATTCTCCTGAGGTTTCAAATTGGAGGAGTTTATGATGCACTGGTTCAAATATCAGAAGAATTCGATGGCATGACCACTCATGAAGCAGTGTCACTTGCGAATCAAATAAAAAATTATACCTTTCTCACTTCTCTGATAATCTGGTGTGATGTTCTGCTTCAAATCAGCGTTGTCAGTAAGACCCTCCACACCATCAACATAAATGTTTCTGAGACCGTGGAAATGATTGAAAAAATGAAAGCATATTTTGAGACCTGCAGAACAGAAGAAAAGTTTGTGTCTTTCTTGACAGATTCCAAAGAATTAGCTACAGAATTAGAGCTAGAAGATCTAATGTTAACACGGATGTTTCCTCGCGACGGAGTAAGAAGCCAATACTCTTTACCTATGAAGGAAGGGATGAGACAATAGATGACCCAACAAAACGTTACAAGATTGAATTCTACTATTATCTTTTCGATATAGTAACCACATATTTGGATGAGAGATTCAATCAACTGAAATCTCTTTGTTATTATTTTGATTTTATCTACAACATCGGCGAGCTTAAGAATGCACCTCCTGACAGCCTTGACACAAAGTGTAAAAACCTCTCAGCAATTTTTCAAGATCATGAGTCAAGCAACATTGATGCACTGGAGTTGAGGGAAGAACTAAATGTGCTTTCAACAACATTGAAACCTAGAATATGTCCAAAAGAGACTCTGAAGTCTATAGGAAGACATAATTTTTGCCCTAATGTTAACACTGCTCTGAGAATTCTCCTAACACTCACTGTGACAGCTGCAAGTGGAGAGAGGAGTTTCTCAAAACTGAAATTGATAAAGACATACCGGTTCCTCTGATCAACGATGAGCCAAACTCGTTTGAATGATCTTGCAACAATATTGATTAAGCATGAGCTTGCAGAGGACTTAAATTACACAGATCATATGAAAGAGTTTGCACAAGCAAAAGCCAGGAAGGTTCGATTTGTCTAGTATTTTTTTAAGTTTTTATATTATGATCAGTGTTTTGGTTATCTACTGTATTGTTTCTTATTTTGTTCAACATTAAATAGTTATTGTGATATTATTGTTCAAACCAAATCATCGTTAAATTGTAAATATATTTTGTTTTATGTTGAATACATTATCTGTCCAACCATTGAAAATGTTTATTTACGTTAACTGTAAGTTCATGCAGCAGGGGATTAGCTGAGCGGTCTAAGGCGCTGCAGTCATCGACTGTGCGGCTGGTCCCAGCAGAGGTTCGAGTCTCCCTCGGGCACTGGTGTGTGTGTTTGTCCTTAGGATAATTTAGGTTAAGTGGTGTGTAAGCTTAAGGACTGATGACCTTGGCAGTTAAGACCCATAAGATTTCACACATATTTGAACATTTTTGAAAATCCACAAGGCTTATTAAAATTAGCTAGATTGCTCCAATCTGGTTTGACTCCATTTTTGAGCTGGTGCCCAACAACTGTTTTGTACTAATCTGTAGAGAATGTCACCAATCAGTCGCAATTTTTTTTTTTATTTTCCAGATCTACATAGATTTGGGGCACAGTGTGGCTATTCTCAATGCTTTGAGTTATGTTTACTTCTATACTGTCATGCTGAATGTAACTGTCAACATGACGGTCTAGATGTAAGCACATATTAAAAGCTTTGAGACTGGCCGCTCAGTGGTCGAAACCTAGGTAGATCTGAAAAGTAAAACCTAAAATTCCACAAACGTGAAAAAAAGAAGAAAAAAAAAAGGGGACAATTTAGCAGCTCACATGGGGTGGCACTTGGGCTTGCGCCGGCCCTGCTCACAGGAAGTGTGCAGGGGATAAGTCCCTGCACTTACACTATTCATCTTGTGTCCTCAGTGGCTCAGATGGATAGAGTGTCTGCCATGTAAGGAGGGAATCCCGGGTTCGAGTCCCGGTTGTCACGCACATTTTCTGCTGTCCCCATTGAAGTATATCAACACCTGTCAGCAGCTAATGGTTTCAGTCAATTATCATTAATTCTAGGTGCTCATTTTATATTGCACTTTGAATACTGAACTTCAGATTGCAACTGTTCACTACTTAATTTGTCACCGTTTTCTTTAAGTTTCACATCCAGCTACTCAACATTAAATTTCATTGTTGATTTCATAACTAATTTTTAATGTTTTCTGTTTAACTGCATCTGTTTAAACTATCTGTTATTATTTTAAAGACTTTTGCTAGCTTTAGATTCGTTCCTTATTCCAGATTATCCACCATCCAAAATAATACCATACCATCATTGAGAGTTTCTTCCACCTCATATCTGATTGTGATGATAACGTTTCCAAATAAAATCTGAAAAAATTTGAGAATAAAAGTTTAAATTCACAACATCTTTCTGTCTGAAGCCCATTTCACCAGTTGTTTTCAATAATGTGACCCTGTTCCTTCCCATTTTTTACTGAATTTTTCAGATCCCATGAAGATCATTCCTCTGTAGCCACCTTTTAGTGGGACACCCTCTCCTAGCACTGGATTTTTTCTGTAGAAATAACTGATACCATGTATACTGTCTACTCTTCTATAGGTGAACATTCTCTGCTGTTTCACTGAAAGAATTTCAGTATTGTGGATGACGTTTCAGACTAAAATGTATAAAAAGAAATTAATTTGTTAGTATACTGTACGTATGATTAAAATCACTCTTCACTTAGAAATATTTGAAATTATGAAATTTCTGGGATACTTAAAATTCAAACTATTAATTGTACAATCTAATGCTAATTATTAAATTTATATCTGGATTCATTTATAAAACAATGTTATATCTTGCTGATGATTTTACCTTTGTCAAGAAAGTTTGTAAAATCTGTTGCTTTGTAAACTCTTTGTGAGTACCACAGAATGCAAGTTGTTGTGGGCATGCCTCTGATGGAAGAGCGTGTGTTTTTTATATTTTGTCTACAACAAGGTAACTGATGGTTGTATGAAAATGGAAATTGTGAAATCAGTGTGATATAGAAGAATGGGATAAAATAAAAGAAAATCATATCAACAGATAATACTTCATCAGTTATTTAGAATTCTGGAACACAGTAAGTCAAAATTTCACCACATGAATACACCCCTAGACTCAAGAACTAGAGCCAAGAACAAGAAGAAAAAATGGAGATAAGTAAAAAGTTTTTCTTTTGTATATTTTATGCCTCTTGAAGCTTTTGAACCTTTTAGTGACAAGAGAAGTTTAATGTTGATACATGGGGGGGGGGGGGGGGGGGAGGGGGTAAGATTACAATCTTCCGCTGTTTTGTTTACATTGAGAATGATATGCTGCTGAAAAATACAATTATAACTAATATTTCAGATTCAGGCTGCAGCACCCAAATATAACTTCTTCTCAGCATATCAGAATCAAGAATCAGATAGAATGTTCATCTGCAATTATAGTGAAAATAAATTGGATAATGATGAACATTAATTAAAAATCCCTGAACAAGTTTTATATAATGTTCTCGAATACTTAACTTTCATTAGGGATGTTCATCTAGGGGCTGTAATGTTACATTGGAACTTATCATTATTGTGGTCTGAAACAGGCTTTTTACTCTTGACTTTTTTATTTATGATGATGTTTTGCATTGAGAGCCACATAGTTATATCCATGAAGTTTACAAAGGTCTGTTATGAAAGTATCCCACCTTTGGCTAGGGGCTAAATCTTAGCTGGAGTGTTGTACTCCTAATCACCCTTAAAGTAGTTGCCTTGGGACTCCACATACTTCTCCCAATGGTGCTGCCATTATTTGAAACA
Organism: Schistocerca cancellata; assembly: GCF_023864275.1. Lineage (NCBI taxonomy): Eukaryota > Metazoa > Arthropoda > Insecta > Orthoptera > Acrididae > Schistocerca > Schistocerca cancellata. The sequence continues at coordinate 909,340,020 of NC_064626.1, read as the reverse complement.
CATCAAAAAAGTCTCTTTTGCAATGGAGGTTAACTCATCTGTCATTTCTACCATAATGTCCTGTCTTATCGGAAATCATTTTGCTTTCAATGGCCTCTTGAGTTTGGGGAACAGCCAGATGTCACAGAAGGCTGTAGCAAGAAAGTAACGTACCTGTTGAATTACAGGAATCTGGGTTTTCATCATAAAAGTCTGATCGAGTCCAAGGAATGTGCTGAAGTATAGTAGTGATTGAGGCACCAATTTCCTGTATACAGGACCACCCTGTAGTACTCTATGGTGATTGTTTGATCTTGTGGAGTGTACTCATGGTTGTTTGATTCTGTAATACGTATTCATGGTGTGCCACAAATTGGGAGTCAAAGAAAGCAGTCAGCTTCACTCCGACACTACAATTCACTTGGCAAGTCTTCTTTGGTCTAGGTGACGAGGAGTATTTCCTCTTTGATGACTAGGATTTGCTTTCCAGGATGTACGCATGTCACTCAGGACTTGGCACCAGTTATTATGATGTATGTGATGTTGTGGTCAGTGCTTGTGGAGGCCAGCATGTCATGTGAGACTTCAACAGTAAGTTAATTTTTGCTGTACTTTTACCAGCTTCAGCATAACATCACTTAAATGATGATTCTGCTGCACCTACGGAAGAAACCCATGCAAAAGTCTCAAAAACCGAAAACAAATATAAGTGGACAAGTGTAACATACAGTAAAAAGAATTCAAAGCACCTGAGTAACAAAAAACAAAATGAAACAAATGACTTCCTTGTTATTGGTGATTCTCTGCTCAAAAATGTGCTAGTACCAAAATGCAAAGTAGACGTTGGCCCAGGAATCAAGACTTACCAGTTGAACAAACACTTCAGCAGAATACATAGGTCGCAGAATGGTCCAGCAGAGGCTTCTCAGAAGAATTATAAAGGAGTCTTCATTCACGTAGGTACAAATTCTCTTAGAAGCGACACTCAAGAGGAAATTGTAAGTGAAACAAAAAACTTAATTCGATCAGCCCGTAATCTCTACAAAACATCTAGAATTGTAGTGAGTGGTATTGTATACAGATGATCCATCAGTGATCAATACATAGACAGAATAAACTGTGATGTAAACGAAATTTGTAATAATCTAGGAGCTGTGTTTATAAATCTGAACAAGTTCTTAAACAATAAATGCTTGGGTAAAGACGGTCTTCATTTAAATTGGCTAGGATCCAGAATTCTCAGTAAAATGTTTGCTGATACATGTAAAATTCTGAATAATAAGAGAAACTTGTAAATAATGATGGGGATGGGAAACAGTGTTTGCTAACAAAAACGGCAAGACCGAAACAGTACCCAAGAAAGAGTAAGCCTATACCTGAACCCACAAAATAAAAAAGAGTGTCCATATATAATGCACTTGAATATAAGCCGTCTCAGTGCTGACTTTTCAAACAAAAATCATAAACTTGACGACTTACAAATTATTCTTTCAGAATTTAAAAATATTAAAGTTATCTGTCTCAATGAATAATTGCTTACATATGGTAATATTAAAATTCTAAATAAAATCGAAAATTTCGAATTAGCTAACAGTTTTTGTAGATGAGAGAAATCACGTGGAGGTTCTTGCATACTTACTCATTCTGACATGAAATATGAAATAAGGAATGATTTTAATCATTTGAATGAAGAATGTTTATTTGAAAGCTGTTGTATTGAGTTAAGGGACCTAAATGTCTTAGTAGTTTCTATTTACAGAGTACCAGACAAAACTACAATTGAAGCTTTCATGTTCAAATTTAAGTGCCTTCTTGAAAATTTTAATAAATAAAAAAGGAAAAGTATTATAATAACTGCTGATTTCAATATTAATATCATAGCTAACAGCACTGATGTGTCCTAATTCAATGACTTAATAAAAAACTTTAGCTTCAAAGAAAAACTTCATGCAACCAAATAGAATAAATGCACAGTCAGCAACCTGTATTGATAATATTTTAACAAATTATGTGTTTGAAGACGTTAATAAATTTTGATTAGCTTTAGGAATCTCTGACCACTCCACATTATTCATTGAACTACCAAAACTCTATAAAGAAATTTCATGTAACAAAAGACACATGAAAAGGAACTTCAATGAAAAAACCTAACTATATTTAGCAATAAGTTAAGAGAGGTTGAATGGCCTTATGACAGCTGTATCTCAAGTAGTACTAACTTTAACAAATTTCTTGGTAGCTTTCTTGAAATATTTAATGAAACTTTTCCACTTAAAACCAAATGTAACAACACGACTAGGAAGATTAAATGGATAACTCAGGGTATAACAATTTCTAGTGCCAGAAAGAGGCAACTACATAATGAACTGAAATATAACAAAAACAGACATTTTGCTGTGTATGTGAAACATTATAAAGCCATATTCAAAACAGTTGTATAGGCAGCAAAACAAATGGCAAACAATAAGTTTATTTTACAACATAATAGTAAGACAAAGGCAGTGTGATCTGTTGTCAAATCAGTGTTAGGTGTTAAAGTCAGCAGTACTGAAATAACTAAGATTAAAGTTGACGATAATGTTGTTGTAAACCCAGCTCAAATATCAGAGTGTTTAAAATGAATTCTTCATAAATGTAGCAAAGTCAGAAGTTGATGTAGCAGGTTATCAGAGTAAAGTAAATCCCTCTGGACTCAACCAAGAAGCTGAGTATGTCACAGATTTAAAAAAAGTCACAATAAAGGGTGTGAAAAATGTTATATTGTGATTAAAAAATAAAAATTCTGCTGGATGGGATGGGACACCAAATAAAGTGATTAAAGCAGTATATGACATAATAACACCCCACTAGCTAAAATAATCAACCAACCTTTCGAACAGGGGTGCTTTCCTGATGTGTTAAAATATGCCAAAGTGAGACCTCTGTTCAAGAAATGGTTGAGGGAAGATATGGGAAACTATCACCCTATTTCTATTCTCCCAACCCTGTCAAAAGTGTTAGAGAAAGTAGCTGCAAATCAGATAAAAAATTTTATCGTAAAAAATGATTTTATTGTAAGTAACCAATTTGGATTCCAACAAGCAAAAAACACATCCAACAAAGATGGCCGCCGAGTAAGTGACGCCAGAAACCATTTCCAGAAAGTTAAGTGATTTAGACATGAATATAATTTAGTTTAACACCGACAACAAATTAAATACATGCATTAGTGTATCATTTAGTCTTGCCTTTAAAGGTTTGACTTTTCTTTGCGTATTTTTTCAGAAAACACGAAAAGATCGTAACTTCGCGAAGTCGCCCTTAGGCTTAAATTTTGTAAACGTGTTTGTTTCTTGTTTCACGGTAATTTAACTAATTTCTCGGTAACAAATAAGTAAACTACCGTAAATAGCGTATAAGTTCATTGTTTTAATACAGATTTCAGAAAAACAGCGTAACTTTATATCAGAAACTTGCGTATATACATTTGTTTATAGGCCTAATTCTCGTAACGTTTTTGGAGAATCAAAGTTAAAGTATCTCGCTTAATTGTCCTTTTTTCATTCCATCGAGTGAAATATAGAATAAATAGCGAATACCTTCATTGTTTTAATACAGATCTCAGAAAAACAGCGGAATTTTAAATCAGAAACTTGCTTATATACATTTGTGAATAGGCTTAATTCTTGTAACGTCTTTTTTGATTTTCGGTAATTTAAGTGATTTATTCTAGCTAAAGAATTATTTTTGCCATGAGTGAGAAGTGCCTGACTTGCCGTAGAATTGTTAGTTCTGGGGTTTGGTGTGATGGATGCAGTAGTTTTTTTCACTGGGGGAACTGCAGTGGCGTGGGTATCGGGAAAGTGGATCAGGCTCATTAGTGGTTATGTAGGATTTGCAGCAGAGATAGGAAGATACTGGAACAGGAGGGGAAAATTGCTGCCCTTCAGGCTGAGCTAGATCAGGCTAGGGAAGATATGGACAGGTTAAGGAGGGAGAAGGGCAAAGAGAGGTGGGAAGTGGCAACAGGTAGCAGAAGGAACAGGCATAGAACTAAGTCTGACAGTTTTGTGGTGAATGTCAAAAATAAGTTTGACCTGTTGCTTCAGTTAGAAACTGATGAGCCTCAAGCAGAGGTAGGTGTAGACAGGACACAAAAAACTTTCAATAGGAAATTGAAAAAGAATGTAGGAAAGCCATCGAAAAGGAAGAAAGTTTTGTTGTTAGGCAGTTCTCATGCCAGAGGTGTAGGCCAACTTCTGCAGGAGGAATTAGGACCAGAATACCAGGTCACAAATATTTTCAAACCAAGTGCTAGTCTGGATCAGGTGGCAGAGGATTTAGGTTCACTCTGTAAAGGATTTACCAGGGAAGACACCGTGGTTATTGTGGGAGAGCCAGGCAACAGCATCGACAGAGATCCTGGGTACAGTATAGAGTGTGACCTGGTAAAGATTGCGTCGACATCGAGACACACCAATGTTGAATTTGTATCTGTCCTGAGACGCCATGACCGGCCTCATTTGAACTCTTCTGTTGGGAGAGTTAATTTGGAGTTGGAACGGCTGCTTGGGTCGGGTGTGGAGGCTCATATTGGTGTGGTTCCTGTTGATTCTCTCAGTAGGTGGGACTATACCAGGCACGGCCTACATCTCAACAGGAAAGGGAAGGGGAAACTGGCTGGGGTAATAGCAGGAAATTTAAGGGGGGAGGCACTGCCATGAATGGTAAAATACCAGTAGTTACAGGTGTTGGAGGAGCACCTTTTTTAGGATAGGTAAGACAGAAAGATGTCAAGTTCTACGAGAGGTCAGGATTGAAACAAATCTTCAGTTTAGGTAAGAAATTAAACAGCGCAATTCTAGCACATTGGATCACCAACCACAGCTGTCAATTATAAATTTTCACCAATCACCAGAAATTTTATCACCACCAAGTTGTATCTCAGTCCTAGGTAATTGCATTGATGAATTAAAGCCACCCAACCCAGCTGACATAATCTGCCTCTCTGAACACCATGTGACCACTGGTATAGCAACTAGGCCTAAGCACAATGAGAAACTCAGACAGGAGAGTACTGCAAATGTTAGAATAAGGAAAGGTTCTCATAAAAGTATAATTAAAAATAATGTAAGTATATTTCATCAAAATATTGGGAGTTTAAAGAATAAAATAGATGAGCTTCTGGTTTGTTTAGGAGATTTAGAAGCTGAGGATGAAATAGATATACTATGCCTGTCTGAGCATCACATTGTTACTGATATGGATAACGTAAATGTAAGTGGATATAAGCTCTCTGCACATGTAATGAGAGAAAATATGGAGAAAGGAGGAGTTGCCATATATGACAAAAGCTATCATTGTGCAAAAAGTATAGAAACAAAAAAGTTTTGTGTAGAGAAATATAGAAGCATGTGCCTGTGAGCTTAAATTAAATAAAGGCACATTTATAATTGTAATGTATATAGGTCCCCGTCAGGAAATTTTCATCTATTTCTGAAAAAATTGGACTCCTTGTTGTGCTATCTGTCAGACAGGGGGAAGCAAATTATTATATGTGGGGACTTCAATGTAGATTCTCTGAAAGAGGGTAATAGGAAAAATGATCTTGAAGTATTACTCGGTTCTTTCAATTTGACACCCGTTATTGATTTTCCTACTCGGGTGGTAAAGGATAGCAGCTCACTGATAGATAACTTCTTTATAGACCAAGATAAGTTTAACCAGATAAATGCTCAGCCTGTTGAGAATGGTCTTTCTGATCATGGTGCACAGCTAGTTACAATATATGACATAGCTCCATTCAGCAATACTAAACAGTCCTCCAAAGTAGTACGTTCAGTCAACGATTTAACAATTGCAAATTTCAGGGAAAGCTTACAGCAGTTAGACTGGGATGAGGTGTACCGTGAACCTGATGCCAATTTAAAATATAATTTATTTCATGACATTTTTGTAAACGCATTTGGAAACTGCTTCCCCAAGAAAATAGTTAAATATACCTGTAAGAAACCTTGTAACAAACCATGGCTTACTAAGGGTATAAAAATATCTTGTAACCAGAAAAGGGAAATGTATCTGACAGCAAGAAAGAGTAGTGACCCAGAAACTATCAAACATTATAAAAACTACTGTGTTATATTAAGAAAAGTTATTAAAAAATCGAGAAGTATGTGTATCATGTCTGAAATCAGCAACTCTGATAATAAAATTAAAACAATTTGGAATATTATTAAAAGAGAAACAGGTCAACCAAGAGCATAGGAAGACAGTATTACCATCAAATTGAATGAAAACTTTACGAACAAAAAGTCAGAAGTTGAAAATATTTTTAATAATCATTTTCTAAATGTTGTGGATATAGTAGGATCCAGGTGTTCATTAGAAGATGCTAGGCTGTTAATGGAAGAGGCCATACCTATGCAATTTGATACAATTGAAATCTCACCCACTTCTCCCTCTGAAATTAGGAAAATAATAAACTTGCTTAAAAGCAAAAGCTCACATGGAATTGATGGCATTTCCAGCAAAATACTAAAAGCTTGTTCTCAACAGATAAGTAAGATTCTCAGCCACCTGTGTAATAGCTCTCTGGAACAGGGCATTTTCCCTGATAGACTGAAATATGCTATTGTTATACCTTTGCATAAAAAGGGGGATAGATCTGATGTCAACAATTACCGTCCAATCTCCCTTCTAACAGCTTTATCCAAAATTTTTGAGAAAGTAATGTATTCAAGAGTAGCTTCACATATCTGTAACAATTAAGTACTAACAAAATGTCAGTTTGGTTTCCAGAACGGTTTTTCAATAGAAAATGCCATATATGCTTTCACTAATCAAATTTTGAATGATCTGAATAACCAAACACCACCCATTGGGATTTTTTGTGATCTCTCAAAGTCTTTTGATTGTGTAAATCATGAAATTCTGCTAGACAAGCTCAAGTATTGTGGCATGAGTGGAACAGTGCACAAATGGTTTAATTCATACCTAACTGGAAGAGTGCAGAAAGTTGAAATAAGTAGTTCTCATAATATGCAAAGATCAGCACATTCCTCAAACTGGGGAACTATCAAGAATGGGGTTCCACAAGGGTCAGTCTTGGGTCCTTTGTTGTTCTTAATATATATTGATGACTTGCCATTCTATATTCATGAAGAGGCAAAGTTAGTTCTCTTTGCTGATGATACAAGTATAGTAATCACACCTGACAAACAAGAATTAACTGATGAAATTGTCAATACTGTCTTTCAGAAAATTACTAAGTGGTTCCTTGTAAACGGACTCTCGCTGAATTTTGATAAGACACAGTACATACAGTTCCGTACAGTGAATGGTATGACACCATTAATAAATATAGACCTTAATCAGAAGCATATAGCTAAGGTAGAATATTCCAAATTTATAGGTGTGTCCATTGATGAGAGATTAAACTGGAAGAAACACATTGATGATCTGCTGAAACGTTTGAGTTCAGCTATTTATGCAATAAGGGTCATTGCAAATTCTGGTGATAAACATCTTAGTAAATTAGCTTACTACGCATATTTTCACTCGTTGCTTTCATATGGCATCATATTTTGGGGTAATTCATCACTGAGGAATAAAGTATTTATTGCACAAAAGCGTGTAATCAGAATAATAACTGGAGTCCACCCAAGATCATCCTGCAGACATTTATTTAAGGATGTAGGGATATTCACAGTAGCTTCTCAGTATATACACTCTCTTATGAAATTTGTTATTAACAACCAAACCCAATTCAAAAGTAATAGCAGTGTGCATAACTACAATACTAGGAGAAAGGATGATCTTCACTATTCAAGATTAAATCTAACTTTGGCACAGAAAGGGGTGAATTATACTAGCACTAAAGTCTTTGATCACTTACCAAATAGTATCAAAAGTCTGACAGATAACCAACAAGTATTTAAGAAGAAATTAAAAGAATTTCTGAATGACAACTCCTTCTACTCCATAGAAGAATTTTTAGATATAAATAAAAAAAAAAAAAATAAAAAAAAAATAAAAAACACAAAAAATGAAAAAGTTGTTATATTAACTTAAGTATGTTGTTAAATTAACTTAATTATGTCATGTATTGGAAAATTTGACTCGTTCCACATCATTACAAAATATCGTATTCATGATCCATGGAACTAGTATTAATCTAATCTAATCTACACTGGATTCAGTAAATAACTTTATTGAGAAGATATGTAAATCAATGGATCAGGGAAGTAAAGTCTTCTGCGATTTTTCAAAAGCATTTGACTCGGTGGACCATGACTTGCTTATCTACAAATTAAACAAATATGGGATTAAGAACAAAGCTCTGAAATGGCTCACATCATACTTGTACAACAGAAAGCAAAGAGTAAGTGTCACATCAAATACAGTGAATTATCATTCTAAATGGAGTACAGTATCACAAGGTGTGTCTCAAGGCTCCATTTTGGGGCCAATCCTGTTCCTATTCTATGTAAATGACTTGTCCATAAATATAAATTCCCTCTCAGTTCTGTTTGCGGATGATACTTCTGTTTTAATTGAAGATGATGCAGAAAAAATTCAGAGCTCCGTTGTGAGCACAATGGGTACTCTAGAAAACTGGTTCCAGTTAAATGGCTTGAATGAACATTGCAAAAACCAATATGGTATAAATTATACACAACTGCAACCAGTCACTTTTTCATTAATAATGCTTTATTACATTAACCGGTTTTCGAACCCTTTCAGGTTCATCTTCAGATGATTTCGGCATAATCTGTTGATACCAAGCCAGGTAATTAGAACAATGCGCGAATTTCGGCAATGTAAACTTAAACTATGTAACTTCCCGGATTCTGCCGAAATCATCTGAAGATGAACCTGAAAGGGTTCGAAAACTGGTTAATGTAATAAAGCATTATTAATGAAAAAGTGACTGGTTGCAGTTGTGTATAATTTATTTACATTAATATACAGTCACGGTTCTAAAATATCCGTAATGGATAAGCATAATCAATATGGTACATTTCGAAGCCAAACATTTGAAATGTGCGGATCTTAAAATTAATCATCACAATCATCCTATGGAAGAAGTTAACACAGTCAAATTCCTAGGACTAAATGTGGGCAACAACTTAAAATGGAGTATACATATTGAGTTCCTATTAAATAAACTATGCAGCTTTGCATTTGCAATGCAAATACTAGCAAACTCTACTGACATGAGTGCACGAAAAAAGCATATCATAGTTATTTTGAATCTGTCATTAGGTATGGTATCATTTTCTGGGGAAATTCAAGGAGTGTATCTTGAATACTGAAACTGCAAATGAAAATTATAAGATACATGTGTAGTGTACAACAAACAGAATCTTGTCGCCCATTATTTCGGAACCTGCAAATCCTAACAATTCCCTCCATATACATTTATGAAATTATAATCTTTGTACACAGTGGACAAAAATTATTTGAGGAATATCATTTTAACCACACATACAACACAAGAAATGAAAGTAATTTTTTGTTACCCACACACCATTTGAAATTATATGCACGAACTCCACAGTATATGGGGATGACAATATATAACAAGCTAATGGGCAAAAATATATTTAATATGAAGCCAGAAAGTCTAAAAATAAGGCTACAGCAGATTCTGTGGGAGAAATGCTACTGTTCAGTAGAAGAATTCATAGAGGATGACATGATAATTTGAGCAAGCGGCAATTAATTGTTAGTCTTTTATTGTAGGTGTAACAAAATTGTATTATCATTATGATACCATTTGTTAAAATCAGTTGTTGTAATTAATTGTTAGTTTTTTTATTGTATGTGTATTTTTATATTGTATTATTGTTATGGTACCATTTGTTAAAATCAGGTGTTGTATGTATATGGTAAAACTTTACCAAAATTTTGACATGTCTCCTGTACCTGAATCAAATGATTTAGATTATGTACGTTATGAGACTAATAAACCACAATTCACAATTCACAGTTCACATCAACACTCTCCTCATGGCCAAATCTCCAGTCACAATGGAATGTCAGCCACAATGGAATGTGTCCAGAAAGTGCTGATCCCCACCTCTTCCACAATTTCTCAGATAGTTGTACGATGGTTTGTATCACCAATGACCTACTCATTTTGGGTTTCGGCATGTTGATGGCTGAATGGAGCATGGGTCACCATCCACCAAGGTACATCCATCTTTAAACTGGTTGAACCACTCCTTAATCTGTGTGATGCCCATAGCATCATCACTGTAAGCCATTTGGCTCCTGCCCAGTTTCTGGCAAAATTTGATATAGTAGTGTTGCTCCCTTACAGTCTAAAACTACCTCTCTCAACTGCTGCTTGGCAACAGATGACACTATTAATAAGAGTTCAAGATCAGCTCATATAAGTCTGCTAGATTCATACCCAGCAGATAAAAATAAAAAAGGTTGTCTCCTTTTCTAATGGACCCCGTATTGCACTTCATTCTCAAACACCAAAAGTTACATCAGACAGCACACAAAATTTCAATGGTGTGTCTACAATGTGATTGACTACACTACTGGCCATTAAAATTGCCACACCACAATGATGACATGCTATAGACATGAAATTTAACCAACAGGAAGAAGATGCTGTGATATGCAAATGATTAGCTTTCAGAGCATTCACACAATGTTGGCACCGGTGGCGACACCTACAACATGCTGACGCAAGGAAAGTTTCCAACCGATTCCTCATACACAAACAACAGTTGACCAGTGTTGCCTGGTGAAATGTTGTTGTGATGCCTTGTGTAAGGAGGAGGAATGTGTACCATCACGTTTCTGAGTTTGATAAAGGTCAGATTTTAGCCAATCACGATTGCGGTTTATCGTATCGTGACATTGCTGCTCGCATTGGTCGAGATCCAATGACTGTTAGCAGAATATGGAACCGGTTGGTTCAGGAGGGTAATACTGAATTCCGTGCTGGATCTTAATGTCCTCGTATCACTAGCAGTCGAGGTGACAGGCATCTTTTCCACGTGGCTGTAACGGATCAAAAAATGGCTCTGAGCACTATGCGACTTAGCTTCTGAGGTCATCAGTCCGCTAGAACTTATAACTACTTAAACCTAACAAACCTAAGGACATCACACACATCCATGCCAGAGGCGGGATTTGAACCTGCGACCGTAGCGGTCGCGCGGTTCCAATCTGTAGCACCTAGAACTGCTTGGCCACTCTGGCCAGCTGTAATGGATCATGCAACCACGTCTAAATACTAGAGTCAACAAATAGGGACGTTTGCAAGACAACAACCATCTGCACAAACAGTTCGACAACGTTTGCAGCAGCATGGACTATCAGCTCGTAGACCATGGCTGCAGTTACCCTTGACGATGCATCACAGACACGAGCGCCTGCAATCGTGCATGAATGGCAAAACGCCATTTTTTTGGATGAATCCAGGTTCTGTTTACGGCATCATGATGGTTGCATCTGTGTTTGACGACATCGTGGTGAACGCACATTGGAAGTGTGTATTCGTCATCACCATACTGGCGTATCACCCGGCGTGATGGTACGGGGTGGCATTGGTTACATGTCTCGGTCACCTCTTGTTCGCATTGACAGCACTTTGAACAGTGGACGTTACATTTCAGATGTGTTACGACCCATGGCTCTACCCTTCGTTCGATCCCTGTGAAACCCTACATTTCAGCAGGATAATGCATGACTGCATGTTGCAGGTTCTGTACGGGCCTTTCTGGATACAGAAAATGTTCAACTGTTGCCCTGGCCAGCACACTCTCCAGATCTCTCACCAATTGAAAATGTCTGGTCAATGGTGGCCGAGCAACTGGCTCGTCACAATACGCGTCAGTACTCTTGATGAACTGTGGTATCATGTTGAAGCTGCACGAGCGGCTGTACCTGTACATGCCATCCAAGCTCTGTTTGACTCAATGCCCAGGTGTATCAAGGCGGTTATTATGGCCAGAGGTGGTTGTTCTGGGTACTGAATTCTCAGGATCTATGCAACCAAATTGCGTGAAAATGTAATCACATGTCAGTTCTAGTATAATATATTTGTCCAATGAATACTCTTTTATCATCTGCATTTCTTCTTGGTGTAGCAGTTTTAAAGGCCAGTAGTGTATTTTTAATGTGAATAGGTGACAAGAGATGTTTATGTGCAGCGAATAAGGTATGTCCTATTTGCAAACATAGAAATATATATACAGTGTACACAATGAAAATAAAACTTTTGTATCAATGTGTAATGCAAAATTATTTTATATTTCTAAATTTATGGTTCCATTTACTTTTATTTAAGATATAAATACAAGTTATTCTTGACTCTTAGTTTCTGAATCCTTGTATCAGCTTGTATATCCTACTGGGTTACTAGAAAATGACAAGGAAAGTTCAAGTTCTCTTACTGCTTTTGCTCAAACTACTTTTCTTATTTTTCTCAATTACTCTTCATGTTCTCCTTCCCCTTTCCTCAAATATTGTTCATGTTCTTGCCTTATCTTCACTAATGGGTCGTACATCTTAGTATTCTCAGTTCACTACAGAAAGTGCCAGCCTCATAGTCCATTAAGTCCTCGGAGTATAGATGATCAAAGTCTTGTAGAACATTTGTAATTTGATATCTAGTAAATGTATGAATGATCTACACTATGCAGAGTTCCAAGTAAAGTGACCCTTCTTGTACATTTATTACCACCAGAAATACTATTATGACAGGATCAAGTTTCACATCAGTTGTTTTTATTTAATTTTGTACCTCTACCTCTCTACTTCATTATACACAGATATGGCACTAAAAACATAATCACTGCATCAAATCACTGTCACTTGTAGATACAATATCAGGAAAGCACAGTGACTGTACATAAATTGTACACTGCACACACCTGAGTCACTGAGATAATTAAACATCTTGTGCATAAAACAATATCACACCAAAGTAAACAATGTTCATCAGCTCAAAAGATTTAGACAGTGAGTGCTTGATAAAAGTGCATCAAGTAAGCCACACATGTATGCTGATCTTATCATATACACAGTCAAAAAGAAGTGTTAAATATGAACTTCATGAATATTGATTAATTTTATATGTGTTGCATATTATAGTCAATATTCTAGATATAGGCTACAAATTGCAGGTTCTCTTGACAGCTCATAGATGTTGCACATATCTAGCTAGCCCCAGACTGAAAATTTTGGGTGGCATCTGAGTATTTAAAGGCTGGTGTATCAACATGTTGTGACCTCAGGATCGGTAAAATCATCCTAAAAATGTCTAACCCATATTTTGCCACTTAGAGTGCAGTAAAAGTATGGGTATCAATCACAGTTCAAATTATGAAATATGTTGTGTGTTACCAAATTAGAAAACTTTATGAAACTATTTTAGGCACTTGTATAGTAAAACGAATTTAAATTACAGAGACTTTTGATCAATAGTCAGTTATAATACCCTTCTTCAATTATGAAATTTGTAATTCCATTCTTTTTTGAGATATGTTTTCTCTAAAACTGTAAATATGATTTTCAAAACAAAAGTTTAGAGAACTGATATGTTGTGTGGGAACATTTATTTAAATTTCATCTTTTTCCCTGTTTTCTGTTATATTCCAGAACTCCATATCTACTTTTCATATTAAAGAAAATAATTATCCTATAAATGTTTTATCTGAGTCATATAGGTTGAAAAACGAGACCAAAATTATTTTGATTAAGGTGGGGATGTAACAGAAAATGTAAACATTTATTTAAAAATCATTACAGATTTATTATTGCACAAATATTAAGTTTTGCATGTGTAAAGCAAAAGAGCTATGTTTTAATTGAAAATATAATAAAATATGCAGGGTTAATATGTTGTCTGAAATTTGAACTTCAATTCTTTTTGTCTTTTTTATAAAAAACCATAACTCAAATTCTAATCTGAAAATTTTATTGTAGAGTCCTGAGAAGCTTATAATACCACTGAACTACAGTTATTAATTTATGTTACAAACTGTATCATTAACAGAGTTTTTAATTAGGCACATACAAAATTAACTTTTTTTCTAAATACAATCATCTAAAAATCAGAATATAATTGCAGGCTCTCATATTTTTTTGTTCCAGGGAGACATCAACACATTGCAAGCAGTTCCTGAAAATTTCATAGCATTAGCGCATATACTTTTTGAGAAAAGGCTTCCAATAACATAAAAAATGTACAAAGAGAAAATGAAGTTCCAAGATTTTCTTCTCATATTTCTACATATAATAAGCTTACCTAAATTTTAAATCCTCCATACTGATACTCCTCATCCTCCAGGTTTCTCTTCTCTCCTCTTCAAATCTGCCTGCCCTGTATTTGCAGGTAAGACACTAATCTGTTAGCTTTCTTGACCCTTCTCTCATTGATGGTGTAAAAGCTTTTGTTGTAAACACACCAGGATCTATACCAATTCTCTTCAGCACTCCAATTCTGCCATTATTTCCGTGAAAATTCACAAACACCTACTCATTTTACATAAAAGCATGTATGCCTTAAATCAGGAAGTACTAAATCTTCAAAATGAAAATGAGGAATGGCAACAACAGTTTCACAAGTACGAAATTGTTAATCAGAAGAAAATGATGGTATATGATAGTTCGCAAAATATGGACTCATGCATTAATAATATGACTGCTAAGTGCTGTGAGTGTGATGAAATCATAACAAAAGGCTTTCAGATGAGTGCAGAATCTCAGCAGTGGGTACAAACTAACTGTTCATGTTCAGTGAACAAAACAACAGCTTCAAAAAAGTGCGATGAAATCATAACAAAAGGTTCTCAGACATGTGCAGAATCCCAGCAGTGGGTATGAACTAACTATTCACGATTAGTAAACAAAACAACAGTTTCAAAAAAAATGTGAAGTGGGAAAGATAACACAAGAAAAACAAGTAAATACATTGAAGAAGTTGCAATTGTTTGATGAGTTTCCAGATATAGAAATTTTCTTGGACAGTCACAGATGAAATCTCACAGAAATATTTTGCTATGACCTTAATGTGAAAGCATGCAGACACATTAAACATGGGGCACCTATGAAGGAAGTTACAAAAAACAAAGCATCAGTAATAACAGAGAAGAAAAATATAAGCATCATGTTGATTATAGGCGCAAATGATGCTTACAGAAACGAACTAGCAACTGCAACCTACAACCTAAAGCAAGCCTTTCATCTCACAAGAGGGGAGATCATCTTTGTTAGTGGAATACCTCACAGCTATGATTTAATGCCCACCTCACGTGTAAATCTTGAAATCAGAAAGGCAAACAGACAGTTCCATACAATCTGCAAAATGAACCAAAATGCCAATTTTCTCAGTATTGACTTTCTCCAAAGGAGTCACCATACAAAACATGGAATGCATTTAAGTAGAAGTGGTAAAACTCTACTAGGTAAAATAATTCTTTGTATGTTAGAAAAACTCAGACAACAAGAAAATGGTACTGCCATCCCAGTGATGATCTCAGGAGCAAAAGAGCATCAACATCAAATAACTGCCATTACAAATGCAATGATACTGCAAATACTACTCTACCAGATGCACAAACTCAGACAAAAGTAACAGAAGCAACTGGACAACCCATAAGAAAGGAAACAACAGAAACTACTACAAAAACTGTTAAGCAGCCATTAGTTTCTCCAGTGGATAAGGAGACTCCCACAGAAACAAAAACAGTCAAGCAGCAATCAGTTTTTCCACTAGCAATAAACAAATAGACACCAACAGCATCCAAATCAGTCAACCCGCCTTCAGTCTCACCATCAGCGATAAACAAGATGACACCTATAGCAGAGAAAATGGTGGTCAACAGAAGAACTGTTGTTCCTTCTCCCTGATTCAATGATTTTTTATGGACAGGACTGAATAGGAAAAAGCCACCACCCAGTCAGCTGCAGCAAGTAAGGTAGAACCAAAGATTTCTCAATAGTGCACAATACTTTCTGACTCTTACAATCAGCAAATTTACTTCCACAGTGTACAAGGACTCAGAAACAAAGTGAGTTAAATAGAAATTTTAATAAATAATAACAGTGAATTATCAAATATCCAAATACTATGTATTACTGAACACTTTATGAGCTGTTCTGAAATTGAATGTGTTGTGATACCACAGTTCAAACTGATAAATCATTTCTCAAGGAAAAACGTCAGGGGTGGAGGGTGCTGCATATTTGTAAAAAACAATACTATTGCTCTACCACGGGACATATGCAACTCCCACAGCACTGAAAAAGACATAGAATTATTGGGTATAGAATTCACTGAACATTGTATTCACTGAATATCAGTATATCGATCACCCTCAGGCAACCTAAGCTGTTTCTATAAGAACTTGGCCTTAGCATTAGAAAAACTAACAAAATGGAAATCCTACAGAATTGTAATCTGTGGCGATTTTAACATAGATTTCCTAGTAGACGACAGCAACCATTAAACTTCAAAAACTTTATGAATCTCTACAATCTGGAACTAAAGGTTAAATCCTCAACCAGAATAACCAACCACAGTGCATGTTGTCTTGACCAAGTGGCTACTGACACAGAATGCACAGCATGCACTATAAAGTTAAGATTCTCTGACCAAAATGCCCTAATTATACAGATACTAGTAAGCAAGCCCCCTCAAAAAACACAAACTAGAAAATTCTGTCAAAACAATATGGACACATTTTTGTCCCACATGCAGACAGAAAACTGGCAGGCTATATATCAGTCTCAAAATGTAGATGACAAATTTGAGACTTTTCTAAATACTTTTAGTTATAATTTCAACTACCACTTCCCCTTAAAAACAAAATATATTTCCAATAACAGTAAATCCCCCAAGTTGATTACCGCAGGTATTATCACCTCAGCGAAAAGAAAAACCTCAACCTCAGCAAGACCGAATTCGGCAATACTGAAGAATTTAAGAATTACTTTACCAAATACAAAAAACTCTTTAGAAATGTAGTTAATGCAGCCAAAAAACTGCAAAATGATACCCTGCTAAAATTACCGGCTAACAAAAGTAAATGCATATGAAAAATCATTAATACAACTGGCAGAAATCAACAGCTGACAAGTGATATGAACATAAAAATAAATGGGAAATCAATCACAATCAAAAAAGAAATAGTAGATGAATTTAACTCATATTTTATTAAAAATGTTGAAAGTCTCACAGACCACCTTAAAAATAATCATCTCCAAAACTTGGAACAAAACAACTGCACCAACACACTGCTCTTATTGCCAATAACAGAGGCAGAAATAGAAAAAAAATATTCATACAAAAATTAAGAAAAAATCCTCTGCTGGACAAGATCAGATCCCCAGCTTTCTTCTCCATAACTGCAGCAACCTCATAATTAAACCACTGTCTTCATTCCTCAATGGCATATTTCCTAATAAACTCAAGACCGCAAAAATCATACCCATTCATAAAAAAGGAAGTAAAGATGATATCAGCAATTACAGGCCAATAGCAGTACTCTCAGTATTCAGCAAAATATTTGAATATACTATGGCAGAAAGACTAAATTCATTTCTGAAAAAAAGAAATGCCATATCACCTACTCAGTTTGGTTTCCAAGGAGGAAAAATGACAACTGATATATTACAGCAACTCCTAGATTACACCTTAACACTAGTAGACAAGAAGCTTCCAGCCATAGGCATATTCTTGACCTAATAAAGGCATTTGATATGGTCAATCTCAATATACTGCTCCAAGGCATTTGATATGGTCAATCACAATATACTGCTCCAAAAATGTATTCCCATGGAATAAGGGGCACTAGCCATGACTGGTTTAAAAGCTGCCTCAAAGACAGACACCAATATGTCCAAATGAATGTAACCAATCGACGAGGAATTGTTAGTACTGTGCAGTCATCTACCCAAATCTCTATCAACAAAACTTTCAAGTCCAGGTACGTTAGGAACTCCTGTACCTCCACGTACAATAGCTACAGTGAGCCACCCATTACCATGATCAAAAGTATCATTAATATCAATACTATAGTTAAGTCTACAACCACAGAAAACACATGGTCCATCGACAAGTGCAGTAGCAGCAACACTCTTACCTGGTATGCGGTTCTTCTTGTCTCCAGCTGTTGTGGCGAACTCGATGTTCTTGATGGTTTTATACACTGTCTGTTTAGAACGAGAGTCTGTTTAGAGCGAGAGCTGCGCAGAGGCTCATTCGCGCTGCTGCTGCTGCACAGGCAACTGCATTGAACGCAAGTCTCTGATTTGTGGGTACCGGTGAATGGTACCCCAGGCTTACAGATACACTCTTGTCATTGTGTTCTTATACTTCTATTGTTCTCCTACACAGGTACAATATGCTGAGAAGTCATAGAAGGGTGCCTGGTGCAAGACAGTAGAACACTTACCGTGAAGGAGACAAGGAGACATGCAGACTGCATTAGATGAAATTAAAAGTGGCACAATTTCAATGAATGCAGCATCAAAGAAATACAGTATTGCAAAAGAGACACTATATAATAAGGTGCATTACAAAACATGAACGTAAATGTGGAAGACCATTTGTATTTACAAATGAAGAAGAAGAAACATTTGTTCATTATGCTTTGACAGTTTGTGAATGGGGTTTTCCTTTTGATGTGCAAGACTTGTGATATTTGGAAAAGCTATTTTAGATACAAGAGGAAGAAAAGTATCTCAATTTGTTCCAACAAATACACTTGGTATTGAATGGGCCTGCAGTTTTATAAAGCATCATAAGGACCACTTCACAACTTGACCAGAAGAAGAGATCGGTTGGTAGGACATGTTCTGAGGCATCAAGGGATCACCAATTTAGTATTAGAGGGCAGCGTGGAGGGTAAAAATCGTAGGGGGAGACCAAGAGATGAATACACTAAGCAGATTCAGAAGGATGTAGGTTGCAGTAGGTACTGGGAGATGAAGAAACTTGCACAGGATAGAGTAGCATGGAGAGCTGCATCAAACCAGTCTCAGGACTGAAGACCACAACAACAACAAGGACCACTTATCCCATCGGAAATGCCAAAACGTGAAGACCTCAAAGGCAGAAATTACTGCAAGTTTACTTCAAGAGTATTTTGATAATCTGAAAGTGTCATTAACAGTAAGAAATTCCACTGATATGATACCACTTTGTAGAATCTTCAGTCATGATGAGACAAACTTATGTGACAATCCAGGACTGAAGAACTGCGGCCATGCACTTTGGAGAAACTATGCAACAGAATGGACTAGAAAAATCTGCAATAGATGTAAGAATTAACAAAATGGAAAGAGCATATGGTTCGACTAAAAATATTTACAACGAGAAATATATATCTAGAAAAATGAAACTAAAACACTACACCACAGTGGTATGACCAGAATGTTTATATGGATATGAATGCCTAACGATGAACTATAAGATGGACAAACTAGAGGTACTGGAAAGAAGGATTATTAGAAAAATAATGGGTGCAATGAAAACTGCAGATGGTTGGAAAATAAGAAGTAATGAGGAGGTCTACAAAAATATAGAGAAAATATCTGAAGTAATGGCCAAATGAAGATTAACCTTTTTTGGACATATGTACCAATTGCATGGAAATAGACTAACAAAACAAATACTCCTATATTTCTGGAAGAAGAAATCGACAATAGCATGGATTACAGAAGTAAGAAAAGATCTTGAAAGAAACAACATCAAAGAATCAGAAATAGCAGAAAGAAGCGGTTTTAAAAACAAAATACTACATTTGGAAGGCTTTCAAAGCAGAATAAATAAAAAATCGAAAACAACATGGACAGAAGAAAGGAAGAGACTTCATGGGGAAAATGTGGGTGAGGGAATACAGGAAAAATAGGAAACAACAACAAAGGAAGAAGAGGAACTGAAGTTGTTAACATGATCCTAGTTGGTCAATACGATTGCATAAAATAAAAAATAAAAAATAAAAAAAAAAAAAAAAAAAAAAAAAACCACGAAAAGCCGCATAGAACTTCCGACACTATCTACTAGGTCATTTATATATATTGTGAAAAGCAATGGTCCCATAACACTCCGCTGCGGTATGCCAGAGGTTACTTTAACGACTTTAGACATCTCTCCATTGAGAACAACATGCTGTGTTCTGTTTGCTAAAAACTCTTCAATCCAGCTACACAGCTGGTCTGATATTCCGTAGGCTCTTACTTTGTTTATCAAGCAACAGTGCGGAACTGCATCAAATGCATTCCGGAAGTCAAGGAAAATGGCATCTACCTGGGAGCCTGTATCTAATATATTCTGGGTCTCATGAACAAATAAAGCGAGTTGGGTCTCACATGATCACTGTTTCCGGAATCCATGTTGATTCCTACAGAGCAGATTCTGGGTTTCCAGAAATTACATGATATGCGAGCAAAAAACATGTTCTAAAATTCTACAACAGATCAATGTCAGAGATATAGGCCTATAGTTTTGAATATCTGCTCAACGACCCTTCTTGAAAACTGGGACTACCTGTGCTCTTTTCCAATCATTTGGAACCTTCCGTTCCTCTAGAGACTTGCGGTACACGGCTGTTAGAAGCGGGGCAAGTTCTTTCACGTACTCTGTGTAGAATTGAATTGGTATCCCATCAGGTCTAGTGGACTTTCCACTGTTGAGTGATTTCAGTTGCTTTTCTATTCCTTGGACACTTATTTCAATGTCAGCCATTTTTCCCTTCGTGCGAGGATTTAGAGAAGGAACTGCAATGCGGTTTTCCTCCGTGAAACAGCTTTGGAAAAAGGTGTTTAGTATTTCAGCTTTATGCGTGTCATCCTCTGTTTCAATGCCATCATCATCCCGGAGTGTCTGGATATGCTGTTTCAATCCACTTACTGATTTAACCTAAGACCAGAAGTTCCTAGGGTTTTCCGTCAAGTCGGTACATGGAATTTTACTTTTGAATTCACTGAATGCTTCACGCATAGCCCTCCTTACGCTAACTTTGACACCGTTTAGCTTCTGTTTGTCTGAGAGAGTTTGGCTGCATTTAAACTTGCAGTGAAGCTCTCTTTGCTTTTATAGTAGTTTCCTAATTTTGTTGTTGAACCACGGTGGGTTTTTCCCAACCCTCACAGTTTTACTCAGCACGTACCTGTCTACGATTTTATGATTGCCCTGAACTTTTTCCATAAACACTCAACATTGTAAGTGTCGGAACAGAAATTTTCATTTTGATCTGTTAGGTAGTCTGAAATCTGCCTCCTATTACTCTTGCTAAACAGATAAACCTTCCTCCCTTTTTTTATATTCCTATTTACTTCCATTTTCAGGGATGCTGCAATGGACTTATGATCACTGATTTCCTGTTCTGTGCTTACAGAGTCGAAACGTTTGGGTCTGTTTGTTATCAGTAGGTCCAAGATGTTATCTCCATGAGTCAGTTCTCTGTTTAATTGCTCGAGGTAATTTTCAGATAGTGCACTCAGTATAATGTCACTCGATGTGTAACCTCCCCATCACTTATCAACCTTAATGACAGTGAAAAATTAAACAGCATGCACCTAATGGAAATTTGGGAAAAGAAATCATCACCGAAGTTAATTTGTCGGTAAAGAGGGAGGAAAGGGTTACATCTAAATGGAAGGAAAAATGAAACTGAAATGCTTCCAGTCTTCCTTGTTGGTTGATCGAAGGTTTGAAGTCATCGATTGAGAAGGTGGCGACAGTCACTCTTTGTCGGCCATCGCTGTTGCAGAAGCTGGATGTTGGCACGCCTTCTTCTCGACATGGTCACCAGGCAAAACGGGCCCTTGATGTGCACCAGCTAATGCTTCCCATCCGTGACACCGTGTCAGAAACTATCATACCAAGTCGAGTGCAATTACATGCTGCCAAACCCTGAAAGCGCAGCAACTCGCGGGAGCGTCACACTCCAGCCAGACTCCCTTTGCCCATGCTCCACGCGGCAGAGTTAACACTACCGAAGATCCTAAACACTTTGGTTCTCCACACGACCTATCGATGTAATCGTTCGATAGCATAGTTTTCCCTAGGCAAGACCCAGCGTAAAAATACAAATAGTACTTACAAAACAAACCAATTATACATCTACATAAATGCATATACAATTACAATATATAAAGACACAGAAACGACATACCTTCAGGTAACAAAATAAGGAAAAACTTTATAGTATGATAGATGGAAATAGGAGGATATGCATTTCCAGTGTTACAGATTCTCTGTCCCTACCACCCATCCTAAACATCTGAGTATTTCTCTGAATAATCAACATATTGAGTGACATGGTTATTAACTGTTTATTATTCACATCCCACACTGATACCTTCCTTACCTGTGGTGATGAATGACCAGACAATATTCAGTGAAGAGATATACATGGAAGAATGCACTGAGAGAATGGCATTAAAATTGATAAAAATTGATTATGAAAGAACTGTCAGCATGTGCCAATAACAGGCCAGATGTACCCATTGTCAAGAAGCAAGGAGGAGCCAGTATGGCCGACCACATGGCCAGAATGAAGAACTGTGAAATGGATTAATGGAATCGTTTCTTATGGCTGAATAATGGAAGAAATCACAAGAATATTTTGAGGAAGCATTCAATATTGAAGAGTATGCTACACCACACAACAACAATAGTTTTTCTGTGGCAAGAAGGAAATTTGCAAGAAATGAAATCATAGTTTTTTCAATAAGTGGTGCAGGAAAATATTTGGTTGGAACTGTCATATTTTTGAATTATGAAATCACATGTGAAGATATGGAGTGAACTGTGTTATATCTGTACTTTATGTATTTATTCAAGTTATTAATACTGAACAACTGCTAGTTATTCATCATGACTTGCACTAGTGATAATGTCATGTACAGTAACATGCATCAGTGAGGTCAGCAGGAAATCAGCAAAAGGTGGACATGGGTACTAATTGAAACAGAGCAAGCTCAAACCACCCATCTGCTCTTGTTGCAGCCCTACTAATAATAATAATTTTTCTGTATTCATTATTATATTTTTAATAAAATTATCTATGAAATGTATATGTAGCATATGGATGAATATATCAAAACATTAACTGTAATAAGTTTCACTTCAATTTACAGTTCTTTTTAAAGTGCTGGTCCTTGTATTGCAAGTAATTCTCACAAAAAATCATTTTAATTAAAAAGAGGTGCATAGTAAAAGTTTTTACCACAACATGCAAGAGTAAAATTCTAGTAAGATAATTTTCACTTATGATAATACTGGTGCCAACTATTAGAAAGAGTGACATACCAAATTTCCAGTAAAGTGTTTTAATTTTTTGAAACTTATAACTTATGAGACTATTAGCATTAAAATTAGTGCCTGACTACATTTTCCATTTCAAATTATGCCTCTGTTGTTGATAGATTCTGACACTTGCCATTACTCTTTTGCTGCCTTAATCTGTATGTACACAATGGCATACTTCAGTATTTTATTATGCTATTAAGATCTTGGCATAATTTACCATGATTTTCAGTATAGTGTTGTAATCATAAATGGGGTACTCACAACTATAATACTGCCTGTACCTAAGTCCAGTTAAAAGTCTTTGTTACATAAACTGTTACTCATGCATTTGCATTTCTTCAGCAAGACAACTGCTATATAAATGAACATAATGGGAAACAGTAATTCAGAAAACCAGTTCTAGAATTGTTGTTACAATGAGTAGAATGATTTTTTTAATACTCAGCTTGCTTTTACAAAGGTTTTTGTATCTCCAATTCATGTCTTCTTGTAGTCTTGGGGACAATGTTCAGGTGTGAGGTTTTAAATGTAAGTGATGATAGTTATTCACGTATTTGAGGCATTGTGGTTTATTTCCACTTAACACAATGCATAAAGGCAACTTCATGCTTCAGGTTTATGCAATTTCATAAAGAGAGGCTGTCTGCCAGTTAGCTAGATTGTATTATATTTCAGACATATTTTCAATTAAAATCAAAAGTTAGAATAAAAGTGACATAAATGATGCACACTTGATTCACAGTGCCCAGACAAAACATGTTACAAAACTGTAAAAATAATGTCTGAAATCCCTGAGAGCAATACAGAGACTGTCCTACATGAAAGCTAAACAAAGAGTGACTGACTTCTGTGGAGCAGAACAACAATATATTACAACTTTTAGATTGTTTCAGTACCAGTAGTTCAGGTGAGATGTAATGGATTTTGGCACAAAATATTGATTTTTCAAAAACATTATATTCTTGATATACACAGTTTGATCTATATTGTATGTGAATTTTATTGTGATAGCAGC
The DNA here is from genome assembly GCF_023864275.1 of Schistocerca cancellata. Classification (NCBI taxonomy): domain Eukaryota; kingdom Metazoa; phylum Arthropoda; class Insecta; order Orthoptera; family Acrididae; genus Schistocerca; species Schistocerca cancellata. The sequence goes on along the minus strand of NC_064626.1, from coordinate 909,315,757 downwards.
TTCAGAAACACCTTTAAATTGTTAATCTGACAAACTGCACTTGCAGCCATTCCCACCTTTTCTTTGGGAAACTGCTTGCTTCAGATGTATTTTTGTTAGTGTGAATGCTATTTTCTATCTATATCTTTGGCTGACAACTATATCTGTGGCTGACATTTATATCTTTGCCTGAAAATTTTTTTGCATGTGGTTTATTTACATTTTGACAATACTAACACATGTTAGCAGGTGGAAGGCTGAATTGTTGACTAATTATAAAATGTGGTCTAAGTGCCAAAAATAAAAAAAAAAAATCCTTTATTGTCAAAATATGGGCTATGTGCCTAACCTCCATCAGTAAAAACCAGGCTATCTAGTAATCAGTGTGGAAGTGGTTTAAAACATTGGCACCAGAATGCACCGGGTGCTATGTGCCACCTATTCTGAAACAAAATCTGAGCTGTGTGCTCATGCTGTTGTTTTTAGTTTGAGGTGCAATTGTGTTCAAGTTGCAGGGATTAGTGTTAAAGTAAATAAATCAGAACTGTGTTTCCTCTCTTCTTCTTCTATGGTGGTGCTTGGTTCTGTGTTGTGAATTTCTTTGCTCCAAGAGTTTCTTTTGTTTTCCATGTTCTTCCTCTTTGAAGTTTTTGTTGTTGTTGTGAGTCTTCTTTTAGATATTAAATGAAGAAGAACACAAGAGTGTTGTGTTCATGCTATACAATTATATCCTAGGTTCATCCACAACAGGTTATGGGCCCAGGTTTGAATGCTTCAGGCTCTGAGAATTATTGTATTCGTTTGAGGGACAATTTTGCCGCCCACTAGGATATTCAAGAGACTGCAAAATTTTTGGAGTGGCAGACACAACGTTTAAGCTGTGATGATATTAGTTGTACAAACATTCACAAATTGTCAAGTGAAGATCAGTGGGGAACATGGAAACAGCAGATTCAAATTTTTGTTTAAAGGAACATTCACTTTATTCTATTATACACTCCTGGAAATGGAAAAAAGAACACATTGACACCGGTGTGTCAGACCCACAATACTTGCTCCGGACACTGCGAGAGGGCTGTACAAGCAATGATCACATGCGCGGCACAGCGGACACACCAGGAACCGCGGTGTTGGCCGTCGAATGGCGCTAGCTGCGCAGCATTTGTGCACCGCCGCCGTCAGTGTCAGCCAGTTTGCCGTGGCATACGGAGCTCCATCGCAGTCTTTAACACTGGTAGCATGCTGCGACAGCGTGGACGTGAACCGTATGTGCAGTTGACGGACTTTGAGCGAGGGCGTATAGTGGGCATGCGGGAGGCTGGGTGGACGTACTGCCGAATTGCTCAACATGTGGGGCGTGAGGTCTCCACAGTACATCGATGTTGTCGCCAGTGGTCGGCGGAAGGTGCACGTGCCCGTCGACCTGGGACCGGACCGCAGTGACACACGGATGCACGCCAAGACCGTAGGATCCTACGCAGTGCCGTAGGGGACCGCACCGCCACTTCCCAGCAAATTAGGGACACTGTTGCTCCTGGGGTATCGGCGAGGACCATTCGCAACCGTCTCCATGAAGCTGGGCTACGGTCCCGCACACCGTTAGGCCATCTTCCGCTCACGCCCCAACATCGTGCAGCCCGCCTCCAGTGGTGTCGCGACAGGCGTGAATGGAGGGACGAATGGAGACGTGTCATCTTCAGCGATGAGAGTCGCTTCTGCCTTGGTGCCAATGATGGTCGTATGCATGTTTGGCGCCGTGCAGGTGAGCGCCACAATCAGGACTGCATAGGACCGAGGCACACAGGGCCAACACCCGGCATCGTGGTGTGGGGAGCGATCTCCTACACTGGCCGTACACCACTGGTGACTGTCGAGGGGACACTGAATAGTGCACGGTACATCCAAACCGTCATCGAACCGATCGTTCTACCATTCCTAGACCGGCAAGGGAACTTGCTGTTCCAACAGGACAATGCACATCCGCATGTATCCCGTGCCACCCAACGTGCTCTAGAAGGTGTAAGTCAACTACCCTGGCCAGCAAGATCTCCGGATCTGTCCCCCATTGAGCATGTTTGGGACTGGATGAAGCGTCGTCTCACGCGGTCTGCACGTCCAGCACGAACGCTGGTCCAACTGAGGCGCCAGGTGGAAATGGCATGGCAAGCCGTTCCACAGGACTACATCCAGCATCTCTACGATCGTCTCCATGGGAGAATAGCAGCCTGCATTGCTGCGAAAGGTGGATATACACTGTACTAGTGCCGACATTGTGCATGCTCTGTTGCCTGTGTCTATGTGCCTGTGGTTCTGTCAGTGTGATCATGTGATGTATATGACCCCAGGAATGTGTCAATAAAGTTTCCCCTTCCTGGGACAATGAATTCACGGTGTTCTTATTTCAATTTCCAGGAGTGTAGATGGTACCCATCAGTGTCCCTCATTAGCAGAAGGAGAAGAACCATCAGTTGTATATTGTTGCTGGCAATGGGACAATGCTCAGGCAGCTCGTAACATTGGAATGGCACTTCATGGGGAAATTGCTATTCGTGTCAGGAAGAAGACTGCCGCAAAATAAATTTGGGGTACCCTTATGTCAGCATATAAACAATCTTCATTGCAGTAACTATATACATTGTTCGATTGTTTCTTTGAAACATCAAAAGATGGCACTGCATCTATAACAAAACTCACATCGCTACCTGCGAACATTTTCCATGACTTGTGCAGTGAACTGAACAAAATTAATCCAACGCAACATTGCCCCTTTAGTTGCTCCACCATTGTATTTTCAAAATATTAGGACCTGAATAGCAGTTGCACAGGGTGATCTGGTAATGTGTTCCTGAACCTGAGCAGCTGACACAACTTGTAATTGAGAATTTGCATTCAGTTGAGAATTCGCTAACTACACAGGCAGCTGGTGCTTTCCAGGCAAAATCAAAATCGTATGAGCAACATCAAAAAGAGAAGAAATTTGCAATGGAGGGGAGTAAGTCAAAGATAAAAGGTAGTCATATGTGTCTGTATTGCAAGAAAGCTGGACATTTTATCACAAACTGCTGAAAGTGCAGGGCTGCAGTTCTTCAGTCCTTGATTGTCACATAAGTTTGTCTCATCATGACTGAAGATTCTACAAAATATTTAAATTTATTTACTTGCTCTATTTTACCTATTTGTGTTTCTATGTATTTTGGTGCATTTTTTTATATTTGTCATGAATTTTGTTTTTTCAGCTGATATTTTGAGATTAGTTCTGTTTGCTAATTTTTCCAGAATGTTTATTTGAGTAACTGTTTCTGTCAGGTTTTCTGAAAGTATTGCGAAATCATCCGCAAAAGCCAAGCAGTTTACCTTAATTCCATTTGTTTTCCTTCCTAGAGTTATTGGTTCAATTTTGTGATTTTTTAGCTCCGAATTCCAGATCCTTACAATTTTTCCTAGAACACAGTTAAACAGTAAAGGTGATAAACCGTCACCTTGTCTAACACCAGTTTTTATTTCAAAAGGCTGAGATACTTCTCCCATAAATTTGTGTTTAGATACTGTACCTGTTAGTGTTTCACGAATTATGTTTGCTAGTTTTGATTTAACAACAAATTCTCTAATGACCTTATCTATTGTATCTCTGGCTATACAGTCACATACTTTCTTGAAATCTATAAATGACACTAATATTGGTTTTCTGGTTAACATTCTAGGCAAATTATTGACTTTAAGTTAAAAATTTGTTCTGCACAGGATCTTCCCTTTCGAAAACCACCCTGATATTCTCCTAGTTGTTTGTCTAAAGGATCCTTTATTGTATGATTATATGATAGTGGAACAAACACCGGTAGCAGTTACTTCTGTAAAATATCTGGGAGTTTGCGTATGGAATGATTTGAAGTGGAATGATCATATAAAATTAATTGTTGGTAAGGCAGGTGCCAGGTTGAGATTCATTGGGAGAGTCCTTAGAAAATGTAGTCCATAAAAAAGGAGTTGGCTTACAAAACACTTGTTCGGCCTGTACATGAGTATTGCTCATCCGTACTAGGTCGGGTTGACAGGGAGGTAGAGGCGATCCAAAGAAGAGTGGTGCATTTCATCACAGGGTTATTTGGTAAGCATGATAGTGTTACGGAGATGTATAGCAAACTCAAGTGGCAGAATCTTCAAGAGAGGCGCTTTGCATCACGGTGTAGCTTGCTGTCCAGGTTTCGAGAGGTTGCGTTTCTGGATGAGGTATCAAATATATTGCTTCCCCCTACTTATACCTCCCAAGGAGATCATGAATGTAATATTAGAGAGATTCGAGCATGCACAGAGGCTTTCCGGCAGTCGTTCTTCCCGCGAACCATATGCGAGTAGAACAGGAGGGGGAGGTAATGACAGTGGCAGGTAAAGTGCTCTCCGTCACACACCATTGCGTGGCTTGTGGAGTATAAATGTAGATGTAGATAGATTATTAATTCACCACAGTTAGATCAAAAATTATTTATGATATTGAAATTTGTTCTTTACTATGCAGTGAATACAAACACACTCTCTTTCACCTACTCCACTTAATGTGTGGATTCCCATTTGTACCTCCAACAATAAGGGGATTTGATATGAATGCTAATCTCCACAATCATGCACCAAATGACTCTAGATGCACACTTACAATTTTCTACTTACTAATTTAGCACTCAAGTAATTTTTATACTTCAGTTCTGTTGTATTATCTAACTCAGTACTCCAGCTACAGCTCTGTTTGGGAGTGCATGACTTACATACATTTCTGAATTGAGGTTTTTAAAAGAAAGGTTGTTATCTAAATATATTATAGCAAAGATATCAAACACTGTCAAAGAAACACAGTTATCTTAGATATTAGCTGTTGATTCTTAATAAATTCTTGCAAGTGTTTGCTTTCATAATACCCTGTATATACTGATAACATAAAATCTACTAATTGAGATTTCTTAGTGTACTCCTTCCCACATGTGTATAAGGTATGAAGACATGCAGATTGAAGAGGTTGACAGTTAAATTTCTGGATTTATAGCTCAATAATAAATTCTGTTAGGAAGGGCATACCACAGAACTGCTTAAGCACCTAAACAAGACTGTAACTGTAGTGAGAATGATATCAGATGTAGGAGATATAAATGTAAAAAAATTTGCTTACTTTCATTCCATTCTGTCATTTGGGATCATATTCTGTGGAAACTCATAAGTATTTAGTGTGCAAAAGCATGTAATAAGAATCATTTGTGGTGTAAATTCGAGGACACCATGTAGAAAACTGTTCAAGGAACTTCATATTCTAACCATTGCTTCTCAGTATATTTATTCCTTAATGAAAATTGTTGCAAGTAATATATCTCTATTTCAAAGCAATAGCTCAATATATACACACATCAAAAAAAGTTTTGCATCACCCCGTTTCCCAGAACTCCTGAAGATGGATGATGGATGTTGACTGTGGATATTGTATCACGAACACAGTCCCTTTGACTGTTCAGAGATGTCACTAAACCTGCCCAAAGATGTAAACAACCATGCATGAGCAGTGTCTATTAGATGGAGGTGGTCCGACAGCCATTCAGTTCCAGTCATTCCATCAGACATGTAGTTCTGTAGTTCAACCATGCCTAGATGATCAATACCATGGTTTGATCATATCCACACACTGTCCAGCAAGTGCAGAAAAGTGGATGTTCCCTGCTGTTTTGGGGTGGCGTTATGTCGGGCTGACATACACCACTGGAGGTCATGGAAGGCGCCATAACGGCTGTATGATATATGAATGCCATCTTCCAACCATTAGTGCAACCATATTACGAGCATAATGGTGAGTCATTCGTGTTCATGGATGACAATTTGCAACCCCATCTTGCACAGCTTGTGGATGACTTCCTTCAGGATAACGACAGTGCTCGACTAGAATGGCCAGCATGTTATTCAGACATGAACCCTATTGAACATGCCTGGGATAGATTGAAAAGGGCTGTTTATGGATGACGTGAGCCACAAACCACTTTGAGGGATGTACGGTGAATCCCCATTGAGGAATGGGACAATCTGAACCAACAGTGCCTTGATGAACTTGTCGATAGTATGCCACGATGAATACAGGCATGCATCAATGCAAGAGAACGTGCTACTGGGTATTAGATGTAACGGTGTGTACAGCAATCTGGACCACCACCTCTGAAGGTCTCGCTGTATGGTGGTACAACATGCAAGTTGTGGTTTTCATGAGCAATAAATAGGCTGGAAATGATGTTTATATTGATCTCTATTCCAATTTTCTGTACAGGTTCTGGAACTTTCGGAACCGAGGTAATGCAATTTTTTTTTTTTTATGTGTACAGTATCAATGTTAGGAATAAGAACATTCTACATGAAGACCTAAAGTCACTTACATTGGTCCAAAAAGGGGTCTAATATTCAGGAACACACATTTTGAAGAAATTGCCAGCAACCATTAAAAACTTGGTTTCAGATAAAGCACGGTTTAAACAGAGTTTGAAAGACATTTTGATAGGCAACTCCTTCTACTCTATAGATGAATATCTTAATAGAGTCTTAGGCCAGGTTAAGTAATAATGTCTGTTAGATTTCAGTTTTGAAAGTACTTTGTCACAACAGTCAAGATTAGGTATTCTGTGTATAATAAATTTATCAATAGTGCATAGCAATGTTTCATTTTGACATCATATTAAATCAGTAAATATTAGCTGTTCCAGTTTACTGTATTCACCTATTTTGACAATTTCCTGACAAACGGTCAGGGTAGTAAGTATTATATTCAAAAAGAATACCACAACTTTAGAAATTTAAAACTGTGCAACGACAAAAGGCAGAGCTAAGCACTATCTGTCGGCGAATTAAGGGAGCTATAAAGTTTCATTTAGTTGTACATTTGTTCGCTTGAGGCGCTGTTGACTAGGCGTCAGCGTCAGTTGATGCTAAGATGGCAACCGCTCAACAGAAAGCCTTTTGTGTTATTGAGTACGGCAGAAGTGAATCGACGACAGTTGTTCAGCGTGCATTTCGAACGAAGTATGGTGTTAAACCTCCTGATAGGTGGTGTATTAAACGTTGGTATAAACAGTTTACAGAGAATGGGTGTTTGTGCAAAGGGAAAAGATCTGGACGGCTGAGAACGAGTGATGAAAATGTAGCACGCATCCAGCAAGCATTTGTTCGCAGCCCAGGAAAATCGACTCGCAGAGCTAGCAGAGAGCTGCAAATTCCACAATCAACTGTATGGAGAGTCCTACAAAAAAGGTTAGTTATGAAACCTGAACGTCAACTACCCGAGGCGATGGATCGGCCGCCAGGCAGCCCGTGACAGAGCACTTCGTCACTGGCCTCCAAGAAGCCCTGATCTTACCCCCTGCGATTTTTTCTTATGGGGGTATGTTAAGGATATGGTGTTTCGGCCACCTCTCCCAGCCACCATTGATGATTTGAAACGAGAAATAACAGCAGCTATCCAAACTGTTACGCCTGATATGCTACAGAGAGTGTGGAATGAGTTGGAGTATCAGGTTGATATTGCTCGAGTGTCTGGAGGAGGCCATATTGAACATCTCTGAACTTGTTTTTGAGTGAAAAAAAACCTTTTTAAATACACTTTGTAATGATGTATAACAGAAGGTTATATTATGTTTCTTTCATTAAATACACATTTTTAAAGTTGTGGTATTCTTTTTGAATCACCCTGTATTTTTAAATACACTTTCTGACATGTTTCACACCCCCAAGAAGCATCTCATTTTTTGGGTATATGGTATGAAAACTAAATTTAATATAATCTAATCTAACTCTAAAATGATTATACCACAAGCTGCAATGTAACTGCTGAGCTGTAGGTATGGATGCCAAAGAAACACTTGCGCAAGCCTGTAAAATATTGTAGTGGTGTGAAGAATGCTGTATATACTTCCTCACAACTAACAACAATATTATGAAAAGGATAGTTGCTACTCACCATTTAGCGGAGATGCTGAGTTGCATACATGCACAACAAATTAAGCCCTGGCAGAGTGTGGTCATGTGTGTGTGTGAGTTGGATTAGTGTGAGTGAGTGACAAAGGCCTTGTTGGCTGAAAGCTTATTTTGTTGTGCCTATCTGCCACTCAGAATCTTCGCAATATGATGAGTAGCATCTATCCTTTTCAAAGTAGGGGAAGTGGTGGTAATATGAAACACAGTAGTATTTGAAGACTAGTAATGTCATTTGGCATTAGTTTCAGTCAACTCAAGCACAATGTTCTGTTTCCACCACTAGAGGCAGGAGAGGGCAGTTTCTCATTGTTTGTAGCAGTGAGTAGAAGCATATTGTTTTCCAACCTCCAAAATTTTTGCAACGTAAGATTCAAATATTTTTCCTGCTGCCTTTATTTAGAAGTTAGCATATTGTTTCTACATTACCATTTAGTAATGGAATTGAACCTATGAATGATAATTTTAGTTACTTGAAATTGTTTATTAAAAGTGTAGTCTGTTTAGTTAGTTTTGAAAATTGCTTTGGGTGGGAATATGAAACAGGCTGTTCCATATTACAACCCTTTTTTTTTTTTTTGTACGTGTTGCCATGCCAGGAAGCAGGCACAGCAAGATGTTTCAATATACCAAAAGCTACTCTCTTTAGAAAGGTGGCTAGAAAGGATATAGATTTAAATACTTTAATACATGAAAAATTAGGTAGAAAACCTATTCTTTCCCAAGAAATTGAAAAGGACCTTGTTGAGTATTGTCTACTGATGAAAAGAAATTTTATGGACTCACTCATAATGATGTGAGCTGAATGGCTTATCAGCTGGCAGTAAGAAATGGAATCAGCAATCCGTTCACTGACGATATGGCTGGAAGAGCATGGTTCGATCACTTCACGAACAGACACAAGAATCAGTTTTCAGTACAAAATCCTGAAGGAACTTCAGTTTCTTGAGCCACTGGCTTTAACCTAGAGAGTGTCATGAATTTTTTTGAAAGCCGAATACACTAAAAATCACTATCCTCCTGACTGGATCTTCAATGTTGATGAGTTTGGTCTTAATGTAGTACAAACAAAAATTCCACATCTAATTGGCATGAAGGGAAGAAAACAGATAGGAGCCATCACTGCTGCATAGAGGGAAAGTCTGGTGATGATCATTGCATGCATGAGTGCAGTGGCAACTTTGTGCCTCCGATGATGATTTTTCCACGCACCAATTGGGCAGACAGATTAATGAAAATGTGCACCTCCTGGAGCTATTGGCAAATGTCATCCATCAGGCTGAGTACAGTCCTATCTATTCACTGGACGGCTTACCCACTTTGTTGAACAATGAAACCTACAGCTGAGTCTCCTGTCTTGCTCATACTGGATGAACATTATTCTCACACTAGGAATATAGATGCCATAATAAAAACAAAAGATAATCATGTGACCATTCTCTGCTTGCCACCTCATGCTACACATATTCTACAGCCCCTTGATAGGACTTTCATTGGCGCCCTAAAAACATACTACAGTGAAGAGATTAGGCAGACACTAAGAACAGGCGTTATGGACACCTACGATATTGCGGAGAAGTTTGGAAAGGCGTACCTCAGAGTCCAAAATAGTGCAGTAGCAGTCAATGGATTCAAATGTACCTTCATTAATCCACTAAACAGAGGTAGTTTTACAGAATCAGGTTTCAATGCAGCTGAACACGAAGCAGAAAAGGTTTCTGACAATGATGAAGCACTTTGTGATGAAGGAGATGCCGGAGGTGATTCGAAGCAAGGCAATGGGGGGCAGAATTGCAGACAGTGAGTCCATCAACATCTGTAGGCTATGTAAAGACACAACACATCTCTCCAGTTCCTAGTTCAAAAAAGGAGGCATGAAACAGAGGTCGGAAAGCTACTGTCCTAACCCAATAAAAACACTTTGAAGTGTTTCATAGACAAGAAACAAAATACTGAATCTACAGAGGAAAAAGGCATCAGTTCAGGTATCTTCCTTTTATAGCCCTATAGATCAGCCAGGAACCGCCAAAATGTCAGAGAGATCTACAAAGTGAAGACTGTTCACACCAGTAAGTGAACACTGTTCTCAACTACAAAAAGAAGTAAGGACAAAAGTTGTAAAGAGGAAGAGGAAATAGAACTATCTTCTGGTAGTTCAAACTTGATAGAATCTCTTGGGAAATATGTTCCTGAAAACAATGATCCAGACTGTTTGTTTTGTGGTGAGGCATTTAAGAAGTCAAAACCTGGAGGACTTTGGGTTCAATGTGTCACGTGTCATAAATGGGCTCATATGTTGTGCAGTGGGTGTGAAACTCAAGCGTTCATTTGCGACTTTTGTTCATGAAGAACTTTAAATTGTGGACCAGAATTGTTAGCTATAGCTCATAAAAACTATTCTTTCCATGTCAGGTCAAAATACCAGTATATAATTTCATTAATAAAAATCTAATCAGGGAATGTATATTTTATTACTAATTTTAAATCCGTTTCATATTATCACCCCACTTCAATATGCTCATAATTTACAGCAAGTTAAAAAATCTATTGTAATTATTTATTATGTTCATTTTTCATCAAAATTATTATTCATCATTTGTAATAGTAATATAAACTAACACAGGTGACATTTTTCATGAAATAGACACATTTTTAATTCAGTATTTTGCATTAAACAAAAAACTGTTTTATATCACCATCACTTCCCCTATTGTCACATTCAGTCCTGGTTTCCATTCTTTGATTTCCTCACAGCTTGTTGTTCAGAATAATATAAATTGCTTTGCAAAGTATAATGTTGTACATTTTGCATAACAAATAATGAAAAGAACTAATAAGACACAATGCAATAAACTAAATTGTAGATAATCATTTAATATTCAATATTTTGCACTTGTGAGACTTTGTGAAGAGCTAGTATATGTTAAGCTGTATGTGGAGGTACAGTTAATAATAGCTGAGAATTAGATGAGGCAAAGAAAGAAATTTGAAAGAATACAGTTTTACAGTTGATTCTTGGAGATGTTGGAAATCATGTTGGATATAGTAGAAACAGAACAATGCAAATAAAAATTCTATCCTTAAATACTTGAGTAATTCAAGACATTGTCAAAAATGAGTACTATAGAGTGACAAATGACTCAAAAGTTAATTATATTATCAATCACCTCAGACATCCTGTGTTTGAAAATATGTTTAAGCATATGAATCTGCATTTTATTATTATTCCAAGCCACTATATGAGTGACAGGAACAAGTTTCTTGATCATATTCATCCCATTTGGCTGTAACAAAAAGCATAAGTGTATTATAAATCATTGTCTGTTTAGAATTAATATTAACATAATTGCATAATACACATAATTTTTATTAATGAGAGTCTATGTAAAGGACTATCAATGTATTAAAATATGCACCATTAAAACATCACTGCTAAATATTCTAGATTGTTCTCATTTATATCCTTCATGACATGTTTTATGGGCATTAGTATATGGTCTAAGAGAAATACCTATACCGAACATTTCATGTTCTATTGCTGAGACAACCTCAGAGGATGGTTAATTTTCAAACTTGTGGAGTTTCAGGAAGCCAAGCAGCATATTTGTACCCATGCAACAGTCAGCTTGTGTCATCATCCATCAACTGCCAAAGACCATAGTGCGGTGTCAATACATGTTGTGGAGCATGTACAGCACAAGAATTGGCATACAATTTGTTTAACTTCAGTCCTTATCTTCTCTAGTAAATGTTCTTCTCTGTTTTTATTTATTTATTTTGTTCCATCTTTGAGCATTTTTATGCAATTGGTATCATCATAAGGAGTTTTCATATATTGCGTAAATACATTTTGTTGACATAATTACAGTGTACATACTATTAATAACACATGGCACATAAAATGTACACTAGAGAACAATTCCTTAATTTTGCAATACATAAAAAATATACAGAATTATCACATAAACTACTGACATACTAAGGTAAGTAAAAAATAGTTTTCAGTTACAAATAATTTATTATCTCATGTGACCCTTAGAACAGTTTTGAAATTCTGAAATATTGTAGAAAGACTTTTCTTTCAACCATTTTTCAGTTTTTGTTTTAACGTCATTAAATGAGACATGATGCACCTGTAAAGATAAAGTATTAAATAATTTTATGCCCAAGTATTCATAACTAGGTTGTGTTTTCTTTAGTCTAGCTGTAGGCATAGCTATCTGTTTCATTTTTCTAGTTTCATGTGGGGTACAGTTTCCCTTAAGATGTAGTTGTTTTTTAAAAGATTTCTTTAATCTTTACTAGGCAACAGAATGTAGAAAGTGATGGAACTGTAAGTACTTTTATGTCTTTAAAAAGTGATCTACAGGAGGTTTGAGAATTTTTAACTCCAGAAATAGAACTAATAGGTTTCTTTCCAGATGAAAATAGTTTGTCTTCTGCAGAATTACCACCTAAAATGATACCATATTGCAGGAGGCCGTGAAAGAAGGCATAGTAGGAGTTAAGAAACAGAGGAGACACATGTCTGTTCAAATGGATCTGATCACTATGGGACTTAACTTCTGAGGTCATCAGTCCCCTAGAACTTAGAACTACTTAAACCTAACTAACCTAAGGACATCACACACACCCATGCCCGAGGCAGGATTCGAACCTGTGACCGTAGCGGTCATGCGGTTCCAGACTGTAGCGCCTAGAACCTCTTGGCCACCCCGGCCAGCTACACATGTCTGTACTTTAATCAATAAAAAGATAAATGTGAGAACTTTCTGCATATGTGGTCTCTGTGTTTGTCTCAAGTTTATTTGGTATCAATGTATACACCAAGTAACTTAAGAGTTGAGCCTCATCTCCACTGCTTGTTAAACTGAAAATGATGTTCGCTGTCTTTTCTTCGGTGACGGATAGGTCATTGGCTTTGAACCATTTATTAGATATGTACTCTTTGTTTTCCTGTTTCTGTTTGTTTATGCCTTTCCCAGAGTTAATGAATGTTGCGTCATCAGCATAAAGTACAGATTTAGAGAGCATGTTACTGGGAAGATAATTCACAAATATTCTACACAGTAAAGGGTCAAGTGTGGATCAGATTACATTAGATTTACTTTCATTCCAGTTGATCCATAGTGGGGAGGTCCTCCAGATGTAGAACATGTCAGAAAAACAATAGAACATGACAAATATTTACAACTGTAACAAATAAGCTATTAATGTTCCTTCCACAGGTTGCAAGTGGAATGACCATCAATTTTTTAATGAACACTATATGTGAGAATCATTTTAGAAACACTCAATTACTGAGATCACATTAATGCACTGAATTTAAAATTTAAAAAATGTTTTATTTATTTAGGGTAATAAACATACAACAGAACTACTACAATACTTATTTATGATGAACACATTAGTGCACTGAAATGGTACAGAAGTTAGATTGTATTTAACACACCACACACATGCACACACACACACACACACACACACACACACACACACACACACACACACACACACACACACACAATCTGTTAGTTCTATTGAGAAATTCATCAATGGAGAAGAAGGAGGTAGCCACCAATAAATCCTTTAGCCTTCTCTTAAGCTGAATTTCATTCGGTGTTAAGCTTTTATTGGCTGCTGGCAAGTTATTGAAAATGTGTTCCTGATTAATGCACACCTTTTTGTACAAGAGTAGGTGACTTAAAATCCTTGTGAAGATTATTCTTATTTCTAGTATTGATTCCATGAATTGAGCTGTTGGTTTGAAAAAGTGATATATTTTTAATGACAAATTTCATTAAGGATTAAATATATTGGGAAGCAGAAGCTAGTATCCCAAGTTCTCTAAATAGGTTCCTACAGGATGTTCTTGAGTTCACACCACATATAACTCTTATTGCACATTTTTGTGCTTGGAAAACTTTAGCTTGGCTTGATGAATTAACCAAAAAAAAAAAAAAAAAATCTCATATGACATTCTGGAATGAAAGTAAGCATAGTATGACAGCTTTTTCATTTTTATATCCCCTATGTCTGACATAATTCGCATTGCAAACAGAGATTTATTAAGATGCTTCAGTGGTCCTGTGGTGCACTCCTCTCAGTTGAGTTTATTATCAAGCTGTAATCCCAAGAATTTAACACTGTCCACTTCTTCTATCTGCTTGTCATCGTATGTTAGGCATATGCTCATGGGATGCCCTTTACAAGTTCTGAACTGCATGTAGTATGTTTTTTCAAAGTTCAGTGACAAAGAATTGGCTAGGAACCAGTGATTAATGTCCACAAATATTTTAGTAGCTGATCTTTCTAAGACTACACTTGATTTGCTATTTATTGTAATGTTTGTATCATTGGCAAACAAAACAAACTTGGCATCTGGTAATGTTACTGATGAAAGGTCATTGATATACACAAGATAAATTAAGGGTCCTAAGATGGAACCTTAGTGGGACCCCACATGTAATTAGCTCCCAAATGTATGATGCCTGATAGTTAAATACATTTCTCTTTCCTAATAACATCCTTTGTTTCCTGCCAGAGATATAAGATTTGAACCATTTTGCGACATTTCCTGTTGCACCATAATATTATAACTTTCTTAAAAGGATATTGTGGTTTACACAGTCAAATGCTTTTGACAGATCACAAAATGTACCAGTTGCCTGCAATTTTTTGTCTGACGAATTAAGTACATTTTCACTGAAAGTGTCCTTCTAAATATCAGAACCATTTAGTAATCTGAACCACAACTTTGACAGTTTGTTACTTGTGATAAGATGGTTATAAAGCTGATTGTACATTACCTTTCCTAAAATTTTTGAGAATGCTGGCAAAAGTGAAATTGGACGGAAATTTGATGCTATTCCTTTATCTCCGTTCTTGAACAGTGGTTTAGCTTCAGCATATTTCGACCATTCAGGAAATATTCCACTGATAAACAACTGGTTATACAGATAGCTTAATATGTTGCTTAACTCAGAATCATATTCTTTAATCAACTTTGTTGATATTTCATCATACCCACTAGATGTTTTTGATTTTAACGATTTTATGATGGGTGTTATTTCTGCTGGGGTAGTGAGAGTGAAATTCATATTATGGAAGCAACTTGAAATGTCTGGTCTGAGGTATTCCATAGCAGCATCTACAGAAACTTTTCAGTAACAGCTATAAAATGTTTGTTAAAAAGTTCTGCAACACTATAAACATCTGTCACCAATGTATCATTTACTCTTTTTGCTGTTTCCCCCCCACCCTTCATGTCTGGTTCTACCAGCCTCCTCCTTCACTTTATCCCATATTATCTTTATTTTGTTACCTGATATGTCTATTTTTTCCTTGTAATATATTTGCTTTCATGTCCATATTACAGTCTTTAATATTTTGGAGTATTTCTACATCTACATCTACATTTACATTCTGCAAGCCACCCAACAGTGTGTGGCGGAGGGCACTTTACGTGCCACTGTCATTACCTCCCTTTTCTGTTCCAGTCGTGTATGGTTCGCGGGAAGAACGACTGTCTGAAAGCCTCCGTGCGCGCTCGAATCTCTCTAATTTTACATTCGTGATCTCCTCGGGAGGTATAAATTGGGGGACACTTATTTCAATGTCAGCCATTTTTTTGTTTGTGCGAGGATTTAGAGAAGGAACTGCAATGCGGTTTTCCTCTGTGAAACAGCTTTGGAAAAAGGTGTTTAGTATTTCAGCTTTACGCGTGTCATCCTCTGTTTCAATGCCATCATCATCCCGGAGTGTCTGTATATGCTGTTTCGAGCCACTTACTGATTTAACGTAAGACCAGAACTTCCTAGGATTTTCTGTCAAGTCGGTACATAGAATTTTACCTTCAAATTCGCTGATCGCTTCACGCATAGCCCTCCTTACGCTAACTTTGACATCGTTTAGCTTCTGTTTGTCTGAGAGGGTTTGGCAGCATTTAAACTTGCAGTGAAGCTCTCTTTGCTTTCGCAGTAGTTTCCTAATTTTGTTGTTGAACCACGGTGGGTTTTTCCCATCCCTCACAGTTTTACTCGGCACGTACCTGTCTAAAACGCATTTTACGATTGCCTTGAAATTTTTCCATAAACACTCAACATTGTCAGTGTCGGAACAGAGATTTTCGTTTTGATCTGTTAGGTAGTCTGAAATCTGCCTTCTATTACTCTTGCTAAACAGATAAACCTTCCTCCCTTTTTTTATATTCCTATTAACTTCCATATTCAGGAATGCTGCAACAGCCTTGTGATCACTGATTCCCTGTTCTGCACTTACAGAGTCAAAAAGTTTGGGTCTGTTTGTTATCAGTAGGTCCAAGATGTTATCTCCATGAGTCAGTTCTCTGTTTAATTGTTCGAGGTAATTTTCGGATAGTGCACTCAGTTTAATGTCACTCGATGCTCTGTCCCTACCACCCGTCCTAAACATCTGAGTGTCCCAGTCTATATCTGGTAAATTGAAATCTCCACCTAAGACTATAACATGCTGAGAAAATTTATGTGAAATGTATTCCAAATTTTCTCTCAGTTGTTCTGCCACTAATGCTGCTGAGTCAGGAGGTCGGTAAAAGGAGAAAATTATTAACCTAGCTCGGTTGTTGAGCGTAACCTCCACCCATTATAATTCACAGGAACTATCCACTTCTACTTCACTACAGGATAAACTACTCAAATGAGGATGGCACAGTGATTGGATGGTCCTGATGGGCCACTTGTGGCCTGAGGATGGAGTGCTCTATTCCTTGAGTAATCCAGGGGTTCTTTGTAGACTTTGCTGTAACCTTGGTTAGTTTTGAGGGAAAACAGTGTTCAAATAATGTAAGCACTTTATTAACAAAAGTGTTATATTTTTCATTCATGTCATGAGCACTGTAAACATCACTCCATGGAATGCCTCTGAGGAGTGTCCTAAAATAATCGATTTTTGGCTTATTGATTACTCTCTTGAGCTCAGATCTAACAGATTTTATATCCTGTTTAGTACCAACATTTAACAGAGGGCAATTGACCATTGGTTTTGTAATATAATTTTGTTCATTGGACGTATCTATAAAGTCATTGGTTTTTTTCTATAAACACTGAAGAATGCCTGGAGTATAAGTATTGGGACTTCTGGTTATTGTAAATTACAATTTCTTTTCCTGTCATTCAGATAGGAGTTGTTAAGGGAGAGTTCTAATCCTCTGGCTCCATAACACCAAGGTTTCTCTAGTAGTATTGTATGGTTCACTGAATCAAATGCCTTGCTTAGATTGACTAGAATGACTTCAGCATATAACTTTGATTCAAATGAGGTTTGTACAAAAGAAATGATACATTCAACTCCTTTCACTGTTGATGACTTGGACTAAAAAACCATATTGAGTCAGAATGTTGTTTTCAGATACATGTCCGCAAATTTCATATTGTATGAAGTATTCTATTATTTTAGAGAGAATAACTACAACTGAAATTGGACAATAATTGTTTGTGCATAACTTGTTTCCCTTTTTATGAACAAGGATGACAACTGTTCCTTTTAGACACTCTAGAAAATGGCCAATAGCATGCATCCAGTTCATCCAGTTCATTAATCTACAAGAGGGTTTGACATGAGATCCATTATTCTTTAAATCACAATCTGGCTTCAGCTTCCAGAGACTGTGGTTATATATATATATATATATATCTCTCTCTCTCTCTCTCTCTCTGTGTGTGTGTGTGTGTGTGTGTGTGTGTGTGTGTGTGTTTTTGACAAAGGGCTTGTTGCCCAAAAGCTCACTTACTGACAGTCTTTTTGTAGTACCTATCTGCGACTCAGCATCTCCACTATATGGTATGTAGCAACTGCCCTTCTCATAATATTATTACATTACCTCCTTGATTTTCGATTTTTTCATCACAAATTTTGATAAGCTGTAAGTGTCCTCAGATTTTGAATTTCCTAATTTTGTTAATGATATAGCCACATCACATATTTCTATTTGTGTCGGCTTGAAAGTTGGCACAGTGTTTGCACAATTTTGAAGAAACTGATTGCCAGAAATGAGGTCTAGGTCAGGAGTGTATGTTGAATTGGAAGTATGCTGACCAGAAGTTAGGGTGTTAGTGGTGTTTGATGCATTGACAAAAAAATGATTAAATTCGTCTGTTGTGATACTGACAACACCTGTGATCTCTTAACAATGTATACCAGTACCAAACTCTGCTTATAGCATCCTCCATGCTGCCATCCACCTATTACTTGAGTTTTCAATGTAATGTTTATTTGCCCTGCATTTGACTATTTTAATTTGTGACCTATAATGTCCTTTGAGTTTGTTATAAGTGGCTTTGTCTACATTACTGCTTATTACTTTTTCATAGTAATTAATATCAAGATCCTTAGTTTTTGCAAGTGAGGCATAAACAATTTGTTTTGTGTTGGGTGCCTGGGTCTTCTGACTTTTTTTATTACATGGCTTCTTGATGTTTGGCCATCAGATACTAAGACCTTTAGGGATAATGTGTATAAGTCTGTTGAAGGCTTCCTCTATATTGTTGAAAAAAGGAAGACAGTATGCCAGTCTACTAGTATTAGTTGTACCCTGTACGTGTTAATATTCTTGTCAGAAAATAATCTAATTGTCCAGCACTGAATTTGTTCTTGGTCTACATTTAATCTCTTAGTAATTAATTTCACCCATTTACCTATATGGTCTGATGGGTGACCAACATTTAACAACCTAGTTCAAATTCACTTTTGGACACATTGGTTATGAAGTTATTATGGATGGATTGAAACCTTGTAGGACTTTCATTTGCACAGAGAAGACTATATGATCTTAACATATTTGCTAAGTTAATATTTTTAGCTGTATTTTTTTTGATTCAGTGTTTTAAGTCTCCAAAAATTAGTATGTTGTATCTGGTGTACTTCTGCACATTGACAATAATCTTTTCTAAGCATTCAGTAAATTTCTCTAACTCTCTTTCATGGGAGTGATGTACAGAGAGAGATATAAGCCTTACTGTAGATAAGTAAGCCTTACTGTTAGTTAGCCTTACTGTTAGTAGGAGCATAACAGTTACTTCAAAAACACTTTTAATATATAAATCATTAACATGCACAACAGTACATTTCAGGTCTCTCTCTCTCTCTCTCTCTCTCTCTATCTCTCTCTCTCTCTCTCTCTCTCTCTATGATATAATACCAGGGCAGTTCAATAAGTAATGCAACACATTTTTTTTCTCGGCCAATTTTGGTTGAAAAAACCGGAAATTTCTTGTGGAATATTTTCAAACATTCCCGCTTCGTCTCGTATAATTTCATTGACTTCCGACAGGTGGCAGCGCTGTACGGAGCTGTTAAAATGGCGTCTGTAACGGATGTGCGTTGCAAACAACGGGCAGTGATCGAGTTTCTTTTGGCGGAAAACCAGGGCATCTCAGATATTCATAGGCGCTTGCAGAATGACTACGGTGATCTGACAGTGGACAAAAGCACGGTGAGTCGTTGGGCAAAGCGTGTGTCATCATCGCCGCAAGGTCAAGCGAGACTGTCTGATCTCCCGCGTGCAGGCCGGCCGTGCACAGCTGTGACTCCTGCAATGGCGGAGCGTGCGAACACACTCATT
Organism: Schistocerca cancellata; assembly: GCF_023864275.1. NCBI lineage: Eukaryota > Metazoa > Arthropoda > Insecta > Orthoptera > Acrididae > Schistocerca > Schistocerca cancellata. Next base: position 909,296,196 of record NC_064626.1, on the reverse strand, counting down.
CGAGATGATCGACGGATCACCATCAAACAACTCAGTGCTCAACTTGACATCTCTGTTGGTAGTGCTGTCACAATTGTTCACCAGTTGGGATATTCAAAGGTTTGTTCGCGCTGGGTCCCTCGTTGTCTAACCGAACACCATAAAGAGCAAAGGAGAACCATCTGGGCGGAATTGCTTGCTCGTCATGTGGCTGAGGGTGACAATTTCTTGTCAAAGATTGTTACAGGCGATGAAACATGGGTTCATCACTTCGAACCTGAAACAAAATGGAAATCAATGGAGTGGCGCCACACCCACTCCCCTACCAAGAAAAAGTTTAAAGCCATACCCTCAGCCGGTAAAGTCACGGTTACAGTCTTCTGGGACGCTGAAGGGGTTATTCTGTTTGATGTCCTTCCCCATGGTCAAACGATCAACTCTGAAGTGTATTGTGCTACTCTTCAGAAATTGAAGAAACGACTTCAGCGTGTTCGTAGGCACAAAAATGTGAACGAACTTCTCCTTCTTCATGACAACGCAAGACCTCACACAAGTCTTCGCACCCGAGAGGAGCTCACAAAACTTCAGTGGACTGTTCTTCCTCATGCACCCTACAGCCCCGATCTCACACCGTCGGATTTCCATATGTTTGGCCCAATGAAGGACGCAATCCGTGGGAGGCACTACGCGGATGATGAAGAAGTTATTGATGCAGTACGACGTTGGCTCCGACATCGACCAGTGGAATGGTACCGTGCAGGCATACAGGCCCTCATTTCAAGGTGGCGTAAGGCCGTAGCATTGAATGGAGATTACGTTGAAAAATAGTGTTGTGTAGCTAAAAGATTGGGGAATAACCTGGTGTATTTCAATGCTGAATAAAACAACCCCTGTTTCAGAAAAAAAATGTGTTGCATTACTTATTGAACTGCCCTCGTAGAAAGAAACATTCCACATGGGAAAAATATATTAAGAAACAAAGATGCTGTGACTTACCAAACGAGAAAGCGCTGGTAGATAGACACAATAAAAAACACACAAATTTCAAACTTTTGCAACCCAAGTTTATACACAAATATCCCACACATTCAGGGCCTTGCTGCGATGGATCACTTCCATTCACACCGAGCACCTGTTACCCTACCTAAAACCTCTTTCCTCATTACCTTACCAGCTTCATCCTAACCCACAACTTCTTCACTTTTGAAGGCCAGACATACCAAATAGCGAACAGCTATGGGTACCAGGATGGCCCCCTCATATGCCAACCTATTTATGGGTCGCTTAGAGGAGGCCTTCTTGGTTACCCAAGCCTGCCAACCCAAAGTTTGGCACAGATTTATTGATGACATCTTCTTGATCTGGACTCACAGTGAAGAACAACTCCAGAATTTGCTCTCCAACCTCAACTCCTTTGGTTCCATCAGATTCATCTGGTCCTACTCCAAATCCCATGCCACTTTCCTCGACGTTGACCTCCATCTGTCGAATTGCCAGCTTCACACATCTGTCCACATCAAACCCACTAACAAGCAACAGTACCTCCATTATGACAGCTGCCACCCATTCCATATGAAATGGCTCCTTCCCAACATCTTAGGTCTTCATGGCAAACGAATGTGCTCCAGTCCTGAATCCCTGAACCATTACACCAATAACCTGAAAACAGCTTTCGCATCCCGCAACTACCCTCCCAACCTGGTACAGAAGCAAATAGCTAGAGCCACTTCCTCATCCCCTCAAACCCAGAACCTCCCACAGAAGAACCCCAAAAGTGCCCCACTTGTGACAGGATGCTTTCCGAGACTGGATCAGACTCTGAATGTGGCTCTCCAGCAGGGATCTGACTTCCTCAAATCCTGCCCTGAAATGAGATCCATCCTTCATGAAATCCTCCCCACTCCACCAATAGTGTCTTTCCGCTGTCCACCTAACCTTCGAAACCTCTTGGTTCATCCCTATGAAATCCCCAAACCACCTTCCCTACCCTCTGGCTCCTACCCTTGTAAACGCTCCTGGTGTAAAACCTATCCCATGCACCCTCCCACCACCACCTACTCATGTCCTGTAACCCGGAAGGTGTACACGATCAAAGGCAGAGCCACGTGTGAAAGCACCCACGTGATTTACCAACTGACATGCCTACACTGTGAAGCCTTCTATGTGGGAATGACCAGCAACAAACTGTCCATTCACATGAACGGACACAGGCAGACAGTGTTTGTTGGTAATGAGGATCACCCTGTGGCTAAACATGTCTTGGTGCACGGCCAAAACATCTTGGCACAGTGTTACACCATCTGGGTTATCTGGATACTTCCCACTGACACCAACTTATCAGAGCTCCGGAGATGGGAACTTGCCCTCCAATATATCCTCTCTTCCCGTTAGCCACCAGGCCTCACCCTCCTGTAATTTCAAGTTGCCGCCCCTTGTACCTCACCTGTCATTCAACAACATCTTTGCCTCTGTACTTCCACCTCGACTGGGATGACTCCTTACCCTCTCCCTTAAAACCCAAATCCTTTCGTCTTTCCCTCTCCTTCCCTCTTTCCTGACGAGGCAACCGTTGGTTGCGATAGCTAGAATTTTGTGTGTATGTTTGTGTTTGTTTGTGTGTGTATCGACGTGCCAGCGCTTTCGTTTGGTAAGTCAAATCATCTTTGTTTTATATATATATATATAAATAGCTCTTTGCCTTTACAAATGTCTGCTTGTGTCTGTGTATATGTGGATGGATTTGTGTGTGTGCGCGAGTGTATACCTGTCCTTTTTTCCACCTAAGGTAAGTCTTTCCGCTCCCGGGATTGGAATGACTCCTTACCCTCTCCCTTAAAACCCACATCCTTTTCGTCTTTCCCTCTCCTTCCCTCTTTCCTGACGAAGCAACCGTTTGTTGCGAAAGCTTGAATTTTGTGTGTATGTTTGTGTTTGTTTGTGTGCCTATCGACCTGCCAGCGCTTTTGTTTGGTAAGTCTCATCATCTTTCTTTTTATATATATATATATATATATATATATATATATATATATATATATATATATATATATATATGGTGTGTGTGTATGTGCGGGTGGATGTGTGTGTGTGTGCGAGTGTATGCCTGTCCTTTTTTCCCCCTAAGGTGAGTCTTTCCGCTCCCGGGATTGGAGTGGCTCCTTGCCCTCTCCCTTGGAACCCATATCCTTTTGTCTTTCCTTCACCTTCCCTCTTTCCTGACGAGGCAACCATTGGTTGCGAAAGCTGGAATTTTGTGTGTATGTTTGTGTTTGTTTGTGTGTCTATCAACCTGCCAGCGCTTTTGTTTGGTAAGTCTCATCATCTTTCTTTTTAAATATATTTTTCCTTCGTGGAATGTTTCCCTCTATTATATATATATATATATATATATATATATATATATATATATATATATATATATATATATATATATAGTTATAATAGAAGGAAACATTCCACGAAGGAAAAATATACCTAAAAACAAAGATGATGTGACTTACCAAATGAAAGTGCTGGCAGGTCGACAGACACACAAACGAACACAAACATACACACAAAATTCAAGCTTTCGCAACAAACTGTTGCCTCATCAGGAAAGAGGGAAGGAGAGGGAAAGACGAAAGGATGTGGGTTTTAAGGGAGAGGGTAAGGAGTCATTCCAGTCCCGGGAGTGGAAAGACTTACCTTAGGGGGAAAAAAGGACGGGTATACACTCGCACACACACACATATCCATCCACACATATACAGACACAAGCAGACATATTTAAAGCGAAAGCTTGAATTTTGTGTGTATGTTTGTGTTCGTTTGTGTGTCTGTCGACCTGCCAGCACTTTCATTTGGTAAGTCACATCATCTTTGTTTTTAGGTGTATATATATATATATATATATATATATATATATATATATATATATATAAGAAAAGCTGTAAGTCATAGCAGGAAAATTAACTTTAAATTGCAAATTTTCTGTATAGTACTTATAATCCAGTAAGTTTATGTATATTATTGTGTAAAAAGTGCGAGTTACTTGATCTAATCTTGAACAAGTACATGATTCAATTAGCATGTAATTAATCAGTTACTTAGTTAAACAAGAGAAAATCATCACAGCAGATATTCACAAAATAAATAAAACTTATAAGTGCTAGTACTTAGCCTAAATCAGTCTTGTAAAATCAGATAAATATATAAAATCAAAAAGTAATCAAGTTGCAGACTTGCCTCCCAGACCATTCCTGAAATCTCAGATGGAAGTCAACAAATGACACAGATAATGAGAAGGCTTTCAGTGGTAGAAACATTTGCATGTGGAGAAGAGGTAAACTGTTTGGGTGATTATCACATGGATGGCATAGTATAAAAAGACAGAAGAAAACTTATGACATGTTAACCCTAGGACGCCTAGGGGGGAGGGGGAGTTCGTTGAACTGACAATTTTTTTATGTCTCCTGCTTTTGCCCAAGTAACTTTCATACTACATATTCCCTTTGAATTATTGTTTGTTCGCTATTTTATGAAACGTTAGTGTCAATATATTTTATAGAAAATTCCTGCTTTGAAAGAAAAAATAAATAAAGTTATTATGGGTCCAATAACCCCCCCCCCCCCTTAGGCTTCCATGGTATAGAAAATTTCCCTTAGTAAGATTTCGTATTTCTCATCTCCACAACAATAAAGGTAATTTCTTGTTGGTTGGTATTCTTGATATTCACAACAATCGGTTTACTTTCAGAGGAAGTGATTGTTGATCTCAGTCAGCTATTATTTAACTTGTAAACTTGCAGTGAGTTAGTGCAGTTCCCAACACATAGGCCTCCAGTAACTTTGGTGTCCTACACAGCAAAAATGAAACCAAGTAAGAACTTACTGATATTGTCACCAATGCACCAAGATAATGGCACTGTTGAAGGAGAGAAGAATAAAACTGAGATAAATGCATATTATAATTCCACTAAAGGTGGAATTGATACCATTGATTAAATGACGCATATGTACACCTACAAGAGGGGAACAAAGAGATGGCCTCCATCTGTATTTTACTCTCTCCTCGACATTTGTGCTATCAATGCAACCACCAGATTCATCCAGCAACATCCAAGATGGAATGAAGAGAAACACAACAAACAGAAACTTTATCTTCTGCAAGCTGGGATGGAACTAGTAAAATTGCAGGTAGAAGAAAGAAGTGCCAATGCAAGTGGGTTATCTAACCAAATTGTTCAATCAATGGAGACTCTACTACAAAAGAAAATCAAAGAAGTGACAACAGAAGCACGTCAACCTCCTGCAGGGAAAGGTCGGTGCCATGTTTGTGTCAGAAAAGCTAAACAAAGAACCAGAAGTACAACAATCTAAGTAAACCAAAACAGTTTTGTGGACAGTGTCATAAACACGTGTGTAACACACATTCAGAAAAAATTGTGAAGTGTGTCACTTGCCTTGAAGTTGAGGACTCAGAGTAGTCTATTGTATATGAACACATCTGTGTTTTGTATTGTAATATGTCAATTCTTTATTCACTCAGTCCAATATTTATAACAATCAACAACATTTATAAACCGATTCCTTAGTTAAAATACATAAACCATTTTGAAAGTTGTAATTTTTCATCAGTAAACTTATTTAATTCCTGTGAGCTCACCGAACACCCCCCCCCCCCCCCCGCCCACCCCTTAGGCATCCAAGTTAGAAAACAAGGCTTTGGCGTCCTAGGGAATCAAAGAAAAACAAAAGACAGATTCCCCACATATTTCCCTGAAATTCCCCCCCTCCCCGCAACCACATCAGTGAAGGTGATAGATTCCCCACATATTTCCCTGAAATTCCCCCCATCCCCGCGACCACATCAGTGAAGGTGATAGACTGATGTAGGTATTGCATCTAATTAACATAAGGTAGGTAAGGTAATACAACATGAAGATTAAACAACCTAACCCTAATATAATACTGAAAATTGAAAAGAAACTTGAGAAGTCAGCATGTTTACACAAGAAGAAAACAATTCTACACATCAGAATATTAAGGTGGAACATCCAGGTCCAGACTACTATCACAATCATAATACATAGCAAAGGTCACAAACAGGAAAGTCAAAATTACAAAGCAAGATACCAGGGGTCAAGTAGGACAAAAGCATATATATAAGTATATGGTACAATCAGTTTCAGATATCATCATCAGTTCATTTAAAGAATGCCACATCAAACATCATCTCAAATTCCCATTTCCCTAAATCATATTTCTACTATACAGAACAGGACTGGTGAACAAACACCAAAGGTTCTTCAACCACAAACTATGTGTTCAAAATTTCAAGAGCTTCTTGCACCAATTTCATTTCATTTATTTATTCATCCAGAAATCTTGTTGTGTTATTACACATAGATGTATGATAAGTTACATTTAACATGCTTTGATACATAAATATACTTATTTTGTAGGTATTCAGTTACATGCATAAGTATAGACATTCTTAAGATATACATTTATATAAATTATATGCTGCACATGGCAAATCATAACTTTTTTGGTATGTTACATACAGTCATCAGATAATGATTACAGAGTAACACTATTTACATTCTGTTATCATAAGTGCAGATGAGCCATAACAAGGAACAGTTATATCTGTGTATAGAGTCAAATAAGTCAGTTGAAAGTAATATTTTAACACATGCAGTAAAATACATTACAAAAAATTTTAGATTACTATTCAGAAATTCTTCCATTGAATAGAAGCAATGCTTCTGTAGGACTGACTTTATTTTGGATCTGAATCCTTTCTTTCAATACCTGTCATTTTCAGGTAGCTTCTTGTACAGATTTACTCCCCTGTGCATTACACTACTGTGCCCTTTATGTAGCTGTTGATCATCTATAAATATGTCCTTGGAATGACGAGTATTATAATAGTGAACATCTCTATTTTTTGTAAATATATGGAGATTTTCATGAATAAAACACACTGTTTCATGAATATAGATACAAGGCACTGGCAAAATACTGAGCTCCTTAAAGAGAAGTTTAGTGGTGGAAGACAGGGGTACTTGTTTCATTGTCTTAATTATTCGCTTCTGCACAATAAATACATTCTTATTGGAGAAGCCCCAAAAAGGAATGCAGTATGTAATTATTGAGTGTTCTAATGCAAAGTAGGCACATTTTAGTGTTTTGATAGCACAGATTGTACTTAAAATGCTAAAAGCATAGCACAAACTGTTCATTTTACTTAATAATTTATCTTTATGAATGTCCCAGTGTAGTGTGTCATCTATCCACACTCCAAGGAATTTTGTGGGTCTTTCTCATTGTACGGGCACATTCTCAATCCTGATATCATCTATCACAGATGATACCTTTTGTGTCGAGTGGAAGTTTATATAAACTGTTTTATCATTATTTAGGAGAAGTTTGATTTTGTTCAACCAGTTTAGCAGACTACAATTTGTATCAGCAATTGTGGAATTGAGTTGATGAGGACAGTGATTTGAAAACAGTATATTGGTGTCATCAGCAAACATTACCGGTGGACCTTCCTGAATGCTTTAGGGCAGATCATTGATGAATATTAGAAATAAAAGGGACCAAGTGTAGAGCCTTGGGGAATAACTTGTCTTACAACTTGCTCCTCTGACTGAGCATTTTCACCAGTTTTTGATGTAATCCCTACTTTCTGTACTCTGCCTGAGAGATATGACCTAAACCAGTCATTGCAATTTCCCCTAATCCCAAAATGTAGTAGTTTCTACAAAAGTAATTCATGGTTGACAAGATCAAAAGCTTTAGTGAGATCAAGAAACACACCTGTTGTGTGTTTTCTATCATTGAGTGCCCTATAGATTTCATTTAAAAATGAGTATAATGCTCCATTTATTGATCTTCCTTTCCTAAACCCGCACTGGTGAGGACTTAGTATGCAGTTACTTTCCAAGAAATTTATAACACAGTCATATACTGATTTTTCAAGGACTTTTGATGAGCTTGATAAGACTGAGATGGGTCTGTAGTTGTTTACATCACAACTTTCCCCCTTTTTTTAACATAGGAATAACTTTTGCTGCTTTAATATTTCTAGGAAATTGACCTGATGATAAAGAGCAGTTTATTATATCTGACAGTGGTTCACACACATGATGGGAGACTCGTTTTAAAAGGCAATCAGATATACCATCAAGACCACAGGAATGTTTGTTTGGTCTCTGTGTAATGGTGCTTTGACTACCGCGCCTCCGCCAATACAAAGATATAATTTACGATCGCGCATGCGGAAGAGCGCTGCGCCAGCGACAGATTTTTATAAATAATTTTGATTTTTTTTTTTTTTTTTACTTTTACTTTTGCGTAGGTTCTGTTTTTAACAGCTAATTGATTACTCTCTCTCTCTTATCTTGATACGAATGACGTGTATTTTTCCGCGCTGTGTTGAATGTGCTTTTGGGTGGAAATTAAAATTATATTACAATGCGAGGTTGTTTCAATAGTGATTCGAGGTGGTTATCGCCAAATTTGTGAATTGATCATGACAGTGACAACTTGAAGAAGTTTTCAACAGACGGAGAAAAGTGAAAGACGGGTCGTCCTACAAGGGTATTAGGAGGACAGCCATGAAGACTATATTGTAATTAGTACTGCGTTTCTAACAAGATTATAAGGTAAATTTCCACTAGTTTCTGATGCTATTTCCGTACAGTCGCTTTTTGTAGCGTTGCCGACCCGGTCTGCCATGCACGGTCAAATTACAGCACTATCTCAATCAATAATACGAAGTCCGCCTTATCCGTAACTGAAACCACCAAAATTCAAAACCCAATAACATTTTCTATTTTATATTTTCACGGCAGAACCCCGAGTAAAGGAAACACTACAATTGGCGTCCTGGTGACAGAACTTACAATCTCCGGATTTGATACAAGTGCAATTATTATAAATTTTGGACATTTTATCTAATTTTAATCACTTAATAGCATCAGAAAATGAATTTTGACTAAGTCTCATTCATTTAAATTGTAACGTTACGTGCATGAAATTTACAACAATAGTTTTCCCTGTTATTAATTCGTGTTAATTTTCATTTCCATGCTGAGGAAATTAATTTGTTAAAAAAAAGGAAAGGCATAACGTTCCATAAAATAATTTGCACGGATGCGAAAGAAAAATTTTGGATTCAAAACTGTATATCTGACGCTACATTTGCAACATAAGACTAAAGAACAAAAAAAATTGGTGAGTACAGAAATTTACCTTTTTTGCCAGTTTCAAGCAGCCATCTGTACTTCCTTTATTCCGATCCATTTATTTCGAAATTATTTTTCCTAATTGTAGTTAAAATTGATGTACTATTACTGCAAATGATAAGTGAAGAGCATATTCACAGTCATTTATTTGTGAGAGGGAAATTTCAGTACCAGTTTTAATAATTAAATTTCTAATTAAAAATCATATAGAAATATCCATTTCCATAAGAGAAATTTCAGATTTCAACATATCATATTTTAAATTTTTTTTTGCCATTGGAAAATTTTATTTGCAATTAATTACGAAAATCGCAAGATGGGCGCTAGACGCGTAGAAATTGTTTCCGCGGACGAGCTTAGTGAAAGTGACACATTGCAAAACATGTCCGACAGTCAAATGAATATTGAACTGAATAGTGAGGATGTTCAAGACATAATTTTACCGGATCGATTAAGACAACAACCCCTATATTTAAACAGATATACAGGCGAATGGAGAGAGAGAGTACTATGCGACAAAACGCGACACTGACAACGTCAACTTCAGAACTAGACATCAATAAGACACAAAAAAATGACGAAACTAAGACACAGGACTCTGACATGCTCAACCAGATTCCGAAGTTACTTGGTGACGAAAACAGAAAATTTGACGCTTTAGACGACCATTTAAAACGTGACTTTGGGAAATTTGACACTAAATTCGATGAACTGACACGGGACATAAAACAAAATTTTGAAAAACAATCGAGACAAATTGCCAACTTGACAGAAACCACCAGTAGTCTTGGAAGGAAATTTACTGACTTATCAGACAAGATTACGAGACAAGAAAAGGTATTTATGGAATTCAGTGACGAGACAAAAACTGACTTACAACGATGTAATGAGAAATTGTTAACAGTAGTTTTTGAAAAACAGAAAACCAGTACCCAAGTTGACGAATTACGACAGTCACACAATTCCGTAAAAACAAACCAAGAACACTTAGACCTGACGATTACAGACCTTTCAGACAGATTAAATGATGTAACATTGGAGCAGAAATCCTTACGGGAAAAGTTAGAAAAACTTGAAGATACAGCATCTGTAAAGAATGACACAACTCTAGCAGAGAAACTTGTACATGAATGCAAATTATGTGATGATTATTTAGATTAGAAGTTTGAGACAATGGCACATATCATTTTAGATAAGACAAAGGAACAAGTAAAGGGAGAAACAGATAATATTCAGAAAGAGGTACGTAAACTTAAAGAAAATGTAATACCAAGATTGTCAGTGATACCAAAACCCATAACAGGCAACCAAAAGACAAATGAAAATCCGAATAATGCTAGACCCAGCACACAGGCGAAAATAGGATTACCAATGAGTGATACAAATCCCAATGAACCATTTTCAATGCTACCACAAGATCAAAATTACTATCAGACATCACCACATACTATGCACAGTTTGACACAAAATGCAGGACCCATAACACCATCGGGAGTAGATGATGAAACATTAGTACGACATGGATACTTTCAGACATTTTCATGTGCTGAGAAAGAGAAAGAGCATCCGATTGTTTTCATCCGCCCTTTTGACGGTGTTTTCCCGAGACATTGGTTAGAAGCTGATAAAATTCGATATGTTACAAATTTGTTACGTGGAAGAGAAGCTAATTGGGGAGCAGCAATGAAAAGACGATGTTTAACACTTGAACAGTTTGAACAAGCATTTCTTGAGGAATTCTGGTCGATCACAGAACAGCAAAGTTTAATACGAGAAGTATACAATCAACAAATTTGCAACCCGAAGAAAGAGACTTTACGTTAATACTTTGAACGCTACCTAGACAAAACATTATATTGGACAAAACCAGATGTAATTAGAACACTTAAAAGCCACTTACCATTTCCTTACCGTGATAAATTAATAGGAGTGTCCGAGAACAACATAAAGAATTTTTTCAGTTATGTTGATGAGATAAATGTTGTTTACAGAGATGAGATCAGGAATTTCAATCAATTGTATCCGACCCATCGAAGAAATTCGCGTACGCACAACAAAAATGACAGAGGCTATTGGAATCCGCCTCCGACACCACAACAAAACTCTTAAAGAAACAATTCGCACTACACTGGGACAAATCCATTCAATATTAGGAGAAACAACTCGCAGCATTGGCAGGGGATTGGTAATTATTACTATAATGGTTATCTGAACAGTAATTACAATCAGAACAATAACAGTTATATTCAAAATAATAACAACAGAAGAAGGAACCGAAATCATAGAGATCAAAGAAGAGAGGATAACAGGTACCATCCAGGATATTATCAGAGAAACAACACACAACAACATCGATACATGTATTGCAGGAATAACAGTAATAACAATACCAGTTACAGTCATGGGCGAAATAATGTATGGGGAAATCACAATGGACCACCGCCACGACACATGCAATACAGCAACCCTCAATTCCTACCTAACGGAACTCCCAATGCGACGCGAGTTAATGTCAACAACCAAACAGCTGATACTTGGGTGAAACGCGGCAGAAATGTAAATATTATTGAGTTGGGCAATGACCCCAACCCGTAGCAACAACCGAATTTGCCGGAAAACGAACGACGACCGAGCTAAGCGCTCGAGTTACGGTCGATTGGGAGCAGAGCGCAACGGAACCGACGATTTGTTTTCTCCGATATGATGACAGTAAGAAAATAGAAAAAGAATTATATCATGATGTAGATTTTAATAGTACCAGTAAAATAAAGAAGATTATTCCGGCTATAACACGAGTTATGATTGGTAGTTATGAAGTGGAAGTAATGTTAGATACAGGAGCAGCAGCAATTGTCATTTAAATGTCTTTATATAATGAACTCAAACAAATAATGAACATACAAACATTGCCAGTACAGAATTGTCACAATATAAGTGCCACCGGCAACAAATCAAAGAACGTGAAATTTCAAGCTCTCATTAACTTCACATTTTCAAATATACCACTCAATTACAGTTTTCTGGTAGTAGATAAATTAATTATGCATTGCATATTAGGAATTGACTTTTTGAATGAACATCAAGCAATCATAGATTTAGGAAAAGGGAAATGTAATTTAACCGTAAATCAACAACAACTGACAATAGAGTTAACACAGGGTAAAAACTTAAATAGTAAACAAGGTAAGTTTGAACAGTTACATTTTGTGTATCCACCAGCAACAAACATATGTGATTTAACTTTTAATGAAGCTGTATCTCAGGGAATTAAACCTAATGATTTATATGAGAAATGCACAGAATCTGAATATCTGACGAAGGAACAACAACTTGAATTACTTGAAGTTTTGCAGCAATTTGCTGAGGTATTTGTGGAGAAACCTGGAATTATTAGAGGCTATACTTATGAGATGGATGTTAAACCACACAAACCATACTGTAGAACATATTATAATATTCCTTGGTCAAAGAAACCCGCAATTTTGAAAGAGGTTGAAAGAATGCAAGCTTGGGGTATCATTGAAAGGTCACATTCACCATATTGCAGTCCGATCCTAGCAGTTAATAAAGAGGATGGTAGTGTAAGGTTAGTGCTGGATGCACGAGAAATTAACAAAGTCATAATTCCAATCAACACACGACCTATAAATTTGGAAGAACAACTTTTAAAATTTCATAATGTACAGTATTTAACCAATATCGACCTCCGCTCATCGTTTTGACAGGTGAAACTCCATAAAAACAGCCGTAAATACACTGCATTCCTGTGTGAGGGACGTAGTTATCAATTTTGTGTTCTACCCTTTGGTCTACGAGTGAGTGCTGGAGTATTTATTGAAGCCTTAGATGCTGTTCTTGGACCACAATTGCTATCGCAAATCACAGTTTATGTTGATGACATTGTCATTGCCACCACTACTTGGTAAGAACATGTTAATCTTTTGAAGCAACTTCTCACTAAATTTTCTGACTCAGGTGTCACTATCAATTTACCAAAGACGAAATTAGGGAGGAGAGAAATCAAATTCGTTGGTCACATCATATCAACTGAAGGCATTTATCCAGACTCAAGAAAAATTTATGCAATTAAGAATTTTCCATCCCCACAGAATCGTAAACATCTCAAAGCCTTTCTTGGTCTATCTTCATTCTTCAGGAAATTTGTACCCCACCATCTTCTTAACAGACCACATCTTCTACCTTTACTCAAAAGAAATAATATTTGGAAATGGACAGAGTTCTGTCAGACAAATTTTGAAGCGATTAAGAATGATTTAGTAAATGCACCGTTGTTATGTCATCCTGACATGACGTCAGACTTTTGCCTAGTAACAGATGCAAGTTCCTATGGGCTCGGAGCATTTTTACTCCAAATTCATGTAGAAAATGAACAAACAGTCATCAAACCTATCAGTTTTGCTAGCCGCACACTCACTGAATGCGAAAAGTCATATTCAGTGACCGAGCGCGAAACACTTGCCATAGTACGGGCATTTCGCAAGTTTCGCTACTTTCTATGGGGAAAACGTACTAAGCTTTATACTGATCATCAAGCTCTTTCTTTCCTGCTATCATGGAAGTTATTACATTCACGTCTTGCATGCTGGTGTGCATCACTACAAGAATATGATTTTGATACTATATACATAAAAGGAGAATCCAACATTATAGCCGATGCTCTATCTCGTTTGCCACAAGGCCTACAAGAATTTTCAGATGTGACAGAACAAACATCAGATTTCAAAATTTTACTCATGTATGGCGGTACAATTGCACCTTACTACAAAAACATGTGCAGGAAGTTAGCCATATTGCAGGACAATGATCCCACATGGATCCAGATAAAGAATAAATTACGTGCAGGAACAGACCCACATCTTGAAAAATATTACACATTACGCAAAGAAGTATTATTTCAACGACGAAACCCTGAATCACAGCATTGGTGTGTTTGCTTACCAGAAGCTCATGTTAATGATTTGATTTTATTTACACACAGAACTTGGGGACACTATGGCGTAACCAAATGTACAGATAAGATTATGCAATATTGCTATTTTCCAAATTTAAGGCGAAGAGTATTGAGGAATATTAGGAAATGCATCATATATCAGAAAGCCAAATATTCTAATCGCACAAGCATGAATGAATTGCATCCAATCATACCTAAGAGGCCATTACAGCTAATTTCTTTAGATATTGCAGGACCCTATCCACAAGCACGTGGAGGAGTGATATACATCCTTGATGTGTTAGATGTTTTCACAAAGTATTTAAAATTATATGCTTTACGTTCAGTTTCTACCACTGCTATTACCAGACGTCTATTAACAGATTATTTTGTAAGAATAGGAAAATCTGAAGTTATGATCAGGGATAATGCAGCATATTTTACCAGTTTAAAATGGAAGACTGTTATTGAAGAACAGAATGTTAAACATATTTTGATTTCAAGATTTCACGTGGCAGGAAACCCAGTAGAAATAACATTTCGAGAATTTCGACAGTTTATGAGAACACACACACCAGAGAAGCACACAAAATGGGTAAAATACATAGCACCATTTGAACATATAGTGAACAATTTAACTCACATTTCTTCTGGATACACACCAACCGAATTAATTATGGATGAAACAGAAAGAAATGAATGGACAGACCCTCTACCTAAATTTACAGCAACAACAAATCCTGTTAGTTTAGAAGAAAAGTTAAGACAAGCTTACACAATATTATGTGACAAAGCTAAGGAAAGAAAGCAGAAATATGACAGAGGTGTCAGGAAAGCACAAACATTTCAAGTTGATTAGTTAGTTTTACTAAGAACACATCCTAAACCCACAAAACTGAAACATTTAAACAGGAAATGGCAGGTCTTATACTCTGGACAATACCGAATTGCAAATATTCCACACCCTGGCTGTTATTCATTAGAATATCCATTAACACATAAACCCAGAGGTCTACATCCACACAGACATTTGAAAAAATACATACAGTAAAATGTTAGCTAATGAGAAGAAGATAATTAATATGATATACAGTTATGATGAGCCTACATTGAAGTTATACAGGTACTTACAATCTAATGAATGCAGGTAAGTCTAAAAAGCAACGTGAACCATCCAATAGCTAATAAGATATCTGGTTATAAGAGGAGTTGCTATTGAGGCATATACACATTAGATGAGGCATATACGCATTAGAGGAGGCAGAGAACTGAACAGAATTATTTTTTTTAGGAGGCATGTGATAATAGTAATGTTGATATGAGTGATGTGAGTGACTGAATGGGATGAGTGAAGGACAAATAGTAATATGGAGAGAGGTAAATGGAATATAAGAGAAGAAAAGGGTATTATTATAATTATTGTTGTTGAAGTAAAAAGTAAATGATGATGAATAAGAGGAAAATATATACAGGGCTATTACAAATGATTGAAGCGATTTCATAAATTCACTGTAGCTCCATTCATTGACATATGGTCACGACACACTACAGATACGTAGAAAAACTCATAAAGTTTTGTTCCACTGAAGCCACACTTCAGGTTTCTGCCGCCAGAGCGCTCGAGAGCGCAGTGAGACAAAATGGCGACAGGAGCCATGAAAACGTCTGCCGTGCTTGAAATGCACTCACATCAGTCAGTCATAAAAGTGCAATGACACTTCAGGATGAAGTTCAACAAAGATCCACCAACTGCTAACTCCATTTGGCGATGGTATGCGTGGTTTAAAGCTTCTGGATGCCTCTGTAAGGGGAAATCAATGGGTCGGCCTGCAGTGAGCGAAGAAACGGTTGAACGCGTACGGGCAAGTTTCACGCGTAGCCCGCGGAAGTCGACGAATAAAGCAAGCAGGGAGCTAAATGTACCACAGCCGACAGTTTGGAAAATCTTACGGAATAGGCTAAAGCAGAAGCCTTACCATTTACAGTTGCTACAAGCCCTGACACCTGATGACAAAGTCAAACGCTTTGAATTTTCGGCGCGGTTGCAACAGCTCATGGAAGAGGATCTGTTCAGTGCGAAACTTGTTTTCAGTGATGAAGCAACATTTTTTCTTAATGGTGAAGTGAACAGACACAATGTGCGAATCTGGGCGGTAGAGTATCCTCACGCATTCGTGCAGCAAATTCGCAATTCACCAAAAGTTAATGTGTTTTGTGCAATCTCAAGGTTTAAGGTTTATGGACCCTTTTTCTTCTGTGAAAGAAACGTTACAGGACACATGTATCTGGACATGCTGGAAAATTGGCTCATCCCACAACTGGAGACCGACAGCGCCAACTTCATCTTTCAACAGGATGGTGCTCTACCGCACTTCCATCATGATGTTTGGCATTTCTTAAACAGGAGATTGGAAAACCGATGGATCAGTCGTGGTGGAGATCATGATCAGCAATTCATGTCATGGTCTCCATGCCCTCCCGACTTAACCTCATGCGATTTATTTCTGTGGGGTTATGTGAAATATTCAGTGTTTAAACCTCCTGTACCAAGAAACGTGCCAGAACTGCGAGCTCGCATCAACGATGCTTTCGAACTCATTGATGGGGACATGCTGCACTGAGTGTGGGAGGAACTTGATTATCGGCTTGATGTCTGCCGAATCACTAAAGGGGCACATATTGAACATTTGTGAGTGGCTAAAAAAACTTTTTGAGTTATTGTATGTGTGTGCAAAGCATTGTGAAAATATCTCAAATAATAAAGTTGTTGTAGAGCTGTGAAATCGCTTCAATCATTTGTAATAACCCTGTATATATAATGCTAAGGAATAAGTATATGTTATTTTGTGAAGAATGAATATTGGATAGGTGAGAATGTTATGAGTAATTGAGAATATGTTGAGAGGAAAGAAACTAGATTTGAACGCTATATCACATGTACTCATGGAATACAGAATGAAAGTAGTGAAAGAATATTATTTATTGAAAGATTGGTATGCCTGAGATAATAACTTACATGATGTCTTATATATTCTTATAACTAAAGGTGAAAGTATAGATTTATGTGGAAAGAATTATTTACAGCAGCCACTGTTGAAAATATACCAGAAGATTTAAATCTATGACTATTTAACACTAATCTAATGGGACTTGTAATGAAATTTTTGGAGTTATGTAGGCTTGACACTTCAGATTGAAAGAATTATTTAAGAGAACATATTTAGCAGTCATCTAATTGCATAATTAAAGCTCATCTACTGTACTGAACTAATGCACCATTAAATAGAAAGGAGAATAAGGAGAAAACAAAACGTCAGTCCTGTGTTGCGGCTCACTCTCATCCCTACCTTAAAAAAAATTGTACATGTTGATGAAGTATTTGGTATTATATAATTTGTGATTATCTGACAGTAGAGAGAGACATACACACATATTTATTTATGAATAGAATTTTACAGGTACCACAAGGTAAATACAGAATGGGTATACAGCATGGAATGCAGCAGCAATTATCTAAGAAGCTTTATTTATTTATTAAGTAAAACATTTATTTATATTGCTAGATACTCATGAAAGGAAGGAGATGAACTACACAAACTTTATAGGAACATGATTGACTTGATACCTAAAAACTAAGATGATGTGGCTTAGCAAATGAAAGTGCTAGCAGGTCGACAGACACACAAACGAACACAAACATACACACAAAATTCAAGCTTTCGCAACCCACGGTTGCTTCATCAGGAAAGAGGGAAGGAGAGGGAAAGACGAAAGGATGTGGGTTTTAAGGGAGAGGGTAAGGAGTCATTCCAGTCCCGGGAGCGGAAAGACTTACCTTAGGGGGAAAAAAACTTACCTTAGGGGGAAAAAAGGACGGGTATACACTCGCACACACACACATATCCATTCACACATATACAGACACAAGCAGATGTCCTAAGATATTTAGAGAGGCACCACTCTTAGAAACGGTAATAGAGGGGTACCACTCTTAGAAACAGCAATAGTGAAGACTTCACACTCAGAAACGGTATTAGGTATAGGAAATTTTACATTATATTAAGTAAACATGTATTTTGTCTATCATATTTTATTTTGTGTAGTCCACTGTAGGAGATAACTTTACTAGTATTTATGAAGTAGTTAGCAAATATCCCATGAACCTATCCTCCTACAGAGGGCTGTCTTGAAGCTTGAAATATGTGTAAATTTTATTCCAGAAGGCAAGAAGAATTTTAAGTTGAATATTCTAGCGAGTTGCCACAATTATCTTAAAATGTTGCAAGTGTTCGAAAAGGAAAGGAACAAAAAAAGGAAAGAAAGGAAAAAGAATGAGCTAACAAATAAAATACATAAAATATATATTTCAATCTGAATATAATGTAATTCACATGTCAGCACAATGATATTGAATGTAACGTAAAAATTTACTATATTTTTCATTTAATTCTGTATATGTACTATATGACAACAACGTAAATATCTCATGTAATGATTAAGTGTAAATATTTGCATATTTATGTACTTATTATATCAAGAAATGTATTTTAAGGAGTTGTTAATGAACTATAAAGGACTTGTGCATGTAGCACATGATTCATATAAATGGAACTGAAAATGCAAAGAAGAAACCAACGTGATGGAACACTGGTCAAGAAATATTTACGTAGTGTCAATATGCCTTGAAGTGTATGTTGTAGTGCAGAGGTTCCCAAACTGGGGGGCGTGATGATGTTGCAAGGGGGGGGGGGGGTGCGGGTGGAGTTAGTGGTATAAACCTAATATTTCTTTTTAATATCGATATTTTAATAAAAATGAATGTGCAGGTATTAATGATAGATTATGGTGCTAATTGCAATCGTTTGGCATCCCACTTCCCGCAATCCTATCTCAATAACCTATCCTAGAACATACAGCCTTTGAAGATCACGTTTAGAATGTCACACACACAGAAACTCTCAAAATTACGAAGGCGATATGGATTAATTCTAATATATCAGATTTGTCAACAACTTACCTCTGACAATTGGAAAACAGAAAAGTCAGGTATTAACTATTCCGTACATTTGTACACATGAACTGAATGTAATCGTGTTATAACTTTTAGCCGTAGTAGGCTATGTTCATCAGAGTAATAATCACATATACTGCGTAACTACAAAAATGCCGTTTTATTACCCTGTCAACCCACGGATCCCCATGTGATGCAATTACAGTGACTTTAATAGACTGTATACGCTTCAAATCAACTGGTGGGTTTGTAATTTGGACGCCAGGGTTATGCCCTTTGTCACCAGAAAAATGTGCACAACGTGAATGCGAAACTAATACAAGTGTTCGTTCTGAGCAGAGTACTTCACGCCGTTCTGGAAACATTGTCATGAGTGCTAACAATGAAACATAACCCAGCTAGGTAGACAATGAAGTCCATTAGTGAGGCTTTTTTTTTTCTAACGGTCAGTACTACAGGTCTTTCATTCGGATTACTTATCTGACAAAACAGTTATTTTTCTTTTGCCTTTTTGAAATACGGCATAATTTCGTTTGAAATTAGTGTACATTCTTTGCTGCGACAATGGCTTCTTTTGGTACGAGTACAGAGATAACTGCTTGGCACTGTGCACAGCTTCCAGCGATGTGTGAGGTGTATCCCTGACCTTACTTAATTACTGTTAAATTTGACAACCAATTCATTGATGTTATCTCAAATCTTATAACGATTCATTTATAAGTAACGAAAGATAGGGGCACGAAAATGATTTTCGCTTAAAACCCCAGGCTACACTGCTCAGAACAGCACCACAGAACAGGTAGCAAATTCTTAGGGTGCCTATTGGCTGTTTACACCCCAAATCTGGGAAACGCCCGTTTCTTCCAGCAAGAGCCCTGCTCGGCCACCAGGTCGCAGACAGACAGTGCACTGACTACCTGCGCTGTGGCTGGGCTTCCCCGTTCTTCGCCCCACTCCTCACAGGTAGTCATCTGAGGTGCCGACACATGACAGTAGCTTTCCTGTATTTCAGCTGGTTGCTTGCAGTTGTTGACACATCTGATGTATTGGATTTTGCTGAAATCGCATTGACTCTTTCACAGTTGTGCCTCAGTAAAATCAGTGTTAGTGCGAAATTATACTGTTAACTTCTTGTTTTCTTTTTACTTCACCATGAGTGTCACGAAAAAACATAAATATAATGACGATTATATCAAATACGGTTTTGCTTCTATACAAAAAAAATAGTGTTGACCAGCCGCAATGTGTTATTTGCTATGAAGTATTGAGCAATGATTCCATGAGAACTTTTTGTCTGGAACGTCATATGTGGGCAAAGCATAGTGCATTGAAAGAGAAGCCGAAGGAATTTTTTGCTGCAAAATGTGATAATTTGAAACGGATGAAGTTGGACACTGCTGGATCCTTCGCTCAGACATCAGAAAAGGTACTGGAAGCCTCGTATGAGTTATCACTACTTATTTAAACGACCAAGAAAAGTCATATTATCGGAGAGACACTAGTCAAACACTGTTTCTTGAAAGCTTCTATATTGTTCTTGGGATAGAAAGTAAACAAAAACTTTCACAAATACCGCTTTCTGACAATACTGTGAAACATCGGATTGATGATATGGCTGAACACATACAAAATCAATTAGTTACGGCCGCCAAACAATCGTAGTTTTTCGCAATACAGTTAGACGAGAGTACTGATGTTGCGAATTGTTGCCAACTGCTAGCTTTTGTTCGCTGTATAGAAAATGAAGCAACTAAATAAGAGTTGCTGTTTTCTACAGAGTTAAAGACAACTTCAAAAGCAATTCATATAATGGCAGCCGTCTCTGAATTCTTTTGTAAAAATGAGTTATCATGGCAGAAACTGATAGGAGTATGCACAGACGGCGACCCATCAATGCTTGGATGTCACTCAGGATTCGTGCAGATTGTCAGAGAAAAAAACCCTAGTGTTACTGCTATCCACTGTGTAATACACAGTCAAGCATTGGCAGTGTTGCCAGTGTTGGCAAGTGTCTGGCAGTGCTGTCAGACAGACTACAAGAAGAAGTCTTAGAAATTAACAATGATTCTGCAGTGAAGTATGACTTTGAGAAGATGGATAAGCCTTTATTTTTGGTGAAATACCTCACAGTGTATCCCAGCACAGAAGAACAAGCACTGAAACTGTATTTACTATATTCAAGCACTTATTTGTGCGAAAAAGCATTTTCAGCAGTAGTGGCGATACAAAATAAGCTTAGAAGCAAACTCAGTATTGCCAATGATTTACGTTGCGCAGTTTCTACTATTCAGCCAAGAATTAAAACTCTTGTAAAAAATATGAAAGCTCATCCTTCACATTGATTTATTTATTTCTTTCTTGCCATATGTATGTGAAAATAATATTTTTATAATAAATATGTCACATTATAAGAGAACTTGTTATTTTTCTCCTAACTATCCTTACATGTAGGTAATACTGTAACATTATAAAAACTATTTCAAAGAAACAATATAAAATAAAGATAGTGAATCTGATTTAAATATAAATACTGCATGTGATCCTTATGGATTCTGATGTTACATGTGGTATGTTGTTTCATCTAATAATAGTATTTCTTCTGGATGAAGACACAGCAAAAGTTTATCATAGATATGGCAACCGAAGAGTAGTCCTAAAATCGTATACTGGTGAAGAAATTGTGTGCAGCAAGGGAATGTAATCAAGGTAAGGAAGTTGTTTTATTCATATTTTTTAAAGTTCTGTGTTATCTGCAAAATTATTTCGGAAAACTTATTTTTTATTTTTTGTCTGGTTCTGGGAAATGGGCCTTTGTCGCGGTTCGGTAACTGTTGTCGTTGACACAAATGCTAACCTATGCGCAATGACAATGGGGAGCGCTATAGGTGTACAAATTAGTGATGTTCGTTAACACCGTGACTGAATGACTATTTTTGATAATGAGTGAAAGTAATAAGCTACACTCAAAATAATGGCCCGCATCCACTAGTCTGCAAAGGTCGCAAATATTTTTCCTTGTTTACCAAGGATTTTCTTTACTTTAGGAGTGGATTATAATCACTAGACTAGACTGATGACGTAATAACTGCGACTCGATACATTAACAGCCCACCATGTTAAATGACGTCACCATCACAAATTTTTCAATAGTTTCTTGATAATTAATAAAAATCTCTGTATTTTTTTAGGGGGGGGGGGGGCACGGAAGTTTTCTTTTCGGCAGAAGGGGGGTGTGACAAACAAAAGTTTGGGAACCTCTGGTGTAGTGGAAGCCGGCAGGTCTTCAGGTTGGTGTAAAGGACAAGCTCATCACCTGTTGTAGGCAGTGAGGTGTTTCCTGTGCCCTCATTGACCATTTACACCCTGGTGGATGCCACCAAAATTCGACTGCTGGAGATCACAATTTCGTGTTGACACAATGAACAAACTATGCAAGAGAGCCAGGCAGTACACACACACTCGGAAGCCGATACTACGTTTAAAGACACTGGAGCAATATAATAGAAACATTTATTGTTCGAATTAATTCCATTGTAAACACGAATCATGTGAACTGAATTCAAACGCTGTGCTAAGCAACGATAATACACTGTAGTTCAAAGACATTAATGTTACGACTCCTAAAGAAGATACACACCAAAAAGACTGTATACAAAGACTGATATGCAAAGGGCATTGTGCTCAGAAATATTTTTTGTAATATGTAAATTTCTTATTTTTTCATATATATGTATGTATGTAAGCGTGGCAGTAGAGGAGGCATTCTAATGATACTTTGACTACCGCACCTCCGCCAATACAAAGATATAATTTACGATCGCGCATGCGGAAGAGCGCTGCGCCAGCGACCGATTTTAATAAATAATTTTGATTTTTTTTTTGTGTAGGTTTTGTTTTTAACAGCTAATTGATTACTCTCTCTCTCTCTCTCTTGTCTTGATACAAAAGACGTGTATTTATCCGCACTGTGTTGAATGTGCTTTTGGGTGGAAATTAAAATTATGTTACAAAGCAAGGTTGTTTTCAATAGTGATTCGAGGTGGTTATCGCCAAATTTGTGAATTGATCATGACAGTGACAACTTGAAGAAGTTTTCAACAGACGGAGAAAAGTGAAAGACGGGTCGCCCTACAAGGGAATTAGGAGGACAGCCATGAAGACTATATTGTAATTAGTACTGCGTTTCTGACAAGATTATAAGGTAAATTTCCACTAGTTTCTGATGCTATTTCCATACAGTCACCTTTTGTAGTGTTGCCGACCCGGTCTGCCATGCACGGTCAAATTACAGCACTATCTCAATCAATAATATGAAGTCCGCCTTAACTGAAACCACCAAAATTCAAAACCTAATCAGATTTTCTATTTTCATGGCAGAACCCCGAGTAAAGGAAACACTACATCTGTCTTATAAAATTGCAGATTTAATTTGGTGTGATTGGGTCAAGGCAAATTGATTATGGGAATACTGCTGAATCTGAGTGATGAGTGAGTGCAGGAGTCTTGATTAAAAAAGAAAACTTGTCACCAATATTTGTGAAATGGTCATTAAATATTTCACATAATTGCTTAGGGTCAGTGATAACACCATCCTGATCTTTAATGGAGGTTATTAAGTGTGCCTTGCCTGTTTTGCCAACTGTTTCATTTATCAATCTCCACACGCCTTTTGATTTATTACTAGAGTTGATAATGAATTGCCTATTATACATTTTCTTTGCTTCATCTATTACCTTGTTTAGAATTCTTTTATACTGCTTGAAATAGTTATGGAATACCTCACTGTCTATAGTTTTACTGTAGGCATATAGTGGTCTCTTATTTCTGCAAGAGGTTTTTATTCCTGGTGTTAACCATTTATTATTGGACAGTTGTAACTTTGATTCGGAATGCCACTTCATAGCAGTGTTGCAAGATACTCACAAATTCATTAGCCTTTCTGTCAACATTGCTCGCACAATAGACACCTTTCCAGTCAGCTTTACGGAGCAGAGGTGAGAAATGTGCTATATTATTTTTATTGCCAGTTGATCTTTTGTAAGTCTGTTGGGGAGGTTCTGTCTGTCTATTTGCATCTTGCATGGTCATATTCAGTATCAAGCAGTTGTGATCTGATGTGCTGTTGGAGATGTTGTCTAGTTTGCAGACAGATGACATGTCAGTGTTAACCAAAACAGCATCTATTGCAGAGGAACTGGTATTAGTTGTTCTAGTAGGTTTTTTTGTTTAAGTTTGTCATTTCATAACATTGCAATATATTCACTATTTTCCAGGAAGCAGTGGTTTCTACTAGAAAATCTATATTAAAGTCTCCACATAAGATAATACTGGGATATTTTAAACTGTACTGTTGTAGTAGCATATCTAGTTTGGAGGTGAATATTTGTATGTTACTGTCAGTTGGTCTGTAGACACATATAACTAAAAGATTAATAGATTTAACAGTGCCAGAAACAACAAGAAATTCAAGCAAAACAAGAGTATCATGAGATACAAGAAAACAAAAACGAAAGAGTCAAGTATATATAAGTATTCAATCCAACAGAGTTAAACATTATGTATAATTGAGCAAGTTCATACAGTCATGGGTAAATACTAATACAGAATATCAGTAAAGAATGAAAATTAATGCAGTTAAGAAAATTATCCGTTGTCACACAAGAACAAAACAGAAGGCAACTTAGGCAAATTATCTGTTGTCACATTAGGACAAAAAAAAGAAGCCAGTTTAGGTAAATTATCTAATCTTACACTAGGACAAAACAGAAAGCTGCAAAGTGTAGAGATCAAGGCAGACAATAATTAGGTAAATTTCCTATGGTCATGCTAGGACAATGCAGAAAGCAATTTAGTAAATTTTTCTGTTGTCACTATAGGGCAATAAAGAAAGCAATTAAGTAAATTATCTGTTGTCACTTTAGGACAGAAAGAGAAAGAAGCAAGCATAAACTTTGAGTCAGAGAACACACTACTGAATGCTCAGCAGAGTGACAGAGTCAATCATAGAAACAAAATCATTAGCTTTGTATCTTCGTTGTAAGACTTCAGTAGAATGACAGAATCCCATTAAATACTTTGTAGAGTCAGACCACAAAGCACAACTGCATAAAAATCTACAGGATAATAGATATGGTGTATTAACTCTTTCTCAAAGCATCATCCAGTAAGTGTAAGGTCTAAGGCATTCTGTATGAAAGTGTGTCAGATGTGTAATGACTGTCAATATAAGCATCATAATAGTCATGATAAAGCATAATAATCATGTATGTGAGAAGCATAAAGGCTATTAGTGAAAAAGCATAATAACATGTGTCAATCACAAGCATTATCTGAGCATAAGTATTATAAATATCCCTCAGGAGCATTTTATTCATGTATATGAGCATATCCCCAATGTTTGTGTAACAAGTTTAAGGTAAGTTTAATTTTCGAATCCCCCACTGTTCTGCTGACAGTCCATGGTATCAAGTATCATAATGAAAGATTTGTGTAATCTTATGTAAAAGGAATGTTGCACTGATGTGTAAAATTGTAGAAGCAAATACCACATTCGCTAGGGATCTCGCATTTGCCACATGCACGATGAACAAAGAATGTGCATCACCTCAAGAGTGCATGTTAATGATGAAATCTCACAGTCATTGTATAAATCAATAAGCAATCAACTCAAATGTCATTTCACTGATCTTCAGTGAACAAATTTCAATCTTTCAATGCATATAGCACTCAGATTAGTAAGGTAAATGTGTAGATTGGTGTGAGAAGAACATGGTACTGATGTTTAAAACTGTAGAAGCAAACATCACATTAGCTGGGGACCTTGCATTTGCCACACACATGATGTACAAAGAGTGTGCATCACCTCAAGTGTGCCAGTTAATGATGAATCTCATGGTCACTGCAAAAATAAATAAGGAATCAACTCAAATATCACTTTACTGTTCTTCAATGAACAAATTTCAATCTTTCAATGCCTACACGACTCAGATTAGTAAGTTAAATGTGTCAATTTATGTGAGAAAAGCGTGGTACTGTTGTGTAAAACTATAGAAACAAATACCATGTTACCTGAGGATGTTGCATTTGCCACATGCATGCTGCAGAAAAAGTGTACATCCCCCTCAGGGTGCAAGTTAATGATGAATCTGAGGTTCCAACTGAACAATATTTCTCAAACCAAATACTTTTCTTGATTTTGGATAAATAAATTGATAACTGTTAGGATGAGGTACCTCAGAAATTTCAAAAGGTCCAATGTACATATCAAAAAATTTCTTAATCTCTTTGTTTGTTGCCTTAGATTTCCCATAACTTTTGTTTAATACTAAGTCACCAACTGTGTACTGTGTTACTTTCAAACCATTGTTATGCCTGGACTGTTTCTTATTATAACAGGCTTCCATATTTTTCCTCACAATATCCTCTCTCTCATCAGGTAAAAGTTCACAGCGTTTAGGGAACTTAACCAATTCATACAAGAGGTTTACAGGCTTCTTATTAAAGGCATCCAATCTCTCTCATGTCTCTTTCTCTTGGATTGCAAGAAGGTGAATTAACTGAAATGCATATATGTTTGCCGTTCTTATCTGTAACAAACTGCTTCCAAATGTTGGATGTAAATTGACTGCCATTGTCAGGTAGGATTGCTCTTGGTTTACCAACATTGTTGAAGTAAACATTGACAAAACATTGAATTATCTTGTGGCTAGGGGCTTTCCTCAGTTGTTACAGCTTAACTAATTTAGTGAAGAAATCAACTACAAACACATAAGGGTACCCCTCTCTTGAATGAGGAAGCTGCTCATAGAAATCGACTTCAATGAATTCAGACTTACATTTAAGACTAACACTTTGTAGGATTCCTTTATGATTTTGATTTGTCACTTTTACCCTCTGACATCTGCCGCAAGATAAATTATAAGACTTGACTCTTCTAGAGATATTTCTAAAATAAACATTCTCCTGCAACTTCTGGGTGCACTTCATACTGCCATAATGTCCAAAACCTTCATGTACAAACTTAATAAGTAAATCAATGTGTTGTTTAAGCCACCATAATTCCACTGCTCTGATTCAGGTCTGCATCATTTAAACACGATTCCCATGTATACCTGGTAGTGCTGTGCAACTGTCGCATCCCCCCCCCCCCTTTTTTTAAGAAGATTTACTAACTTAAGGTCTTTATCCTGATTTTGATGTCCACTCAACTGTTAATGTATCTTAACTATTATTTTTTGGCCTTTTACATCTTTGATAAACATGGTTGTGAAATTCTTATCATTCTGTATTCCAACATCTTCCTGCTCATTCTTTATTGGCTATGCAGATAGAGCATCTGCAACAAAGTTCTACTCACCCTCAATATGTAAAATAGTACAAACTGTTGCAAGAATAAGGCCCAATATGTTATGCTGTTATCATAAAGTTTATATTCTTGCAAACAGCATAAAGCTTTATGATCAGTAAAAACAGTTACCTTGCGTCCACTTAAATAATTTCTAAACTTTTTGAATCCCCACACAATGGCAAGTAGTTCTTTTTCTGTTACAGTATAGTTTCTCTCAATTTTTAATGAACTATGGCTTCCAAAGCTGATTGCACAATGCTCCACCTGTCCATCTACCTCCTTTCACTGGAATAAATAAACACCTAAACCATAGTCACTACCATCAGTTGTAAGGCGAAATGGTAAAGTAAGATCAGGTTATGTAGAATTTGACTGTTACTAAGTTGTTTCTTAATCTCATCAAAAGCTAAATGGCAGTCAGTTGACAATTCTCATATTGCATTTTTCTTTAAAAGATGCCATAAACTAGGTGCATTTAAAGCTTGAGTCCTAATGCATTTGTGACAGAAATTGCATAGACCAAAAATTATCTTAGTTCCTTCTTATTTCTAGGTTTAAGAAATTTAGCAGTAGCTTTAATTTTGTCTGCATCAGGTAATATTACTCATTTGCAAATAGTGTTACACCAAACTTATGTTTAGCTAACTTAAGTATCATATTCCCTGGCTGAACTTATTAGCTACCTCTTTAATTGTGTTGACATTCTTGTCCCAGCTGCAACACAAAATCTAAGTCTCTGATCTGGGCATGAAAAATAATTGGCACCAGAAAATTTATTGAGTAATTCTTCTGTTCACTAAGGGTGATCAGTTTCTCTTTCTAAAAATATATTTAAATGATAGGAATGAAGCACGAGCCTGGTCACACCATCCTTTTTTGTTACAACAACCAAAGTATTGTTGTATTGGCTAGTACTCCTTTAAATAATCCTCCACTTTTAAATCTTCTGCAACTCTCTCACCACAAATAGGAAATGAATATGGTTTTATAAAGAAAGGCTGGTACTCTTTAACCCTTAACTTCCATGCATAGTTGCTAACTCTACTTGGTTTATCAATAAATATTTCTTTATAGGATCTCTTTTACCTAGTCAGTGTCCGCCCCCAGTAGTTGAGTGGTCAGCGCAACAGAATGTCAATCCTAAGGGCCTGGGTTGGATTCGCAGCTGGGTCAGAGATTTTCTCCACTCAAGGACTGGACATTGTGTTGTCCTAATCATCATCATTTCATCCCCATTGATGAGCAAGTTTCCAAAGTGGCGTCAAACTGAAAGACTTGCATCCGGTGAACGGTCTACCTAATGGGGAGGCCCCAGTCACACAACATTTACATTTACCTAGTCAGCAATGAGTTGATCAAAATCCCTATCATTTGTATCATTACTTGAAAAATCATCACCATCTATAAAGCCTTTTTCTATTTCTACATTAAGAGAATATATTAGCAAATGTGTCACCAGCTCTTAAGTGTAATATAGTATAATGTTTACTGGCGTTAGAAAAATTCACTCGGTAGTTTACCCAGTTAAATGTTACATTGTTTTTCAATATCCAATTCATGCCTTGCAATAATCTCCTCAATCTGATCACTGAAGGCCAAGCATCTTTGCTCAAAACTGCATTGTCAACATGAAATGTAATTAAAGCTTGTTTGTTTACAACTTTACTAAACTTACCTGTAGCACCTTTAATCCTAACTCCCAATATAGGAAATTCAATGTACTCAGAACTACGCTTAACTCTATCCCTGAACTTTTCAGAAATAATAGAAATTGCACTACCCATGTCAATCAAATAATAATCATGCCAATTGTGAACTGTGATTTTGACAATTAGACTACCACATAAATACTACTGTTTGTTAATATTAGTTGATGAAAAATATTATTTAAAGGCAAGAAAACATTTTATTAACTTTATAATTACACCCTGGATACGAAAAAACACATTTACTGAAAAAACACAGAGGTTACACAAAAGTAAAGAATAAAGATATTGACAGCAGAGTCATGGAGCAGCACATAAACATAGACCTCAAGGAATTTTTTCTTTTCTTTTAACACTTCCTCCAAAAGAAAAAAAATCATGAAATTATTGCTTTGTCTCTTGCATGCCAATGTCTGAACATACAAAATTAAATTGAACTTGTTCAAGGGGTTTCGTCAAAATATTTCAACTGGTTGTGTCCATCAATGTGTTCCAAGAAAATCTCACCATTCAGATATCTTTCACGAACATAGAAATGCGGACCTCTATATGTTTAGAATGTTGATGATATTCTGGATTTTTTGCTAACTTCAATGCACTAGCATTGTCAATGTAAAGACCTGGAGGCTCCCCTGACATTTCCACTGATTCTGATAGCAGACGACCCAAACTAACTCTTTCGCTCCTTCACAAGCTGCAATTATTTCCGCCTCGGTTGTGGATGTTTGTATTCAAGTGCATCAACTTTTGTTGCCATACAAAATTCACCACTCTCCATCCAGATTGGCTTTCTTCGTTGTCTTCTATTCTTCTGTTTCCAAAAATTGCCTTATCATCAAACTTGGAATGGAATTGTTTGTTAATGTGAACATAGCAGTCTGTGCCAAAAATTCTGAGATGATCAAGTAGTCCTACTGGTCGATTAAACCACAGTTCATAAGGGGTTTTATTTTCAATTGAAGATTTTCCAGTATGATTTATTAGGTAGACTGCTGTGTTATATGCCTCTGCCTACAACCCTTTAGGTAATTTACTCGGACTTAGCATTGACCGGGCAGCTTCAACAATGGTTCTATTTTCCCGTTCAGCCACACCATTTTGTTCAGGAGTGTAAGGAGGAGGAATCAGAAGCTCTATTCCCCTGTCTGCAAGAAGTTCACTGACATTCTTATTGTTAAATTCTTTGCCACCATCACATCTAAATAGTTTGACAACATGTCCATTAGTTTGTGCTTCATTTAAAAACTGCTTAAGCACAGTACACAATTCACTTTTGTGCCTTAAAAAGAAAATTCGACGAAATTTACTAAAATCGTCTTCAAAACGTAGATAATAATGCTTACCTCCAAAAGATTTCGTGCTCATTGGTCCATTGACATCCGCATCATTAATTCACCAGTACTGGTAGAGCGTATTGTTCGTGTTTTGAATGGCAGCCTATGCATCTATCCAACCACACAGCTGTCACAAAATTCACTCTTGGCATCTTCCACATTAATGTTCATTCCTTTTAAAATATTCTTCACGTGTTTTTTATTTTGATGACCAAACCTTTCATGGTACACTTGCAATGTTTCAGATGAGGTCATCAAGTTCACATGATCCATTTTTGCATTTCTAACAACACGCATGTTCAGCACATAAAGTCCATTTTTCACATAACCTGTCATAAAAATATTGCCATTGACTTGTTTTCAAACACAGACATTATTATAACTAAAATTAGTACTGTAGCCTCTGCAAGCAATGGCTCTCACAGAGAACAGATTAGCACTTGCATCAGGGACGTACAAAACATTGTCCATTCTTGCATTGTACCATTTATTGTTTCGTCGAGTTTGAATGCAAACTGTTCCCTGACCATACGCACACATTTTGACATCTTGTTTTCCCAATGAAATTACATGAGGAGCATCAAATTCATTATACAAAACAAAATACTGTTTGGTGGGAGTGATATGATTTGTAGCGCCACTGTCGTAGTACCATTTATTGGGTCACTGTGATTACTGCTACACACACCCATAGCGTATGAAGTAAATGCAGCGTGTTCACTTTCTCGCTTCTTCTCTTTTATTGCTGTCACAAGTGTTCTGTGGACATTCTGCTGCCCAATGACCTAATTGTTTCCATATATTACACAGAAACTTCTGTTTTAATTGTGACTTCGTCATCTTTACTTGCTGATTACTTGATTGCCGTTTTCTTGTTGTAGAAACGACGAAAGCTGCACTTCCATTAATGTCTTGTTCACGCAGTTCAATAGTACAGAGTTTTTCAATTAATAAATTCAAGCTTTGCTTTTCTGTCAGTATCGTATCCCAGAGATCCTTAAAATTGCCGTAGTCTTTTCCCAGTGTAGACAAAATTCGACCATTTAAGATTCTTTCAGATAGCGTATTTTCTTCATGTTTTGCTAATTCATCATTCAGGTACACAAATAACTTTTGCAGTTTGCCCACATGTGCACTAATATCTTCCATTTCATCATGTTTAACACGGAAAAATGTTTCAATCAATATATTCAAACGCTGAGTACTACTACGTTCAAATCGAGCACGTAATTTGTCCCAGATTTCTTTAGCATTTGTGCATGTTAAGACGAGTTCTACAACAGGTTTACTTAGCGCACTTGCTATAAGACTGGCTGCCTTTGCGTCATCCTTGTGCCATTCTACATACGCTTCTTTTTGGGCACATGTCGCATCTTGTGGCAACTCTACACGTTCACGTGTACCGTTAATAATATCTTCTAGTCCATATGAATGCAGCACCATAGAAATATGCCATTTCCATTTGGCCCAGTATTCAGGTCCTTCAAGCTTATCAATGCTGGCC
Organism: Schistocerca cancellata; assembly: GCF_023864275.1. Taxonomy (NCBI): domain Eukaryota; kingdom Metazoa; phylum Arthropoda; class Insecta; order Orthoptera; family Acrididae; genus Schistocerca; species Schistocerca cancellata. The sequence continues at coordinate 909,264,128 of NC_064626.1, read as the reverse complement.
TTATAATCGCCACTAGCATTCATGTTTCTTTAGAGACATAGGCTCATTTCAAATATTGTTTTAATTAAACTAAGTTGTTTGCATTTATGTGTGTACTGGGCCCATAACCTGATGAAAAATATTAAAGGCGAGAAAATATTTTATTAACTTTATAATTACACCCTGGATATGAAAAAAAAAACACATTTACTGAAATCATGGAGCAGCACATAAACATAGACCTCAAGGTATTTTTTTCTTTTTAGTTTCTGTAAGTAATTCATCCTCTATATCTTCAAATACAAATCTTTCTGCAAATGTTTCTCATTATTATCAGATAGCTGTACATGGCAAAGTGGTACCTGTGTGCATGTGTCATGAATAACTTCTGATACTTAACTGGATTTACAAGTTGGACCTGAATAGGTGTGCTCATTAGTGCTACAAGTAAAATATGGCCTAGAATGATCATCCTTACCACCATATCTGAAATTTTCAATAATTATCTCATTTAACTCACAATACTGTGTTCAAATGTCCTGACATTCACACAAAATTTCACTAATATCGACTGGAATGAGTTGACCTTCCTGAGGCTCACTACTGGCTCAGTCATGATCAATTACTTCCACATAAATCATACCATCCAGATCTTATTAATTAAGTGTGTAAGCTTTAGACTCAACTACTAAATCATTAGTGCTCACACCACTCTGCTGGGTGTCACCCAATTTAACTACTACTGACTCAGGATAATCTTCACCCTCCTCATCACAATTAGCTACAAACGTCTCCGGTACATTATGATACCAATAGCCAAGTCACCACTATCAACATCTACATCTTCCACAGAACATTCAGAGTTTAAAAATTTTACTAAAGTGCTTTCTTCAGGTTTATAAGGAGCCAGAGTATGTTTCTTACCCTATACAACTGTTTAATTGTATTATCACAAAACTTACTTTCAAAATTTGTTGCTTTAAGAGGATAGTCACATACACTCTCATCGTCACACTGTTCTTGATCTCAATTTGTTACTGCCTGGCCATGGTAATTATTTACCTCCTCCACTTGACAGGCAGCAAGTGGAGGTATTAACAGTTTCCTAGATCTGGTTACTCTGGTTTCTGTTCTGACTATTACCATTACCATTCCTATTATTATTACTGTTATTATAAGTATTATGGTTCCTTCTGTTTTCATTCTATTTTGCTGGTTGTGGCGAGATGACCCCCAATTATAATTATTTTTGAGTTATTAACCCTTTTGTTATCCTTAAATGACTTGTCAGGTTTATGAAAGTGTTTAAAAAACTCTATAATGAATCAGTGGGACTGGAAACAAGGAACCAGTGAGCTCTCATTGGTAGATGTCTTTTCAAGGCATCAGTAAGAATGAGATCATCAAAATGTTTGTCCAGGTGAGCAAGCTTACATAACTGTGTCTAACAAAATTCTCACATCAAGAGATTACCTGGTATGTACCTAGTATTGTTCAAAACTGCAGTTTTGGTGCCCACCTGTTTACTTTCAGACCAGAATTTATTCAAGAAAATCTGTTTGAATTCATTAAATATTATGTTTGGCTTTATGTTTTGATTAGCCCATGACAACACTTCAGCATCTGGTTTAATTTTTTGCAGAATTAGGCAAGTTCTGAGGAAAACTATCTTTACATGCAATTGGTAGTCCACTGAGTGTATTTTAATATCCCCAGGATTGTTACAAAATGGTTCAAAATTTCTACTGATTTGTGGATATGACATATTTGTTTCAACATCATTTACTGACTGAAGACAGTCAATGGCTCCTGACAATGACAATGGAGGCTATCATCAAAACCTTGAGATTTTATCCAAAATTGACGCGGCAAGAAAACCAAGAATGTTTTACGTATCGGTGCCCTCATTTAATTGGATGTTAACTAGTTGTAAATTTTCAAACAAAGTCTAAATTTTATTATTAACACTGTTAGTATGGTTATGAATTTGATCATTATTTAGTTTTACTTTCTGTTCAATGAATTCACATTCCTGCTCTATATGTTCACACATAACTTTAATTCAGAGTTCCTTCTACCTGACTCAGTGTTAATAAGATCTTCAACATTCTCTGCATGCAACCGTATGTGATCAACCTTATTGTTTACTGTTTGAATTTCTAGGACAGTTGACTCAAATAACTAAGTTTTGAAAGTGAGTTTGCCACTTGTTCCTGACTAGCCTGAATTTTCCTTTCCATTGTCTTAACAGTGTCATTTAGGTTAACAATACTCTTTTTTAAATCATTGTTTTGTCTTGTAAATTCATTCTGTAAATCATCAATCTGACTTGTAAGTTTGTGATCCAAGAGTTGAGATATTCTTTTTAATAAGCATGTCTAATGTTTTCAGATGGCAAGAGACAGTGTGGTATTGGGTTGCAAGGCACACATGTCTCTCAGGTCAGTTAACTTGCACATGGTGTTTAGCTGACCCTCTCCTCTGGGTAATCAGCTATGTCGATCTCCCATGAGCCTCTTCTCCAAAGACTATAGCTGGTTAAGGGAATTTATTAAAATACTTTTCTATCCCTGAAATAATTTTTGTACTTGTATAATACTTTTCAGTTCCATCACTTTATATTTTCAACTTTCACAGATAATAACTTCTGCAAGCTAACTGATTCCTTAATCGTTAGACTCATTTACACGTATTCAAATGGCATACATGTGTCTTGTTTCATTCATAACCAAGACATGAAATAATTTAAAAGTCTCTAGTCTCAAGCGGGTCCAATACATGAATGTGCATAGCAATCTATCTTCAACTGTTCAATAGTCTTTTTTACAATCACCACAGACACTATCACATCAAAGAATACAACATAATTATTTGTTGAGTTCTCCTCACGTGGGTGCTGGCAGCAAACCATTGTTGTCATCATTGACTTGCCCCTCTTACAGTCTTCTAATAACAAACTTCTGACCTGCACATAGAAACAGGTGGATTTGTAGAAACATTCTCACTCTCCCACACTCATACCTAAAATATCGGGTATTCAAGATGGTTGAAGGCTGTGTTTCAAGAATTTACACTGAAATTCTTGAGACACTACATATCCCTCCCCTTAGCTCGAACACATGATATTTTATACATATTATGTACAATAATATTACACTAGATGATAATTGTTTATCTTTTAACAGTACCTCTCTTTTTTACTAACAGTACCTCTCGTTTTTACTAATAACCATGCACATTTTACCACAATTACAAAATGTGAACCTTTCAATCCATGTTGCGAGTTAGCTCTTTTCAATCTCCAAAACAAATCTTTGTTTTCTATTCCTCTTCCAATTGTAAATTCCAGGTGCACACAACTCATGAATAATCTACTGCTTTTTTCTTACTTCCCGTACTCTTTTTCCTAAGAATGTAGTCATTCATTACTTACTGTAATCTCGAGGAACCCTGGGAAGAATAAAATGTTCCCTTCATCTGACACATGTAAATCTAAAACGTAAAAATGCTAGTGCTGCATAGAATTCAAACTTACCAGACTAATCCCTTTAAACGTGTGACTTCTGTCATGATACTGCCCTTTTCCTCTTTAGGAACAGTACGTATATCTTACATTGGCACCCTTTCTCCTTCCATTTTGGTAGGTATGCCCATTTTTTATTCCTATCCTCCTATGGTACCGGTCAATCCCTTTTGGTGCCCCTGTCCATGCCTTATAGGTCACCCTTTCATAGGTCTGCCTATCCACCCTTTTTCTCATCCAATAAATGTTGAGTACACCCTCTGTATCCTTCTTTAGTAGGCCTCTTGGTTCATTGCCCTAGCATACATCTTTATGAACACTATTCTTAAATATTCTCTGGTAAAATTACAAAGCAACTTTACACTTCTATTCCACTTTCTAATACTTCATCTAATACCCTAGAGTCCTCTTTCACTCCTCACTTCTACCGCAGAAACAGGTATCATGCTCACACATAGTAGATGCTACATCTACTTGTAGTTACCAACCCCCAGTAAATACTATGCCTTTTCTCAAAGGACTAGCATGGCACATTTAAATATATTTTTGAGAGCAACAAAAAAATAACAGTGCAGAACCTTCACATATCAACAATGTAATATGTGTATCGACTCAGATGTACATATATCTTTGTTCCCCAAATCCCTTGGTGGTTCTGACATCACTTCACATTTCTGATTTGTAATTCTCCTGTTTGTGTTTAAATTTATCTTTGTGTGTATTTAGATGTGTGTTTGTGTATTCTGATTCTTCAGCCTACTTGTACACTGGATATACATCACAGTGATTAGACCTAGAATTTCCTATGGGGCCATAATGTGGTGGAAGAAGGTAGAACAGCGGGTTGCTGGTAAGGAGCTTGCTAAGGTGCAGAGATTGGCCTGCTTAGCCATAACAGGTGCAATTTGCAACACACCAATGCCTGGAATTGAAGCCATGCTGGGTATGCCTCCACTTCACCTTTGGGTCAAGATGGAGGCAGCAGCAGCTGGGGCACACAGACTTAAAACTGGTGAAAACTGGGACTCATTTGGATATCCAGAATCACACATTAACATAGTGAGTGAGGTAAATGTAGGAATGGCTTGGGAAATGCCTGCTGATTATATAATAACTCCCAACTGCTTCAACAAGACTTAGAACATAAAAATTGGAAGTAGGGAGCAGTGGGAAAAAACAGTTAGACACTGTATGGAGGACATCATTTGGTTCATTGACATATTGAAAACAGACCAAGGCATTGGGGCAGTGGTGTATGGGGTTCAGCCAAGACTGGAGAGCATCATCTCTGTAGGGAAACTGGCCTCTGTATTCCAAGCGGAAATTACTGCAAACAGGGCATATGTGGAGGAGAACATGCATAGTTGCTACAATGACCGTAGCATCTACATATTTTCAGACAGCCAGGCAGCCCTGAAATCAATGGCAGCTCCTGCAACAAGATCTAAGATTGTTGCAGACTGCCATAGAGCTCTGGTGGAGTTAGGAGGAAGCAATAGGGTAAACCTAGTGTGGGTCACTGGCCACTCAGGGATCTGGGGCAATGAACAAGCCGATAGATTGGCTAGGATGGGGGCAACAACTCCATTTATTGGACTGGAACCTGTCCTGACAATCACCAAGGATGTGATCAAATTATAACTGCACAACTGGCTTAGGAAACAGCATGTAGGTTATTGGACCAAGGTCCAATAACCTACATGCTACAATACGGTAAGGTAATGATGCCAAAGCCATGTTTTAAAAGAATCTCTGTACTCCTGGGATTGAACAGGAACGAGATCAAACTCATGACTGGAGTGATGACTGGCCATGGGAATTTCAAAAAACACCTACACACAATGGGTATAATGGAAGAGGGCCCTAAATATTGGATCTGTGATGATGCTGAAGAAACTGCATCACATGTAGTCTTGAATGCATGGCACTGGAGAGTAAAAGATGCTTTGGGACAACTAGACCTGAAGAAATTGTGTCTAACAAAAAACTGGTAGAGGGACTCCTTGCACTATTTAAGGGCACTGGTTGGCATTACTAGATACACAGGGAGCGATACCACACAATAAACCTAGTTTCGGTGCAGGCAGTGGTGAATCAGACCTAAGCTATTTTAGCTTCCCTGTTAAAATAAATCAATCAATCAAATCTCTCTCTGTAGCCATATAGTTTAATTCATGTTTGTAAAGACTTTGGCTAGCAAAAGCTATAGATCTGTGATTTATACTTTCCAGACCCCATTCTTCTAGTAAAAGTTCCACTGTTATACCATAGTCAGAGGGATATATTGAAATTTTAAATGGCTCACCAGTAACAAGATGGTGTAGTATAGGTGATTCTACCAGTGCTTTCTTCACATTCTCCAACACATCATTAGCCTCTTGGTCCCAACTTCATGGTATTCCATTTCATAATAAATGCAGAAGTCTTGGGTCATTTAGCTCTTGACTTCATATGTATCATCCGTAACATCCAGTCATTCAAATAAATCCCTTCAATTGTCTTGTGTGTCTAGGGGGTGGCCTTTATACATTCCAGATTGGGTTTAATTCCCTGTACTCCTACAATATGCTCTAAAAACTTAATCTCTTGCCTCACAAAATGCGATTTATATAATTTTACTGTTATACCCTTTTCTTTAAATTTTTTCAGGGTTTTCGTTAAGGTTTTACAATGTTCTCATGTAGTGGAGATTATAAGGATATCATCCACATATATTATTAATTCTCTTAACAGTTCCCTTCCTAACATCTCGTACAGTGCACGTATAAACACGGATACCGAGATATTTAGTCCAAACGGTAACACATTAAAATGATATGATTTCCCATCAAATAGAAATGCTGTATACTACTTTGAATCAGGATGTAATTGAATATGCAGCAGTCAGGTCCATCATGCTAAAATACTGTGCTTTTTCAAATTTGGACAGAAATTCATTGATGTTAATTGGTCTGTCTCGTTCTATCTCTATATACTTATTCAAAGTGTGCACGTTCAGCACTAACTGCACACCTCCTGTAGCTTTTTTTACCACTACTAAAGGGTTTTTCACAACGCTTGTACTACTTTATTTTCAATCATCTTATCTATTTCTTCCTTAACCACTTCTTTCAGGCTTACCGGTATCTGATAGGGTCTTTTTTTTAAAAAAAAAAAAAAAAAAAAAAAAAAAAAAAAAAAAAAAAAAAGGAGCATACATGCATAGTAACTAATGCTACCCGGACTATCAGAAAATACCATTTTATATTCCAATAGAATTTTAGATAAATCCAGTTTTTGGTTGTTGGTTAATATTGGGGATTGATTTAACAACTTTACTTTTGATCCCAGTAATACCTACTATGTACACTCCTGTTACCGGTAATAGCAGTAAGTTACGTTTAATTCATAATGTGTTAAGGAAACCATTAGAAATAAGTGACACTTCACTGCCAGAGTCAGTAAATATGTTAACTTCAAACTCTTCTATCTTTCCAACTATAATTGGTTGTGGATTAACGGTAGTTAAGCTAGGTTCTTCTAGCAACAACCATTCTTTGGTTGGAAATTTATGCATAAAGCTAACATATTTATTATAAGCTAGGCCTCCTAATGTATTTTTATGACCTGGACGCTGGCTCCGGATCCAGATCGCGTAACGTTTTCCTTATTGTTTGTAATCACTGGCTGGTTACCAAATCGGGGTATTACTTTTCCACTTTGTACTCTATTGCTACTAGGTACAAATTCCTACTAAGCTACTGGGCCTAAATTCAAAGGCGAACATTTCTTTTGATAATGTTGATTACCACTATTCTGACTACAATGGTGTACTCTAGCTAGATTAGCTTCATGGCTCTTATCATTACTATTACTACTATCATTATTTCTTTGCAAATTCTGACTTTCACTTTGATGTACGTTCTCATTCTTGTCTTTGTTTAGGGCATCAAGTGCATCTCTAAAGGATAACAATTCTTCTACGGTGTTCCACCCACTATATGATATATCTTTCCTAGCAAAGATAGTCTTAGTAAGATCCCAACTAACCCTTCTTCCTCCATGGATTTATCTAAGTACTTTTCCCATGTCAAATGGCAGTCAAAATACCTTCTCAGTGTTCACCGAGTACTGTTATAATACGAGGGCCATTCAGAAAGTAACCTCCAGTTGATTTAAAAAAATACACCAAGTTAAATAAAAATATTTTAATATATACATCTTACAACTACATCTTTGCACTATTTTTCTACATAGTCTCCATAGCGATTGAGGCACTTATCGTATCTCTTCACAAGCTTTGAAATTCCTTCTGCATAAAAATCACCCGCTTGAGCCTGGAGCCAGCCTGTGACCGCATCTTTGAGCTCTTCGTCGTCATCAAACCGCTGTGACCCGAGCCATTTCTTCAAATGCATGAAGAGGTGATAATCACTTGGCGCCAGGTCTGGGCTGTAAGGTGGATGGTTGATAACGTCCCACTTGAAGGACTCAAGAAGGGCCATTGTTCTGCGAGCAGAGTGAGGACGGGCGTTATCGTGCAAAAAAACGATACCGGAAGTCAGCATACCACGGCGTTTGTTCTGTATAGCCCGTCGTAACTTTTTTATTGTTTCACAGTACACGTCTTGATTAATGGTCATACCACATTCCATGAATTCAACCAACAACACCCCTTTGGCATCCCAAAACACCGTTGCCATCAGTTTTCTGGCAGAAAAATCTTGCGAGGCTTTTCTTGGTTTGGTAGGTGAATTTGAATGTGCCCACATCTTTGATTGTTCTTTTGTCTCAGGGTTCACATACTTAATCCAGGTTTCGTCACCGGTCACGATTCTGTTTAACAATGGTTCTCCTTCATCCTCATAACGTGACAGAAAGTCTAATGCAGAGGCCATTCTTTGAGTTTTGTGGTGGTCGGTAAGAATTTTGGGCACCCATCGTGCACAGAACTTACGGTAACCCAATCTTGCTGTCACTATCTCGTACAAGAGAGTCTTAGAAATCTGTGGAAAACCAGTAGACAACTCCGACATTGAGAAACGTCAATTTTCACGAACTTTTGCATCAACTTTCTGAACGAGTTCATCAGTCACCAATGATGGTCTACCACTCCTCTCTTCATCATGAACGTTTTCTCGTCCACTTTTAAATAAACGTACCCATTCACGGACAACTCCTCCACTCATAACTCTTGGTCCGTACACGGCACAAAGCTCATGATGAATAGCTGCTGCAGAATATCCTTTGGCTGTAAAAAACCTTATGACAGCATGCACTTCACATTTGGCGGGGTTTTCTATTGCAGCACACATTTCAAACTGCCACAAAAACTAAACTACCGCAGGTACGACGTTCACTCGACCACAGCTTGATGCCGACTGACCTGTTGAGTGCGTGAACGCACAGATGGTGTCGCTACTCCCCCCACAACCCGCACTGTGACCGATCGGAGGTTACTTTCTGAACCGCCCTCGTACTTTGGGTTCCACAAATCAGATAATAATTATTCTTGGTCACTCACTAAGCAATACTTCTCCTTAAACTTTTTCTGGAAGTCAGCCCAAGACGAAAAATTCTCAATGTTCACAGTGCCCCATTCTGCAGTCTCTCCTAAAAGGTACCCTACCACAAATTCTATCTTTTTTGAGTCTTCCCAGTTTTTTGGCAAGGCTTGGTTAAACCATTTCAGAAAATGAGTTAGGTGTACGTTCCCATCTGGCTTAAATTTTGGAAACTGCCTGGATTCTCCTGAATTTACTCCCCATTGTGGGTTGGTTATTGCCTCACTGGTTAACACCACATTAGAAGAAGTCACTTTTTTGTCTACCTTATCCCAGATAAGTTTGAATTCTTTCCATAATCTGTCTATGCCTTTCTTCGTGTCATTGAGTTCCAAAGCTAAGTCTGAAGAAACGTAGTCAAGGGTTACCCTCTCGGCCACTTTTCTGTCTATTAACTCTTCTGCTTGTCCCTCCAGATTGCTTATATTTAAGGTATCCAATTTGCGATTGGACAAAAGGAATTAACTTGTATTTTTCTCAATACTCTACTTCAGGGTGTGCAACCTCTGACTTACAGCATTGAAGGTAACATTGCATATGCTTTGAAATGATCCCAATTTTTTGGCAAGTTCCGTTCCTACATTGTTACATTTATATTCAATGTCAAATTCTAGTTTTTCAGTTAAATCCTGAATTTGCTCATCCTGCCTCTGGTCAAATTCAGTAAATAGTTTTTTAACTTGATTATTCAAAGAACTAGTGAGTTCACTCTTTATATCTAACTTCAGATTTTCTACTTTATCATTTAAAGAGTCAAATTCAGTCTTTAATAGAACTTTATTTGCTACTTGACTATTCAAGGTTTCACTCTGAGCATTTAAACTAGAATGTACTAAACCTACTTCTCTCCTTATGGATTCATTCCGAGCATTTAATTTTTCATTTAGAGTGGCTGAATCAGCTTTCTGGTCATCCAACTTAGCACTTTGGTCATCTAATCTAACATTTAGTTGAGTATTTACTGATTCTTAACTTTAGACCCACTCCCTTGATTAAATTTGCTTCTTCAGTCCAGTCTGGTGTGTCCCTATTCACTGCCATGGCCATGGCTGGTCCTGAAGTTTGTTGCTGTTCTCGATCCATAATTTTATTGATCTTAAACCTAACAATCATCTGAAAGAAAATTCATCACTTAGTACAATAACTACACTAAATGTTTATTATTCACTCTACCCCTCAACTTTTATCAAAAGATTATTGTTTTTCACTCACCTGACATAGAGTTCTAGCTGTATTGGTGAGTCAATGTGTAACCACACAGGACAGCACTGGTGACGGCAGCGTCGGATGTTGGTTTCAGCGTCATCATCGACAAGTGGACATGGAGTCATCACCGGTGAGCAGCAGCTGGTGCAGTCGGCGTCGGTGACTGGTGACTGCATTGGCATCGGCACGATGTATGTGTGTGAAGACTGCTTACTTACCACAACCAATCTTCTTAGTCAAAAAATTGAGGTCTTTTCTCCAGTTTTCTTTGCTATTACTTTCCCACGTCTTTTACAGTGTTGCACTTGCAACTTTCTTCCATTTGTTTATTGGACTCAACACATTTTCTGGGAACAGTTCTCGTATCTTGTTAGGCCTGGTTGCTATAGCAACACCTAATATCTTCACCACATTCTAACGTTTTCAGGCAACAGGAAATAATATCTTCTTATTGCTGTAATTTATTGATGACATATATGAACTTTAGTGTCAACATACTTGTTGATTAACTATGTACTAGAACTGCTATGCAGAACAAAATTATCTTGTTAGACATATAAATATCTCTGTCATCTCACTTGTATCTCAAGCTTTAGAAATAATTAAGTACATTTAGACATAAGAGTTGGTTTAAGAACCATATGAAAATATGAACATATGTCTTGACTTCTCTGAGTCCAAGACATGAAAAAATTTAAAAGTCTCTAGTCTCAAGCGAGTCCAATACATGAATGTGCATAGCAATCTGTCTTCAACTGTTCAATAGTCTTTGTTACAATCACCACAGACACTAACACATCAAAGAATACAACATAATTATTCCTTGAGTTCTCCTCACGTCTTCTGAGGTGCTGGCAGCAAACACTTGTTATCATCAGTGACTCACCCCTCTTACTGTCTTCTAATAACAAAGTTCCAACCTGCATATAGAAACAAGTGGATTGGTAGAAATGTTCTCTCTCCCACACTCATAACTAAAATATCAGGTGCTTGAGATGGTTGAAGGCTGAGTGTTTCTAGAATTTACACCAAAATTCTTGAGGCACTACACATGAGGCCTGTTCATTTGGAGAAATTTCTAGAAATGTGATGCCTTTGATGATTGTTGCAGGTTTGGTGTTGATGATTGAGGATGTTGAGTATATGAAACCTCTCCAGCTGTATCAAGATTTTCTGTGCTTGTCATATTTGAAGATAATATTGGGCACAAAACACAAAAGTAAACATACCTATCTAAATTATCACCACACACAAACTCACAACTATCCCGCCTATCAACAGACACGTGACAGAAGAAAGTAGGAAAAATAATTCATGAGGAAAAGTAATTTCAAATTAAAGAAAAAAAAATGTACTTGTCTCAAATTGGTCCAATGATGATTAGCCCCACCACACTTCCTGTCTCATCCCAACTGTTGTCCAATAAACAATTGTTACCCATCACAATTAGACTCTAAAATGTTGTGCAAAAATTAGTACACAGGAGCACTTTAAGTACCACTGATACTGAGTGGAAAAAAATATTGTATCTCAAATTCTGACTATACTGTAGTTGTATAGTAGTAATAGTCATTTCTCAATCATACCACTGGAGCAACTTAATAGGTTTGGGTTTTCACCATTCACAATCACAGTTAATGAAAGTTGGCATATTAACTTAACTACTCCATATGATTAGATACTCAACTTTGACTACCTCAGGGGTAGTCAAAGTTGCATCCCTGTAATACAAATTTTGAAGTAAAACACAGCTTATAACACATTTCTTGTCATATATTTTGACAGATTACCAACTACATTGGCCATCTAACAGCCTCCGAAAGACTATAACACAAACAGCTTCTGAAAGATAATAATGCAGACAGTCTTCATGAGTTGTGTGTCACTTCCTTTTATAGAAAACAAAACAATAAAATACATTATTGAATGTAAGATTTGCAAAATAACAATTAAAAGTCATGAGATGATTTTAGTTACTTGCATCAGAAAATGAGCCACATATTGCCCTACATGTTCTGATATTCAATTTCTAAAAGTCTACTTAATTTCATTTATAATTTCGATGAATTTACAGTACAAAAATTTAACTTACGTTTTAGTTAATTATAAACAAATTACCTTGAATAAGATATTACTACTTACTCTCAAGTAGAGCTATCATTTTAAATGATCATAATGAATGAACATCATAGCTTTTCAGAAATAAGTGGGAAGTAAATTTTCAAGAATACGTGGTGCAAAATGACTGCACATCGCACATCACGAAATTTCTAAGTTGGATTATTAACAAACTGCTTATTCCCTTTAGCTGCTAACATAAATTGTGTATTATCTTACTGAAAATTTAATCTGAGATAATAAACTCATTTGTACTAGTTGTTTAAATGGCTTTTTATTACTGGAACTGGGTATAGGCATAACAATATAAAGTCCAGAAAGTTAAAAGTTTGAGTAAAATTTACGTCTTCTATGGATGTTCACATGAGGAGATTTCAGATAGGGGTGGGAAGATATTCGCATTTCAGTATTCATATATTCAATTTCTATCAGTATGCAGTTCATTCTTTATCAATTCTTTTCTGAGTTGTAAGAGTGCACATGTTCTTACTGTGGCTGTTGTTCTGACTTACCTTTTTGCACCTGGAAAGAAAAATTTTGTCGTAGGTGGGGAATATTCATATCTCTGATAGTATATTTAAAGCTTAGTTTATATTACTTCATTCCTCATGAAGATATCCCCGTTCATGAAGAGTGCAAATACCTACTTCTATAAATGTAAATAAATGTACATAGTATCATAGTGTGTAGCTAGTTTTCTGTAGATAGTCCTTTGTATATATATTCCTTAGCTTAGTTCTTCCTGATTTCTTAGCCGTAGTTTAGTTCTATAGTGTATATGTCTTATTTCCTTAGTAGTCAATTCATATTATAAAGTTTTTTCGAAGTGTATATTGCTTGTCACACTCCACTTCACTACTTTCATGCACTAAATCTCAATCACACACATACTGTGTGTTTAAACAGTACAGTGTCAAATTATATAATTTCTTATGCTCAATGAGGGCAATGTTTTCTGAGTTTCTCTGGCTCTTAAACATGCAATGAAAATCATACATAACTAAAACTTACATCGTAATAAGACAACACATATGAAACAGGCTAAATGAAATCTTTCCTTAAAACTAAACTTCAATCATAATAAGTATACCATATTTACTAGAATCTAAGCCGCACTCGAATCTAAGCCGCACCTCCAAAATGAGACTCGAAATAAAGGGGAAAAAAAAATCCCGAATCTAAGCCGCACCTGAAATTTGAGACTCAAAATTCAAGGGGAGAGAAAAGTTTTAGGCCGCACCTCCAAATCGAAACAAAGTTGGTCCATTGTAATATGATACACAATTTAGGTCGAATGAATGATGATAGAGTTACAGTAGTTTGGTTCAAGTCATAAGCTTAGCAGTTAAGCTTTACCAGGTAGCCATTGCTATGGGTCAGGCGCTCCGTCCGTATTTATACGGGTATCCTTCCTTTTTCATGTGCTTCGTCTGGTTTTAATCGATTGCTTATTTTGCTATGATGTGGTAAGTGCCGTTCTCTTTGTTATAGGTGTTTACGTCACTCAAAGCTGAAAATGCATTACTGTACTGTGTCATGCATTGTTTGTCGCATTCTGATAGTGAGCATTTACAGCCTGTCGCAGCTCGCGGCATGGCTTGCTTTTGTGCGCGCTACCGCCACTTACAATAAAAAAAAAGAGAGAGGAATCGTCTCATTAGCGAAACAATGACAAGAGCTGCTATTTGCTGTTACTTACACTGCTGCTTTCTTTGATAATGATCAAGAACCAAATAATGGACTGTGTATAATAGAACATGTTCTGAACGAGAGTTAGGCGAAAATTTTTCTCCGTTTGAAAATCTTTGCAGCCGCTTCTTTAGTACATCAAATTCTGCACAGAAATTAGAGTCACCTTAGATTTAGAAATCTAGTCAGTTGCCGTGCTTCGTTTCTGACTGTATCACTATTAGGCATAAGAATAATACGAATATAAACATGACAAGATACGTATATTCTTCCGCGTTTGCCGTTGTCTCAATCTAGTTTCGTAGTTTATTAGGCAGACAGGATTTAAATGAGATAGCAGCAAACACGAAAGAATACATGACAAAATGTTTACATTCGTATTATTCTTATTGTTAAGAGAAAACTGCATGTGATTCACATTTCATCAGGTTCCTATTAGCAACCATCTCTTCTCACAGGTAAGAAAAAATTCAGAACGTAGAGTTGGCCATATTGACAAACATCCCAAACAGTCTTGCCAGTCGGATTTTCGTAGTACATTGAAATTTTGCTACATTCGAAGATGAACAATACGGAATTTGTATTTACTTTGTTGGATAATGTGTGAAAATGCAGTGGTTGAAATTCGGGGCGGAGAAAGAAAAAAAAGGTTCCAAGATGGCCGACGAGTAAGTGACGCCAGAAACCATTTCCAGAAAGTTAAGCGATTTAGACAGGAATATAATTTAGTTTAACGCCGACAACAAATTAAATACGTGCATTAGTGTATCGTTTAGTCGTGCCGTTAAAGGTTTGACTTTTATTTGCGTATTTTTTCAGAAAACACAAAAAGATCGTAACTTCGCGAAGTCGCGCTTAGGCTTAAATTTTGTAAACGTGTTTGTTTCTTGTTTCACGGTAATTTAACTAATTTCTCGGTAACAAATAAGTAAACTACCGTAAATAGCGTATAACTTCATTGTTTTAATACAGATTTCAGAAAAACAGCGTAACTTTATATCAGAAACTTGCTTATATACATTTGTTTATAGGCCTAATTCTCGTAACGTTTTTGGAGAATCAAAGTTAAAGTATCTCGCTTAATTGTCCTTTTTTCATTCCATTGAGTGAAATATAGAATAAATAGCGTATACCTTCATTGTTTTAATACAGATCTCAGAAAAACAGCGGAATTTTAAATCAGAAACTTGCTTATATACATTTGTGAATAGGCTTAATTCTTGTAACGTCTTTTTTGATTTTCGGTAATTTAATTGATTTATTCTAGCTAAAGTATTATTTTTGCCATGAGTGAGAACTGCCTGACTTGCCGTAGAATTGTTAGTTCTGGGGTTTGGCGTGATGGATGCATTAGTTTTTTTCACTTGGGGGACTGCAGTGGCGTGGGTGTCGGGAAAGTGGATCAGGCTCATCAGTGGTTATGTAGGATTTGCAGCAGAGATAGGAAGATATTGGAACAGGAGGGGAAAATTGCTGCCCTTCAGGCTGAGCTAGATCAGGCTAGGGAAGATATGGACAGGTTAAGGAGGGAGAAGGGCAAAGTGAGGTGGGAAGTGGCAACAGGTAGCAGAAGGAACAGGCCTAGAACTAAGTCTGACAGTTTTGTGGTGAATGTCAAAAATAAGTTTGACCTGTTGCTTCAGTTAGAAACTGATGAGCCTCAAGCAGAGGTAGGTGTAGACAGGACACAACAAACTTTCAATAGTAAATTGAAAAAGAATGTAGGAAAGTCATCGAAAAGGAAGAAAGTTTTGTTGTTAGGCAGTTCTCATGCCAGAGGTGTAGGCCAACTTCTGCAGGAGGAATTAGGACCAGAATACCGGGTCACAAATTTTTTCAAACCAAGTGCTAGTCTGGATCAGGTGACAGAGGATTTAGGTTCACTCTGTAAAGGATTTACCAGGGAAGACACCGCGGTTATTGTGGGAGGGCCAGGGAACAGCATCGACAGAGATCCTGGGTACAGTATAGAGTGTGACCTGGTAAAGATTGCGTCGGCATCGAGACACACCAATGTTGAATTTGTATCTGTCCTGAGACGCCATGACCGGCCTCATTTGGACTCTTCTGTTGGGAGAGTTAATTTGGAGTTGGAACGGCTGCTTGGGTCAGGTGCGGGGGCTCATATTGGTGTGGTTCCTGTTGATTATCTCAGTAGGTGGGACTATACCAGGCACGGCCTACATCTCAACAGGAAAGGGAAGGGGAAACTGGCTGGGGTAATAGCAGGAAATTTAAGGGGGGGTGGCACTGCCATGAATGGTAAAATACCAGTGGTTACAGGTGTTGGAGCAGCACCTTTTTTAGGATAGGTAAGACAGAAAGATGTCAAGTTCTACGAGAGGTCAGGATTGAAACAAATCTTCAGTTTAGGAAAGAAATTAAACAGCACAATTCTAGCACATTAGATCACCAATCACAGCTACCAATTATAAATTTTCACCAATCACCAGAAATTTTATCTCCACCAAGTTGTATCTCAGTCCTAGATAATTGCATTGATGAATTAAAGTCACCCAACCCAGTTGACATAATCTGCCTCTCTGAACACCATGTGACCACTGGTATAGGAACTAGGCCTAAGCACAATGAGAAACTCAGACAGGAGAGTACTGCAAATGTTAGAATAAGGAAAGATTCTCATAAAAGTATAATTAAAAATAATGTAAGTATATTTCATCAAAATATTGGGAGTTTAAAGAATAAAGTAGATGAGCTTCTGGTTTGTTTAGAAGATTTAGAAGCTGAGAATGAAATAGATATACTATGCCTGTCTGAGCATCACATTGTTACTGATATGGATAAGGTAAATGTAAGTGGTTATAAGCTCTCTGCACATGTAATGAGAGAAAATATGGAGAAAGGAGGAGTTGCCATATATGTCAAAAGTTATCATTGTGCAAAAAGTATAGAAACAACAAAGTTTTGTGTAGAGAAACATATAGAAGCATGTGCCTGTGAGCTTAAATTAAATAAAGGCACATTTATAATTGTAACTGTATATAGGTCCCCATCAGGAAATTTTCACCTATTTCTGAAAAATTTGGACTCCTTGTTGTGCTATCTGTCAGACAGGGGGAAGCAAATTATTATTTGTGGGGACTTCAAAGTAGATTCTCTGAAAGAGGGTAATAGGAAAAATGATCTTGAAGTATTACTCGGTTCTTTCAATTTGACACCCGTTATTGATTTTCCTACTCGGGTGGTAAAGGATAGCAGCTCACTGATAGATAACTTCTTTGTAGACCAAGATAAGTTTAACCAGATAAATGCTCAGCCTGTTCAGAATGGTCTTTCTGATCATGGTGCACAGCTAGTTACAATATATGACATAGCTCCATTCAGCAATACTAAACAGTCCTCCAAAGTAGTACGTTCAGTCAACGATTTAACAATTGCAAATTTCAGGGAAAGCCTACAGCAGTTAGACTGGGATGAGGTGTACCGTGAACCTGATGCCAATTTAAAATATAATTTATTTCATGACATTTTTGTAAATGCATTTGAAAACTGCTTCCCCAACAAAATAGTTAAATATACTCGTAAGAAACCTTGTAACAAACCATGGCTTACTAAGGGTATAAAAATATCTTGTAACCGGAAAAGGGAAATGTATCTGACAGCAAGAAAGAGTAGTGACCCAGAAACTATCAAAAATTATAAAAACTACTGTGTTATATTAAGAAAAGTTATTAAAAAATCCAGGAGTATGTGTACCAGGTCTGAAATCAGCAACTCTGATAATAAAATTAAAACAATTTGGAATATTATTAAAAGAGAAACAGGTCAACCAAGAGCAGAGGAAGACAGTACTACCATCAAATTGAATGAAAGCTTTACGAACAAAAAGTCAGAAGTTGAAAATATTTTTAATAATCATTTTCTAAGCTAGGCTGTTAATGGAAGAGGCCATACCTATGCAATTTGATACAATTGAAATCTCACCCACTTCTCCCTCTGAAATTAAGAAAATAATAAACTTGCTTAAAAGCAAAACTCACATGGAATTGATGGCATTTCCAGCAAAATACTAAAAGCTTGTTCTCAACAGATAAGTAAGATTCTCAGCCACCTGTGTAATAGCTCTCTGGAACAGGGCATTTTCCCTGATAGACTGAAATATGCTATTGTTATACCTTTGCATAAAAAGGGGGATAGATCTGATGTCAACAATTACCATCCAATCTCCCTTCTAACAGCTTTATCCAAAATCTTTGAGAAAGTAATGTATTCAAGAGTAGCTTCACATATCTGAAAAAATGAAGTACTAACAAAACGTCAGTTTCGTTTCCAGAAAGGTTTTTCAACAGAAAATGCCATATATGCTTTCACCAGTCAAATTTTGAATGATCTGAATAACCGAAAACCACCCATTGGGATTTTTTGTGATCTCTCAAAGGCTTTTGATTGTGTAAATCATGAAATTCTGCTAGACAAGCTCAAGTATTGTGGCATGAGTGGGACAGTGCACAAATGGTTTAATTCGTACCTAACTGGAAGAGTGCAGAAAGTTGAAATAAGTAGTTCTCGTAACACACAAAGATCAGCACATTCCTCAAACTGGGGAACTATCAAGAATGGGGTTCCACAAGGGTCAGTCTTGGGTCCTTTGTTGTTCTTATTATATATTAATGACTTGCCATTCTATATTCATGAAGAGGCAAAGTTAGTTCTCTTTGCTGATGATACAAGTATAGTAATCACACCTGAGAAACAAGAATTATCTGATGAAATTGTCAATACTGTCTTTCAGAAAATTACTAAGTGGTTCCTTGTAAACGGACTCTCACTGAATTTTGATAAGACACAGTACATACAGTTCCGTACAGTGAATGGTATGACGCCATTAATAAATATAGACCTTAATCAGAAGCATATAGCTAAGGTAGAATGTTCGAAATTTTTAGGTATGTCCATTGATGAGAGATTTAATTGGAAGAAACACATTGATGATCTGCTGAAAGGTTTGAGTTCAGCTACTTATGCAATAAGGGTCATTGCAAATTTTGGTGATAAACATCTTAGTAAATTAGCTTACTACGCCTATTTTCACTCATTGCTTTCATATGGCATCATATTTTGGGGTAATTCATCACTGAGGAATAAAGTATTTATTGCACAAAAGCGTGTAATCAGAATAATAGCTGGAGTCCACCCAAGATCATCCTGCAGACATTTATTTAAGGATCTAGGGATATTCACAGTAGCTTCTCAGTATATATACTGTCTTATGAAATTTGTTATTAACAACCAAACCCAATTCAAAAGTAATAGCAGTGTGCATAACTACAATACTAGGAGAAAGGACGATCTTCACTATTCAAGATTAAATCTAACTTTGGCACAGAAAGTGGTGAATTATACTGGCACTAAAGTCTTTGGTCACTTACCAAATAGTATCAAAAGTCTGACAGATAACCAACAAGTATTTAAGAAGAAATTAAAAGAATTTCTGAATGACAACTCCTTCTACTCCATAGAGGAATTTTTAGATATAAATTAAGAAAAAAAATTATTAAAAAATAAAAAAAATAAAAATAAAAATAAAAAATAAAGAAAAATAAAAAAACACACAAGAAAATAAAGTTGTTATATTAACTTAAGTATGTTGTTAAATTAACCTAATTATGTCATGTATTGGAAAATTCGACTCGTTCCACATCATTACGAAATATCGTATTCATGATCCATGGAACTAGTATTAATCTAATCTAATCTAATCTAATCCACCCTTTTTTTTTAATTTATTTACTGACGCAGAGGTTTTGGCGCCAGTATTTATCTTTGTGCCTACAAAGCATGCCTGTGTAGCGCTACATATATTCTACGGCAGAAGTTAGTTGTGGCGCCATCTACCAACATTTTTCAGAACTTCCGCTTGCTTTGCACTCGATTCTAAGCCGCAAGCTGTTTTTTGGATTACAAAAACCGGAAAAACATTGCGGCTTATTTTCGAATAAATACGGTATTCTTGTGGACAGTATGTCTTCTCTTATACACACTTATGTACATTGCTCCTAGCCATGCTGATCAGTGTCAAATTCTGTTTAGTGCACATATTCATGTATATCTTTGTGTGAGTAGAGCCCCATTTTTCTATACCACTGCTTAAGTATACTAATTTACAGGCTGCTGCTGGGTAAGGAATTTCTGATATAACAAATTGCCCTGTGTACAGCAGGTATCAGTTGCGATTCAACTTACCATACTTCATTGATTTTCGATGAGTTGTGAGGAGTACTTGAAGCATCAGAATGTGTCCTCATTTTTGTAATTGATAAAACAGACCCTGTGAAATTATATTTATGATGGCTCCAGTATTCAGTACTATGGGTACCCTTAAACCAAGTATTTGTACATTGATTACTGCCCATACAGAGTCTTCATTTTCATCTACACAATTGGTAATATCTTCCAGACATAGGTCATCTTCAATATCAACACAATTGTCACCAAATTTCCTTGAGCACTGACCTCTTCTTTAGGGGTAACCTCAGCCATGTGCACTTTATGCATCTGGTTTTGCTAGTTAGTACCCTGCACAACTCTTGACTTGAAATTTCATTGTCACTGGCTGCTATTCGAAAAGTAATTTTGATTGTAATGATTATAGTCAGGCAACAGCAGATTACTTTGCCGCGTGGTTGCATTCTGCCCTTACCAGATGCTGTTCAGGACATTGGCCCCTGTCAATGGTGTATTATATGCTTGCTGACTATAATCTCTCTGGTTGTTAAATCCTGACATTGAAATTCTGTCCTTGGTAATTTTTATATTCGCACTTGAATTTTTGTCCATTTCCACTACCAAAATGGTGCCTTTGGTATTGCGGCGAGGGGGATATTTCTGCCAACCATGTTTGTTGTTATTGCCATTCCCACTGTGTTGTCCATTAGTTAATGTTGGGTCTGCCTGTATGTTCTCACTTTGTGGTTGTGCAGGTCCCTCTTCATAGATAACATCAATGGAATCAAGAACGGAGAAGAAATTCTCTTTATTGTCCTCAGGAATGGTGATTAATTTCTCATGTATGTTAGCCGGTTGTCAGCTTTTCAAAATTTTTAGGACATCTACATCTGATTTCAGATGTGCTCAGTAATTTGTTTTATTTAGATACTTCTCGAAGTATCTTCTGAACCATTCACTTTTACAGCTGAATGGCGTTGTATTAAGCACTTCATGCCTCACTCGATCTTATACTGCAATGGACCAGAACTTGCCTAGGAATACCTTTTCAAACTGTTCATAGATGTGTCATTTTTCTGCCATGTCAGTGGTCCACAGCAAGACATCACACTGTATATAACTTACCACAAAGTATATCTTCTGTGCTTCAGACCAATTTCTTGGCACAACATTCTGGAAGCTTCTCATGGACATGACTGAGTTTGTTCACTTACCTTCGGAAGAAAAAATTGGAAACTGCCTGTGTTGTAACAAGCTTTCATCTATGAGCAAAGTAGAAGGGCATGCAGAACTGTCCATTGATAGGATGGCATTGTTTCGATGTATCTGATCATATTTCAAATACCTCTGTGTAATAAAGACAGAAGTTGGCAGAGTCTGATGCATTTTATAGTTGTGATCTATTTCACCTGACAGGTTAGAGTTTAAGACAGATACATGCTCATATTATCTCTCCTGTCTGTTGACACCTGATAGTTTGGGGTTGAATGTTCCCCTTCCTTTTCAGTGTTTCTAATAATGTTAGTTGCCAATTTTACCCCGCTGCTTTCAACTGCTGATTTATTTCAGTTCTGTCTTCTGTACCTTCATCACTTCCTCAATCACATCTACATAACTCTTGCATCCCTAGAGTACCTTCTAGTCTATCATACTAGTTTCAGCTCTATCCTTTATTTCCTTAATTGTTCAAGTAATTCTTTTTGTGTATCTGTCTGCTGATGTGTAAAATTGTTAAATTTTGCATCGGTACTTTGTATGAGTATTTGTTTTTGCTCTTCCTTAAACTTATTCTTGAAATCATTGAAGCTTTGTTTAAATAACTGGTGTAAGATCTGCATCATGTTCAGGGTTTCCGGTGTGTGCAATGCATGCTGTCCAATCATGTTTGCATTAGGTGTAAGTGTGGCAAGCAAAAGAATGATTTAGTAAGTCTGTGCCACTGTGTGTTACATTTACACCAGGAGAAAAATAATTCCTGGAGAAAATTTTGACCCTGTATCACCTACTGTCATCATCATCATATCATTTTGAATGGTAATGTTAGTATCACCTATGCCCATGTTAACTGGAAAATGTAATTGGTTGTCATCACCGTGACCATCATTTTCAGTACCAGTTTTATTTTTTGCCATCCCATGTCAATGACATCTTGTGTCTGGCTATCCAGCAATTGACTGGCAACAATGTGCCCATCTTGTGTACTCATTTTTTGATAATTTTACAAAATGACAAAATGAATGAATATTTTTGAAAATGAAATATCTGTCTGTAATCATGAATACATCTCTATGAAACTATTGAGTGATGCCTCACTAACATGTATCAGGATACATTGTCAGTGTAGTTCAATTGTATGCATATATTTCTCTCCCTAAAATTAATTTTCTGCCCAAATGTCTTTGTATTTTATGAGGATACTTCAATTTGGGAATTGGGTTGGGAAGGGTGCTATGATCACTATTGTTAGAGATGGTACATGGACAGTAATGCACACAATGTATTGTGAATTTTCCTATCTTTTCATTGACTTTTTGCTCCTTCCAGGATCAATTTTCAATTGATTATGTTTAATCTTTTGTCCATTGTGTGAGTTCCATCCTCGTTGCAATAATGTAATATCCCATTCATAAACAGAGAAAGACAACTATTGGTGTAATAGAAAATTTACAAAATTATATAATTATTTTAAATTATTGCAAATACCTCTCATGATGGTGCCATCCTAGTATAGGTCATCAAATATAGTGGTTAGGGTGAGAGACAATGTGAATTGTTCAGAGGTGATGTATTTATGCTAATGCACATTTAGCCACACCAGAAATTGTAAGTCCAGAAATGCACACAGGTATGGATGCATCCATTTTAAGAAACATTGTGGCAATTCTGGAACATTGACTGAAGATTAATTCCTTTGAGTTATGGTGTACAGCTCGTTATTTACCTCATACCCCCATGATGTACAACAAAGCCAGTGAGGATGTGTCAGTTATTCTCTCTTCGTGTTGACTTCTTCTCCAAAGCCCATTAAAAATGCAGGTGCTTCTCACTTCGGGGTGTGGAGATGTAGCTTGGTAGTAGAATGAAAGCTTGTGACTTCCACATATTATAACTTTTAATTAACACTATATTGGGAGAGTACATGCATCTTTATCACACCAGCTCAAAAAACCAACAGACAGTGATATCAGTGAAAAAATATAACTTTCAGTTTTCTATCAGCTTATTCAGATATAACCATACTTCCCTTCAATAGCTTTGTCACACAGAAACAGTGCAAATAAGAATCATTACAAATATTTATTTATTTATTTATTTGTGTAGACCACTATTACTTGGACTTAACTCAAAATGTCAATTTTGGACTTACAAAACCTCTGCACTGCACCCTCATATATGGTATAGCCTTTGTCAAAATTGTTCTCCAACAGTCTATTCAAAAGTGTCCTGTTGCCTAGCTCATGTGACCATTTCATTGCATACTGTCTCATCCTAATCATATAACCAGCCCAGGGACTACAAACAACAAATAGTTTTATGTGATACTTACCTCACCTAGTTTTCCCATACACTAAAATATTAATTAATTCCCAGAAATGGCACGTACGTTTATCAACTGCGAAATGTCAGTAGGAATCAAATGAAGAGGACCATACAATTCAAATCATGGACGAATTTTGTAAAGAGGGTCATGGTAAGACTGGTTATGGTAAATCTATTCCTCATGGCTATTAAGATGAAACTTTGACAAAATTACTTTGAAACTGTGCAAGAAGGTATTATGTCCAATTGATGTTTTAGATCAAGAGTCAGTAATTTTTGGATTCTTCACAAGCAATATATGAAAGTTTACTTTTACTGCGAGCGTGGGGAAAAAAAAACTGTAATCATTATCAACTTTTTTTTACTAATGATTAAAAAGTAATGTTGGTTTTTGGCTTTTATTATTTATATTTTATAAGAATTGAAAAATCATCCATTGAATTAGTAGTAAAGTCAAGAAAGGCAATCACACTGGTAATTTCCTAAAAAGAGCCTACAGGAGGAGCATTGCCAACTCCATGTAATGCAACTCTTTTATGTACTGCCTTGAGTCTTTTTAAGCAGTAATGGCAATAAAGTTGATAGGGCTCTTTTTCATCTATTAATATATATATATCAGCTGATAGGGAAATCAGTCTCTTCTTTAGCAGACTATCACATTTCTCTCTTTGTCTATTATCTATTACTACAGAGCCTATGTTTACAATTTGTTACATTGAACTACTGTACCTATTTTATCAGAAATAGCTGGATCTCTTATTATTTGTAGATTATATAAGACCATTGGCTTATGGTTGAAAGTTTCCAGATCAGATCATGTGTGATGTACAGACTATTAGAACAGTGCTAACTGTACAGCTATAGATCTGATGCCTAGCTGCCAAAATAACATTTTTCTTTACCCTCTGGAAGTCTAATGTTGTCAAGTAGTTCTGTGTCATAGCAGAAAGGTAAGGGAAGGAATTAAATGAGAACTCTTCTTCCATGTCCCTTCCAAATGTAACATTTTTCAACACAGGTCATGCACAAGACCCAAGGAACCACAAAATGTGATTCTCTGACAGCATAATTACATCAAGAGCTAGTTATTGTGGTAGGATGCATAAAAATGCCATGGAAATTCAAGACAAGTTGTGTGACTTTGTGCTAAGTAAAGCAAACAGCACCAACTTTTCTGCTGCACAAGGTTTGTAAGACATAATGGCATGACTCTTTGGTCTCAGCAGCAGTCGAGTTACATCATGACAAAAGCTTTGTGCAGTTACATATAAACAGTTGTGCTTGCTGACATTTTTAAGTCTGAAAATTAGCTGTAGCCTTTCGAGTAGCCCTTAAATAGCTGTAGCCTTTGAGTACATCCCAGCATCATGAGAAAATTTGCTAAGTCCAGTTATTATGCCTTAGATCATTGCCTAATGCCAATAGAACAGCAATTACCAAGGATCTCAGAACCAGGAGTGAAAGTTTGCATTATATGTCCTCAATTATGCTTTCAAAATTATTTAATTTCTTTTACAAGTATACAGAACAACAATATAGAGCTGTTTTAATATGAGTAAACAATGATAAATATATCTGATTTCAGATAAATAAATTGAAACAAGTGAGGTCAAAAATGATGAGGGCAATTTATTTTGTATTGAAAGAATGGGCATATACTTCAAAGATTTCTGTACTTTTATGGCTGTTAATTATAATTATTGATAAATGGTCTGACATTTATATAATGTTTGTACTAACATAGGATTACATTGATATATAGCTTTATTGAAAACTGGTTGCTTTTATGGTAAAAAGACAGTACAAACAGAAAAAACAGAACTTTTGTGAGTAGCATATTTGGTGTTAGCCATGTATTTAATGAAACAGAGAAATATGGACAAGAAGATACAATTTCTGATATCCATCCATATTGAAGTTTCAATTACTGTCAGCGGGTTGTGTATGAAAATGAAGTTTTCACTATGATTGAAAGCTGAAAATGTACCCTCTGTCAGTCACAATGGGGAAGTGTAAGAAATTGTATTATCTATAAGACTTTTATAGCACTTTTCACGATGATATACATTAACTATAAAACTTGGCACAGCAAAACCAAAACAATTTGGATTTTATCTATTCTGTTGATATGAAACTTTCTGGTGACTTACAACTTACTGAAGTAATTGGAAGATCAACTATCCAGTCAGAAAAAAAGAGGTTTTTGTCAAAGTTTATTGAATGCAAAATAAACCACATAGTGTGCAGCAGTGTGTGCACTGTTGTGGACGCTGCTGACACACAAATACTGTGGGACTTGAACCTATATCACATATCATTGGCAAAAGGCTTAAATAATCTAGAATCAAATGCATTTGGGCATAATCCAACAAAAACTTTTAATCTGTTGGGAGTTTCTATTAGGGAATCTAATAGTACTAATGATTCTGAAAGCTCTCAGAACTGAGTGATGGGCAATTTTGTTATACTCCTGTAGAAATAGAAATAATACTGTCATACTACTGCAGTTCTTACCAACATTGGTGGGTATGAAACATAATTAGTACGCATATGACTGGTATAGAAGATGATTTATTATTGAGCATAAGAGTGTACACAAAATGCAGCTGGCATGGTACAAGACATAGAGCAGACGGTGAAGCCAGAGAGAGGGCCCAACCTGCTGCTGTTGGGAACCAGAGAGATATTTTTCCCTTGTGACAGTGGTGTTATTAATTGACTCTCCAACTAGCCTGCCTACCTCTCCATGGGGCAGGGCATGAGAGGACGTGAGGAGCACAAGGTGTCATTGTGCTGGAAAATGTGATGATGATGATGATTATGACATTTCGTTTGTGGGGCGTTCAACTGCTTGGTCATCAGCGCCCGTATCAAGTCCCAATTTTTACTCAGTCCAATCTAGCCACTGTCATGAATGATGATGATGATGATGATGATGATGCAATGATGAGGACAACACCCAGTCCCTGGGCAGAGAAAATCCCCAGCCTAGCCAGGAATTGAACCCAAGACTTTGTGATCCAGAGGCAGCACATGCTGCAGACTGTGCTGGAGAGTTGCTTGTGGCAGTGTGCATTGTGGTATGCACACAGCAGGGAATGAGTAATGCATTTCAGCTTATGACATATGCTAGGCAGAAATAAGCTGTAGCCAGTAGATGACATTAAAATGGTAATCAGGCAGGTGTTGGGGTACATGGCAAGGTCATCAAAAGCGAGACATACTAGTGTCAGTCACTGTCAGGGACAAGACCATGGAAGATGGGGTGCAGCTGGAACATCAGCAATCTGATCTGAAGCAGGTGGTGGAAGGGGTATAGTCCTTGGTAACATGATGTGCAGGATTCCATTGCTGGGGAGGTGCAACATGACTGGCCACATGATGTTGTATGGCAGTGGGATGGAGCAAGAAAACTGGCATGTGAGAGATCAGCTAACCAACTGATATTCATTGTGACAGGCACTAAATTGAAGAAGATGTCTTCTGGGAGGAGACCATAGATGTCAAAGTTGAGCTTTAAAGTATAAAGTACGTTTGGCAGTAAAGGAGGCACATCAGGCATAAACTGAGCACCGTTGTTGTCTGATACAGTCCATGTAGGCTTAATCTGTTGACAGAAATGGTGAAGCATTTACCATTCATAATAAATATCAAACGTGTTTGAGAGACAAGGACTGTGGAGCAGGAATGGGAAATGTGCAGGAAGGCTATATGATGGCACATACGAGCCATAAGTACTGGGATATCAGAGTAGCTCGGGATGGGGAGGGGAGACTTCTAAGTGACAAAACTGGCAGAGAGGTATAAAGGTTAACCATAGAGGAGCTCTGCAAGAGAGACGGAAAGTTCCTCTTTGTAAATTGCATGTATCCCCAGCAACACCCATGGAAGGGCCTCAGGCCATGATTCATCATGGTATATCAAAGCAGCCAGAGGGTCTGGTGCCATCATTCAACTAATCCATTGCTCTGGGGATGGTATGCAGTGGTGTGGTAGCTGTGGGTTCCACATATGTTACACAGTTCTGTGAATAATGAATACTCAAATTTACCTTCCTGATTGCCGGGCAACCAAATTGGGAGATCCTGTTATCAATTAATATTCTGGCAACTGCTTCTGTTGTGATGTCTCTGATGGGCAGGCCTTCCACCCATCAATAACTCTGTCTGTGATAGAGTGCATGTATTGGAATCCCTCTAACTCCAGAAGGGGCCTGATGAGGTCTACCTGGATGTGTTGGAAGTTACCATGGGAAATCTCCAATCTGCCTATTAGAGGCTGGACATGGCACCCAATTATACTCCTTTTGCAGGCTGCACATTCGTGTGCCCAGGTCTTACAATATTTATTTTCCTTCAGCCAAGTGAACCCTTCAGTTACAAGTTTGACTGATGGCCATATTCCAGGGTGTGAAAGACTCTGAAGGTGGTCAAACATGTTTTTCTGGAAAGAGTCAGGTCTGACTGGGCAAATTCTGTTTTGGGAAACATCACACGGCACTTGTTTACTAGAGGCCAGAAAGCAGAGTTGTTCGAAGCTTAGTACATTTTTGGGTCATGGTGTAGGTAGATAATCTGCAGGTTATGGGATTGCAATGTCCGTGAGTTGGTCATAGTCTATATGTGATGTGGTCATGGATATTCTAGATAGGTAGTAATATAACATTTCCTACACACTTAAGATTTCTAACACCAATAGTAAATTGGGTGATATAGTTGAAGTGACAGAAACAGTGGGGGGGGGGGGGGGGGCAGAATCAGTTGAAGGTTTTTTTTATGGTATCTGAGAAGAGGCAGTGATCTGTGTAGATTGTGAGGGGCAGTCTTTGGCATCATCCTGAAAGTAATGCAGGTCTTCGTACACTGTGACCAGTTCACTGTCAAAGGGGGACTATTTTAATTTGTAATTAGACACTTTCTGTGAGAAGAAGTGCAGGGGTTGAGTAACACCCCCAAATTCCTGTTGTAGAATGAACCCGATAATGTAGTCACTTGCATCCATGTTGATCATTAGATGATCTTTAGAAGAAGGTAGTGTTTGAGTAGTTGCCTTAGCAATGTCATTTTTGATATTGTTGAATACTTGTTTCATATATGGAGTCCACTGAGGCTGGTAGAAGATTGGCAGCAGAATTCTACATCTACATCCATACTCCGCAAGCCACCTGACGGTGTGTGGCGGAGGGTATCCTGAGTACCTCTATCGGTTTTTCCTTCTATTCCAGTCTCGTATTGTTCGTGGAAAGAAGGATTGTTGGTATGCTTCTGTGTGGGCTCTAATCTCTCTGATTTTATCCTCATGGTCTCTTCGCGAGATATACGTAGGAGGGAGCAATATACTGCTTGACTCTTCGGTGAAGGTATGTTCTAGAAACTTTAAAAAAAGCCCGTGCCGAGCTACTGAGCATCTCTCCTGCAGAGTCTTCCACTGGAGTTTATCTATCATCTCCGTAACGCTTTCGCGATTACTAAATGATCCTGTAATGAAGTATGCTGCTCTTCGTTGGATCTCCTCTATCTCTTCTATCAACCCTATCTGGTACGGATCCCACACTGCTGAGCAGTATTCAAGCAGTGGGTGAACAAGCGTACTGTAACCTACTTCCTTTGTTTTCGGATTGCATTTCCTTTGGATTCTTCCAATGAATCTCAGTCTGGCATCTGCTTTACCGACGATCAACTTTATATGATCATTCCATTTTAAATCACTCCTAATGCGTACTACCAGATAATTTATGGAATTAACTGCTTCCAGTTGCTGACCTGCTATTTTGTAGCTAAATGATAAGGGATCTATCTTTCTATGTATTCGCAGCACATTATACTTTGCTGCATTGAGATTAAATTGCCATTCCCTGCACCATGCGTCAATTCACTGCAGATATACCTGCATTTCAGTACAATTTTCCATTGTTACAACCTCTCGATACACCACAGCATCATCTGCAAAAAGCCTCAGTGAACTTCCGATGTCATCCACAAGGTCATTTATGTATATTGTGAGTAGCAACAGTCCTATGACACTCCCCTGTGGCACACCTGAAATCACTCTTACTTCGGAAGACTTCTCTCCATTGAGAATGACATGCTGCATTCTGTTATCTAGGAACTCTTCAATCCAATCACACAATTGGTCTGATAGTCCATATGTTCTTACTTTGTTCATTAGACGACTGTGGGGAACTGTATCAAATGCCTTGCGGAAGTCAAGAAACACGGCATCTACCTGTGAACCCGTGTCTATGGCCCTCTGAGTCTCGTGGACGAATAGTGCGAGCTGGGTTTCACACGACTGTCTTTTTCAAAACCCATGCCGATTCCTACAGAGTAGATTTCTAGTCTCCAGAAAAGTCATTATACTCGAACATAATATGTGTTTCAAAATTCTACAACTGATCGACGTTAGAGATAAAGGTCTATAGTCTGCACATCTGTTCAACGTCCCTTCTTGAAAACGGGGATGACCTGTGCCCTTTTCCAATCCTTTGGAATGCTACGCTCTTCTAGAGACCTACGGTACACCGCTGCAAGAAGGGGGGCAAGTTCCTTCGCGTACTCTGTGTAAAATCAAACTGGTATCCCATCAGGTCCAGCAGCCTTTCCTCTTTTGAGCGATTTTAATTGTTTCTGTATCCCTCTGTCGTCTATTTCGATATCTACCATTTTGTCATCTGTGTGTCAATCTAGAGAAGGAACTACAGTGCAGTCTTCCTCTGTGAAACAGCTTTGGAAAAAGACATTTAGTATTTTGGCCTTTAGTCTGTCATCCTCTGTTTCAGTACCATTTTGGTCACTGAGTGTCTCAACATTTTGTTTTGATCCACCTACTGCCTTGCCATAAGACCAAAGTTTCTTAGGATTTTCTGCCAAGTCAGTACATAGAAATTTACTTTCGAATTCATTGAACGCCTGTCACATAGCCCTCCTCACACTACATTTCGCTTTACGTAATTTTTGTTTGTCTGCAAGGCTTTGGCTATGTTTATGTTTGCTGTGAAGTTCCCTTTGCTTCCGCAGCAGTTTTATAACTCAGTTGTTGTACCATGGTGGCTCTTTTCCATCTCTTACGACCTCGCTTGGCACATACTCATCTAATGCATATTGTACAATGGTTTTGAACTTTGTCCACTGATCCTCAACACTATCTGTACTTGAGACAAAAATTTTGTGTTGAGCCATCAGGTACTCTGTAATCTGCTTTCTGTCGCTTTTGCTAAACAGAAAAATCTTCCTACCTTTTTTAGTATTTCTATTTACCGCTGAAATCATCGATGCAGTAACTGCTTTATGATCGCTGATTCCCTGTTCTGCTTTAACTGTTTCAAATAGTTCGGGGCTGTTTGTCACCAGAAGGTCTAATATGTTATCACCATGAGTCGGTTCTCTGTTTAACTGCTCAAGGTAGTTTTCAGATAAAGCACTTAAAAAAATTTCACTGGATTCTTTGTCCCTGCCACCAGTTATGAACGTTTGAGTCTCCCAGTCTATATCCGGCAAATTAAAATCTCCACACATAACTATAACATGGTGGGGGAATCTACTCAAAATATTTTCCAAATTATACTTCAGGTGTTCAGCCACAACAGCTGCTTAGCCAGGGGACCTATAGAGACATCCAATTACCATGTCTAAGCCTGCTTTAACAGTGACCCAAATTATTTCACATTTTGGATCTCCGTCAATTTCCTTCGATACTATTGCACTTCTTATCGCTATAAACATGCCTCCCCCTTCACTGTCCAGCCTGTCTCTGCGGTATACATTCCAATCTGAGTTTAGGATTTCATTACTGTTTACGTCTGGTTTCAGCCAACTTTCTGTCCCTAGTACTATATGGGCATTGTGACCGTTTATTAATGAGAGCAGTTCTGGGACCTTTCTATAGACACTCCTGCAGTTTACTATTAGCACATTAATATTGTTATTCCCTGTTGCATTTTGCCTACTCCTACCTTGCCGCGTCTCAGGAGGCATCTTGTCGGGCCTAGGGAGGGAATTTTCTAACCTAAAAAGCCCCCATATGCACTCCACACGTACTCCGCTACCCTTGTAGCTGCTTCCGGCGTGTAGTGCACGCCTGACCTATTCAGGGGGACCCTACATTTCTCCACCTGATAGCGGAGGTCAAGAAATTTGCACCCCAGATCTCCGCAGAATCGTCTGAGCCTCTGGTTTAAGCCTTCCACTCGGCTCCAAACCAGAGGACCGTGATCGGTTCTGGGAACAAGACTACAAATAGTTAGCTCTGATTCCACCCCGCGAGTGAGGCTTTCCGCCTTCACCAATTCCGCCAACCGCCTGTACGAACTGAGGATGACCTCTGAATCCAGACGGCAGGAGTCATTGGTGCAGACATGAGCAACAATTTGCAGTTGGGTGCACCCAGTGCTCTCTATTGCCGCCGGCAGGGCCTCCTCCACATCTCGGATGAGACCCCCCGGCAAGCAGACAGAGTGAACACTGGCCTTCTTCCCCGACCTTTCCGCTATTTCCCTAAGGGGCTCCATCACCCGCCTAACGTTGGAGCTCCCAATAACTAATAAACCCCTCCCCCCGTGAGCCTGCTTGGGCCTTATTGAAGAGATAACACTGGTAGAAGCTTATTATCCTTAATAAATGGCATAATTCATGATTTACAGTAACAGTCTGATTTGGTCTGTCTTTTTTGGGAGTGGGACAGGTAACATTGGTGTCAATTGGGTGGGTGATGAAAATTACATCATGTTGTTGCAACTGATACTTGACGTCATTTATGATCACTCTGTTCTGTGTTAGCATGTTGAGAACTAGTTTGTGGTGATGCTGATGCTCTTCTCATATGGTGGAAGAAATTATTATATCATTCAGATATACAAAATAGAAGGGTAGTTTAAACAGGATACTGTCAATAAAACACTATCCAGTTTGTGCTGCATTTTTAACCCATAAGGCATGAATAGAAATTTAGAAAGATAAGTTGGCATAATAATAGAAATCTTTGAAATTTCACTCTCACTTTTACCAATTTGTAAGTATGCTTTCTTGCAGTCTACCATACTGAAGATCAATGCACCTGTGAGAGAGTGTGTAAAATCTTTTGTACTGGGAATCAGGTAACTGTCAATATGCCGCATGAGTTTCAAGCTTGTAATCACTGCACAAATGCTAAGTAGCATGTATCTTTAGGACAAGTTTAAAATGTGACACACAAGCACAATCAGATGGGCAGACAATCCTTGTTATTAATAGTTCATCCAAGTGGCCTTTGCTGCACATAAATTGTGTGGATGTAGATCAGTGGTTCCCAACCTTTCTTAGATGATCATCCCTGAGTGCAGCCATACATTAGCTAGTACCTCCCCTCCTCCCCCCTTTCCAACTGTTCTCCCCTCCCCCACACTATCACCAACTTTAGCATAACTAGACTGTAGAATGAAAGACTTTTCTTGGAACATTTTCATTTTTAAAATGATGGAGACGAATGAAGACACAGTGAGGGTAGACACTTGTTACAAAACATACTTCCCCTACATTACTCCTCTCCATTGCTGCACGTGCCTGACCAGCACACTGTAACTCCAATTGAAATATGTGCACCTTGCTTACTGTACATTAATCACTTGGTTGCTGAGCTCCTTACATCTGAACTGGCAGAAACTGGAAGTCCGCAGGCTGTTAATGCTTTGTGTCTGCCCACAGCCACTAATAGTAGTAGTAGTAGTAGTAATGATAATAATAATAATAATAATAATAATATTGTCGTACTTCCAGAGGCACTGTATGCATCTGAAACAACACAAATAGGTGGGCAAACTAAAATCAAAGAAATAGAGAAACAAGAAAGGAAAATTCTCAGTAAAATTTTTGGCCCGATACAAGAGCAAGGAATCTGGATGAAGAGACCAACATCAGAATTATACAAATACACAGACAAGATTACGAATACAATAAGGAAAAGAAGAATGCAGTTCTACGGACATATCCACAGGATGAATGAAAACAGAATTTCAAAGCGAATTCTTAAAGTCATCAACTCAGGCAGGGGAAAAGCAAAATGGATACAAGAAGTTGAAGAGAACCTCAGACAAGCACACATAACAGTAAACGATGCAGAAAATAGAACTGAATTCAGGAACATCATCAAAAAACGTAAATTTGACATCACAACACAGAAGAGACCAGGATGCAAATGGACAGCGGAGTGAAAGAAACAACACAGTAAACACGTGAAGAAAATTTGGGCTCAGAAAAAACATAAACAATCATCATAAAGGAATTCCAGTTCAAATGCTCTCTTAAATGGGAATAATCGAAAATAATAATAATAATAATAATAATAATATTGTGTACAGCACTATAGTAGCTTTTATGTAGTTACTACAGTATCATGCTGTCAATTAATTCATTTATCTGTTTCGAAGCATGTAATGAAGCAATTTATGGACTACTGCAGGTGCTATCTTTAACTTGGAGAAGATCTTTTCTTGATATATTTAGCATTCGTTACCTATATGTCTCACTTTTATCATCAGTGATGTAAGTGAGAAAGCACAACATATGCAACATATCTGCATAGTAGATGGACTATGTGAGGAACCTGTAACCACCACCCCATTAATGATCCTAATTCAGAAAAAGGAATTATTGATACCTTATGTAATCAATATTAGAGTCTTACAAAATTATGAAAATAATGATGATCTTTTGAAAATAATTCAGTTTTGTGACTGAAACAGAATTGAATTGTTTAGTTTCTATCCCTCAGAAAATTTCATTCTACATCTCAGGTGGTAACTATCCCTAGGTCGGGAACCACTGATATAGGCAATGAGGTCAGTATCAAACAGGGTGACATGGGATGGTGATGATCTGGTGTACAGTTCGGTTATGGATAGCACTGTGTCTAAGGGGCATAGAAGTACACAAGGGTGGTATGTTGGTTGTGGTAGTAGATTAATGCACAATATTTGATAGATATCCAATGATCTGGTTGAGTCAGTCTGCAGGAGAGAGAACGGGGTCAGTGTCTTGAAGTGACACAGATTTTTTTTTTTTTTTTTTTTTTTTTGGGGGGGGGGGGGGGGGGGGAAGTATTGTGTCAATGTAAATTGGCAAGATTGTGCCATGTGTCTTGGAATCCAGTTGTGGCTGTAGCAAAATGCCAATGCAGGTCATTACTTTTGTCACATGTATGAGTGTTGGAGAGTCATATGTTAAAATATTGAGTCTGGACTAACTGAATCTCATTGAGAAGGGTGAGGCAATGGGAGAGATGGTAAGAGGGCTAACAGAGATTGATATGGTTCTTCTGCTGGCTGAGGGGAGTTTGTTACTGACATCAATAATGGGTCAAACCCCCTTCCCACGAAGCCAGCTCCAGTAGCAGTTGGTAGTATCATAATAAGTGTACACCAAGAATGGGTTCTGTGTCACTATGGAAGTGGGTCACTGGAATCCAGATCAATATTGATGTTGCAAACAGTGATTTTAGTGGCATTCATCACAAGAAGCTGAACATGTGATGTAACAGCAGAAGGGGGTGTCCTGGTTGGGGGCATGGGACTGGCTTGTTTATCAACAAGTAGGCAGTTTTGTGTTGGGTGGCCAAACACGTAGAGGTGAGAGCCAGAAGTTTGAGACTGTGATGTTTGTTTGTCAAATGTGTTATATACATGGAGTCAGATTGACTGCTGAGAGCGACCCAGTGTGCCTACTGCAGGCCACTGTTGGAGTTTGGGAACATACATGGTGGCTGACAGTTGTACGCAGCATTTCTGAACTGAGAGTGTAACCAGCGTTAGCGTGGGAGAATGGCTGTGGTGGCAGGCAAGCCTGTGTTGCTGGGTGGGTGGGGCTGTGTTAAACACACCAAAGGTCATTGTTTACTGTGGCATCTGGCACTGATAGCTCAGGTGGAGACAGTTGAAATAAGTCAACCTTGGCAGCATCATGATGGGTCGGGTGGTGAGGTTGTCATGTGTCAGTGCATTGTTAGCCAGATAATCGATGTTCTGTCAGAGGTGACTAATGGTGTGTA
Organism: Schistocerca cancellata; assembly: GCF_023864275.1. Lineage (NCBI taxonomy): Eukaryota > Metazoa > Arthropoda > Insecta > Orthoptera > Acrididae > Schistocerca > Schistocerca cancellata. The sequence goes on along the minus strand of NC_064626.1, from coordinate 909,228,329 downwards.
GCTAATCTGAGCCATAGTTTCACACTGAGGTGTTCATGTTCATGTGAAATCACCATGGGTTGCACCTATGATATTAGTTTCGTGATCCACAAGTCCACCAAGTCCAGTCAGGCATGAGGTTCATAGCTGTGAAGGAGTGCTGTCACCAATAGCTCCCTCATAGATAACCTGTTTGAGCTGTTGCTCCGGTGTTCATGACAGGCACTATAGTAGCAGTGACTTGGCCATTTCATATGTGTTTGCTGTGAATAGAGTGAAAAATAAGTGACTGATCAAATCTGCCTGTTCATTAATGTGTCTAAAGAGAGTGATGAATTTAGCACTGTCATCTATTATTCCATGTGTGGCCATGATATACTCATTGATAGCAAACTACATGGTGGATTGATTGGTGTGAAACAGTGGAATCCTGAATGTTGAATGAAATATTGATGTGTATGGTTCAAATGGCTCTGAGCACTATGAGACTTAACTTCTGAGGTCATCAGTCCCCTACAACTACCAGTATGTCATGTGAGACTTCAACAGTAAGTTAATTTTTGCTCCACTATTACCAGCTTCAGCATAATGTCATCAGCACTCTCCTCATGGCCAAATCTCCAGTCACAATGGAATGTCAGCCCCTATGGAATGTGCCCAGAAAATGCTGATCCCCACCTCTTCCACAATTTCTCAGATAGTCGTATGATGGTTTGTATCACTAATGACCTACTCATTTCGGGTTTTGGCATGTTGACGGCTGAATGGAGCATGGCTCACCATACACCTAGGTACACCCATCTTTAAACTGGTTGTACCACTCCCTAATCTGTGTGATGCTCATAGCATCATCACTGTAAGCCATTTGGCTCCTGCTAAGTTTCTGGCAAAATTTGATACAGTAGTAGCGTTGCTCCAGTCATTGCATCATTTCCCTTACAATATAAAACTACCTCTCTCAACTGCTGCTTGGCAACAAATGACACTATTAATGAGAGTTCAAGATCAGCTATTACAGATCTGCTAGAGTCAAATCCAGCAGGTAAAAATAAGAAAGGTTGTCTACTTTTCTAATGGACCCCGTATTCCACTCCATTCTCAAATGCCAAAAGTTACATCAGACAGCACACAACTTTCAACTGCGTGTCTACAGTGTGATTGACCACACTATAGGTCATTAAAATTGCTACACCATGAAGATGACATGCTACAGATGCGAAATTTAACCGACAGGAAAAAGATGCTGTGATATGCAAATGATTAGATTTTCAGAGCATTCACACAAGGTTGGCACCGTTGGTGACACCTAAAACGTGCTGACACGAGGAAAGTTTCCAAACGATTTCTCATACACAAACAGCAGTTGAACAGCATTGCCTGGTGAAACGTTGTTGTGATACCTCGTATAAGGAGGATAGCAATTGCGGTTTATCGTATCGCGACATTGCTGCTCGCGTTGGTCGAGATCCAATGACTGTTAGCTGAATATGGAATTGGTGGGTTCAGGAGGGTAATACAGAATGCTGTGCGGGATCCCAATGGCCTCGTATCACTAGCAGTCAAGATGACAAGCATCTTATCCGTGTGGCTGTAACAGATAAAAAAATGGCTCTGAGCACTATGGGACTTAACTTCTGAGGTCATCAGTCCCCTAGAACATAGAACTACTTAAACCTAACTAACCTAAGGACATCACACACATCCATGCCTGAGGCAGGATTTTAAACTGTGACCGTAGTGGTCGCGCGGTTCCAAACTGTAGTGCCTAGAACCGCTCGGCCACCCCGGCCAGCTATTGATGTGTAGTCCCAAAGTTGTGGGCACATTGTAGGCCAGAGTGCAAGACTAGCAAGCATATCAAAACCTGGTGCAATAGGTGCAGCAGCAGTATCATTAGCTAAATGTTCACTTGGCTATATCAGCTGCTGTGATGCAAGGAGCAGAATTGTAGACACGTGTGACATGGGTGGCCGTGACATACATGGCCAAGAAAAATGAATTGGAATATTGCACAGTCTGTTGCATGGAAAATGATGGAGAAGGTGTGGGTATGATAGGAACACCATACACACTGGAGAAAACGTCTGTCTGATACCATTGCTCAGGTGGGAGTGTAGACATACGCAACATGGTATGTGTGACATACTCCAGGGGGAAAAATGAATCGAAGTCTGAGGGGCGGGTAACACTGAAAATGTCAGGGGTGCAGTAGATAAACTGTATACTCTTGATGAAATGTATGTTTGATGCCATTGTTCAGATAGGAAGTCAACATTGTTCTGTGATACCAAATGGCATTGTTGCAACATATCCTCGATTTTAGGCACAGTTTGCTGAGATGCATTCAGTAGCATGGTGTTGTAGCAGAGCACGTAACATGAAGTAGCAGGAAACTCACTGATTATTCATGGTAGTTGTGGTAGTTACTATGTAGTTACCAGAATGGTTGTACAGCAAGAAAATGCAGCCAGATGTGGTAGTACTTAGGCACAGTGGTGGGTAAGAAACATAATTAATACACATACTACTAGTATAGAAGATGGTTTATTGTTGAGTGTAATAGCATACACAATATGTGACAAGCATGTTACAAGCCATAGAGCAAACTATTAAAGCAAAGAGGACCTGGACAATACACTGCTGCCAGAAACCAGAGTGGTATTTTTTTCTCACAGCAGCGGTGATATTAGTTGAGACCCCACACTACGACACATTTCCATTTGATCAAATTCAAAAGAAAACTGCTGGAAATAATTCAAAACTAAGCAGCACCAAACATATTTCATAGAAAAGAATTTGTATGAGTAGCAGTAAAACGTTCTGAAGAATTCGCATTTTAAGTACTACTAGAGTTGAAGTACTATATCTGTGTCTGAGGATAAAAAGGATAAAATGAAAATGGTTAGTTTCATGATTTGTGTTGCAGGATATGAGTGTCAATAAGTAACCTGGGCATAAAGCAAAAAATCTGAAAATACTGAGTAGCACAGTGTAGGACATGAGGCTCATTAAGGACTACATTTTATACAAGATAAAAAAAAAGGCTAACTATTATTTAGAGGAAAAATACTCAAAAGTAATGAATGAGCTACATTAAAATTTTGACTGAGAAAGGAAAACAGGAAACAATTTAGATTTTAAAAATAAATGTCAAATGCTTTTGAAAACTCAAACATTCCCTACATTCTTGTTTAATTATATGCCAAGAATGATTCTTAACCTGAAAAATGAATAAGCATATGGTGATGATTAACTTTGAACTTAAACTCTAGACTTACATTTTCTTGTGTAGTTGAAGTGTCTTCACTGTATTCCACTTCTATAAACATATCTGCATCTCCTGTGGTATTATAGAAAATTTTGTGGAAGTATGGTTTATTTATAAATAAGCTCTGATTCTGTCTCACTGAAGGCAAGTAAAGTACCATTGAATGTTTCAAGAATCTTCTGTCAAATTTCATTTCAGACATGAGCTCTTTTGCTGGATCAGGTACATCCTGAAACACGTATCGTTGTGTAATGAATGTTTCACTTTGGGTAGCAGATCTATGTTTTTGACATACACTTTCAGAAAACTGAAATAGTTGAAGATATTTAGTTTGCACTTTATTATTCTGATAATGAAGTTTAAATACAATAGTTGTTTGCATTGTGTATTTCTTATTTACTAAATAATTTGCTGCTCAGGATTTCAGTGTAAATATACTATTTATATAATGTGTATAAATGTATATATTACTTAATGTTATTTTTTAAATTAATTACCCAATGTCTCTATGCAATTAATATTGAATTAACACTAGATGATATGTGTACAGGTGTTGTAGTCATATAATTATTATTATTTAGTTCTATTTTTGGAAGAAGTGGTAATATAAGGTATAATATTAATAAAAGATAATAGAATAGTCAGAAAAGATAGAAATTGTCTCCAAAAAACTAAGATAGAAATACATAAGCAATTTAACTTGGATTGCCAGTGGTTGTCAATCCACAGAGTCTGCAAAGGGCATGAATTCTCCTTGGACCTTAAATCTTTTAATCACATCTACATTTTATAAACCTTTTCTTGCCCTGTATCAAGGTCTATTAGATATACAGGTTTTGGATGTGGTATATTCTGAACTTTAGTTCCACTGTAATGCTGAAAAATTTGCTTGTTTCCATCTTTAAAACTGAGCTATGATGAATACTAATACCAAATCATTTATTCAAAAGTTTGGTACAATAGCACTACCATTAAAAGTTCTGACTCTTTTTTGTGCCTGATGTAATCAAATTCTTTTGTACTTTTTCTTGCAACTTTTCAAAGCCATTCACCAGCAAATTTGGCCACTTGAGTAATTTTAACAAGGGCCCAGCTATAAAGGCATTATTCATTATTTTTACAGGAGGTATATGTGGTAATTTGTTAAGGATTACTGGAAATTTTGACACTATTTGTGCCCAGGTAGTGTGCCTCATAGAATAGTTTGTTTTACACAGTTGTCCTACTTCCTTCATAACACATTCACAAAGTTTAGTTCATGGACTATACTTGGGTACAGTTATGTGTCTTATCCCTTCTCAACCCAAGAATTCCTTAAAATTACAGTGAATAAACTGTGGGCCATTATCAGTTAATAGGCATCATGATTTAACCATATTTTGAAAATACTCTTAAAACAATGTATGAGGGGAGACCCAAAAGAAACCGGATTGTTGTCATAAAAAAATGATTGATGAACCTTTTTACAAAATTACTTCAGTCACCTTCAAAATACTCTCTATTACATGCGATGCACTTGTCAAGTCTCTTTTCCCACTGTTGGAAGCATGTTTGGAACTCTTCAAGTTTGATATTGTCCAGTGCTCTTTGCGAAGCTGTTTTTACCGCCTCCGCATCGTCATAATGCTCCCCTTTTAGCGTTTTTTTCATTCATGGAAATAGGAAGAAGTTGCACGGGACTAGGTCCAGTGAATACGGAGCTTGGGGAACGACAGACCACCTCTGAGATGCCAAATAGTGGGTCACTCGTAAGACCGTGTGTACTGCAGCGTTGTCGTGATGCAGAAACCAGTCACCTGATCGCCAAAGTTCCGGACGTTTCCTCCTCACATCCTTTCGCAGACACCTTAAAACTTCCAAGTAAAAGTGCTGGTTAACAGTCTGGCCAGGGGGTCCGAATTCCCAATGCAGAATTCCACGAACATCAAAAAAGACAATGACCATCGTCTTCACATTTGACCTCACTTGCCTTGGTTTTTTTCATCTGGGAAAATCGGGGGTCCTCCACTGGCTTGATGCTTGCTTGGTTTCTGGGTCATACCCCTAACACCAACTGTCATCCCCTGTAATGACTTTGTTCAAGAAGTTTGGATCACATGCAATATCTGTTTTCAAGTCCTGACACACATTCATGCGGATGGTTTTTTGCTCCTGTGTGAGAAGGTGCGGAACAAATTTAGCAGCAACACATCTCATGTGCAAATCCTCACTCAAAATCCACTGGCACAAGCTCCAACTGATTCCTGTCTCTGCTGAAATTTGGTTGATTGTTTGGCGACGATCCTCGTTGATCTTTTGTTGGACCTTTACAATGTTCTCCTCATTTCGCGATGTTGAAGGACGTCCAGAACGAGCTTGGTCTTCAACACACATCTCACCACGTTTAAAGCACCCAAACTATTCAAAAACCTGTGTGCAGCTCATAGCATCCTCCTGGAAAGCTTCCTGAAGCATTTGGTGTGTCTCCGTTGCAGTTTTTTTAAGCAGGAAACAAAATTTCTCACACACTCTTTGTTCTTTTAAAGTTTCCATAATGACTTCGCAGAGGTAGCCCTCCAACAGTCAGAGAAAGACAATACAACACTTGCAAGTTCAGCCCTACACTGATGCCGTCTGCACAGCTGTTTCATGAACATCTCTACTAACACCATCTAGCGTGAGAACCCTGCACTACGTCTATGAGTGGCAGTGCCCTCAGAATCCGGTTTCTTTTGGGCCCGCCCTCATCTTATTGTACTGGTATTTGCTTGTTTAATGGGATAAAGTTCAACATACTTTGACCACCATTTGACAAATAGCAATATATAATTTACTGCTCCCCTGCCTGTGGGTAACTGGCAAAAAAAGTTTGCTGCCATTAAGTCCTGCTTAGTATTCTCAACAGCCTCCCATAGTCTCATTAATTCTTTTTATGTTCTTCAGCATCTTCCTTAGAAGAAGTGTTAGTATTAAGTGATTCTACTTTATGTTGTATGATAGAATTTACAAATTTGTGTAATCTTTTCTCCAAATTAGATATCATTTCAGGTATGTTAATTATTTCTCTAAATTCTTTGCATTTTTGTAGAACAGTTACATGGTCATTCACTTCATAGATTTGCTCTTTAACCTGGTTGAACTCTCTAATGGAAACTGACCTACTTTATTAATTTTATCATCTAATTATTTGAGCTGATCTTTTACTCCTCATGAACTATACAGTATTGGTTATTGATCTCATTCTTCAACTCCTGAGACAACTGGGTCATAGTATTTGCAGTGTTAGTTAATTTAGCTTCTGTTTCTTGTTTGACATGTTCCTTTATCTCTCATTTTAGTTCTTATTTCGTATTTTATAACTTGACAGACAGCTTATTACTTTCAGACTCTATTTTGTCGCATTTTTCCTTAATAATAGAATCCATTTCATCAGACATTTGTTGTAATAAACCTTTAAGCCATTTTGGAGCCTCTGCTGCCATTTTTTTTTAGTAATGATGGATAGACAACACAAATATTCTGTATTATGTACCCTCTATTATGCTAATGACAACAGCCTTGCCACACTGGTAACAGTGGTTCCTGTCAGATCACCAAAGTTAAGTGCTGTCGGGCTGGGCTAGCACTTGGATGGGTAACCTTCTGGTCTGCTGGGTGCTGCTGGCAAGTGGGGTGCACTCAGCCCGTGTGAGCCAAACTGAGGAGCTCCTTCATTGAGAAGTAGTGGCTCCGATCTTATAAATTGACATACGGCCAGGAGAGCGGTGTGCTGAACACTTGCCCCTTCATATCAGCATCCGGTGATGCCTGGAAAAAATTTTTTGAAAGTGGTTTTCTATATTTTCTAAACAGCTCACCCTTTCTGATGGACCACACTCTCTCATCATGCAGCCAATGCAACCGTATGTATGAGGCAATGTACCATGATGATTTGCTCCACCCAGCACAGCTGATGTCTTGAACACAGTTATAGGTAGACTGCACTGTGTTGTACAGCAGCACCCCCTGCAACATGGTTCAGCTACTACTGCATCGCCACTGATGTCAGAATTCGAAATCTTCTTCATTACACCTGACAAAAAATTCTTCTCCTCCAAATCTGCTGAGAAATTTCCCTGTCATTGTTAAAATTTTTTTTTATTCATGTGTCAACATTCTTTACTTGATACATAAATTTAATTGAAGTTACTGTAGTACTTGTACCACAATTGTACAGGTATAGTTTGTCTTCAGGTATAGTAAATTGTTCCAATATTTCATTTCTTAGTCGTCTTAATGGACTGTTACTGAGTTTAGACAATATAGTTATGTCTGTTCACTTGAAGTTGCTCCTTTTGTTTAATCCTTGTTGCTGTTAGCAAGGCCATAATTTAACACTCATTGACTTTCAAGATTTTGTAAATTTATAGTACACTGTTTTCTTCCTTTTGCTCTGCATCCTGTACACTGGGAGCAAAATGAAGTGTTGTTCTTGTTGGATTAGCATTTTATATAGCTGCTGGCTTGCTATTTATAGTTGAAAGTGAATCAGAACACTTCATGAGATCTGTCACACAATTTAATATCTGATGTATTTACCTTTTTCTTTCTTTCTCTTTAATTCATTTCAATTCAGTCACTACAGTCGATTTTCTTGAAGCAGAGATCCTGCTAATGAGTGACCTTTTTCTTTCTTTCTCTTTAATTCAGTCACCACAGTCGATTTTCTTGAAGCAGAGATCCTGCTAATGAGTGATTCTGAAATGCCGTGTGTAGTTGAGAAAAGGCTTAATTTCTTCACATTCTGCAGCAGTTACAGGTGCAAAAGAAGATAACTTCTACTCATATCACAAAGTAGCACGTCCACTACTTTGCTTTCACAAACATATATTTTTCTGAATTGGTGTATAGATCATTAGAGATACTTGTGAAGTAGAATAAAACACAACTTTTGATACGACATAGGCCTTGAAGGCTCAACATGACATTCAAGATTACAATACATTTTATTTGTCACAAAATCCTCTTGTCTTTTCTTTTTTTCGTTCTTGGACAGTGTCATTACTTCTTGACAGTCAAGCTACTCCCAAGCTGTGATGCCAAAATGTAGAAGTCCCTACCCACAGCAAGTGAAGCCATTTATTTGTCGTCACATCTTGTTGTTTTCTTGTATTCCACACCTCCCGTTTAATGTCTGTGTGTACAAAAACAAACACCTGTGCACAGTATATGTTCTGTATATTACTCCCTGCTTAACATTATTTTGTAATGATCATCTTTCCTTGTGTAGTGGCGAATTCTGACACTGAATGTATCAGGATGACCAAATGTAGTGGAAAGACACCAAATGTAGTGGCTGGTGCCAGGAGGTGCCATATTTAAATTCAGCGAGAACTTTCCAACTGATTTATTGTTTTTTAGCTACAATGATCTCAATCTTGTTGGTCTGTGTCACAGGGCCCTGAAATGCTGAGGAAGCACCCCAGTGGCCTGTGTAATGCAATGCTGTGTCGAGCCGGCCTTTTACACCAGCGGAGTTGCGTCGTCGTCAGGATGCTGTAGTTGACTTGGCGGTCTGCGTCCCTGCCAACTCAGCTGTCCCAGTCCTCGTTGCCTATGCGCTGCTCCAAGGAGCCACCGAGTGGCCCGCTGACAACTGAGAGGTGGTCCGTGCTGCGTTCCTTCACCAGCAATGTGGCTTAGGACGCGGCGACGACAAGTGATGGGGACCCGCAGCTCAGTCTGCTACCCTCACCCCGATTGTCACTTGCATGTATTAGAAGCCAGAATGACTGCCCACAGTAGTGAGGTGTGGAGTGGCCTGCCATTGGCTGGCTGGCTACGGACCCTCCCATCAGCCTCGGGGGTTGAACTAACGGCCTGCCATGGACTGGAATGCTGGCGCCCCATCTACTGCTGTGTGTAGCCGGCGGTGTGACATGCCCCACCATCCAGGAGAGCTGTCACACCTGAATGAATCTCATTAGAAAATGGCACCTATTTATACTCGGTTGTGTGCTTCTGTTTTCCCAAGTGCGCCACTTCACTTCACATATGCATAACACTTAGGATGGCCAGTGGCACCCTTCTGTCTGTGACTTGCACCATGGAAACTGTTGTGTGTGCCCTCTCCAGCAGTTCTATGCCCTGTGGTCTCTCATTTGCCTTCACAACTGCTGGTATGCGTAACTCACTGCAGTGTGGCCCACACCTGGCTGTAACTTGTGCTCAGAATATCGCACAAAACCAACTTTCCATATCCTAAATGGTGGTGTCGCTACACTTGTATTTGTACTAAACAAGGAGCGTAAAATGCAATTTATCTAAATGGCATGTAACACTACATACTCCAAAACTGATTGACAGATTGACTCCAACTCCTTATCTGCATGACCGTCTTTCTCATTCCAGTGTTCAACTTGGACTTGAATAACTACTTGTTTAGAACACTGAAGATGTACAAAGATACAGAGATATCCATAAACAATCAATTTTCTTAACCAAAGAGATACAGACAATTATTATTCCATGAACAAAAATATATTTCTATCAAATTGTATCTTTTTGAATAATTATCATGATCAATAAGTGTGGTTATAATAATAAATTACAAAGTAATAACTTTAAATAATTGTGTATCTTGTTCTTCAATGGGTCACAAAAAGAAGAGGTGTGCTCAGAGGTTCCATTAAACCGTGTCACCTCACTCCCCAATGGCTCCAACAAGCATTCATCACATGCCTACCCCCTGTGTTGGCCACCCCTCCCGCCCAAATTCATAGCTGCAAATTGGCTGCCTCCCTCAAAGCTGCTAGCCACCAAGCCCAATCAGTATCCTTGAATCCCATCTCCCTCTACCTCTAGCCCTCTAGCTGGACAACCATTCCAGCTGCTGAAATGTTGTACTGGTGCTGTTGTGTGTGTGTGTGTGTGTGTGTGTGTGTGTGTGTGTGTGTGTGTGTGTGTGTGTGTTTTGTCTAATCCCAAAGAAGGCCTTTTGCCTAAAAGTTTACTCATTTAGCAGTATTTTTGTAGTACATGTCCACAGCTCAACATGTGCACTACATAGTAACAATCTATTCTTTTCATGATACTTTCATTCTTCCATCCTGGATTTTCCATTGTTTAAGATATAAATTCTCTAATTTTCAAATATGGGATTTTCTGTACTACATAAGATGAAAATAGAGGAGTTAGGACCTTAGAAAATATAATTTAATAAAACAAGATAAACATTAACAACAAAAAACTAATGGATGGTGGCAGCAGAAAAATGTAGAAATGGATGAGACTGCAGATAATAAGTGGGGTATTATAGAAAATGAGTCTGGGAAATAAAGCAGAAATATGATAACAAAAGCAGCAACTGACAAAAAAGACAGAGAGAAGGGTGGAAAGAGAAGGTATGAACCAAAGTACATGAAGAGAGAATTGCAGAAAAAGACAAAATTAAGGAAGAGGTTTATGATGACAGGAGGGATTAGTAAAACTGTAGCTAGATGTGTCTTGAGATCTACACTGGTGTGCAGAAGACATGGTTGGATTCCATTGTACCTCATACATACACACATCACCGGGTAAGTAACTTATTAAGAGTTGCAGTTGTCAGTGACAGATAGAATGGCCACCAGAATGCATTCATGTTGGCTAATGTTTAATGTTGTTTCTGGGTCTGGTAGCATATATAAGGGTATCAAACAAGGCAGATGTTAAGAAATCACTGTGAGGCACATGGAAGTGCTGTTTACTCATTAGAGAAAGCCTTAACAGCACTTGACAGAGTTTAAATGCGACCACATTGTGGGTCTCCATTTAGCTGGCTGATCAAATCTGCAGTATCCAAAATTATGCTGCATTCAGACTTGTCAGGTGCACAATGTTGAACTGCAAGGGAACAGGAGGATGGGCATACTGATTGTCAAGGTTCTGGTCAACCACACCTGACCACCACAAGGGAAGGTAACCATACTGAAATCCAGGTTTCTGCACCTGTCACATGAGAACAAGTAATGGACTCCCTGCAATATTCTGTATTATCTCACACCTGTCATCAGAGACAAGTAGCAGCAAGACAAGAGAATTACCATCCCATGTGTAGACTTCTGTTAACATTACAACACGAATGGCGGCATTTGGGGTGACGGCATAATGGAGAACAATAGACTGGTGATGAATGGCACCATGTTTTGTTCAGAGATGAATTATAGATATGCACTAACTTGGATGATCAACATCAGTGAGTATTGTGGCAATCTGAGGACAGGCCTTATGCTGCCAATATTTTGGAGAGGCACAGAGGTGTTATTCCAAGCATCACGGCATGGGGAGCCATTGGTTCTGGCTTCAGATCATGGTCTAACCTGCCTGCTTACTCTGTTGGCTACACTATTCTCTGTGTTAAAATTTCACAAACTTTGCAAAATTTGTATTTGCATAATAGATGCATATTAAAGTGAGAAAGTGCAAATAGAAAAACAAAGTTTTGAATTTGTATTTGTATTTAGCTTGTAGTACTTGTTTGCAGATTGGTGAATTATTAAATAACTCATAGTCTACTAATATGGTTCATCTTCTTGTGAGAGGAAATCAGATTTTAATTTTAAAATATGTACAGCGAAGTAATATTGGTACTGCAGGCACCTTTGTATTGATGTCAATTTTTAACAAACTTTAGAAATTACACTTATACCAGTCTGCACAAATTATCATGTTTCATTGTGTACAATCTGACCAGTGATACAACTACCCCATAGTCACTCTAAGATCCTATAATTACATTTCATTTTCTTATATCCATTGAAACCTATCTATTACGATAAATTGTCCAGGTGAAAAATTCTTTTAAACTATTTTTCAAAACAGTTACAAAAAAATAAATACAATAACAATTATTGTAAAATGTAATTAATGAGTTAAAATGCAATTATAATTTTGAAATAGACTGAAAACATAAAAATAATTATGTTCTTCAAAGAACAATAAACTATATTAAGATCAATTATTCTGTTTATAAATACATATAACTATTTTAGCTTTTGCTCCCAAAATTACACTTAATGTGAAGTTACAATTTGTACCATGTATCATCATGTTATGAGATGATGATTCTACAATGCATGACAGAAGGTGCACTGACCAGCTTCTTCACAACAGCTGGTGGTGATTGAGGGAAATGTGATGGCATAATGGTATGTCACAGATATCCCACATTATTGTGGGTTACTTCTCATACAACAGTGTCATGGTGCCATTTTTCAACAGAACTATTGTCTCTCCACATGGCACACATCCTTATGAACTATCTGCATGACTTTGAGTTTTTTTTTTTTGGTCATCAGTCTACTGACTGGTTTGATGCGGCCCGCCACGAATTCCTTTCCTGTGCTAACCTCTTCATCTCAGAGTAGCACTTGCAACCTATGTCCTCAATTATTTGCTTGACATATTCCAATCTCTGTCTTCCTCTACAGTTTCTGCCCTCTACAGCCCCAACTTTGAGTTACTCCTGTGCAAAAACGATTCCTGGATTTGTCCTCAATAGAACATGTATGAAACTAGGTCAAACACCAACTATGTCCCAGAGCCAGTGTCCAGGATATCAAGTTCCACATAAAAAATGTAGGACAACTTGCCTCAGATGAAAATACCATTGTTTTATAAAACACTATCTAACAGAACCAGTGAATGCATTCAGGCAGAAGGGTGCTGCAATGTCATGCTGGTAAGTGGACTCATAAAACCAAGTTCTTTGCAAATTTGACTTGAATTTGTAATCATGAAAATAACATCACACGCCCTCACAACCAATTAAATTTTATTTCATTCCCTATTCTCCTCTGGGCATTTCACTTTCTTTGTCAGATAATATAAAAATAGCAGACAAATTTCTCACATGCAAACCTTTGAGGTACACCCATTGACAGCAAGATTACAGATCACATCACTTAAGAAGAAATAACAAATAGTGAACAACAAGGATTCTCTCACAGGTTGTTTCCTCTTTAGTGCAGGAAACATTAGCAATAATGAATAGGTGGCAATGTAAAACTCTACAAGAAACTGAGCTTATGGAAACAGTGGTAAGTAGCAAAGGTTACTAAGATGACAAATGGTTACTGCAGCTAATAGTAACAAAATCAGAATCCAGGAGAAGGGCCACAGTATATCAAGAAGAAATTTTTTTCTGTTGCTTATATGATGATTTTTCAGCTTGTATACTTCTAAGGAGTTGGAAAACCAGTTGTTAAAAAAGGTTATGATGATGATGTGAAACCAAAAATTGGAGGTTAAAAATGTGTGGCATCACTGGCGCAGAGCGCCCTATCTTTGTGCCTTTGCGTTTTTTGGACTGCTTTGTTCCAGTGTTAGCTTTCAGTGTGTAACATATTCAACTGCCATATTTGTTATGTATGAGTGATTAATAAATGTGTATTCAATACTTAGTGTGTGTTATCTCTCAACTAATCCTATGTGATAACCACAGTGGTGACCCCAACACCATTGTCATCTCATCACGAGTTATTTTGTGCATGTTCTTGTCATTTACAAACTTCATGTACCAGCCCAATATATTTCTGCTGTAATGGATCTACCAGTGTCCTTTGTTGCAAGTGCAACAAACCTGATTAACTATGCCAACTAACCTTACCTGGCCCAACATGGGCACTGCCTAGAGTGGCAGCACAACAAAAACCACAACATGAACAGTGCCTGCCACCTAATAACAGCATGGATGACCTTTCAGTTAAAGACATTGTAGTTTATCCTTCATGCACATCGTTACCTTTGGAATGGCTTGCCTTGCTGACAAAGTTCCATAACTGGGATTCGAACATTTCTATGCATGCAGTAGCACATTCTAATATACACAGTGTTGCAGACCATCAGACCAAGGTTGCACCATGACTGTCTTCTGCTCACCGATCATAATGGTGCCGGCAGTTCCACATGAACTGGTCAGCGGGTCAGCTACCCCGTGGCTCTACCGCAACCACTCCCCACCCATTGTTGCAACAGGACCAGCCATTACACCTGCACCATATTCTTCATCAGGCTTGCAGATTGGACAAACCATACCCCTGCTCACTCCACACCATGTGCTGCATGTGGCCACCACCCCACACAGACCTCGGGCTATGTACCGTTCACCGCTACCACACTTCTGGTGTCAGGGGTATCCTGCTCTGTCCACTCTGATCTCTATCTGCCTATGCTGCCTCAACCTGTGTTACCTGGCAGGTTCCCTAAGCTACCTGCATGACAAAAAGACAAGCCATGAACTTAGTTTACATTAGTGAACCATCTACTGGACATCCACGACATTTTGGGCTATGACGCCTCTTTTGTCTGCCTGGTAAGCCACCTACACACACATACAGACCTCATCAGTGACTTGCTTATCTCACCACCTGCCTTGCACAAATATTCAACAGCCAAAGCACTGCATATTGAGCACCATTCCCACCCTCTGGCAGAAGCTATTCATCACATTATTCATGAGGAGCATCTTGATGACGGTACCCCTTCGCAGCTTTGGCGGCGCCTAAGTGCATTAATCAATGATCAGGCTTTACCTGAGACCACCCTTTGGACATTGTGGATGGTCAAAATGCCTTCAGATCTGCATGGTCTCACATTGCCAACCCACTCGAGGTTCAGAACGCATGGTGGATCATGCTTACGCTATCATTTGTCACCGACAGCACCTGTCACTAACGTCTTCTCCACCATCCTCAGTTGGCACATCTGTGCCTACAGTTCCATGTCCTGTCAGTAGAGGCCAGCGTGCTCACCTCAGCACCTAAGCTGCCTGTCAGGAGCTGCCATCTAGTGGCCTACAAGATGTAATACCAGCGGGCTCCCAACAGCTGCCGACCTCAACCGAGCAGCAACCCAGTCGGCTACCACCCCTGACGCAGTTAGCTGCAACCACCTCCTGTTCTGCACTACTGTGCCAACTGGCCTACTGGCTGAGCTGGTTCAACTCTATGTATGGGGATGCCACCCACAACTGCAGCATGTCTTGGACCTACCCAAATGAGACTGGCAGGTTTAGGTAGCATGTACCTTCATGCACCTATCGTCCGAGGCTGCACAACTCGCTTCAGTGACACGATGCCTATATGCCACAGACTTATCAATGGGCATTCGTTTTCTCGGCGACACTGATGCCAACGTTAGCGTAAACCCAGCCAAACACGCTGTCAACGCACTATCCCCTTCTACCCTTGCCTTGATCAACGCCCATAATTCTCCTATTTTGGTTCATGGCTCCATCAAGATGGCACTTCACCTATCACTGGTTCACACCTTCCCTTTGACCTTCCACACTGCAGATGTGGATGAACCTGTTCAAATGGCTCTGAGCACTATAGGACTTAACATCTGAGGTCATCAGTGCCCTAGACTTAGAACCACTTAAACCTAACTAACCTAAGGACATCACACACATCCATGCCCGGGGCAGGATTCAAACCTGTGACTGTAGTAGTTGCACAGTTCCAGATTGAAGTGCCTAGAACCGCTCAGCCACACCAGATGGCTGAACCTGTGATCAGATTGGATTTTCTACACCATTACAAACTTTCACTAGACCTGCAGGTCGCTGCATGACTTCACCTTCTGCCTGCTTGGGTATGCTTTCCACGTGTGCATTCCTGGTTAAGTGCATAACAACATGGTTCTCTGATCTGTCACGTGTGTGATCACAAATCGATGAGCTCCACACCCAGAACGATGCCTTACGCACCTGCATCACATCTGTCTCTGCCTAATTGTCACATGCACGGCATACCATACATCACCTATCTGTAGCCCCGCAGCAAGGCGGGTTATCACACACCTCTACAATGTCTTCTCACCAATCTTATTCTGTGCTGAGCATTCCACTGCCTGCTGTTTCTTTCACACTGCCATGGGCAAATCTACAAGACACACCTGCATGCACCCCTCCAGATTCTTAGCGCCATTTCAGTCCTGCATTGCGTCTTCCATTGCCGACTACAGCTGACGCCCTGCCTACGCCACCCCAGTTTCCCAAGGTCAGTGAACTGACATTGCCTGTGAGTACCTTCTTGACTCTTCCTGCTGACCATCCTTCTTGAGTATTGGCACTTGTTATAGGATTCGCTCCACCGCTGGTCCACCTGTTAAGGCCAGGCATCTTAATGCTTCCAAACTTCTGTGCACTGGGGAGATCGTTTGGGATCTGTTGGCTTTGGGCATCCTCCACCCTTCCGACAGCAAATGGTCTTCACCTATTCACCTTGTTCCCAAAAAGGATGGCACCTTACACATGCACAGAGACAACAGGTCCCTTAATGTCCGCACTATTATTGATAATTACCCCATTCCACATATCCAGGATTTCACGCAATTACTCCATGATTCTACCTTTTCTTCTTTTAGGTTGTTCCAAGGTGTAAAACATTATACTGGTAGCCAAGATCGCAGGAATTCTTTTTATTCCATGATTACCGGTTTTGGCGAAACTAAATCCACCATCATCAGACCTTAGGACACATACAGGCTACAACATCAAGGCAAACTATGGTGATATTAATAGTTGCCTGTAACAGGGCTTACAAAATTGTCCCAAGTAGCAAGGTGTATAAGTTCCAAAGTGTATCAACAGATCCATATGCATCCACGGGATATTCCAAAGATGGCGATCATCACACCCTTTGGCCTATTTGAATACTGTTACATGCCTTATGGATTGAAAAATGCTGCACAGACGTGGCATCAGTTTATTGACTCCAGTTTGCTCCCTCTGCCATTTGCCTATGCTTACCTAGATGATATACTTATCTTTTCCTCCTCTGCTGAGGAGCATCAAGTTCATCTCACTTCAGTCTCTTCAGCCCTCACTACCAAAGGTGTGGTGATCAACCATGATAAATCTCAACTGCGTTCCACATCCATTACTTTCATGGCCATTCTGTATCTGCTAACAGCCTCAGACCGATGAGTTCTCATGTCAAAATCATACGTAAACTTCCTCTCTCCATCATTTTCTAAGTATGGCAATCTTCTACCGCTGCCATATTCCTCAAGCTGCCTCTGTCCAAATAGCCCTCACTGACTCTCTCTCCGGCAAAAATACCACTGAAAAATGGAAGTTTGAGTGAACCGAACCTACACTTTTGGTAACCTTAAAACTGCCTTCACCAAAGCTGTCTTGCTCACCCACCCTGACCTTGAGGCTCGTGTCTTGATCAAGACTGATGCCAGTGACTCAGCTGTGGGCGCTGTTTTACAACAGCACACTGATGACTCCAACCAACCCCTCCACTTCTTTTCCAAGAAACTGACTAAGAGCCAGTGCAAGTGGTCAGCTCTCGACTGTGAGCTCCTTGCTGTGTACAAGGTCATTAAAACAGTTCCATAGTGACCTCAAAGGTTGACCCTTCATGATCTATACAGGTCACAAGTCACTCGTGGACGCTATTTGTAATCCAGCTAAGGACCTTTCACCAAGGCATTTCCACCATATGGACTACATCTGTCAGTACTATTCTGATGCATGCTATATCCACAGTGTGGAGAATGTTGGGGCAGACTACCATTCCTGCATCTGTGTGCTAACCACACTGCTTGATCTGGAGGAGCTCACCCAACTACAAGCCGATGATGATGATATACAGCGAATAATATCAGACAATGACTCATTGCTCTCTACAGTACCATACTACCTGGTTCGACAATCCCTGAACTTTGTGACACCTCTAAAGGCACATTGTGCCCCCTGGTCCCTGTTTCCCTATGTCATAGAGTCTTTACTGCATTGCGTGGATTAGCTCACCTTGGGATGTGAGCCACGACGCGTCTGCTTACGGAGCGCATCGTCTGGCCTGACGTGAAGCACGACTGTCGCACTTGGAGCCATGCATGCGTTCTGTGCCAGCATAGCAAGGTCAGCAGGCATGCTCAGCCTCCATTGGGCAAGTCTGATATTCTGAAGGGGCGTTTCCAGCATGTCCGTATTGATGTCATTGGTCCCCTTCCCATTTCTGAGGGTTACAGATACATCTTATCAGTCATCAACTGTGTGACCCTCTGGGTTGAGAGGGTCCCCCTTACAGACATCACGGCTGAGACCATTGCCTGCTCCTTTGCCTCTGCATGGGTTGCTCACTTCAGCTGTCCTCTGTCTCTCACAATTGACCAAGGATGCCAGTTTGAGTCCACACTCCTCACATGCCTCTGCAAACACTGCAGTGTCGCCAAATTTCATACCACAGCCTACGACCCACAGGTGAATGGCCTTGTTGAGCAGTGGCACTGCACACTCAAGGCTGCCCTAATGTACCATGGAGGTCTATGGTCAGAAGCCCTTCTGTGGGTCCTGCTAGGTACTCACTCAGCCCATAAAGAAGATCTTGTCTAGTTTGCCGAGGTTATATACAGTGAGCCTCTCCTTCTTCCTGCCAAGTTTATTAAGGATTCACTTTCAGCTGCATCCAAGGATCTCCCCACACTGGTTGAGTGGGTATGCACACACATCACACACCTCTTCACCCCCTTTGTCTTGTCCCCAAACAACCCTGTCTGTGTTCGTCCACAAGGACCTAGCTACATGCGACTTTTCAATGATACGGGATGACACTGTGCGAGTAGCCCTGCAGCTGCCTTATTTGGGCCCTCACCACATGCTTGTGTCTATTAATCAGCTGAAAGTGGCGTGGTCACTCAACAATTTACCTCCCGACACAGCCGTCCTGCCTCCAGCTGATTCATCTCTGCCTGTGCAGCCATTGGAACCAAGGCACTGCTGCACTGCCTACACTTCCCATGCCGTCCACCGCCTACAGCCGCCATGTTGGCACCAAAATTATGAATTTGTGTAAAGACGCTTCCCTCCACCGTGCTCCTCACTACTGGGGTGACTTTGCTTCTTTGGCGTGCTTTGTTCCAGTGTTAGCTTTCAGTGCATAACATGTTCAACTGCCATATTGGTTACGTATGAGTGATTAATAAATGTGTATTAAATACTTAGTGTGTGTTATCTCTCAACTAATCCTACATGATAATCACAAATGGAATAAAATAAATAAAATGGCCATATACCCTTCAGTGACTGAGACAAAGCAAGTCAAGTATCCAGTCCCACCTGCTATGTTTTTTGGCTTCCCAAGATTTTATAAATTTTTTTGCTGAACTACAATAATGTCAATATGTTAGTGTACCTAGAACACAATGAGTGCATTTTAAGTTCATAAACAAGCTTAGTCCAATTCATCATCATTGCTCATTATATACTACTTGCTAACATTTTTGCAGTGATCTAAGTAGTTAACTTAGAAACTTTGTTAATTATGAAATGTTGTTAACTGAAAAAGCTCATACAGTATGTCTTTACTTATTTAGTAATTGGTAGGATGCATATTTCAGCATATTAATGCCTCTCATTCGAAAGTTGTAGCGGGACTTTGAATTTCGCCATGCTACACTCGTTCCCTCAGATAAAAATTATACCGTCGCAGCGGTATGAGCGCTCAATGGCAGAGAAAATACTAAAATTGTAACTCTTTTTTGTTTTTCTATCCATTTCTTTATTGTCTCTCGAGAGCGGAAGCTTAAGGCAGACGTGATCTGATTAAGACAAAAAACTTATTAATGTGTAGACATTGTGGAAGTTGTTATGAAATTCAGAGGATGGAGAGAAGCAACTAAAATAAAATGCATTTAATATCAAGATGGTTCTGGATACATTAGAAATTCCTGGAGAATGAAACTTATTGCAAGATTTCGGAGCAGACTTTTCACGCAGAATTGAAGGAGATTTTTGAAGACCTGGACGCCGCATGAAAGAAGACATTTAACCTGGTAAAGGATGAACTCTTATCTACACCACTTCCCCCTGTCAGTTACATTTTGTTAGTCTCTCTTCTTTTTCAATAATTTTTGTAGTGGACATTGGTTTAACTTTTGCTCAAAAACGCCACAAGGACCACCCCAACAATAACTTTTCCGAATCACGACGTCCGATAGCTTTTCTGTAATACGAAGTCCGATTTGCTTTTCATTCTTTCCCTTTTTCATGGTCATTTATGATTTTAAAACCCCCTTTTTATTCACCATTTATTCCCACCATTTTCAACCTTTTCTTTTATTTTATTTTTCTTTTTCTTTCTTATTAACCACTACAAAGTATCTCCAACTTTTCTATAAAATATCTAAAATTGTCTGAAACTAATTATCGTCTGGATTAACATTAAAGCTTTAGAGCATTACTAGCTTCTTTTATAAATTATGTCAAACTTCCTATACATTCTGAACTTTAGCATTATAAGTTTGTTGATACCTTTTTTTATGTTCCATTTGACATGCAGCATTTGTTAATTAACACACTAATTAGAAATTTCAATATTTTGAGAGTTATAAAATATTTCATTTAAGATGACTACCATCATTAATGAGTAGTGTAAAACACATTGTTCATAGGCTAAACTTCATATTGACCTAGCACATATGAGATCAAGCAGTTTGCAACTGAGAGTAAAGAGAGCAACACCTACGTCTCTTGTCATGAGCAATGTGCCACAGACCCATAAGTAACATTCTAAATTAGTTACACATATTGTGTACAGTCCATTTTCTTCACTTGTCAGTTTAATTTGTGACTTCTGTGACAGTAATTACTTAATAGAATTAACATATTATTGACTCCTATGAGCCATGATTGATTAGCAAGACAGTGCTGAAGGTCGTATTGATTCAATTTGTGCTCTGTCTAAATTGTTTTGTGATCCTTAAATGTGTATGAGGAGATTGATATGATGAACTGATACATTAAATGTTTGACACATGTGAATCATTTTGAACCACTGGACAGTGTTGTGAGATTACTGCACTATGACAATTTAACAATTTATGAACTAGTGTAGTAGGTCAAGATCTGCTTTCCTTTGATTCAAACTATATATGAGACTCAAAACTGGCCATACCAGTGAATGCTTCACACAAAGAGTGTAATTAACCCTTTGATGACTACTGGGGACGCTGTTCCCTTGGCCCGCCTGACATGTTCAAGTGCGGCCGATGGGTTTTCCCTACAGTCCTAAGGATGTGTTGATGTGTACAGTACCATTGGCCTTTTCACTGCTAGCAACGAGTGTAGGCGTGCTGAGTCGCAGCTACTTGAGCATGACAGACGTATAAACATATGGAGCTGTCTTTCCACCCTGCTCTTCCAGTAGCTGTTCAGTGTTGTGATTGTATAGTTCAAGAGTGTGTGTATATTAGTTGCTGTGTTCCCTCTTTGCAGAATTCGACTTCACTTCCAGAGTTTTGGTCAGTTTTCGTTTTTTATACAGGAGAAATGTCATGTCGCCATTGTTACACAGATAGAGAGATTCTGGATATGCTCACTAGGAGTGACAGTGAGTGTGAATTATCTGATGCTGCTAGCAGTGATGAGTCTTCACAGAATCTTGACACTGTAGTCCTCAGCCCTTTACATCAGAGGGGAGAGCAAGAAATACAGTTAGTAGTTCCTCTGAATCTGAGGAATCAGAAAGTGATAGAGAAACTGTTCAAAAAAAGAGCATGCTTAAGTGACATGTTTGACTGGAAAGAACCGATTTCCAGCTGTTAAACATTACCTCGATGACTTGAGTTTGGGGCACAAAGGTCACTAGATACTGACCCAAGCATTCTCTCATTTTTTGTGATATTTATTCTGAAGAAATGTTGCAATTTATTGCAGACGAAACAAATCATTTTTACATTTACACCAGAAAAGGTACTACCGAATCTGTGAATTCTTGACTGTCAAAATATAAAGACATTGGATTTGAGGACATGTATTGTTTTGTTGCTATTTGCCTTCTAATGGTGCAAGTTCATAAGTTAAACTTAAGTGATTATTGGTCCAGAGGTACAGGTTTGAACACACCAGTTTTGAGCGAAATTATGTCCCCAGACCATTTTTGTCTACTTCCGAGAATGATATCCTTCAGTGATAACCCTGTGAGTACCATACTGGATGCAACAGTACTTAAAATTGTGATGATTGTTGACAAAGTTTGTAAGATGTTTCATAATTCATTTCATCAACATCACAAGCTTTGTATGGATGAAAGTCTCTTGCTGTTCAAAGGATGACTATTTTTTAAGCAATTTATTCCAACCAAGAGAAGTAGATTTGGAATAAAGACACTAGTACTGTGTGACAGTCAGAGTGGGTATATTTTGGATTTTATTGTATATACAGGTGCAACAACAGAAACTGTGTTCCACAATTTAGGGAATAGTGGCGACATAGTGCAGAAGAAATTAAAATGACGAGCAACTGAGTTTAAGTCCACTGACAACATCCTTGCTATCAAGTGGTGTCATAAGAGAGAGGAGTGAATGTTGACCACAAGTCACACAACACAAATAGTTGACACAGAGAAGACTGACAGAAATACTGGCAAAAGAAATAAAGAAACCGAAATGTCTTGTCAGTTACAATTCGAGTATGGGTGCAGTTGACTGCTGTGACATGTTACTGAACTCATTGGGATCAGTGTGTAAGACTGTGAAATTGTATAAGAAATATATTATTATTATTATTATTATTATTTTATTTTATTTTATTCATTTATTTATTTATTTATTTTTTGCATTCTAAATGCACCAGTTGGTTACAGGGCGAAAAATGGCACTCGCAGAGTTTCACCTTTCTCTCATAAGGGAGAGTGTAGAATAATATTCTACATAATGGAAAAAAGCTGGTAGGGGAAGGCACTACAATTATGAGAGTCCTCTGTGATTCACAGTGAGACATTTTCCAGCTGTTATTGTACGTGAACATTCACAGAAAAGTTCAAATGGCTCTGAGCACCATGGGACTTAACATCTGTGGTCATCAGACCCCTAGAACTTAGAACTACTTAAACCTAACTAACCTAAGGACATCACATACATCCATGCCCAAGGCAAGATTCGAACCTGCGACCGTAGCAGCCGCGCGGTTCCGGACTGAACCGCCTAGAACTGCACGGCCACACCGGCCGGCCACAGAAAAGTACACTAATGCACAGATGCATGGTTCAGAGTAAAAGTATGCAAAATGCGACATCATTATTACTTCCCTGCCAACATTGGGTGAAATATCTCTAAGTGAAAAACATGCTCATCTTAGATTTTTGAGATGGTGATTGGTATATTCATTCTGTTTTAACTGACTGTCCATTCATATGCCTGCAAATTTTACATGCAGAGGTTAATCAGTTTTCTGCTACTGACTTCTGTTACAAGAGTTTGCACCTTGTTGTTTGCTGTCTGAAGTCAAATAACATTTGTTTTTGAAAGATTTAATTCTAGAATATTTGCTGGGAACAGTTCACAAACTTGATGGGTTATTATTTTAGTTGTAATCTGCACTGAGAATTTAATAAGCTTGATGAAGATACTTGTATCATCAGCAAATATTACATATTGTCCTTGTTATTGGCTGTTGCTGGTAGCTCACAAATACACACTAACAAGAGCAATGGTCCAAGGATTGAGCATAACAAACTTAACTCCCCTAGTACTGCTGTGGTCAACATAACTCCACAGGCGTCTGGTAATATGTATTTCACTCATTTTCAAAATCTGTAAATTTCTTCCTTCTGACTCAACTGTATCAAATTATATTTTGCTCATTTTTATATTTACACCAAATTAAAATTTATTCATGGTTTTTGGCCAGAGAACCAGTTGGGTCAATATGACTCCAATTTAAATTGTTTGTCTTTGTTTTAAGTGTAATAATTATGAAAACAGAATGATGAATGTTATATTGAACAGCTAATTATGAAACACCAACAAAAATGAAAATTTATTTCCTGATTATTTTTACAGCCATTGTTAAAAGTTTCTTGTCTCAGCTGTTGTTGTACACTTCCTAGAATAACTGAGGTCAGTATGATCCCATCAGCACACTGGAAAATCACATCTCTCTTATTTTCAAAGCTGTTATTTTTACAATGTATGAATTTCTGTCTCTGAGTCAGTTGTATACAATTATGCTTTTTTCAGTTTTATATTTACAACAAGCTAAAATCTGGTTTTTTGAACTGAGTATTGCTGGGGTCAATATGACACCAAACTATTTTTTTCTGTTTCTTGAAGATAATATTTATGAAAATAGAATGATGACTGTTGCATTCAACAATTGCATTGTATGTTTTTATGTTAGTTCATTAAAATACTGCCTGTATATCTGCCATAAATTAAGTCGGGTATTTATGACCTCAGTGGACTCAATGAAACAAAAAGCCTTGTAGCAGGAGGGTTAATAGTTCCCCATCTGATTTTATTGTTTCACCTACAGCTAATGAAACAACTTTTTGTTTTCTGTTATGTAAGTAAGTTTCTAGTTAAGCTCGTAGTGTCTCTGTGATATCTTATTGTTGAAGTTTTGTGGAAATGCTATGCATTTTACCCAGTTAAAGCTGTAGTAAGACGACAGAATATTCCCAAGGATAGCTTTTGGAGTTCTGTTCATCTAAAAATTTTTTGTGGGACTGAGTATTATTCTGTTTGGGGATTGCCCTCTGCGTAAATCAATTTGGAAGGGTGTCAGTGTGGTATTTTGTGTTAAGTGTTCATATTGTCACATAGAAGAAGGTGTAATTAGATGAATAACGACCACTAACTTCACTTAACAAAGGTTTATTCAGCACATTCACGTACAAGAGTGTGGAGCAGACTACTTCCATCCAGAACACATGCAGTATATATACAGCTACAGAACATTCCGGTACAATGATTCTTGACATTTGTGGATACTTCTAGAATGTACTCAAACCAAATACAGAAATTAAAATTGTACAGTTCAGGTGAGTTTTGAACTCGTGACCCTCCATGCAACAGTTTAGTATCATAACCAGTCCACCACAGTGCTATTCAGCTTCTTCTGTGACAGTGCTCTCTCCTTAAGTGAACAGCGTCTTGGTGTTATGTCCTCCTAGTCTAGGAATGAGTCATGTTTCCTGCATACTCTGACTTCAGATGACTGATTCTGGCACTGGCAGTGATGTTCTTAGAACTTCTTATGCCACTATGCTGGTCATCACCTTTCCACTTGTTGCCTGTTTCTGGAGCTTCAAATTTACCCTGGGTTGCAGGATCCTTAGAGGGCTTCATTCGAAGGACGCGGACCGTATCTCTGATCATTCGTCATCTTGTGTCGGGGTCAAAATCTTCAACTTCATAAGTAACATCAGACAACTGCCTTACAACCTTATAAGATCCAAAGTAGCACCTGAGGATTATCTCAGAGAGACCAACTTTCCAAACAGGAGTGAAGATCCAGACGAGGTCACCAGGCTGGTAGACAATAGGGCGGTGGCTCGTGTCATACCTTCGGCAATAGTTTTTTTGAGCCTACAGCATGTAGAGTTGAGCTAACTGCCGAGCTTCCTCAGCTCTGGTTAACACCTGGCCAATGTAGTCATCATCCGTGTCATCAGGATGTAATGGGAACACAGTGTCCATCACTGTAGTTGCCTCACACCCATGCACCACGAAAAATGGCATAAATCCTGTGGTGTCTTGTTTGGCAGTGTTCTAGGCAACATTGATGAACACTGATAGTATGTCAGCTGAGGTCTTATTAAGGCGTTCAGTAAGCACATTAGATTGCAGACAGTAGGCAGTAATCATGTGATGAGTAATGTTGCACCGATGGTTTATCTCTATCACAAGATTTGATCAAAAAACTTTCCCTCAATCTGTAATTAATTACCTTGGGGCACCGTGTTTTAATACAATGTCTTCCATGATGAATTTGGCTACCTCAGATGCTTTGGCTGTTTTCATGGCTTTTGTAATGGGATAGCATGTCAGATAATCAGTGCAAACAATAATCCATCTACTGCCACTAGCAGACATTGGAAATCATGTGAGGTGGTCAATCTCAACAAGCTGGAAAGGCATTTCAGCTGGTGGAATTGGTATGAGTTGGCCAGATGGTTTCTGAAGAACTGCCACTCTCAACAGTGTGACACAAGTGATGGACCCCCCTAAATAAACCTGTCCAGAAAAATCTCTTGTGGATTCTGTCATATGACTTAATAAATCCTAAATGTCCAGCTGCAGGTGTGTCATGGAATTTCTGTAGAACATCTAAGCACATGTGTTTAGGAATCACTGGTAGCTACACCTTTCCAAACAGATCAAAGTTTTCTTAAAAAGTACTCCATTAACGACCTTAAATTGTCCTTTCACATCCTCTGACTGATAATTTGAGATATCTTGGCGTCCTTCTGCTCAGCAGAGAGATCCTGGAGTGCAGCAAAGTCTTGATGGTCTTGCAGAGGGTTTGTTGAGAGACAGTCAGCATCTTGGTGTTTTCTTCCACTCTTGTACACTATGGTAATGTCATACTCTTGAATACATAGTGCCCACCTGGTGAGTCATCATGTTGGATCCTTAAGACCTGTCAACCAACAAAGTGAATGACGGTCTGTAACAATTGTAAATAGCCTTCCATAGAGGTACTGCCAAAATTTGCACGTGGCCCAGATCACAGCAAGACATTCTCTTTCTGAGAGTCAGCTTTTGTAAGTGTCTTAGAAGCATAGGCTATAACATTCTCTTTTCGATCCAAAATTTGCACCAGAACACCAATGATCCCCTGCCCACTGGCATCTGTGTGTAGTTCTGTAGGTGCTCTCTCTCATCATACAGATCTCTCATCATACAGACCAAATACAGGATCAGTCATCAGATCTTTTCGCAGTGCACCGAAAGAATCTTGTTGAACACCGCCCCAGATAAATTTAGCATCAGCTTTTAACAACTCTTGGAGTGGCCTGGCTTTTATACAAAAATCTTTGATGAAGTGGTGGTAATATGAAAATAATTTGAGGAAGCTTCTCACATATCTAATACTTTTAGTAATGAAAAATTCCATTATAGATTTCACCTTTTCTGGGTCTGGCCACACACCTTCTTTTGACACAACATGTCCAAATATTTAGATTTCTTTTGCTCCAAAGAGACACTTTCTTGGATTAAGTTTCAGTCCGTCTTGTTGGAGACACTTAAGAATGGCCCTCAGTCTTTTTACGTTTTCATCAGATGTATCTGAGAACACTATAATGTCATCTAAATAACAAAGACACATCATCCACTTCAGGTGTCTTAGAATATTATCCATCATCTGTTCA
This sequence comes from Schistocerca cancellata, assembly GCF_023864275.1. Lineage (NCBI taxonomy): Eukaryota > Metazoa > Arthropoda > Insecta > Orthoptera > Acrididae > Schistocerca > Schistocerca cancellata. Next base: position 909,200,975 of record NC_064626.1, on the reverse strand, counting down.
AAAGTTGCTGGTGCATTACACAAACCAAATGGCATTACCTTAAACTCATACATGCTCTCAGGGGTGATAAAAGCAGTTTTCTCATGATCAGCCTCATCTGCTTCGATTTGCCAGTATCCCGTGTACATGTCCACAGTTGAGAAAAACTTGGCCCCCTTCAGACAATCTAGTGCATTGTCAATTCGTGGAAGAGGATAAACGTCCTTTTTAGTTATCTTCTTCCTGTAATCAACACAAAAGTGCGAACTGCCATCGTTGTTCCTGACGAGGGCCACTGGTGATGACCATGGGCTCTGCAAAGGCTGAATGATGTCATTCTTCATCATTTTCTCTACTTTGTCACAAATTATTTTATGTTCCATTGCTGACACGTGGTATGTTCTCTGGCTTATTGATTGATGGTCTCCAGTGCTAATCCAGTGCTTCACCATTGATTTGTCTAATTTGCTCTTTACCTGTGGATTGAAGCATTCAGAGAACTATTGAAGAATGGCAAGTAGCTTCTTCTGTTGTTCCTTAGTGAGATCTGGTGATAGTTGAGCTAGAAGATCTTGTCTCATAGTGGTAGTGGTAATTTTGCCCACAGACTTGACATGGGTGGTTTCTATGACATTCAGCTGTTCTTCAATTAATGGCTCAGCATTTGTTATGAAGATGCATCTTGGAATGATCTGTGGTTTTCAGCGCCTCCACCAGAATAATGTTACATAGAAGAAGGTGTAATTAGATGAATGATGAACACTAACTTTACTTAACAAAGGTTTATTCAGCACTGGCACATACAAGAGTGCAGAGCGAACTGCTTCTGGCCAGAACACATACAGTATACATACAGCTACAGAACATTCCAATACAATGATTCTTGGCATTTTTGGATACTTCTATAATGTACTCAAACTGAATATAGAAACTGAAATTGTACAGTCCAGGTGAGTTTTGGACTCATGACCCTCCATGCAACAGTTTAGTATCATAACCACTATGCGACAGTGCTACTCAACTTCTTCTGTGACAATGTAGCCCACTGTATACCACCCTCTCAAATATATGTGAAGGAAAAGGCCACAGAGGGATAGGTCAGTAGTGAGAGTGATACAAGCCTCTTAGGATCTGTGTTTATTGGTTTCACTCTAACATGTTTTAGTCTATCAGTCCATGCACAACAGAGTACTGTACCAATATGTTCCAAAAAGCTGCATACAAAAAATGTGATCTTTGATGCAATCACATCTTTGGATCTACTCATCACAGAGAGATCGGAGTTCAAGTTTTCTGGATAACCTTTGGCTTAGTGGCAATTAGTATATTTATTAAAAAAATCGGCGTACTGTCTCAATCCCACACTACAGGGTCAAAATTTAAACATCACACAGTTCCTCCAAACCAAGAAAATTGGGAAAATTAGTTGGTTCTTTTGCATTATGTGTTACCTAGGGTGGATCTTGGAAAGCTTATAAAAGTACCAAGATACAGTTGCAATTAGACAATAATAACAGTGTTAATCATATGGCACATGTATCTGTAAATGAAAAGGAGGAATATCAGATTTCTCATTTAAGTTTTGATCAAAAGTTTTGGCATACTATGTTTAATTATGGTGAAGTATGTGCTAATCACAAACCACATGTGAGAGAAGTGAGAATTTTGATGTAGTATGGACTAATGATTTCTTCTCTTGGGCAGAAAACAGTGTTATTGATGTATGTAAATCAGGTGATGACTATATTGGATCTGAACTGTGAGGTATTTTTGATGCAGATGTGAATGAGGGCTGTGAAGTAACTGAGTGTGGTAAGTCTGAGAGTGGTGGCTTATTGAAAGTGAATGTAGGTGAGGTAAGTGACTTTGATCAATATCAGACTTATATTGTTAGTGATATTGTTGATGAAGTAATTTTGGAGGAATATGATGATGATAAGTATCAGGTAATTGTGGAGATTAAAAATAATGAAGTTTCAGAGTTATTTGTAAATGATGTTGACAACACATGTAAGGTAAGTGATGTATTTGAGGATCATGGAATACTAGTCCAATAAAAACAGTTTTTCATTAATGACAGTCAGAGTAATGGTCCAAACAGTAAAGGTGAGACATCTGTGAGCCTTTAGAAGTTAGTTTGGGGCCAGATCAGTGATAACATAGATAAAGGTGCATTCTGGACTAAGTTATCTGAGGTTATTTAGAATGTGAATCCTAATTGGTAGAATGAAGTGAGAGAGGATCTAAGCAGGAAGTGCCATTTTGACAGTATAGGATTTTGTGTTCCTTCTGTAACAAGTGATGGTAGTTGTGCCATGGAGTCTGTTCATTGAGTTCAATCTTTACCTGACAACTGAGTAACCTAAGTAATGCTATGATACCACTACAGTTGACAAAACCTTGTGTAGATGGTGTGGATGTAGCATTTGATGAAATTGAAAGTGATCTTTTGCATGAAGTGTGTAACAGCAGAGATGATGATTGAGATTCTGGGTGTCCTTACATTAAAATTAAGATTGATCAGTGGATAGGCAACTGTTTGATTGATAAAGGTAGCCCAATTCATGGTATATCTGAAAAATTTGTAGACAAGATCAATTATAGAAAGAATTTTGTGCAAATGCTATTGTAAGTGTAGAGATAAAAGGAGGTACTGGTAAGCAAAGCAAATTGGTAACATCTCAGGTACTTTTAACTTTTAGTGTCGAAGACAAGACCTTTGAACATGGACACACAGTGATGGTTAGCCTGGAAGAAAGTATACACTATACCTGCAGGTTCATACAACTATGTAATTCTGTTTTGTAATAGATATGTGTTTTAGAATTTGATACATACATGCCATGTGATTAAATGAGTAGACTGTTTTTATAGTTTTGAAATGGGACAATGCTGTAAAGTATCTAGTAATAAATTTTTTGTCTATTAGTGTTAAATATTATTATTTCTTTCTATTCTCAGACGTTATGTCTGGTCAAAAATGGACAGTGACACGGACCTTGATCAAGCGTGACTTCCTTTTAAATGTACGGTATATGTTATATTGCATTTAGGAACTTTCGGGTCATTGAACATGTATCAATAATTACAGATTTTTGTAGTTGTATATATATGTTTGGATGTAGCTGTATTGCGTTGATGTACTGGTGGATATTGTGTGGTATGACTCCTGTAGTTGATAGTATAATTGGTATAATGTCAACTTTATCCTGATGCCACATGTCCTTGACTTCCTCAGCCAGTTGGATGTATTTTTCAATTTTTTCTCCTGTTTTCTTCTGTATATTTGTTGTGTTGGGTATGGATATTTCAATTAGTTGTGTGAATTTCTTCTTTTTATTGGTGAGTATAATGTCAGGTTTGTTATGTGGTGTTGTTTTATCTGTTATAATCGTTCTGTTCCAGTATAATTTGTATTCATCATTCTCCAGTACATTTTGTGGTGTGTACTTGTATGTGGGAATGTGTTGTTTTATTAGTTTATGTTTTATGGCAAGTTGTTGATGTATTATTTTAGCTACATTGTCATGTCTTCTGGGGTATTCTGTATTTGCTAGTATTGTACATCCGCTTGTGATGTGATCTACTGTTTCTGCATTTATCTGTTGTGGTATTGGGATCTTTAATAATATGCTTGCTGTAATATCTGGTGTTTATTGTTTGATCCTGTATTGCAATCATGAATCCTTCCGTCTCACTGTATATATTGCCTTTTCTTAGCCATGTGTTGGATGCGTCTTGATCTATGTGTGGCTGTGTTAGATGATACGGGTGCTTGCCATGTAGTGTTTTCTTTTTCCAATTTACTTTCTTTGTATCTGTTGATGTTATGTGATCTAAAGGGTTGTAGCAGTGGTTATGAAATTGCAGTGGTGTAGCTGATGTATTTATATGAGTGATTGCTTTGTGTATTTTGCTAGTTTCTGCTCGTTCTAGAAAGAATTCTCTTAAATTGTCTACCTGTCCATAATGTAGGTTTTTTATATCTATAAATCCCCTTCCACCTTCCTTTCTGCTTAATGTGAATCTTTCTGTTGCTGAGTGTATGTGATGTATTCTATATTTGTGGCATTGTGATCGTGTAAGTGTATTGAGTGCTTCTAGGTCTGTGTCACTCCATTTCACTACTCCAAATGAGAAGGTCAATATTGGTATAGCATAAGTATTTATAGCTGTTGTCTTGTTTCTTGCTGTCAATTCTGTTTTCAGTATTTTTGTTAGTCTTTGTCTATATTTTTCTTTTAGTTCTTCTTTAATATTTGTATTATCTATTCCTATTTTTTGTCTGTATCCTAGATATTTATAGGCATCTGTTTTTTCCATCGCTTCTATGCAGTCGCTGTGGTTATCCAATATGTAATCTTCTTGTTTAGCGTGTTTTCCCTTGACTATGCTATTTTTCTTACATTTGTCTGTTCCAAAAGCCATATTTATATCATTGCTGAATACTTCTGTTATCTTTAGTAATTGGTTGAGTTGTTGATTTGTTGCTGCCAGTAGTTTTAGATCATCCATGTATAGCAAATGTGTGATTCTGTGTGGGTATGTTCCAGTAATATTGTATCCATAATTTGTATTATTTAGCATGTTGGATAGTGGGTTCAGAGCAAGACAGAACCAGAAAGGACTTAATGAGTCTCCTTGGTATATTCCACGCTTAATCTGTATTGACTGTGATGTGATGTTATCTGAATTTGTTTGGATATTAAGTGTGGTTTTCCAGTTTTTCATTACTATGTTTAGAAACTATCAATTTAGGATCTACTTTATTATTATTATTCTTTCTTTCTTTTCTCAGACGTTATGTCTGGTCAAAAATGGAAAGTGACGCGGACCTTTATCAAGCGTGACTTCCTTTTAACTGTACGGTATATGTTATATTGCATTTAGGAACTTTCGGGTCATTGAACATGTATCAATAATTACGGATTTCTGTAGTTGTATATATATGTTTGGATGTAGCTGTATTGCATTGATGTACTGGTGGATATTGTGAGGTATAACTCCTGTAGTTGATAGTATAATTGGGATAATGTCGACTTTATCCTGATGCCACATGTCCTTTACTTCCTCAGCCAGTTGGATGTATTTTTCAATTTTTTCTCCTGTTTTCTTCTGTATATTTGTTGTGTTGGGTATGGATATTTCAATTAGTTGTGTTAATTTCTTCTTTTTATTGGTGAGTATGATGTCAGGTTTGTTATGTGGTGTTGTTTTATCTGTTATAATCGTTCTGTTCCAGTATAATTTGTATTCATCATTCTCCAGTACATTTTGTGGTGTGTACTTGTATGTGGGAACGTGTTGTTTTATTAGTTTATGTTTTATGGCAAGTTGTTGATGTATTATTTTTGCTACATTGTCATGTCTTCTGGGGTATTCTGTATTTGCTAGTATTGTACATCCGCTTGTGATGTGATCTACTGTTTCTATTTGTTGTTTGCAAAGTCTGCATTTATCTGTTGTGGTATTGGGATCTTTAATAATATGCTTGCTGTAATATCTGGTGTTTATTGTTTGATCCTGTATTGCAATCATGAATCCTTCCGTCTCACTGTATATATTGCCTTTTCTTAGCCATGTGTTGGATGCATCTTGATCTATGTGTGGCTGTGTTAGATGATACGGGTGCTTGCCGTGTAGTGTTTTCTTTTTCCAATTTACTTTCTTTGTATCTGTTGATGTTATGTGATCTAAAGGGTTGTAGAAGTGGTTATGAAATTGCAATGGTGTAGCTGATGTATTTATATGAGTGATTGCTTTGTGTATTTTGCTAATTTCTGCTCGTTCTAGAAAGAATTTTCTTAAATTGTCTACCTGTCCATAATGTAGGTTTTTTATATCTATAAATCCCCTTCCACCTTCCTTTCTGCTTAATGTGAATCTTTCTGTTGCTGAATGTATGTGATGTATTCTATATTTGTGGCATTGTGATCGTGTAAGTGTATTGAGTGCTTCTAGGTCTGTGTCACTCCATTTCACTACTCCAAATGAGTAGGTCAATACTGGTATAGCATAAGTATTTATAGCTTTTGTCTTGTTTCTTGCTGTCAATTCTGTTTTCAGTATTTTTGTTAGTATTTGTCTATATTTTTCTTTTAGTTCTTTTTTAATATTTGTATTATCTATTCCTATTTTTTGTCTGTATCCTAGGTATTTATAGGCATCTGTTTTTTCCATCGCTTCTATGCAGTCGCTGTGGTTATCCAATATGTAATCTTCTTGTTTAGTGTGTTTGCCCTTGACTATGCTATTTTTCTTACATTTGTCTGTTCCAAAAGCCATATTTATATCATTGCTGAATACTTCTGTTATCTTTAGTAATTGGTTGAGTTGTTGATTTGTTGCTGCCAGTAGTTTTAGATCATCCATGTATAGCAAATGTGTGATTTTGTGTGGGTATGTTCCAGTAATATTGTATCCATAATTTGTATTATTTAGCATGTTGGATAGTGGGTTCAGAGCAAGACAGAACCAGAAAGGACTTAATGAGTCTCCTTGGTATATTCCACGCTTAATCTGTATTGGCTGTGATGTGATGTTATCTGAATTTGTTTGGATATTAAGTGTGGTTTTCCAGTTTTTCATTACTGTGTTTAGAAACTGTATCAATTTAGGATCTACTTTGTATATTTCCAATATCTGTAGTAACCATGAGTGGGGTACACTATCAAAGGCTTTTTGGTAATCAATGTATGCGTAGTGTAGGGACCTTTGTTTAGTTTTAGCTTGATATGTCACCTCTGTATCTATTATCAGTTGCTCTTTACATCCTCGTGCTCCTTTGCAGCAGCCTTTTTGTTCTTCATTTATAATTTTGTTCTGTGTTGTATGTGTCATTAATTTCTGTGTGATGACTGAAGTTAATATTTTGTATATTGTTGGTAGGCATGTTATGGGGCGATATTTAGCTGGGTTTGCTGTGTCTGCTTGATCTTTAGGTTTCAGATAGGTTATTCCATGTGCAAGTGTATCAGGGAATGTGTATGGGTCTGCAATGTAACTGTTAAATAATTTAGTTAGATGTGAATGTGTTGAGGTGAACTTCTTTAGCCAGTAATTTGCTATTTTATCATTTCCAGGGGCTTTCCAATTGTGTGTAGAATTAATTGCTCGGGTGACTTCATGTTGCAAAATTATCACTTCAGGCATTTGTGGTATCATCTTGTATGTGTCTGTTTCTGCTTGTATCCACCGTGCATGCCTGTTATGTTGTACCGGGTTTGACCATATGCTGCTCCAGAAGTGTTCCATGTCTGTTATGTTTGGTGGATTATCTATTTTAATGTGTGTGTTATCCATTGTTTGGTAAAATCTCTTTTGGTTTGTGTTGAATGTTTGGTTTTGTTTCCTTCTATTTTCACTTTTTTTGTATCTTCTAAGTCGTTTGGCCAATGCTTGCAATTTCTGCTTTTTTTCATCTAATTGCTCTATTGCTTCTTGTTGTGAGATTTTACCTAACCTTTTTCGTTTTTTGTCTGATATTTCATTTCTTATAAATTGTGTTAGCTGTCCGATGTCTTTTCTCAGTTTTTCTATTCTGATCTGTAACCTGTGTTGCCATGCTGGTTTTGTGCGTTTCTTCTGTGTGTTGGTTTGTTCTGATCTCTGCCTAGTGTGTATATTTAGTGTAGTGAGTGCTCCTATATAAACCAGTAGTTGTAACTCTTCCATAGTTGTGTTTTCATTTATTTTGTTGTGTATGATTGTGTTGATAGTTTTTATTGTTGTTTCGACTTGTGGGTTATTTGGCGGTCTATGCAAGAATGGTCTAATGTCTGTATTTGTGTCTTTGTATTCTATATATGTCAGCTGAAATTTCTCTTCTATATCTAACACGTGTCTCTGTTCGTGTTCTATTTGTGCTTGTTCTGGTGGCTGTCTTAAGATTTCGTTTTCCTCTGACTGTTTAATTGATGCGTGTTGGTCTTTGTTTGTTTGCTCTGGGATGTTTGAGTCCATTACTCTGTTTTCTTCCTCTTCTGATTGCACATTATTTTGTTCCAGTATTTGTTGTACTTGTTGTTTGATGTTTTCTAATTCTGACTGGGGTATCCTGTTATTTTTGATTATTACACGGATCTGATCAGCTAGTCGTTGTTCTGTTAAAAATTTTAATTCCGGGTATCTGGTAATAAATGTTGTGTATACTTGTGATCTGTATCCAGTTGTGTTGGTTCCTAGGTTTGTTGCTTGGTAATAACAGAACATGAGGTGTCGATTAACTTCATCTGACCATCTCATCCTCTGTCTTTGTTTTCCTTCTAGGGTGGTTGCAGGAAGCATATCCTGCAAAACACCTCTATTCGGATTTAAATCCTTTTCCAGTTGGCTAGCAGTGTCGTTACCATTGTGGGCGGGCATAGGGTTCAAGCGTCGTCCCCGACCATGACGGCACTTGTCCGAGGCTTCTTTAGTTCTGTCCTGAACCAAGTAATCACACTAAAAGGGGGGTTAGCCCTATTAGTGGTTTGTTCTTTTCGTCGCCTTTTACGACTGGCAGAACATACCGGAGGCCTATTCTTTTCCCGGGCCTCCACGGGGTTTATTATTATTATTATTATTATTATTATTATTATTATTATTATTATTATTCCTGTGCACTCTGCAGAAAATAACTAAATTTAATTGTCATGAACTCTTTTGGGTAAGGTCATGGGTTTTGTGGTAAACTGAGTGAAGAATCATTTTATTCATCTGCACTGTAAATATTAGGAATAGTATCTTAAAGTTTCATATGTGGAAGTATATCTGTGTATATTGCCTTACTAGCTCATTTTTTTCATTGCATTTAGATCTGTTTATTAATGTACCATGTATGTGAACTCTATTTAATTCATTCTTATGTAAGCCCTATATACTTATTTTTTCAATATACACTCCTGGAAATTGAAATAAGAACACCATGAATTCATTGTCCCAGGAAGGGGAAACTTTCTTGACACATTCCTGGGGTCAGATACATCACATGATCACACTGACAGAACCACAGGCACATAGACACAGGCAACAGAGCATGCACAATGTTGGCACTAGTACAGTGTATATCCACCTTTCGCAGCAATGCAGGCTGCTATTCTCCCATGGAGACGATCGTAGAGATGCTGGATGTAGTCCTGTGGAACGGCTTGCCATGCCATTTCCACCTGGCGCCTCAGATGGACCAGCGTTCGTGCTGAACATGCAGACCGCGTGAGACAACGCTTCATCCAGTCCCAAACATGCTCAATGGGGGACAGATCCGGAGATCTTGCTGGCCAGGGTAGTTGACTTACACCTTCTAGAGCACGTTGGGTGGCACGGGATACATGCGGACGTGCATTGTCCTGTTGGAACAGCAAGTTCCCTTGCCGGTCTAGGAATGGTAGAACGATGGGTTCGATGACGGTTTGAATGTACCGTGCACTATTCAGTGTCCCCTCGATGATCACCAGTGGTGTACGGCCAGTGTAGGAGATCGCTCCCCACACCATGATGCCGGGTGTTGGCCCTGTGTGCCTCGGTCGTATGCAGTCCTGATTGTGGTGTTCACCTGCACGGCGCCAAACACGCATACGACCATCATTGGCACCAAGGCAGAAGTGACTCTCATCGCTGAAGATGACACGTCTCCATTCGTCCCTCCATTCACGCCTGTCGCGACACCACTGGAGGCGGGCTTCACGATGTTGGGGTGTGAGCGGAAGACGGCCTAACGGTGTGCGGGACTGTAGCCCAGCTTCATGGAGACGGTTGCGAATGGTCCTCGCCGATACCCCAGGAGCAACAGTGTCCCTAATTTGCTGGGAAGTGGCGGTGCGGTCCCCTACGGCACTGCGTAGGATCCTATGGTCTTGGCGTGCATCCGTGCATCGCTGCGGTCCGGTCCCAGGTCGACGGGCACGTGCACCTTCCGCCGACCACTGGCGACAACATCGATGTACTGTGGAGACCTCATGCCCCACGTGTTGAGCAATTCGGCGGTACGTCCACCCGGCCTCCCGCATGCCCACTATACGCCCTCACTAAAAGCCTGTCAACTGCACATACGGTTCACGTCCACGCTGTCGCGGCATGCTACCAGTGTTAAAGACTGCGATGGAGCTCCGTATGCCACGACAAACTGGCTGACACTGACGGCGGCGGTGCACAAATGCTGCGCAGCTAGCGCCATTTGATGGCCAACACCGCGGTTCCTGGTGTGTCCGCTGTGCCTTGCGTGTGATCATTGCTTGTACAGCCCTCTCGCAGTGTCCGGAGCAAGTATGGTGGGTCTGACACACCGGTGTCAATGTGTTCTTTTTTTCCATTTTCAGGAGTGTAGATAGGTAAAACATATTCCATGTGATGTGAGGAAGGTATTGAACAACATAATTAGTACACAAAACAATGTCTCAGGATTTGATGTGAAAGTTAGACAGGACGTTACCTATCCATTGGAGTGTGCAATGAGAAATCTAGTGAGGAAACTGAAAGAAGTGGGTAGATTCTCTCCCACACTTCTGTATGGCTGCACCCTTGTTGGTTGTACTCAAGCAACCATCAACTACATGTGTCTTGTGACTGAAATTTGTAAATTGTTAGCCAATAAATTATCCTACGTGAAAAATCTGTGGAACTATTTGTTTAGGAAAGTAGCTACTGCTATGGACAGTGTTATTCCACATAAATGTATGTTTTTTTCAAATCAGGGGATTAACTCCCAATGTGTTATGTAACCTAAAATAATGTTGTGAGAGGTTGATGTCCTATGATTGATGATTTTTTATGTCCAAACAGAAATGTGAAACCTTAAAAAGTTCAAGAGTGCATTCTATGAACCAGGTTGCAAATAGTAAGCAGAATCTGATGAAATTAGGCACTGTTAGGTTAGTAGTCATGCTTTTCAATGAAATTTCTAATTTCAACACTCAGCATGTATTTTTTTATCAGTTGGAAATGAATCTTCTATGTAGGTTAGTTTGTACGAACAGTTAGCAAATAGTGTGGAAGGCATTTACTATTGTGATCATGAATTGAGTATAGACTGTATAACAAGATGCATACATTTCTGATTTCGCACACTTATTTTGGTCCTCAAGCTAGTCAAATATGTCATCATTCAAAGCTATTTATGACCCTTGATTACCTGTGTTTATCCTGTGTACTGAATTATTGTATCTCACTAGAACTTGAGTTTTGTGCAAACTCATGCCTAACTCTGTTTTGGGTACCCCTTGTCATTGCGACTGTGTGTGTGTGTATGTGTGTGTGTGTGTGTGTGTGTGTGTGTGTGTGTACTCAAATGACAGTATGCAACTATTGATTGATGCTTCCTATAGTAATTCCTTACATATGATTGAACTTATTGATATATGATTATGAACTTTACTCATTTTGTTTTCTCTAAACATTTATGCCAGTGTGTACCCACTGTGGCTTTGGTTCATGGGTCGGTCCCCACATTGTAAACTTAGACCCTAATATTTTTTCATTTTTTCTCCTTTTATGGCTCAACATATTCTTACATACTCTGGTTTATGTGGCTGATTGCTTTAGTGCTATATTCCTACTTGAGACTGAGAACATTCTTCTGGTCTGTACCCGTCATTGCGGGTTCTTGGAGTCAGCTCACTTATCATACATTTAGGCTCTGAATAGTTTTTCCTTCTCTTCTGATGATTTTGAAGGTGTGACTTTATAGATGTAACCCTGCAATTTGTAATTCTAGTAATTTACACTACTTCTGCACTTATTTCTATAGTTTAGTGTTGTAATGTTGTAGTTTTGACTTTGTATCATTTGTCTTCTGACAGAATGTTCCACAGATCTGAAAATCTGAATGCCATGTCCTTTTATACGTATACATATAGATAATGACCTGTATAGCAGATATTTTTTATATGTTTCCTGCAATATGTTATGTATTGGATACTTTTATACATCTGTATTCTTTCTTTTGGCATCATTTTGTACACAATTTGGCAAACCTTACAGTGGGTCACAGAATATTGTAAACACATTGTTTCCATACTATTTGAGGGGGATATTGTAGTGGGACATCCTCCTCTAGCATTACTTTTCCTCAACAGTAGTTATCGAAATCAGCAATATTTTTTGAACTTTGGACAGGTCAGTATTATCTCAGCTGTTTTTCTGAAAAATCATATAATTTTATACAAAATATGTTATATTTGAAGCTATAATTTACGAATAGGGATTATTATTTTCCATGATGTATTAGATAAATACTATTTCTGAATGCACAGTTGAAAGTATTTTTTAGAAAAATTTGAAATTGCAAATTATTTAGCACACTTAAAATTTCTGTTATTAATTACATAATCTAGTACCATTTATTATGTTTATTTCTTGATTTATTTGTGAAATAAAAATCGAAACTACTGTTATTTCCACTCAGTGAGAGAGTAGCAAGCAAGCGTCTCATGTGATATTTGTATTTTGGATGAACATTGTAATTTCAGCTTTCTTAATGTGAAAATTCTAATGTCTTTGTGATAGACTAAAGTATGACAAAAGAAATAAATGCAAAAACAAAAATTCTTTAACAACAATCTTAAAAATTATTTAGATCAGTTCAACCATGAGGATCTAAAATGTGAGAATTTCTGCTTCAAGAATCAGACCACTAGACAAGAACAACTAAAACCAGCTCTACAAGAAAAGATAAGTAATCTAAAAAGTTTATTGTAAGCTATCAATCTTCAGGAAAGACTTTGCACATTATGGACAACTGTTGCAACTAGGAGGGAGGGTTTGATTACAATCTGCAACTGCAGGTTTGGCAAATTTACAAAATTGCTTTGAAATGAACAAGTTAACTCTAATGAATGGAAAATCTAGGTAGGAATATCAACAGTGTAGGAAAAGACAGATTGCTACTTACCATAAAGAAGATATGTTAAGTTACAGACAGGCACAATTAGAAGACACACACAGTTTTTGGCCACAGCCTTCATCAGTAAAAGCGAGACACACACCATTCATAGACACAAGCAAGCACACCTCATGCACACATGACTGCCCACTCCAGCATTCCAGACTGAGACGCTGGCGCTGGCAGTCATGTCTGCATGAGGAGCTTGTGTGTATGAATGGTGTGTGTCTCTCTTTTACTGATGAAGGTTGTGGTCAAAATCCTTATGTAAGTGTCAAGTTAACTCTAAATATTTCAAAAACCAATTGCAACCATTACAGGAAAACATAGTCACAAAATGACATGGACATTAGAAAACAACATAAAGAAGTTAAGAGATTAGCTGCCACAAAATTTTTAGATGAAAATTTCAATTGGAAAGCACACATCTGCTATCTCACTAGAAAGTTAAGTTCTGCTTGTCATGTGCTATGTGTAATTAGTAATATGTCTAGTAAACAGTGTAGCAGAACTGTCTACTTTGCTTACATTCACACTGTTATTACAGATGGCCACACTTTCTGGGCTCATAGTACAACAAATCTAAAAACTATCTTCACCCTGCAAAAATATGTTATTAGAAAAATCAACTGTTCAAGGTTAACAAAGCAGCTCTTATAACAGGTAAGTATTCTAATTTTACCATGCCTCCACACACAAAAAAGTGTAACTGACATAAAAAGTAGCATTGAAAATTTCAAAACCATCACAGATCTGCACTCATATAATATAAACCTGTGCAATGATATCCATGTAAAGAGAGTAAACAAGGATGTTGCACAGAAACAAACAAACGTTCAAGGTACAAAATCGTATAACAAACTTCCAGCACATATAAAAGAAATGAAAAAATTGTCTCCATTTAAAGGAGTAATATTCAAGATATAATGAACCTAGTAGCAAAAAAGTATATTCATGTACTACAGGCTATACTCAGTGTCAACAGTATTTTCTGTCAAATTTTTGCTATGGTACAAATTAGTATATTGAACTGAATTGCTACTCCTATTATGTGTTTTTATTTAAATCTCAGTTAAGTATCCCATAAAAATATGTTTTATGTAATTAATCAAAGTTGTAAGAGAAATTTTAATGTGGGATTGTGGAGAGTACTGGGCACTCTTGTACTTGTAGGATACTAAATATCCTTAAATGTGTAAGCATATAAACATTTATTTATTTTTATATACTTATATTTTCTGATGAAATCCACACAATGTAAATCATCTCTTTATGAGTAAACTACTCCTACTGCTACACAGCTTTCAGTTCCATCGATGCACCCACAGCCTTTTTACCTCTCTCCTTTCCCACTCCCTTCTCCCACCCTGCCCTGCGTCTAACCACCCAAATGCATCTAGTTGCCATACCCATGTCCCCACCATGTCCATGTATGCTCCCATGACAGCACTTTACAGTCCCACACCCCTATTCTGCTATTCCTCCCCCTCCTACTCCAGCCTTCTCCTTATCCTATCACCTAGACTGATTCTCAAATCATGCACTGCAGCTCGCAGTCCAGCCTCGGAAAACAGAGACAGTGGTCATGTGCATGTGAGTTGTGCTTGCATAATTGTGTGTGTGATCTACTTTAGTGGAAGGCCTTTTGAACAAAAGCTCATTTGCTTAGCAGTCTCTTTGTTGTGCCAGTTTTGGACTCAATATCTCCACTACATGGTGAGTAGCAATCTATACTTTTCACAATATTGTGATTACTCCATCCTGTGTTTTCCATAATTCGATATGATGTACTTAGGCACTCATCACTACATTTGGCTTTTTCTCTTGTCATGTGGGATGTCTCTTATTTTATCTCTGTATCTTAATACAATTTTATGGGTGTTTCCATACATTGTAGTCTCTGTATTTAAAAATGTGACAAAATTTGACTTATTAGGGAGGAGGACTTGCATTCATTTTTCATATGAAATATGTCTTTTTATCCTAATTATCATCTGATATGGATGCTCATATAAAAATAAATACAAAAAAACTACTTATAAGTCACAAAATAAATGGTAACCTAGCAAAATACATAACACATAGATACATAGAAAATGAACTAATATTAAAAGATAATTTATAAGTTATGCTTAAATAAGTTATTTCATCTCATTCCTGCTCTAACAAATTCATAAGTGCAGTTCCAGAAATCATGTAATTAAAAATGTCAGTCCAATGCTAGGATAGGTGGATAACTATAAGATTTACTTTGATCCCCCATTTTACACAAGATACAAACACTATACAAAGAGCAATATAGGAAAAATTAGTTTCACATACTATTTTTGTTTTTACTTAGGAAAGAATTATAAAAGGCTTTTAATTTTTTTCTCTGTAGTTTATTGTTTTTCATTAAGCCTAGACGATGTATCTATTTCAGGTTAGTTGGAAAACATCATAATTCCTGTTTCACACTTGTGATAAAGTGTTTCAACACTTATAATATCATATTTGAAAAGCCATTGTATGTGTCACTGTAATGACACTGTATCAGAATAGGACACATATAACAGGTAAGATTGGCATCACAATGGTTCTAACAAGTGTTATTCATGCAAACAGGGCGAAGACACTACATATAAAGAATATTGCCAGCGAATCTACAATAGAATATCATTAGGTTTTACTGATGGGTTCCTTGACAATATACAAAAAGTGAGGAAATTTTTTTAACCTGAAAATTTCAATTAATCTTAGTGATAGATATTTATGTTTATTCAATTACAATTTAAGGACAGAATAGTTAGAGAAAACTGTGATTTAGTACAAAAGACTATAAAGCTATCCAGCTGGGGTAGGCACTTCCTGTTAAGTAATGAAATCACAAGAGCATAGCGATCCTCTCCCTACAACAACTGAAAGTGGAATTTGGTTTCTTTCTCTGGACTTTCTTTTTCTTTTACAATCAGAACAAGTATTTTTTTATATAATGTAATAAATTCTTTTTCATTCTGACCAGTACTGGCAACTGAAAACAGACGCTTTTCTTACAGAACAGGATGAACAAATTCTTTATAAAGACATGAAAAATATTTGTATATGTGTGAGATGCTTTAGTTCTCAAGAATGAAGGGCAAAATATTGTAACAGCAGTGCATGACAATTAGATTATTTCCTATGCCATTGATGCACTCTCAAAACTATAACAATAACTGTGGCAATATCAATATAGTTATCTATATTATATCATACTGTAACATAATATAGTAAGTATCAAATAAATAATATTATTAAGCTTTATGTATTTCAGTGAATTTTTTCAAGTTTTGCTACACCATCTTAGATACAGACATTTAACATAGAATACTAATGAATTTTTGCAAAATATCTGAACTGAAAAGAAATATAGTTTGAGGGAACAGACACTGGTGGATAAAAAATCACACCACCAAGAAGGAGTAGTGAGACATAAACAAAAGTTGGTAGGTGCACTACAACATCTGAAAAATGATATCTATTCAAATTTCACACCAGTCACATAAGAGTGGTGCTAGTAGTTCCACTATGAGGATGAAAATAAAGTTTCCTTTAAACAGAAAGTGTAATGGTTGTGAGCATTAGTTACCTTTGTGACTGGATGGGCTGAATTGATGTAAATCAAGAATACCTTTAAGGTGACAAAGATGTCATCATCAAGCCCTCGCTGAATTTGAATGAGGTTGTGTAATAGGGCTATGAGAAACTTGATGTTCCTTCTGTGATATTACTCAAAGATTTGGCAGGAATGTAGCCACTGTACTTGATTGCTGGCAGTGGTGTTCAAGAGAATATACAGTACGAAAAATGACTGTACTCTGGATGACCATGTGTTATTACCAAGAGGAGAGATCATCATGTGTATAGCCCTGGCACACTGTGCTGCATCTGGACCAAAAACTGAGCAGCAGCTGGCCCCAGAGTGACACAATGAACTGTTACAAATCAGCTCTGAGCCAGGCACCTTGCAGCACACATTCCACTGAACCCAGACCATCACCATTCATGACTTCAGTGGTGTCAAGCTAGATTTCATTGGGAGGCAGAGTGGAGGTCTGTTATGTTTTCTGATGAAAGCTTGTTCTGCTTCAGTGCCAATGATAACCATGTGTTGGTTAGAAGAAACCAGTTGAGGGTCTGCAATCATCCTGTCTGCTCGCTAAAAACACTTGACCTACATCTGGAGCTATGTTCTGGGCTACAACTTCATCAACTTCATATGGCAGCAGAAGTACTTTCATAGTTATCCCACACAACCTGACTACAAATTTGTATGTCAGTTTGGAGACTTGAACTGTTGCGCCACCATTCATGAACAGCATAAAAGAGGGTGTTTCCCAGAAGCATAAGGCTTGGCCATATACCACTGCTGAAATCCAACATGCTCCACAGAGTATGCCTCTGTGTGGGTTCTAAACTCTCTGATTTTATCCCCATGGTCTCTTCGTGAGACATACGTAGGAGAGAGCAATATACCGCTTGACTCCACGGTGAAGATACGTTCTTGAAACTTCAAACTTCAACAAAAGCCCGTACCGAGCTACTGAGCGTCTCTCTTGCAGAGTCTTCCACTGGAGTTTATCTATCATCTCCGTAACATTTTTGCGATTACTAAATGGTCCTGTAACGAAGCCTGCTGCTCTCCGTTGGATCTTATATTCCTCTTCTATCAACTGTATCTGGTACAGATCCCAAACCAGTGAGCAATATTCAAGCAATGGGCAAACGAGTGTTTCTTTGTTTTCAGACTGCATTTCCTTAGGATTCTTCCAATGAATCTCAGTCTGGCAGCTGCTTTACTGACAATTAATTTTATGTGGTCATTCCATTTTAAATCACTCCTAATGCCTACTCCCAGATACTTTATGGAATTAACTGCTTCCAGTTGCTAACCTGCTATATTGTAATTAAATGATAAAGGATCTTTCTTTCTATGTATCCGCAGCACATTACACTTGTCTACATTGAGATTCAATTGCCATTCCCTGCACCATCTGTCAATTTGTTGCATATCCTCCTGCATTTCAGTACAATTTCCCATTGTTACAAACTCTCAATATACTACAGCATCATACACAAACAGCCTCAGTGAACTTCTGATGTTATCCACAAGGTCATTTATATATATTGTGAATAGCAATGGCCCTACAAAACTCCCCTGTGGCACACTTAAAATCACTCTTACTTCAGAAGCCTTCTCTCCATTGAGAACGACATGCTGTGTTCTGTTATCTAGGGACTCTTCAATCCAATCACACAAGTGGTCTGATAGTCCATATGCTCTTACTTTGTTCATTAAACAACTGTGGGGAACTGTATCAATGTCTTGCAGAAGTCAAGAAACACGGCATCTACCTGGGAACCCATGTCTATGGCCCTTTGAGTCTCGTGGACGAATAGCGTGAGCTGGGTTTCACACGATCATCTTTTTTGAAACCCATGCTGATTCCTACAGAGTAGATTTCTAGTTTCCAGAAGAGTCATTATACTCGAACATAGTACGTGTTCCAAAATTCTACAACTGATCGATGTTAGAGATATAGGTCTATAGTTCTGCACATCTGTTTGATGTCCCTTCTTGAAAACGGTGATGACCTGTGCCCTTTTCCAATCTTTTGGAATGCTACGTTCTTCTAGAGACCTACGGTACACTGCTGCAAGAAGGGGGCAAATTCCTTCGTATACTCTGTGTAAAATCGAACTGGTATCCCATCAGGTCTAGCGGCCTTTCCTCTCTTGAGCGATTTTAATTGTTTTTCTATCCCTCTGTCATCTATTTCAATATCTACCATTGTCATCTGTGCATCAATCTAGAGAAGGAACTACAGTGCAATCTTCCTCTGTGAAACAGCTTTGGAAAAAGACATTTAGTATTTTGGCCTTTAGTCTGTCATTCTCTGTTTCAGTACTATTTTGGTCACAGAGTATCTGGACGTTTTGTTTTGATCCTCCTACCACTTTGACATAAGACCAAAATTTCTAAGGATTTTCTGCCAATTTAGTACATAGAACTTTACTTTCGAATTCGTTGAACACCTCTTGCATAGCCCTCCTCACACTACATTTTGCTTCTTGTAATTTTTGTTTGCTGCAAGACTTTGGCTTTGTTTATGTTTGGAGTGAAGTTCCTTTTCCTTCCATAGCAGTTTTCTAACTTGGTTGTTGCATCATGGTGGCCCTTTTCCATCTCTTACGATCATGCTTGGCACATACTCATCTAATGCATATTGTACGATGCTTTTGAACTTTGGCCACTGATCCTCAATACTATCTGTACTTGAGATAAAACTTTTGTGTTGAGCCATCAAGTACTCTGAAATCTGCTTTCTGTCACTTTTGCTAAACAGAAAAATCTTCCTACCTTTTTTAATATTTCTGTTTACAGCTGAAATCACTGATGCTGTAACCGCTTTATGATTGCTGATTCCCTGTTCTACATTAACTGTTTCAAATAATTTGGGCCTGTTTTTCACCAGAAGGTCTAACACATTATTGCCACGAATCAGTTCTCTGTTTAACTGCTCAAGGTAGTTTTCAGATAACACACTTAAAAAAAATTCACTGGATTCTTGGTCCCTGCCACCCATTATAAATGTTTGAGTCTCCCAGTCTACACCTGATAAATTAAAATCTCTACTCAAAACTATAACATGGTCGGGAAATCTACTCGACCATGATAAATAGTGTATTCCAGTTATAATTTATTACAGTTATAAACTGATGAGAATCCTGTACACTAAGTCAATGATTTAAAACGTATTTTATTAGATGATAAAATTCTGCTTCTGATACCCAAAACTCTACTTCTAGCTTTGTACATTAACTGTAGCAACCTGTAGGATCTAGTACCCAAAGTACTCTTGTTGTTGATAAATCTTCCCATTATGGTTTGAGAATGCTAGTGAAGCTGTATGCTTGGTGTGCCATAAGGAGAATCTGTCATATGGGCAGTGGGGGCCCCCCATCCTCTGCATACAATCTAGGAATTATGCTAACATGATATATTACCACTTAAAAATAATTCTCTCATGGTACATCACATCCAGTATGTTTATCTGTAATGCCTTCCTAATTCACATCTGTGCTATCCATATTCAATTCAGAACTATCTAAGGGTGTCCTTTGCAAGACCTATTACTAATGCATTTAAAAAATTGAAAACTTTGTAACATGAATTTCTAGTCTTTGAAGTAAGGCAGCCTTGACTGTTTTTCATTGAAGATGAGCCCCAGAAGTTTCACATTTTTCTCAAAACTGACACCAGATCACTCAAGCTTTAAAAAAGCCAACTTAGAAAGAGAATGATTTGAAACAGAAAGGACACATACTGTTACCTCAGGAAAGAGCTGAATGTCATTTGCAACTGATGAGTGATTTAATTAAATGAAACTATATGGTTCTAGAGATCTTTTAAGTCTCAAACATCTTGATGTATGTATGCAGACTGAAGCAATAAAAGAAAATTTTTACCTGGGCTAGGTTATGAACCTGGGTTTCCCGGTACCTTGGCAGATGACAAAAACATCTATGCCTTGATTCCAGTCAGGATTCCCCATCCATTTGATGCTGAGGTATAATTTCAATACAGCTGGAGAGCCTCAGCAATACTATGTGAATTTGGGGGAATATCAAGTAGGCTGAGGCATGATTGGGAATTTGGACTGAGGAGTTAGTCCAAGCAGATGTGCAAAGCCACTGTGTCAGGGTGATGTATTGGTTAGTGCATCTGCCTAGTGAGCAGGAGATCTGGGTCTGAACCCCAGCCTTCATGAGTGATTGTTGTTCAAACCCAGCCTTAATGAGCGGTTGTTGTTAGGCTAAAGTATGCACAAATGGAGACATAAACTATGCAGAATAACAGCTGAACAAGATTATTATAAAATAGCTGGACAAAAATATTTGAAAATGGAGCAGACTATTGAGGCTCAGTGAACACTTAATAATAATTGGTGACTCAGCCACTCAGTAATACATTAAAATCTCCCTCCCATTACATGCAGAAGGAGGTCAGACAACACAAAAACCTGTAAAATCTGTCACCACAGTTGTTTTATGCCCTCAGTTTAGCAAATAAAACATGTTACATTAAAATATACAACATTAATGCCTGTTTTATGCACACTTCTCACACAGGTCTATCTTTGCACCATAGGGAAAAAGGATTAGGCATGGAAGAATATCCCACTCTAGGATGTGTAAGGGCCACTTCTGCCACTCATCATGGCCAGAAGGAACTAAGCCATTGTTCCACTGTAGATTTCACTGTCTGCAGCTTATCAGACCTCAACCCCACCCACTGAACCTCTCACTTACATATGAATCTCACTGTCATGTATGCAATAACTGCAGGGAGATGAATAAGGAATAGGTCAGAAAGGAAAAGCTTCCTGTGTTGTTCCATACTTTTGAATGGCCTGAGGATAACAAACAGTTCCGTAGACTTGATGAGAAACAGCTGTGGGAGTCCCATCCTTATGGCACATTTCAGGAACACAACTGAGTGACTGATGAAATCATTCTGCTTAGATGTATCAGTGTAAACACAAATACAATTTAGGAATTATTTTATAACTTAATTTTTTTATGTAATCCAGGGCACAGGACATACTGGACACGAAAAATTCCCAAAATTAACTTGGAATTCTTTAGCTTCCACAGGGATCTCTTACTCCATCCCTGGCTTTGAACCCCAATTCTATCATTTTTGCTCAGATCCCAAATGATCTCATCACTCACAGAATATTGGTGATCAAATATTTTTGTGGTGATAGAATACTGGGTACTGATGCTGGCATTTGTGGAACAGATAAGAAACTGTATGTACACCATGAGCTGAAGCAGGTGATTCAACCGTAGGGATCATCAGCCTCTGCAGACAACCTCAGAGCTCGACTAGTATTAAAAGTCCCAGTTAATAACCTAATTGTCTCATAGTGTATGGCATTTGGAATTACGAAGGCCTTACTGATCTGTAAATGTAGGATCCATATTCAAGCTGCGATTGTATGAAAGCTTTGCATAGCTGGAGCTGACATCCTTAACCTCTACACTAGGTCTTACTATTGACAAATTTTAAAAGAATTAGAGCTTTTGTGCATCTTAATTTCAGGTACTTCAGGTGAGGCAAAATAGAGATTCACAAATTCATTTTTCCCCAAAACAAATATAGCTCATTTTTTAAACAAGTAAATGAAAAATAGAAAAACAGCAATTAAAAAACACACATCCAGTTTTCTCAGAATATATCTTAATCTTTTTCTCTGATGTTTTTTCAATGATGAACACCATCATTTCTACAGTTAAGATCATTTCTCTGTATTAAATAATAACTTTTCCAACTGGTGTGTCTCCATCACCTCATGGTAACCACTCACCAGTTACCTTATCTATTTGCAAAAGCACATTTTCAATGTGAAATTCTACTACATTACATGCTAACTAGCTCAATCATCTCCTTGACTAGAAATGCTTGAGTAAGTCCAGTACGTCAGGCTCAATGAACTGAAACATGTAGTTCGTTCTTTCTAGTGTGTTCAGTTTTCCTACTTTCGTGGATGAATATACTCTACGGCCTGTCATATTGTCATAGAGTGTATTGCACACACACACACACACACACACACACACACACACACACACACACAAGGGAGGGGGAGAGAGAGAGAGAGAGAGAGAGAGAGAGGGTGGTAAGTGGTGCAGAGAGGGGGGGCGAGGGGGGGGGGGAGAAAGAGAGAGAGAAAGTGGGGGTGAGGGTGGGAGCAATGCTTATGCTTTAAAATGGAGCAGATTTGATTGCACATTTCTGTGAATATGAACACACCTTAGTTATAAATAAATGATGGGTCGCATAACCTAGAAAGACTACTGAATGAAATGAGAAAGGAAAATGCTAATCTTTGATGACTTTCCACATTTCACAGATTGCTCACCACAGGATCCAAGTCATAGGATTTGTGGAATATGTATAAAATGCAAGATACCTCTTGGACTCTGACAAGGCTCCTGTACCTCAGAAGATAAAGTTTGGCTTCTATGGATGATGCAAGATGAGGAACACAGCTGCTTAGCTGCTGTAATAATCTTATTAACTGTTTTCCTTTCCAAAAGCCAACATTGTGTAAACCGTCACATTGTGTGAACACACCAGGACCATAACGCATATTCTTTTTCATTAAACCCTGGAAAAGAAATAGCGGTATGTAAATCTCCATTCAAATTACTTTGTATTCTACAGAGAGAAGATTTAAATTACACAGTACCAAGAGCTATTTGGACAGGGATAGCAGGAGTACAATATACTGGGAAATATAGCCAAATGAGACAAAAAATTGCAATTTATATTGTTTTCTTAATGAGTTGCTTATAATATTTATTTTTAATTTATTTTAATTATTAATTATATTATTAAATGCCCGCAGAAATATAACAACAATGTCCTTTCTTTAAAAACATTTGATCAAACTGCTCTGTTTCTCAAATAGTTAGCTAACTAGTTAATTAGCTACTATTTAGTTTTTTCACTTCCCATGGATCATAATTCGTAATTGCAACCTCTTGCAGTGGTATGGTATGAGTCAGTTTTATAACTACCGTATACTACATTTTCTCAGTGGAAAAGTGGAAAACATGGCAGCATGCTGACCATTAACCAGTACATGCTTTCTTAAATTTATTTATATTTTTGCACACACAGAGCCCCCCCCCCACACACATACACACACTTCTACAGAGCAGGAGTACTCAAGCAGATATGACTTCAGTTTGTGTTTGAAGTCAATTTTATGATCTATTAAATTTTCTACGTCATTGGGTAGTTTTTATGGCTGTGTACCTCACTCCTTTCAGAGCCACACTAATGCTGTGTTATGGACAGCATAAATTATTTCCCTTTCAAATATTATCTTTACGAATGTTACTGTTGTTTTCAAACAGTAATTTATTGTCAACTACAAACTTCCCGTTAAGATAATTCGGAAAATTCTGGGGACTGTCATTTATTTTTATTTTAAGAGAGTACACAAAACTACAAGACTAAAAGGGAACAAGAGTCTACATACATTATTATAAACAGCAACCAACAGAGATCTTATTTTAATGTGCATAGAATGTCTTTTTTACTATGATCTTTGTAAATCTCAACACATTCTTTTAGAGAAAACAATATGACATTTCACAAAACAGTTTTGACTACAGTCTCTGAATTAATAAAACCAAAGAAGAGATTTTAATATCAAGTAAGCATTAACTTTTCTTTCAGTTTTTTAAAAGCAATACTTTGAAGAGGTGTCTATTTAGAATGTCAGCAAGCTGTTCTTGAGTTTGACGGTACTGTATGCTGAACCAGCCATGATTTAGACCATCGTTGATGAAATGATATTTCACATCAATGAGCTTACTTCTTCTTAACACTGAATGCATTTAAGCATTGCTATTGTACTTTTATTGTTCACACGAAGTGTAATTTTAGTGTTTTCATTCAGAAATTCTCCCTTGAAAGCCTGAAAAATTTTAATCTCTTGATGACTTTGAGCTACAGATATCTATTCTGCTTCAGTAGTAGACAGTGCAATAATACACTGTTTCTTGCACCATAAAGGAATTGGAGCTTTATTGCACATAAATATGTTACATATCTTTCCTGTCACCTGCAAAACCTGCGTCACAGTAACCCTTATTTCTTGTTTTCATTTTTCTTATGAGTAGAGTCTTCTAACCACAGTTGCTGAATTCAGGTATTTTAAAACTTTTCTTTGGCTTTTGGACGTTTGAGTGATTTGGAGTACTCCATTTCCATGATATGGAAAGTTTGAATTCACTGCAATGGTTTCTTTGGTTTCTCCTTGGTTGAAACTTGAGTTGTTACAGTTTTTTTACTTCCCGTTCTGTACCTTTTCATCCCGTCTTTAGCGTATTTTTCTTGGTGAAAATATCATTTTTTATTCTTCTGATTTCAAGTCAAAGGTACATTGTTGGATCTTCATCAATTGTAATGTCAAAATTTTTTCTTCAGTTTTTGCTGGAGATTTTTCATTTGAAAAATGATAGAATCCTATCATCAACATGCACAGAAAGATACATTATCTTCTACAATATATATGGCTGTTGGTAAATTATTGCATCAAGATATACCTGCAACTCTGGTTCTCTGCTATGTAGTGAGTGGCAATCTATAATTTTCACAATATTATCATATTATCTGGATTTGTTCCCAAAGTTCAATGAGAATTGACTATCTAGAATACCATCTGGTCCATATTTTGATTATCTATTCATAAAAATTATTGGTATCATTTGATAACTAATATATACAGTATTTGACAATTTTTCTGTGGAAAGGTACACACACACACACACACACACACACACACACACACACACACACACACACACCAAAAGAAAAAAATAGTTATGAACTGGGCATAGCTGAAGAACTTCCTTTAACATCATAATAACATAATTAACTTAGAAAATATTTAAGCAATCTAATGCCTTTAATATAATAGATCACAGAATATACTGGCAGCCTGCCTTTTTTTTTTAAGTCAGTTAAGCCCTTTTTCATTGCATGTGAAAATTGTCTTCACAATCTCAGTAACCAATAGAAATTTAACCATTGATTTCAATAGCATGTGATCTGTAATGAGATCTTAATATTGACTTTCATACAATTTAGAAGAATGATAACAAAAATTAAATTCACAAGAAGTCTGATGATATTTCTGTTCCATTTGAGATACTGGAATAAATTCAACATGCTTCAGCCAACCATGAAGTATCCCACTAGCAGTAATACAAATACGAATGATTTATTCCACCTGTGAACTTATTTACATGCAGTTGGTGTTGTCAGTGTTAACACAATAATAATACTATAAACTTGAACAAATGTCATTAACTACAGTACAATAATCCAAGATGGATGCAATACATATTTAAGCAAGTGTCAATAACAACAAAATGTTTCGAAACAGATCAATTACAAGATAAATGAACTACATAGTTCAGTGAATGGCAAATAAATAATCAAACAGATAATTAATTGTAAGTACATGAAGCAGTAATAAAACAGTTGCACAGTGTGGCGTATGTATACTTTGATGTTAATTTATTGTTCATTCTCATAATGAAAGTGGCTCATCTGTCACAATTACTCAAGGAACTCCTGAGCAGAGTAAATTACTTTACTTTTCATCTACCTCGAAATACTAGTTTTAAATTTATTTACTGGCACTGTGTAAGCCTTTTCAGATAGTTTGTTGAAGTATGCAGGACCAAAATATTTGTAACTGTTGTGTGTATTTGCAAGCCTAGCATATGGCATAGTAACTGTATGTACACTTCCTATGTTATGCTCATGAACTGTCCTCCTCAACTCAAATTTATGCAGACAAGGCAGTTGAAAATATACAGGCCAGGCACTGCTATTATATTTATTTTCTTAAAATAATCTCAACATGATTCATATGGGCTAAATCCTGCTACACATCTTATGCCTTTCTTTTTCCCACTTAAACACTCATTTTGAGCCATTGGAATTGCCCCATAATATAATTCCCTAATTCAGGTGGGAATAGAAGAATACAAAATGTGCATACAGTAGAAGTTCTTTACTGTCACATGCCAATTTGCCACATAAATTCCCTTTGTGAGTATCCCAGCTGAGTTTTTGATCTATATGAAATCCTAAAAATTTTACTGTTTTGTTATCATGACTTGGAGCATTCAGACTGAATACAGTTTCAGTTTTACTATCATTCTTGTGTAGTACATTTGCCTCAAACCAAGTAGTGCATCTCTCCATTGCCACTGCCATGTTGTGTTGCTGTAAACAACAGCTTACACAGGTATATTGATAAGTTACAAAAATCATAACAACACTCACTTTGTTGATATTTCATCACAGTCTGTAGAATTTGTTTATATTAAATGTTTTATGATACTATTTACTTTTTAAGGTGTAGTGATCAGTACATTCACTGTACTAAAGCTACTTTTATGTCTGATGTCAAGTATTCCAGATTAGCACTCACTGAGTCTGCTAACCTCATGTTATCAGTTACTGAAATAAATTACTTATTAAGCCCTTTTCAATTTTACATGCATGTTATCAGTGGAAATCTCAGGTGGTAGAATGAAGATATCATGATGGTTCAATGAGTGCCATACTCATCACCTTCTGGTGAAGTTTCAGGATTTGGAGAGGACCCATTATTTTTACTAGTGGTGCACTCCCTCCACTTGGCTGCAATCAACTGTGTCCTTGTAATGGTAGGTGTGGAAGGGTTGAGAGTGCAATGGCGGGGATGGCAAGTGGGCCAAAGACTGCACTCAAATCTCTGCAGGAGATCCATATTTATATGGATTCCTTAATAATGCTGTCACAGTAGCCAGTGACATAGCATTTGATACAAAAGTGTGAGCTTTGTTTATACTATAACATGCCACAGCTGATTGTTGTGTGACCCATTCATACACATCTGATGTATTCCTTACAGTGACCTGATAAATACTGATACATTTGCCCAACATACATGTGGCCACATGAACATGTGATCCTGTATATGTTCAATTTTAGAGCCAAGAAACTTCAAACAGAGTAACATATTTGCAGAATACATTTAGATGGTTTCCATTGCTTTCACTAAAGCACAGCACCTGGTAAGGGATAGACTTGACTAAGGCAAAAATATCAGCTGATCAATGTGGATCTGGACTGTTGTACGAGGTGCATTCAAGTTCTAAGGCCTCTGATTTTTTTTCTAATTAACTAGTCACCCGAAATCGATGAAACTGGCGTTACTTCTCAACGTAATCACCCTGCAGATGTACACATTTTTCACAACGCTGATGCCATGATTCCATGGCAGTGGCGAAGGCTTCTTTAGGAGTCTGTTTTGACCACTGGAAAATCACTGAGGCAATAGTAGCACGGCTGGTGAATGTGCGGCCACGGAGAGTGTCTTTCATTGTTGGAAAAAGCCAAAAGTCACTAGGAGCCAGGTCAGGTGAGTAGGGAGCATGAGGAATCACTTCAAAGGTGTTATCGTGAAGAAACTGTTGCGTAACGTTAGCTCGATGCGCGGGTGCGTTGTCTTGGTGAAACAGCACACGCCCAGCCCTTCCCGGACGTTTTTGTTGCAATGCAGGAAGGAATTTGTTCTTCAAAACATTTTCGTAGGATGCACCTGTTACCGTAGTGCCCTTTGGAATGCAATGGGTAAGGATTATGCCCTCGCTGTCCCAGAACATGGACACCATCATTTTTTCAGCACTGGCGGTTACCCGAAATTTTTTTGGTGGCGGTGAATCTGTGTGCTTCCATTGAGCTGACTGGCGCTTTGTTTCTGGATTGAAAAATGGCATCCACGTCTCATCCATTGTCACAACCGACGAAAAGAAAGTCCCACTCATGCTGTCGTTGCGCGTCAACATTTCTTGGCAACATGCCACATGGGCAGCCATGCGGTAGTCCGTCAGCATTCGTGGCACCCACCTGGATGACCCTTTTCTCATTTTCAGGTCGTCATGCAGGATTGTGTGCACAGAACCCACAGAAATGCCAACTCTGGAGGCAATCTGTTCAACAGTCATTTGGCAATCCCCCAAAACAATTCTCTCCACTTTCTCGATCATGTCGTCAGACCGGCTTGTGCGAGCCCGAGGTTGTTTCGGTTTGTTGTCACACGATGTTCTGCCTTCATTAAACTGTCGCACCCACGAACGCACTTTTGGCACATCCATAACTCCATCACCACATGTCTCCTTCACTGTCGATGAATTTCAATTGGTTTCACACCAGGCAAATTCAGAAAACGAATGATTGCATGCTGTTCAAGTAAGGAAAATGTCGCCATTTTAAGTATTTAAAACAGTTCTCATTCACGCCGCTGGGGGTAAAATTCCATCTGCCGTACAGTGCTGCCATCCTGGGACGTATTGACAATGAACATGGCCTCATTTTAAAACAATGCGCATGTTTCTATCTCTTTCCAGTCCGGAGAAAAAAAATTGGAGGCCTTAGAACTTGAATGCACCTCGTAGGAGAGAGCAGATATTGAGAGTGGAGAGGCATGTGAGAAGGCAGTGGTGTGATGGACAAAAATGTAATAATGAATGCTGGAGGTAGAAACTTAAAATAACTGGAATAGTGTTTATCTTTGAGTATCTTTTGCTGTATTAATATGTCATGTACACAGCTAGAATTCCCCCCAAAAAATAATTCCATATGTTATTATACTTTGAAAGAATGTAGGGTGTTCTAACATATTTTTCAGGAACACAATCCATAAGTCACCTTAACAGGTAAATAACTCTTGACAACTTACCAATAATATATTGTACATGTTGACCCCAAGATAATTTATCATCTATGTATACCCCCAAAAATTTTACATAATGTGGATCATCTGACAGAAGCTTATCTCTAAGACTACAAACCATCTGCTGTGTTTTGTTTTCATTCAGCAGGAATCCATTTGGTTTGAACCAGTAGGATGCTTGGTCAATTGTCTTTGCTGCACAAGTTTTAAGGCTATTGAAATCATCGCTAGCATGAAGAAATCATCTGCATACAACACAGTGGTGGACTTGATAAATGATGGCAGATCATTAATCATTATTAGGAACAAAAAGGGGCCCAGTACAGATCCCTGCAGAACACCTACCTTGACTTGTTCTATACTCGACATTTCTTTCCCTACACAAACAACTTGCTTACGATTCTGAAGATATGATTTTATTAATTTAAGGCTGTTGCCCTTATCCTCAAACACTTGATGTAAGTATTTGACTACAAAGTCTATAGCATCCACAGTAGACAACTTCTTCCTAAAACCATATTGGGATTCACTAATTATTCCTAATTTTTCAAAATAAACAGATAGCTGTTGGTAAATTACACATTCCCGTATTTTAGAAAAAGCTGGGACTATGGAGATTGGTCTGTAACTGGAAGGTGAGTCTATATCTCCCTTTTTATATATGGAACTACCCTAGCCACTTTGAGTTCTTCGGGAAAATATCCATCAGATATACATTTATTTATACAGATTGTTAAGGGGTACACAATATAGCCTATTACTTTCTTTAGTATATTACAAGATATCTCATATATATCTACACTGTCTGAAGATTTCAACCATTTTACAATGCTTAGGACAAGACTAGGTGAGACCTCGGAGAATATAAACGTGCCTTGGTCTGTTGGTGTTCTGCAAACACTTTAAGAAAATAACTCTGATGAACTGACAGCAGGTTTGATTATAGTATTTCCTACATCTTCAACAGATTTAATAAAGAAATCATCCAATTTTGGGGGACTTACATTAATTTTTTTGCTTCTTACATCTTTAGCAACACCATTTATTAATTTCTATGCAGCTTTGCACTTATTTGTGGAATTATCAATGGTATTGAAATTATGTGTTTTTTTGGCTTCCACAATGGCTATTTTATACTCATTTTATATACGCCAATCTCGCATGTTCTGTTTTCTGATTGCTACATATATTGTGCAACACCATAACTTGGTTTTTCATATTTGTTAATCGTTTAGTGTACCATGGGTTTTGTCTTTTTGTAGCCCTGTTTGTGAAGCCTTTGTCAGTTAATTTGCATTTCTTGATGGGGATGTTGTCATTAAATTGCTCAAAAATGTTTTAAAAAATATCTCAAATAATAGTTTCCCTGACAAATCAGCACTAGGGCTATAACTTGTGTCTCCATGACATTGGTAGAACCAGTCTCTCTCAGCAAGGGACTTACAGAGCTAAACAATTTTGTCATCTGTGACAGGTCTGGTGATTATAACTTTTGGGACAGGCTTAGGAATATTATTCTTATCAATACAGAACCTACTTGTATAGTTTAAAGATACAGAGTCATGATCTGAAAATAGAAACGCTGTTAACATCACATGATTCTTCTGTAGTTTTAAAGTTGACAAAAATATTGTCAAGGCATGCTTTACGTCTTGTGGGCCTGTTATTGACTGAGTGCAAATTACACTGTCTTAGAAGGTTTTTCAGCTCAGTCACAGTACATTTATGTGTTGTTATATCAAAATCTGCATTCAGATCTCCAACAATTATTATGTCATAATGCATTCATCTGGTCCCTCTTAGTACATCTAACAGCATGTCCAATTTTTCTAGAAATACATTGATGATACCCTTAGGTGACCTGTAAAGGGATACTATTACTAACTTAAAACTGTCCATAACTATACCAGTGGCTTCAAAGTTCTGTTCCTCATACAAATAATCTAGGTCCAACTTAACAATGGAACAGCTGAATGACTGGTTAATATATATTGCCACACCACCTCTTATATGCAGTTTTCTACAGTAACTATTTGCTACATTATAGTTATCAAGTTTGACAACTGGAAGTACACTCTCAGTAACCCAATGTTCACTCAGACAGAAAATATCAAATTTGTTATCTAGTCCAAAACTGTTTACAATAAATTCTTTATCTATTAGTCCTTGAACATTCAGATAGCAAATTTTAAGATCATAATTGTTGTTTATTTTAGACTGAACATTTTGGTGAGGTGTTATGAAATTTGTTACACTACTTATCTCGTGGACTTCTTCTTCTTGCTGCCTTCCACTAAAAAAATCATTTAGACGGAGAGGAGGTGCTGTTTTCCGTCTACCCGTAACACTTGATGCTGCTTCTCCTGCTGCAGTTCTCTTTTCTCCTTTTAGAGGCACTGTAGTTACTGTTGCTGGTGAAACTTTTGCTGTTACTGCTACTGTTACTTCCTTTTCCACTGCTGCTACTGATAATGCCACTGGTGACTGTGATGCTTTACATTTTTGCACAGATGTAATTTTTTCATCATAGAGTGTATCTGCAGATGTTTCTTCCTCATATGCTGTTGGTGTACTTTTCTGTTGTCTTTGGCAGAAAACCTGTTGCAGGTAGTGCTATTTTTACGTAGGAATCCACTCCTGCTGTCTTTATCACCTGGAGAATTTCTTTGGCCAGCACTGTCTTGCCTAGGTTGTTTCTGTGCAGTCCATGTCTAATAAAATGCTCTCTCACTGAACTGTGGAGGATAGTATCTGGACTATTGTGCAGCTCTCTGGTGCTTGGGTCATTCATCTGCTCCTCACCATGTGTACAAAATCTTATTGGACAGATATAGCATTGACCCAATAAAGACAGTCTGCATTAACATTGTCTGTGCCATGTACATTTTTTATGTCTGTGATATACTATTAGATTATGTCCAAATGCCAGAACCACCTTGGGCTAATGCCCAATGATGGGTTTGTTATGGGAGAATATACTGCTAGAAGCTTCCAGTCAAACATGAAAAATTTGGTTTGGGAGAGTGAGAGTTTCCTGGAGAAAAACTGGAGTAGCTGTGGGTCACCAACAAGTACCTGCTGCAGAATGGCCCCAGTAGTGGAATTGCTCTCATCATTAGTGAGAATCAATTTGACATTGGGGTTGGGGTTGCCAAGGTGACAGCAAGTCCTAATCACTGTTTGGCATGTCAAACTGCATCTGCAGTATCTGAAGTTCACTGAACTTTCCCCTTGCCCTGTTTGTCAGTGCCCAGCAGAGCTGAGGCTGGCCAGAGATGGCATGGTGGAGATCAACGCAGTGCTATCACTGGGTCACTCATTGTATCTTGGTAACAGAGCAGCTTTCACTGCACCATACTAGTTCTTTTGTGCCAGGGTCAGGATAATGGCTCTAATGAGTTTGGCCTGCACCATTACACTGCAAGGTAGATGCAAATACATGTTGACATCACCAGAAATTCTGGAAGTCACAAGAATACATTCCATTGTCACAAACCATACTGCCAGCCAAGTGGCATTTATTGTGGGTAGTTTTATATGTGTGACTGACAGTTGCGACAAGACAGGTGAGTAGGTAAACACATAATTTGTCACAATGTGGCTGCCGGATCTGTGCTTGTGTTGGGACATTTAGCAGTTGCCCAAATGCAGTGCCCAGTGATGATGATGTGGAAGGTGTAATTACAGAATTGTACATAGTTTGTGGCCATTGATAAACCGGGGCAGGGCCAGATGCAGTATTTTTTTCAAAGTCTGAGCATCTGGCCACTGTTGAGGCATGACAAGGCCAACGTTAGCAACAAAACATCACACTGTTGCATGCTGCACTCTGCTTTAATCACACAATTAGCACACCGCACTCCAATCCTTGATCTGCTGTCCACAAAAATAAGTGTGGATGACAAATCAATGTCGGGCAGCCAAACTGTTGCAACATGATAGCACAAGCCAAATTTCTGCTAACATCAAATGAATGTGTCCCTCAGTAGATGTGGGGTTATCACTGTAAGGATACCCAATCCAAGGGCAATGAGGAACAATGATCCACTGTGTTTCTCAGGTAAAGGAATAAATATAGTCTAGCCAGGTAATTTTCTTTCAAAAAAACAACAAAAAAGATTGAAGAGGTGGTCAATTTTCGTTATTTGGTTAATGGTGATTGCCAAAACGGAGAATGAAAGAGCTGAATTCCTTTTATAGTGTTGAAGCTTGGTGTTTCGGTTGGTTATCAGACAGTTCAGTTGACAATTTTTTTGCCTATGTAGAGTTTTTCCATTACAGACTCTTTCATCCAGTGGTTACAAAATTTGTCTACATTGCACTTTTCAGCAACATTACAAATTTGGATGAGAAAAGCCCCAACTAAGGAAGGGGAGTGAATCTTGTCTTCTTGTTCCTGCACCGGTTTGCTGCACGCCACTATACTCAGTTTTTGAGAACATTATCTTGAGATGTTGTAGCTTGACTGAAGGTTTACTTTGTCACAAATTATGTGTGCTCTATGTACCATGTTGGTTATCACTGTATGGTTTTGTGCTGCATGGTGGCAGCCCACTGCGTGGAAGTAAGGTCTGTGTGAATCTTTTTCTTATGTGCTGAATGATCAAGTGTGCCATTTCCCTTCCTCTTTATTACTATCTCCAAGAAAGTGAGTCATCCATTCTCTTCTACTTCAATACTGAAAGCAGTACACTGTTAAGGTAGTCCAAAAACCCATACAGCCCATTTGCCATGTCCCCACAAAACAAATCTACCACTGACATAAAACATAGAAAAGTGGCTATGCCTACACTATCTACAGATCTTCTCTTTAAACAGTTAGTTTTTCTTATTCCATTATGCTCATGTGATAAAAGTCATTGGATACCTCCTACTATCATGTAGGACCTCCTTTTCCCTGGTGTAGTGCAGCAACTCAACATGGCATGGACTCAACAAGTTATTGAAAATGCTGCAGAAATATTGAGCCCTGTGTATCTATGGCCGTCTGCAATTGTGAAAGTGCTACCAGTGCAAGATTTTGTGCATGAACTGACTTCTTGATCATGTCCCATATATGTTCCATGGGATTCATTTTGAGCAATCTGGGTAGTCAAGTCATTCATTCAAACTGTCCAGAATATTTTTCAAAGGAATCACAGACAACTGCAGTCTAGAGACATGGCACATTGCCATACGTTAAAATTTCATCATTGTTTGGGAACATGAAGTCCATGAATGGCTGCAGATGATCTCCAACAGCAAGATATAACGATTCCGTATCAAAGATCTGTTCAGTTGGAGTAGAGGATGCAGTTTATTCCATATAAAAACAGTCCACTCTATTATGAAGATACCACCAGCTTTCAGAGTGTCATGTTGACAACTTGGGTCCAGGGCTTCATGATGTCTGCATCTGCACCTCACTTGAACCCTAGGAAAAGCTGTTATCAACTTAAATCAGGACTCATCTGAAAGGCCATGATGTTCAAGTCATCTAGGATCCAACCTATATGGGCATGAGCTCAGGAGAGACACTGCAGATGATGTCATGCTGTTAGCAAAGCCATCTGCTGCCACAGACCATTGAAGCCAAATTTTGCTTCACTTTCCTAATGGAAACATTTGTCATACGTCCCACACTGATTTTAATAATTATTACACACAGTGTTGCTTATCTGTTAGTACCGACAACTCTACAGAAATGTCACTGGTCTTGGTCATTAAGTGAAGGCTGTTGACCGCTGTGTTGCCCATGGTGAGAGATAACACCTGAAAGTTGGTATTCTTGGCACGCTTTTGACATTAAAGATTGCAAAATATTGATTTTCCTAACAATTTCTGAAATGAATTGTCTCATGCGTCTAGCTACAACTACCACCCTACATTCAAAGTGCATTAATTCCCATTGTGTGGCTCTAAGCATGCTGGAAAACTTTGACACAACTCACCTGAGTACAAATGAAGTTCCATCAGGCACTTCCTTTTTATATCTTGTGTAAATGATCTACCACCGTAAGTATATGTGCATATTGCTACATATGTTACTACTGTCAGAAATACTTTGTCGTGTAGGGTAAATGTCAACCTGTAATTTATTTTCTATATGAACATATAGACATGTTGTTCATTGAGTTATTGGGAGTGTCTTTAAATGTGAAAATGAGTCATATTTACTGTGGCTGTGTTGTGCACATAATTTCAAATATTGGTACAAAACTAAGTTGCAGGCAGTAGCCAGACAGTGGACACTCAATGATGTGCTACTGAGAGCATGAAATACTGTTGAGCCATGTTGCAATGTAGCCGAAGGAATGTTAGCGATTTTGGTGGCTGATTTGAAGCATCACTTTTTTAAAGTGTTCTGTGAGGAATTTCACAATCCCATTGCCAGTAGGGATCTCATAACCATTCCATCATAAAACTCCCCACTAAATTTGAATTAAATGGTAAGTTGTGAATGTTTAAAAAGTTCAACTGTTTGTGGCTTGAACTATATAGCTGTAAGTGGCAAGGGGATTTGAAAAGATATGCCTGTGAAGAGCAACAACATAAAAACTAAATATTAGGGTCATCCCCCTGCAGTCACTTGCTCGTAAGAACATTCACAAAATCAGTTGAGTTCCTTACATGTTGAATGTAGTGCCCTGTAAAGGGGTTTTGGAAATGTAGCTAGATATCTGGCCAGCCCATAATTGTACAAGTTAATAACATCAAGTATTGTGTACAAGTACACCCTTCATTTATCAATCTTTGGTCGTCCAAACACCTTCAACCCATTACATGCAGTCTCCCATCCTTCATCAAAGACACCAACCACTTTCTTGAACCCCTGGAATCCTTACCCAATCTGTTCCTCCCGGAAACCATCCTTGTAACCATTGACGCCACTTCCTTACACACAAATATCCTGCATGTCCAGGGCATGCTGCGATGGAGCACTTCCTTTCACGCCAATCACCTGTTACCCTACCTAAAACCTCTTTCCTCATTACCTTAGCCAGCTTCATCATAACCCACAACTACTTCACTTTTGAAGGTCAGACATACCAACAATTGAAGGGAACAGCCAGGGTTACCAGGATGGCCCCTTCGTACGCCAACCTATTTATGCGTCACTTAGGGGAAGCCTTCTTGGTTACCCAAGCCTGCCAACCCAAAGTTTGGTACTGATTTATTGATGACATCTTCATGATCTGGACTCACAGTGAAGAAGAACTCCAGAATTTCCTCTCCAACCTCAACTCCTTTGGTTCCATCAGATTCACCTGGTCCTACTCCTAATCCCATACCACTTTTCTTGATGTTGACCTCCACCTGTCCAATGACCAGCTTCACACTTCCGTCCACATCAAACCCACCAACAAGCAACAGTACCTCCATTATGACAGCTGCCAACCATTCCATATCAAACGGTCACTTCCCTACAGCTTAGGTCTTCGTGGCAAACGAATCTGCTCCAGTCCTGAATCCCTGAACCATTACACCAACAACCTGAAAACAGCTTTCGCATTCCGCAACTACCCTCCCAACCTGGTACAGATGCAAATAGCTAGTGCAACTTCCTCATCCCCTCAAACCCAGAAGCTCCCAAAGAAGAACCCCAGAAGTGCCCCACTTGTGACAGGATACTTTCCGGGACTGGATCAGACTCTGAATGTGGCTTTCCAGCAGGGATACGAATTCCTTAAATCTTGCCCTGAAATGAGATCCATCCTTCATGAAATCCTCCCCACTCCACCAAGAGTGTCTGTCCGCTGTCCATCTAACCTTCGTAACCTCTTGGTTCATCCCTATGAAATGCCCAAACCTCCTACCCTACCCTCTGGCTCATACCCTTGTAATCGCCCCCGGTGTAAGACCTCTCCCATGCACCTTCCCACCACCACCTACTCCAGTCCTGTAACCTGGAAGTTGTACACAATCAAAGGCAGAGCCACGTGTGAAAGCATCCACGTTATTTACCAACTGACATGCGTACACTGTGAAGCGATCTATGTGGGAATGACCAGTAACAAGCTGTCCATTATCATGAACGGACACAGGCAGACAGTGTTTGTTGGTAATGAGGATCACCCTGTGGCTAAACATGCCTTGGTGCATGGCCAGCACATCTTGGCACAGTGTTACACCGTCTGGGTTACCTGGATACTTCCCACTGATACCAACCTATCAGAACTCCGGAGATGGGAACTTGCCCTTCAATATATCCTCTCTTCCCGTTACCCACCTGGCCTAAACCTCCGCTAATTTCAAGTTGCCGTCCCTCGTACATCACTTGTCACTCAACAACATCTTTGCCTCTGTACTTCTGTCTTGACTGACATCTCTGCCTAAACTCTTTGCCTTTACAATGTCTGGTTGTGTCTGTATATGTGCGGATGGATGTGTGTGCGTGCGAGTGTATACCTGTCCCTTTTTCCCCCTAAAGTAAATCTTTCCGCTCCCGGGATTGGAATGACTCCTTACCCTCTCCCTTAAAACCCACATCCTTTCATCTTTCCCTCTCCTTCCCTCTTTCCTGACAAAGCAACCTTGGGTTGCAAAATCTTGAATTTTGTATGTGTGTTTGTGCGTTTTTTATTGTCTCCTATCAACATACCAGCGCTTTCGTTTGGTAAGTAACAGCATCTTTATTTTTAGATCTACACTCCTGGAAATTGAAATAAGAACACCGTGAATTCATTGTCCCAGGAAGGGGAAACTTTATTGACACATTCCTGGGGTCAGATACATCACATGATCACACTGACAGAACCACAGGCACATAGACACAGGCAACAGAGCATGCACAATGTCGGCACTAGTACAGTGTATATCCACCTTTCGCAGCAATGCAGGCTGCTATTCTCCCATGGAGATGATTGTAGAGATGCTGGATGTACTCCTGTGGAACGGCTTGCCATGCCATTTTCACCTGGCGCCTCAGTTGGACCAGCGTTCGTGCTGGACGTGCAGACCGCGTGAGACGACGCTTCATCCAGTCCCAAACATGCTCAATGGGGGACAGATCCGGAGATCTTGCTGGCCAGGGTAGTTGACTTACACCTTCTAGTGCACGTTGGGTGGCACGGGATACATGCGGACGTGCATTGTCCTGTTGGAACAGCAAGTTCCCTTGCCGGTCTAGGAATGGTAGAACGATGGGTTCAATGACGGTTTGGATGTACCGTGCACTATTCAGTGTCCCCTCGACGATCACCAGTGGTGTACGGCCAGTGTAGGAGATCGCTCCCCACACCATGATGCCGGGTGTTGGGCCTGTGTGCCTCGGTCGTATGCAGTCCTGATTGTGGCGCTCACCTGCACGGCGCCAAACACGCATACGACCATCATTGGCACCAAGGCAGAAGCGACTCTCATCGCTGAAGACGACACGTCTCCATTCGTCCCTCCATTCACGCCTGTCGCGACACCACTAGAGGCGGGCTGCACGATGTTGGGGCGTGAGCGGAATACGGCCTAACGGTGTGCGGGACCGTAGCCCAGCTTCATGGAGACGGTTGCGAATGGTCCTCGCCGATACCCCAGGAGCAACAGTGTCCCTAATTTGCTGGGAAGTGGCGGTGCGGTCCCCTACGGCACTGCGTAGGATCCTACGGTCTTGGCGTGCATCCGTGCGTCGCTGCGGTCCGGTCCCAGGTCGACGGGCACATGCACCTTCCGCCGACCACTGGCGACAACATCAATGTACTGTGGAGACCTCACGCCCCACGTGTTGAGCAATTCGGCGGTACGTCCACCCGGCCTCCCGCATGCCCACTATACGCCCTCGCTCAAAGTCCGTCAACTGCACATACGGTTCACGTCCACGCTGTCGCGGCATGCTACCAGTGTTAAAGACTGCGATGGAGCTCCGTAGGCCACGGCAAACTGGCT
Source organism: Schistocerca cancellata (assembly GCF_023864275.1). Classification (NCBI taxonomy): domain Eukaryota; kingdom Metazoa; phylum Arthropoda; class Insecta; order Orthoptera; family Acrididae; genus Schistocerca; species Schistocerca cancellata. The sequence goes on along the minus strand of NC_064626.1, from coordinate 909,161,945 downwards.
GACACTGACGGCGGCGGTGCACAAATGCTGCGCAGCTAGCGCCATTCGACGGCCAACACTGCGGTTCCTGGTGTGTCCGCTGTGCCGTGCGTGTGATCATTGCTTGTACAGCCCTCTCGCAGTGTCCGGAGCAAGTATGGTGGGTCTGACACACCGGTGTCAATGTGTTCTTTTTTCCATTTACCGGAGTGTATTTTTCCCACGTGGAATGTTTCCCTATATATTGGCATAGGGAAGTCAGTCTGGGTTTGGGTTTTGAGCAGTGAGCATGTAGCTGCTCCTTTTGTATTGTAAATATTGTTTGCCTATGTAATGATGCTTTGATTTTGTTTTGGAAGTATAATAAATATATTAAAACATAATACAAAATTAATATTTAATTGAAGTCTTCTGAAGTTAAATGTTACAATTACTGAGAACTTAGGACTTCAGCTGCGGCAGATTGTCAGAAAGAATGAGTACACAAACCCCAATATAAATGTGTGACCTAAGAATAGTTACGAGCAATTAAATAATTTTGGCCACCACCATTCAAAAGTACAAAGATGAGCGAAACTAGATAATTTCAGTCATAGTTATTGAAGGTTCACATAATAACTTAGTTGCTCCATATGATGAGATACACAACTTTCATATCCTCAGGGATTGTTGCTTCAGAAAGTCCTTGATCCTTGCATCATTGTTGTACTAATTTTGAAATAAAGCAAAGTGTCTAATACTTTTCTTGTCATATATTGTGACTGATTAGCAAGTACATAGGTGGAAAATACATTGGCTGTCTGACAGCCTCTGAAAGACTCTCACACAGCATCCAAAAGACAATAAAGCAGATAGATGGACCTCATGGCCATGTACCACTTCCTCTTATACAAAACAAAACAATCAAATATATTATAGAATTTGGAAAGTTACAAAATAACAAAAGTCATGAGATAATTTTGATTACATGTGTCAAAAATGGACCATATATTGTCCTATGAGTTCTGATATATAATTAGGAAAAGTTTACTTAGTCCCACATGAGATTTCAAAGAATAGGAAGTGCAATAATATAAATTGTATTTTAGTTAATTAGAATCAAATTGCTTTGAATAAAACATTACTAACATTATTTTGATTTGCTAACACCTAGAGCTATTCTTTTTGATGATCATGTTGAGTAAACATCATAGGTTTTCTGAAATAGAAGAGAGGTAAATTCTCAAGAATGTGTGGTGCAACATGACTGCAAATTTCAAAGTTGGATTATTAACAAATGGCCTATTCCCCTTAGTTGCTAATCTAAATTGGGCATTGTATTAATGTGAAATTTAATTTGAGATGATGAATTATTTGTACTAATTTTTAAGGGGCAGTTTACTTCTAGAATTTTGTACAGACATAATAGTATGAAGTCCAGAAAGTTAAAATTTGAGCTAAGATTAACTCTTCAGAGGATGCTGACATGAGCAAGAAAATTTAGATAGGTATAGGAAGGTAGTTCCATTTCAGTACCCCCAAAAAGTTTTATTGACTAAAAGTTAGGGAAATACTCTTCTACAATACTAAAGGTGGAATGTATAGACAATCTGGAAAATAATTACGATTCAGTACCCAGAAGTATACTGTGAAATATAAGTGTAAATACCAAAAATAGTGAGATACTACAGGAGGTGTGAAGCACCAAAAATTAAATCATTAAATAAGAGAAATAATGGGTAATATATGTGACATGCAAAACATATGAAATCATGAAGGTATAGCATTAATAGTGTGTAACTCTATAGAAACAAAGAATTTGAAATATAAAAATTTACAGTGGTATCAATTACAACAAAACATCCTAAAAGCAAATATGGGATACTCCCAAGGTGTGAATCAAAACAAAGCTCTAAAACACTTAACATAGGATTCCTATCTAAGTAATATTAAGATACATTTTTACATTCATTCTAAAATTTCATTTTCATACATAAGTTATTTTTTATGATGGAATCTCAACCCTCTACAGACCAGTGTGGCATTTTGGGTAACACTGTCTCTTCAGTACTAATACCATACACTGTATAAGCTTCCATCCTAATGGATGATATCATATACAATAAATAAAAGTTTCTGTCAGTTATGTACATTTATGATAACAATTTTCTGTTCAACTCATTTTTGATTTCAGAATCTAGTTCATGAAAAGGGTCATTTCACCACAAATCTAAACAGAACATGTAGTAGAAATAATATACATGTATTAATATTAAGATACTGACATAGATAAACATGTTGTTGTTGTTGTGGTCTTCAGTCCTGAGACTGGTTTGATGCAGCTCTCCCTGCTACTCTGTCCTGTGCAAGCTTCTTCATCTCCCAGTACCTACTGCAACCTACATCCTTCTGAATTTGCTTAGTGTATTTGTCTCTTGGTCTCCCCCTATGATTTTTACCCTCCACGCTGCCCTCCAATACTAAATTGGTGATCCCTTGATGCCTCAGAACATGTCCTACCAACCGATCCCTTCTTCTGGTCAAGTTGTGCCACAAACTTCTCTTCTCCCCAATCCTATTCAATACTTCCTCATTAGTTACGTGATCTACCCATCTAATCTTCAGCATTCTTCTGTAGCACCACATTTCATAAGCTTCTATTCTCTTCTTGTCCAAACTATTTACCGTCCATGTTTCACTTCCATACATGGCTACACTCCATACAAATACTTTCAGAAATGACTTCCTGACACTTAAATCTATACTCGATGTTAACAAATTTCTCTTCTTCAGAAATGCTTTCCTTGCCATTGCCAGTCTACATTTAATATCCCCTCTACTTCGACCATCAGCAGTTATTTTGCTCCCAAATAGCAAAACTCCTTTACTACTTTAAATGTCTCATTTTCTAATCTAATTCCCTCAGCATCACCTGACTTAATTCGACTACATTCCATTATCCTCGTTTTGCTTTTGTTGATGTTCATCTTATATCCTCCCTTCAAGACACCATCCATTCCGTTCAACTGCTCTTCCAAGTCCTTTGCCGTCTCTGACAGAATTACAATGTCATTGGCGAACCTCAAAGTTTTTATTTCTTCTCCAGGGATTTTAATACCTACTCCCAATTTTTCTTTTGTTTCCTTTACTGCTTGCTCAATATACAGATTGAATAACATCAGGGAGAGGCTACAACCCTGACTTACTCCCTTCCCAACCACTGCTTCCCTTTCATGTCCCTCGACTCTTATAACTGCCATCTGGTTTCTGTACAAATCGTGTATAGCCTTTCGCTCCCTGTATTTTACCCCTGCCACTTTTAGAATTTGAAACAGAGTATTCCAGTCAACATTGTCAAAAACTTTCTCTAAGTCTACAAATGCTAGAAACGTAGGTTTGCCTTTCCTTAAGCTTTCTTCTAAGATAAGTCGTAAGGTCAGTATTGCCTCACGTGTTCCAGTATTTCTACGGAATCCAAACTGATCTTCCCCGAGGTCAGCTTCTACTAGTTTTTCCATTCGTCTGTAAAGAATTCGTGTTAATACATTACAGCTGTGGCTTATTAAGCTGATTGTTCGGTAATTTTCACATCTGTCAACACCTGCTTTCTTTGGGATTGGAATTATTATATTCTTCTTGAAGTCTGAGGGTATTTCGCCTGTTTCATACATCTTGCTCACCATATGGTAGAGTTTTGTCAGGACTGGCTCTCCCAAGGCTGTCAGTAGTTCCAATGGAATGTTGTCTACTCCGGGGGCCTTGTTTCAACTCAGGTCTTTCAGTGCTCTGTCAAACTCTTCACGCAGTATCGTATCTCCCATTTAATCTTCATCTACATCCTCTTCCATTTCCATAATATTGTCCTCAAGTGCATCGCCCTTGTATAGACCCTCTATATACTCCTTCCACCTTTCTGCTTTCCCTTCTTTGCTTAGAACTGGGTTTCCATCTGAGCTCTTGATGTTCATACAAGTGGTTCTCTTATCTCCAAAGGTCTCTTTAATTTTCCTGTAGGCAGTATCTATCTTACCCCTAGTGAGATAAGCCTCTACATCCTTACATTTGTCCTCTAGCCATCCCTGCTTAGCCATTTTGCACTTCCTGTCGATCTCATTTTTGAGACGTTTGTATTCTTTTTGCCAGCTTCATTTACTGCATTTTTATATTTTCTCCTTTCATCAATTAAATTCAATATTTCTTCTGTTACCCAAGGATTTCTACTAGCCCTCGTCTTTTTACCTACTTGATCCTCTGCTGCCTTCACTACTTCATCCCTCAAAGCTACCCATTCTTCTTCTACTGTATTTCTTTCCCCCATTCCTGTCAATTGTTCCCTTATGCTCTCCCTGAAACTCTGTACAACCTCTGGTTCTTTCAGTTTATCCAGGTCCCATCTCCTTAAATTCCCACCTTTTCGCAGTTTCTTCAGTTTTAATCTGCCCCTGGAAATGTCTTACAATTTAAAACCTGGTTCCTAAATCTCTGTCTTACCATTATATAATCTATCTGATACCTTTTAGTATCTCCAGGGTTCTTCCATGTACACAACCTTCTATCATGTTTCTTAAACCAAGTGTTAGCTATGATTAAGTTGTGCTCTGTGCAAAATTCTACCAGGCGGCTTCCTCTTTCATTTCTTAGCCCCAATCCATATTCACCTACTACATTTCCTTCTCTCCCTTTTCCTACACTCGAATTCCAGTCACCCATGACTATTAAATTTTCGTCTCCCTTCACTATCTGAATAATTTCTTTTATTTCATCATACATTTCTTCAATTTCTTCATCATCTGCAGAGCTAGTTGGCATATAAACTTGTACTACTGTAGTAGGTGTGGGCTTCGTATCTATCTTGGCCACAATAATGCGTTCACTATGCTGTTTGTAGTAGCTTACCCGCATTCCTATTTTCCTATTCATTATTAAATCTACTCCTGCATTACCCCTATTTGACTTTGTGTTTATAACCCTGTAGTCACCTGACCGGAAGTCTTGTTCCTCCTGCCACCGAACTTCACTAATTCCCACTATATCTAACTTTAACCTATCGATTTCCCTTTTTAAATTTTCTAACCTACCTGCCTGATTAAGGTATCTGACATTCCACGCTCCGATCCGTAGAACGCCAGTTTTCTTTCTCCTGATAACGACATCCTCTTGAGTAGTCCCCGCCCAGAGATCCGAATGGGGGACTATTTTACCTCCGGAATATTTTACCCAAGAGGACGCCATCATCATTTAATCATACAGTAAAGCTGCATGCCCTCGGGAAAAATTACGGCCGTAGTTTCCCCTTGCTTTCAGCCGTTCGCAGTACCAGCACTGCAAGGCCGTTTTGGTTATTGTTACAAGGCCAGATCAGTCAATCATCCAGACTATTGCCCTTGCAACTACTGAAAAGGCTGCTGCCCCTCTTCAGGAACCACACGTTTGTCTGGCCTCTCAACAGATACCCCTCCGTTGTGGTTGTACTTACGGTACGGCTATCTGTATCACTGAGGCACGCAAGCCTCCCGACCAACGGCAAGGTCCATGGTTCATGGGGAGGATAGATAAACATAATCACCATATTATACATCACATTAATATCCTAACATTGGGTGTGTTCTGTATATACAGAATTTCAAAGGCAACAAACAAGTCTAGTATGAAAGCAAACAGATAGACCAGCATTGACCACATAATGGTTATAATGGAACATATTATTATTATTGCTTCTTTTATTTTTTTTTTCATCTTTTTCGTTTACACACACACACACACACACACACACACACACACACAGAACATTTTAAAACACTTATCGAGATAGCAAAGTTTAATCATTCATTTGTGCTAACAATACCTGTCTGTTTGTACCCTTGCAACATGCCGAGAATCCTGCATCAAGAGGATTGAAGATTACAGGAAGTATTCATGTGTGCAGAGGAGGGTTGATCTGGCTCCAGTATTGTCATATCAGTCTCCACGCATAATAGTGGTAACAAAACGGATGTACTCAAATTCATGAATGTTAGATGTTGAGTATATGTATGAAATCTTGAAGGTCTCTTTATATCAGTGCCAGGTAAAGTTCACCAAGAACATGAGCACTTTCTAATCCTTTCTTAATCATTCTTTCAAAATTTTCCTAACGAGACATGCCGGGAATGATGATTTCAGCAGTAAAGGTAGGAAGCTGATACGCTGCATGCTTGGCACCATTTCTCTCACAGTAAATAATCTCTTTTCCTTCCAATTAATTTCATTCATGCAAAGGGCATTTCTCTATAAAAGACAAAAATCTGTATAAAGTCATCATTAAGGCACAAAATATTTCTTGCAAATTCTGTAAGACTTTATCAGTAGGACTGCATTAGGGAATACTTAGGTTCATTAATGAAAACACACATCAAACTGCTTTAATTCGAAGATACCAATACAAACAAAATTCCAGTTTTGAAAATTTTTTCTTTCTTTTATGATTTTGTTAAGCATTGTTCACAATGGAGTCAAAGGAAATGGCCATTGATGAAAATTCATTACAAAGTGCAATATGCCGAGATGGTGGAAATCCACACTTGGCAACAGTTGAAATTAACGTGCCAGCTCATGAACTGGCCGATGGCTACCAAAACAACCAGGCTGGCATCCCATTATTAAAAAATGATGACACTGGTATTATAACTAGTCATGATGCCACTTTTATGATGGTCCATAAGACAATTTCTTAGGTCTCACCAGAAAACATTTTCTGAAATAGTGAAACTGAAGTGTGTGACTGTGAAAATTCCTTTGATTATCTGGTCATGATGTCGTGAATGCAAGCACAGAAAACAGTTCACAAAAACAATGTAAACACTAGTGAGAAACACACTTTGCCTCAGCTCATGCAACTAATAACACAACAGTATGCACAGCAAAATCTGATATTAAGAGATTTCGGGAGTAGTATTAGTGAACATTTCAGTGAGGTGAGCAGAAATATACAAATTATCTGGTAAGTTCACAGAGCTCAGTAAAATAAGAAATAATTACCAAAATGTTCCACAATACAAATTCATTAACAGAAAAAGTAACGTTTGTAGATTGTCAACAGGAACAACTTGCAGGTGAGTTGCAAAACTTTAGTGAAGCATATTCTCAAATTCAGCAGATGCAATCCCAAGTAGATGCTTTGGTAAAAAATGTGATGAACACAATCAGCGAGCTGCAAGATGTGTGCAAAAGCTACCTACAGGAATACATAAGTTGAGTCTAAGAGTAGATCAGTTAAGTTTAGAGTCAGAATTTACCAAAAAAAAGAGTGATAGGTTATGTACAGATGTAAAGGAAACAACTGAAAAAGCTGAAGCTGGAATGCTGGATAAGGGCAGCACTCTTGCCAAAAAGGTAGTGTCAGAATGCAAAATTTATGTGGATACTGTAGAAGAAGCTTTAAAAGAGAAGGAAAGTCAACCTCTAGCTAAAATAGACTTGGGTTTAAAGGAAGCAGAGGAAAGGTTATGAGGTATTGTTGCTAAAACTACTGACATTCCAAAATAATGTATGACAGAAAACAAACCTACACTTTTGGAGAAGTTAGGTACCTTCAATGGTTACCCACAATATGGGGTTAGCCCATCGAAGGAACATACCAAAGGTTGCACAATGCAACAACACTTGCTGGAGGTTGCACTTGTTGAGCAAGCACAGTTACCATGCAAACACGACTGTCACTGATACCACAGCATGTTTGTCAACATTACTCGCCAATGAGGGATTACTTAAACATTGACAATTCCCAGTATTTAATTCTGAAGGGAAAAGAACACACCTTGTAGTCTTGAGCGGAGTATTTCAAAATGTTTTACCTCATACCTGGACCAAAGCCCAAAAAATTGTATTCGTTTTTTTAGATACACACAAGATGACATCCTTCTATGATATATGGACATGGAAGAACATTTGCACTATTATGAACAGTTTGAGAGGACATTTCTCAATAGTTAAGTGGTTGGTTTGGGTTGTTTTGAGGGAGGAGACCAGACAGGGCAGTCATAGGTCTCATCGGATTAGAGAAGGACGGGGACGAAAGTTGGCCATGTCCTTTCAAAGGAACTATCCCAGCATTTGTCTGGAGTGATTTAGGGAAATCATGGCAAACCTAAATCACGATGGCTGGATGCGGGATTAAATCATCATCCTCCTGAATGTGAGTCCAGTGTGGTAACCACTGCCCCAACTCGCTTGGTGAGTACTGGTCTGAGGCCGTACAAGACAGGCTCAGGCATGAAGTACTCAACCCTGCTCCATTCAATAGCAAGTATGGGAACTTAAGGGCCTATTTTGAAATATATTTGAATAAAACGAGATACTGGATGAACCCGGTGTCTCAAGTAGACATGCTGAAAACTTTGAAGAGCCATCTTCCTGTCCACATTATGGAAAAAGAAAGACCAGTACATCTGAAGCCTGTTAATGCACCAATAGCGACACAGAGATTTATGGAACAACAAGTAAACAACAGATTCATAGTACAACACAGTTGGCAACCTTACCCCACATAGACCTGTTGTAATAATAATGGTAATAACAAAGGCAATGGAGAAAGCTGTAAATATAAAAGAAATTGGAAAAAAATTGGGCAAAAACAATTACACTGGGTGCATAGGATATGGCCAGCCTGTACAATATGTACAGACATAAGCTTCTGGTAATAATCAGCCAATTGATTGGCAAGTGCCAAACAATAACAGACAACCGAGTAACCCACAAACAGTGGAATTTTTCCAACAGAGTAATACACATATGCCGAAGAACACACAACGGCAAAGAGAATTTCATTTGAGAGCATTTCAGGACAATAATTGGCATAACCAAACACCAAGGGTCAACATAGTGGAAGTTACGCCTAACCTAGAGGTCAATGCCACTGCGACACCAGAAAACTTGAACCAGTCATGGTAGATGCCCATTCTGTGACCTTGGAGGGTAGTGGGGGTACAATCTTGATCAAGACTTGCTTTATCAGATACGATCATGGTAATGATGTAAGAGATTATCTTTATTAAGGTAATGAGTGTATGCAGAAAAACTTGACAGAGGGCGAGGTACAAGCTTCTATTAAATCCAAAATATTTGACCTTGATGTACCCATTCTGCTTGACACAGGGGCTATGACTAATTTAATGTCACAGGGATTCTTTCAAGAGTTGAAGAAGTGAGGATGTATACCCACAGCGCCAGTGCAAAATTGCAAGATGCAAACTGCCACATGTCAGAAATCGAAAGGAGTCAAGATACAAGCATAAATCCTCATAAAATAAGGACAGTTTTCTGTGTAATGCTGTTTTTGATAGTAGAGAAATTAATAGTTGATTTGTTTAATCGGTATGGATACATTTAGAACATACCAAGATATAGGACGAGTCCAATGTCACTTCACTGTAAGTAACCTATTATTTATAATAGACCTGATCAGGGAAAGTACTAATAGATGCAAAACTGAAGTTACTAATGACTTTGAAGTTCATTGGTAAATACCATAGTTATGTTTGTCAACACATACAGTAATGAACAGTCATCGACAGAAGAAATAAATGTCAACACAATGAGCAAAAAGGTAAGTGAATCAAACTGCTTGTCTAAAGAACAGTGAGCAGAACTTAGGGAACTGATAATTGCTTATACACACATATTTGAAAAAAGACCAGGTATTATTAAGGACTTCATGTACAAAATGGAAGTGTATCCTAATGAAAATTTATGCTCCGACTCATACCCTATAGCACAGACAATGATGGAAGCAGTAAGAAAAGAGATTAACAGGAGGCTTGAACAGAACTTAATACAACCATCATTTTCCCCTTATTGTAGTCCTACCATGGCTGTGAGTAAGCTGGATGGCAAGGTGAGCTTGGTCCTTGATGCATATAATAAGAATATTGTACCTGTAGGAACACATCCAGACAATTTAGACGAACAGCTTATGAAATTCCATAACGCTAAATTTATTACTATAATTGACCTCAAAGTTCATATTGGCAAATAAAACTGCACAAAGAAAGTTGGAAGTATACTGCCGTGTGTGTGGGGGCAGGAGCTTTGAATTTCAAGTATTGCTGTTTAGATTGAACGTAAATGCAGGTGTATTTATCTCTGTGCTTGACAGAGTGCTAGGGCCCAAATTTTTGTATAAGGTAACAGTATACATGGATGACCTTTAAGTTGTTACACCCACTTGGGTAGAACATTTAAGATTAATTGAACAAGTATTGAGCTGTTTTTATGAGTATGGAGTAACAGAAAATCGCAAGAAATCTAATTTCAGATAAGAAAAAGTAAAATTTTTAGGACACATAATCTCTTTAAAAGGCATACTGCCAGATCCTAAAAAACTTGATGCCATTAGGAACTGTCCTATTCTGCAAAACAAGAAACAATTAAAGGCACACTTCTCAGGAAATTCATTCCCAACCAACATATGAACAGTGATGCTTCATTCAATCTTCTCCATAAAAACAGACCTTGGGTATGGGACAAAAAATATCAAACCAATTTCAAAAACATCAAGTGAGAATTATTAAATCTCAACCAGACATGAAAAAAGATTTTTGTTTATGCACTGACATGTCTTCTCACAGTCTGAGTGCATGCCTTTTCCAAATGGTAGAAGAAGAAGGAAATATCATACCTAAAGTAGTTAGCTTTGCCAGTCGCACCTTATCCAAAGTTGAACATTTATATTCAGTCATAGAGTTAGAGGGTTTGGCTATAATTTGGTCCTTTAAATAGTTTGAATATATCCTTTGGGGTAATCACACAAAAGTGTACTGTGACCATCAGTCCCTATTGTTTATGTTAACTTGTAATTTGCTACACTGACGGATAGCCAGGTGTTGTATGCATGTTGAAGAATTCAATTTTGAAGTAGTATACATAAAAGGAAATCAAAACATAATAGCTGATGCTCTTTCTCGACTACCACAAGGCTTAGAGGAATTCAACAATCTTTTAGAGCAGGAAGGTAAAATAAGAGCTATGTTGATGGAAGACAAAACACTCCAACCATACTGCCTACATATGCAAACATATGGAGCAATTACACCAGGAAGACACGCTGGAATAAGGTAAGAACAAAATTTGCACATAATGGTGATGAAATATTAAAAAGGTTTTTCACTATTTACAAAGGTGTTTTGTTCCATAGGAAACCTTCCGAACAAGGGAAATGGTGCATGTGTTAGCCAGAGGAATATGTGGCTGATTTTATCTTTTACACGCACAATACTTGGGGCTATTATAGCACTGTGAAATGTACTGATAAAATAACTAAATATTGTTATTCCCCCAAACTTAGATGAAGAGTACTACAGGTGGTAAGAAAGTGTATTGTTTGCCAGAAAGCAAAACATTCAAATACCTCCAAAAAGATAGAACTACATCCCACTGTGGCTAAGAAATCTTAGAGAAGTTATCAATAGATGTGGCTGGACACTATCCCTGAGGAAAAGGGGGAGTAAAATATATAGTAAGCCTGTATGATATTTTCACTAAATACATTAAACGGTATTCTATACAGAGAGTAACAGCCAGTTCAGTTTTGTTGAATTAAAGAGGATTATTTTGCAAGAGTAGGAAAACCAAAGTCATGTTAACAGAAAATGCCTCACATTTTGTGGGATGTAACTGGAAAGGGTTTGTAGATTCCAACCGAATCAAACACATTTTAGTATCCAAACTGCACCCTGAAGCATCCCCCATAGAAAAGCTGTTTAAGGAATTTAACAGGTTTGTGAGGACCTATATACCTCGTAAATTCGTAAATATACCAAGTGGGTTGAACACATCACTCCTTTCTTACAAGTTGTTAACAACCTTCCACATGCATCAACTGGATTTACACCAAACAAGCTGTTGTTCAATTGCAGCAAACAGACAGATGAATGGGAAAAAACCTTTACTCATGATACTGATACAAGAATTATCACAGGCTGATAAAATACAACAAACAGTAATCAACCTTGAGACCTGGGCTAAATATACGAAAGGAATTTATGACAGAAATCTGAAACATACAACACAGTTTAACATGGGACAGAAGGTGTTACTTAGAACACATCCCAAATTCACAAAAACTAGAAAACTCAACCGAAAGTGGCAATTACTATACACAGGATGATTTACAATTACCAAAATCCCCTACCCAGGAGCATACAGACTGGAACACATGAACACAGGTAAAGACAAGGGCCTTTACCCACAAGAAGACTTGAGAATGATTATATATTGAAGAAGGGGTATGCAGCCATTTTTACATCTATAAGTTGTACATACATATTGTAATATTAAATTTATGATGCTGGAAAATCACATTCCGGAATTTATGTTGTTAGTTGATAAGAAACATTTTTGTTTAGGGTTTTTCTTATATGTCAAATGTATAAATGATAAGGTAAGTGGGTATAGCAAGGAAGAATTTTACTTTTAGGTGTCTAGAGATGATGATACCTTAAATACAATGCTTTGCCTTGTGCGTAGCTCAGTTGTAAATGAATAAAAAAACTTATGAGACACATCGTAGTGGAGACTGCAATACACAACTCTCTACGACATTAGTGGTAACAGAGAGACACAGTGCATGTGCCTTTGGGAGAAAGCTAGTCAACAAACCACATGTGTGGGTACACCAGACAGACACAGCTGAAAGTGTTGGAGGACCAGAAACAAACCAACCCTACGAGCTACAGCCTCCACTAACATTTCTAAATCCTGTTGCATAAACTGGGACATATAAAATTAAGGGAGAGTCTATACTACAACTACAACTATCTACACAATACACACAAACAAAGTTAAGCTAAGGGATAAGATACACAGAAAGGGATCCTGAACTACAAGATATTTACAGAAGTTATGCTACTATGTACATTATATCTATACATTTACAAATTTAAGTATTGAAATTACATGCACTAATTATAATTAAGGGGACAGAAAACCCTTGCTGCAGGTAAATAAGCAAGTACAATATAAGTGTAAGCTGAATAGGAGGTTGCACCATGCTGATAATACAATTTTCTTTCAGATTTATAAGGTAAGTAAAGGTGGACACATGACATTAAATGAGTTTGTGATAACACGATTGCACACTGAATTAAATGAATATATGGTTAAAAATATAAAGGAGGTATTAGTGACCATTGAGCCACTTAACACTTATCATCCAACAAAATCAACACAACAACATCAATCAACATAATATCAACACAATCTGGAACCACAACACCCTAATTCAGTAGTTAACCTTTCCTCCAAACCTCTCTCCCAATCCAAAACCTCTGTCCTATCCAAAGGCCTCACCTTCAGTCCCACTCCCAGATTCAACCAAACAGCCCTTGCCAAAGATTTACTATCCTACACCCGTACTCTCTGCTGGAAATATCACTTTGCCATGAAGAAAAATGATCCTAATTATACTCCAAATGATCCAACTCCCCAAGACACTATCCAAATTGAACCCTGCCTGGAACAGTTCCGTCCTCCATCACAGCGGGACATACCTCCTCTTCCTCAAAATCACCCTCTCCAAACTTTCCAGAAATTTCTGACTTCCAGTCTTGCCTCTCAATCCTTCGTAAAAAACCTTAATCCCACTCCCAACATCACCACTGCTGAAGCCCAGGCTAACCATGATCTGAAGGCTGACTGATCCATCGTCATTCTTCCGGCGGACAAGAGTTCCACGACCGTGGTACTTGATCGTCGGGAGTATGTGGCTGAGGGACTGCGTCAGCTTTCAGACAACACTACATACAAAGTTTGCCAAGGTAATCCCATTCCTGATGTCCAGGCAGAGCTTCAAGGAATCCTCAGAACCTTAGGCCCCCTACAAAACCTTTCACCTGACTCCATCAACCTCCTGACCCCACCAACACACCGCACCCCTACCTTCTACCTTCTTCCTAAAATTCACAAACCCAATCATCCTGGCTGTCCCATTGTAGCTGGTTACCAAGCCCCCACAGAACGTATCTCTGCCTACGTAGATCAACACCTTCAACCCATTACATACAGTCTCCCATCCTTCATAAAAGATACCAACCACTTTCTCGAATGCCTGGAATCCTTACCCAGTCTGTTACCCCCGGAAACCATCCTTTTAACCATTGATGCCACTTCCTTACATACAAATATTCCGCATGTCCAGGGCCTCGCTGCGATGGAGCACAACCTTTCACGTCGATCACCTGCCACCCTACCTAAAACCTCTTTCTTCATCACCTTAGCCAGCTTCATCCTGACCCACAACTTCTTCACTTTCGAAGGCCAGACATACCAGCAATTAAAGGGAACAGCCATGGGCACCAGGATGGCCCCCTTGTACACCAACCTATTCATGGGTCGCTTAGAGGAAGCCTTCTTGGTCACCCAGGCCTGCCAACCCAAAGTTTGGTACAGATTTATTGACATTTCATGATCTGGACTCACAGTGAAGAAGAACTCCAGAATTTCCTCTCCAACCTCAACTCCTTTGGTTCCATCAGATTCACCTGGCCCTACTCCAAATCCCATGCCACTTTCCTTGACATTGACCTCCACCTGTCCAATGGCCAGCTTCACACGTCCGTCCACATCAAACCCACCAACAAGCAACAGTACCTCCATTATGACAGCTGCCAACCATTCCACATCAAACGGTCCCTTCCCTACAGCCTAGGTCTTCGTGGCAAATGAATCTGCTCCAGTCCGGAATTCCTGAACCATTACACCAACAACCTGAAAACAGATTTCGCATCCCACAACTAACTTCCCGACCTTGTACAGAAGCAAATAACCAGAATCACTTCCTCATCTCCTCAAACCCAGAACCTCCCACAGAAGAACCCCAAAAGTGCCCCACTTGTGACAGGATACTTTCCGGGACTGGATCAGCCTCTGAATGTGGCTCTCCAGCAAGGATACGACTTCCTCTAATCCTGCCCTGAAATGAGATCCATCCTTCATGAAATCCTCCCAACTCCACCAAGAGTGTCTTTCCGCCGTCCACCTAACCTTCGTAACCTCTTAGTTCATCCTTATGAAATCCCCAAACCACCTTCCCTACCCTCTGGCTCCTACCCATGTAACCGCCCCCGGTCTAAAACCTGTCCCATGCACCCTCCCACCACCACCTACTCCAGTCCTGTAACCCGGAAGGTGTACACAATCAAAGGCAGAGCCATGTGTGAAAACACCCATGTGATTTACCAACTGACCTGCCTACACTGTGAAGCTTTCTATGTGGGAATGACCAGCAACAAACTGTCCATTCACATGAATGGACACAGGCAGACAGTGTTTGTTGGTAATGAGGATCACCCTGTGGCTAAACATGCCTTGGTGCACGGCCAGCACATCTTGGCATAGTGTTACACCGTCCGAGTTATCTGGATACTTCCCACTAACCCCAACCCGTCAGAACTCCCGAGATGGGAACTTGCCCTTCAGCATATCCTCTCTTCTTGTTATCTGCCAGGCCTCAATCTCCGCTAATTTCTAATTTCAATTTGCCGCCGCTCATACCTCGCCTGTCTTTCAACAACATCTTTGCCTCTGTACTTCCGCCTCGACAGACATCTCTGCCCAAACTCTTTGCCTTTACAAATGTCTGCTTGTGTCTATGTGCGGATGGATATGTGTGTGTGTGCGAGTGTATACCTGTCCTTTTTTCCCCTTAAGGTAAGTCTTTCCGCTCCCGGGACTGGAATGACTCCTTACCCTCTCCCTTAAAACCCACATTCTTTCATCTTTCCCTTTCCTTCCCTCTTTCCTGACGAAGCAACCGTTGGTTGTGAAAGCTTGAATTTTGTGTGTATGTTTGTGTTTGTTTGTGTGTCTATGGACCTGCCAGCACTTTCGTTCGGTAACTCACATCATCTTTGTTTTTAGATATATTTTTCCCACGTGGAATGTTTCCCTCTATTATATTCATATCAATAACACTTGTTCATGAAGATTTAGTTTTAAGCTAGTATTAAATTTTTTTCTTCCACTGAACAATGCTTCGACATGTCCTAAAGTGAAGAAAGACAAATGCTTGTCAAGTGTTAGGTATGATATAAACATAAGAGAGTGCCACACTGCAAGTAAATATTGCTGTAAGTTTATGATATGTAAGATTGTGATAGTGTGAAAGTGTGTGTAGAGGAATACAATTGCAGTATGTCACATATCACGATGCTGAACTAAGGTGGAGCACTAATAAGTAATCAAGGGGTCAAAACCTAACTACTCTGAGCATCAAACACCTGATTTACATTGAACTTTTGGTATCCAAGACGGCCACCGAGTGACATTACAAGTATTTTCTTCATCTGCTAGAAGATCTTATTTAAGAGGAAATAGTGTCAAATTCAAATTTTCTTTGTTTTGTATACTTGGTGTAGTGTGTGTTCTGGTCACACAACTGAATATTAGTGTCCCAGCAGAACTTATTCTTGAAAAAACTTATTCTTTAGTTGAAGTCCCGATAATTGCGACATAACCCTAAATTTTCCGTGATATCAACACAAAACATTCTATTCAGGTTTTCTTGATGGTGGAAAATTCGTTTAGAAAAGACAGCTACTAGTTTTATCAGTTTCTATTGTCGCAATAAAAGTGTAATTAAACGTTTCTAAATTGTATTTAACAAAACATTTTGTATTGTTCACTACTTAGATAGATGCGATCTAGGCCTAAATTTTCCGAATTATAAACGTTTAAACACCTGACCAAACACGCCTGGTAGCGTAAATTCTCCAAAAGCGAAGTAATAACAAATTCATTCGTCTATCATTGTATCTCTAAATCAGTACAAAAACAACAACCACTGCACATAAGACCTTTATAACGTTTTTTGTATGCACACAGCCAATCTTGCATCCTTGACAAATTTAAAACATTCTTTAAACTTAATTATTCTTTCATAACTGGCCATGAGTGAGAAATATGGGAGCTGTTATAGGGTAGTGAGTAGAGAGATTTGTTGCCAATCTTGCAGGAAATATTTTCACTGGGTGGGAACGGGAGGGGGGGGGGGGGGATGCAGTGAGGATAATATTGGGAGAACAGAAGAGGCTCTCTCCTGGAACTGCAGAGTACGCACTAGGAACATTTTGATTGGGAAACAGGAAAGTAAAATCAGTGCCCATCAGAAACAGTTGGAGGAAGCAAGGACGGAACTGATAAGGATCAAAGGAGATAGGGGGGAAGGAGAGTGGTTAGGAAGTGGCAGCTGGTAGGAGGATAGGAAGAAAGAGGACATGATCTGGCACTATTATATGTAACGATAGTGGGTGGGGCAGGAAACAGTTTGGACAGGGATGGGACGTGTGACATAGGTGGTGACCTGGACAAGATAGCTTCCCTGACTCATGGCACCAACATACACTTTGTTGAGCTGTTCCGGCATTATGATTGACCACACCTTGATGTAACTGTGAGGCAAATCAATGTGGGGTTAGGGATGGCTCTGAGGACAGCCAACTTTGCTCAATGGCCAGCTTCACACGTCCGTCCACATCAAACCCACCAACAAGCAACAGTACCTCCATTATGACAGCTGCCAACCATTCCACATCAAACGGTCCCTTCCCTACAGCCTAGGTCTTCGTGGCAAATGAATCTGCTCCAGTCCGGAATTCCTGAACCATTACACCAACAACCTGAAAACAGATTTCGCATCCCACAACTAACTTCCCGACCTTGTACAGAAGCAAATAACCAGAATCACTTCCTCATCTCCTCAAACCCAGAACCTCCCACAGAAGAACCCCAAAAGTGCCCCACTTGTGACAGGATACTTTCCGGGACTGGATCAGCCTCTGAATGTGGCTCTCCAGCAAGGATACGACTTCCTCTAATCCTGCCCTGAAATGAGATCCATCCTTCATGAAATCCTCCCAACTCCACCAAGAGTGTCTTTCCGCCGTCCACCTAACCTTCGTAACCTCTTAGTTCATCCTTATGAAATCCCCAAACCACCTTCCCTACCCTCTGGCTCCTACCCTTGTAACCCCCCCCCCGGTCTAAAACCTGTCCCATGCACCCTCCCACCACCACCTACTCCAGTCCTGTAACCCGGAAGGTGTACACAATCAAAGGCAGAGCCATGTGTGAAAAC
The DNA here is from genome assembly GCF_023864275.1 of Schistocerca cancellata. Lineage (NCBI taxonomy): Eukaryota > Metazoa > Arthropoda > Insecta > Orthoptera > Acrididae > Schistocerca > Schistocerca cancellata. The sequence continues at coordinate 909,143,881 of NC_064626.1, read as the reverse complement.
ACCCATGTGATTTACCAACTGACCTGCCTACACTGTGAAGCTTTCTATGTGGGAATGACCAGCAACAAACTGTCCATTCACATGAATGGACACAGGCAGACAGTGTTTGTTGGTAATGAGGATCACCCTGTGGCTAAACATGCCTTGGTGCACGGCCAGCACATCTTGGCATAGTGTTACACCGTCCGAGTTATCTGGATACTTCCCACTAACCCCAACCCGTCAGAACTCCCGAGATGGGAACTTGCCCTTCAGCATATCCTCTCTTCTTGTTATCTGCCAGGCCTCAATCTCCGCTAATTTCTAATTTCAATTTGCCGCCGCTCATACCTCGCCTGTCTTTCAATAACATCTTTGCCTCTGTACTTCCGCCTCGACAGACATCTCTGCCCAAACTCTTTGCCTTTACAAATGTCTGCTTGTGTCTATGTGCGGATGGATATGTGTGTGTGTGTGAGTGTATACCTGTCCTTTTTTCCCCTTAAGGTAAGTCTTTCCGCTCCCGGGACTGGAATGACTCCTTACCCTCTCCCTTAAAACCCACATTCTTTCATCTTTCCCTTTCCTTCCCTCTTTCCTGACGAAGCAACCGTTGGTTGTGAAAGCTTGAATTTTGTGTGTATGTTTGTGTTTGTTTGTGTGTCTATGCACCTGCCAGCACTTTCGTTCGGTAACTCACATCATCTTTGTTTTTAGATATATTTTTCCCACGTGGAATGTTTCCCTCTATTATATTCATATCAATAACACTTGTTTATGAAGATTTAGTTTTAAGCTAGTATTAAATTTTTTTCTTCCACTGAACAATGCTTCGACATGTCCTAAAGTGAAGAAAGACAAATGCTTGTCAAGTGTTAGGTATGATATAAACATAAGAGAGTGCCACACTGCAAGTAAATATTGCTGTAAGTTTATGATATGTAAGATTGTGATAGTGTGAAAGTGTGTGTAGAGGAATACAATTGCAGTATGTCACATATCACGATGCTGAACTAAGGTGGAGCACTAATAAGTAATCAAGGGGTCAAAACCTAACTACTCTGAGCATCAAACACCTGATTTACATTGAACTTTTGGTATCCAAGACGGCCACCGAGTGACATTACAAGTATTTTCTTCATCTGCTAGAAGATCTTATTTAAGAGGAAATAGTGTCAAATTCAAATTTTCTTTGTTTTGTATACTTGGTGTAGTGTGTGTTCTGGTCACACAACTGAATATTAGTGTCCCAGCAGAACTTATTCTTGAAAAAACTTATTCTTTAGTTGAAGTCCCGATAATTGCGACATAACCCTAAATTTTCCGTGATATCAACACAAAACATTCTATTCAGGTTTTCTTGATGGTGGAAAATTCGTTTAGAAAAGACAGCTACTAGTTTTATCAGTTTCTATTGTCGCAATAAAAGTGTAATTAAACGTTTCTAAATTGTATTTAACAAAACATTTTGTATTGTTCACTACTTAGATAGATGCGATCTAGGCCTAAATTTTCCGAATTATAAACGTTTAAACACCTGACCAAACACGCCTGGTAGCGTAAATTCTCCAAAAGCGAAGTAATAACAAATTCATTCGTCTATCATTGTATCTCTAAATCAGTACAAAAACAACAACCACTGCACATAAGACCTTTATAACGTTTTTTGTATGCACACAGCCAATCTTGCATCCTTGACAAATTTAAAACATTCTTTAAACTTAATTATTCTTTCATAACTGGCCATGAGTGAGAAATATGGGAGCTGTTATAGGGTAGTGAGTAGAGAGATTTGTTGCCAATCTTGCAGGAAATATTTTCACTGGGTGGGAACGGGAGGGGGGGGGGGGATGCAGTGAGGATAATATTGGGAGAACAGAAGAGGCTCTCTCCTGGAACTGCAGAGTACGCACTAGGAACATTTTGATTGGGAAACAGGAAAGTAAAATCAGTGCCCATCAGAAACAGTTGGAGGAAGCAAGGACGGAACTGATAAGGATCAAAGGAGATAGGGGGGAAGGAGAGTGGTTAGGAAGTGGCAGCTGGTAGGAGGATAGGAAGAAAGAGGACATGATCTGGCACTATTATATGTAACGATAGTGGGTGGGGCAGGAAACAGTTTGGACAGGGATGGGACGTGTGACATAGGTGGTGACCTGGACAAGATAGCTTCCCTGACTCATGGCACCAACATACACTTTGTTGAGCTGTTCCGGCATTATGATTGACCACACCTTGATGTAACTGTGAGGCAAATCAATGTGGGGTTAGGGATGGCTCTGAGGACAGCCAACTTTGCTCAATGGCCAGCTTCACACGTCCGTCCACATCAAACCCACCAACAAGCAACAGTACCTCCATTATGACAGCTGCCAACCATTCCACATCAAACGGTCCCTTCCCTACAGCCTAGGTCTTCGTGGCAAATGAATCTGCTCCAGTCCGGAATTCCTGAACCATTACACCAACAACCTGAAAACAGATTTCGCATCCCACAACTAACTTCCCGACCTTGTACAGAAGCAAATAACCAGAATCACTTCCTCATCTCCTCAAACCCAGAACCTCCCACAGAAGAACCCCAAAAGTGCCCCACTTGTGACAGGATACTTTCCGGGACTGGATCAGCCTCTGAATGTGGCTCTCCAGCAAGGATACGACTTCCTCTAATCCTGCCCTGAAATGAGATCCATCCTTCATGAAATCCTCCCAACTCCACCAAGAGTGTCTTTCCGCCGTCCACCTAACCTTCGTAACCTCTTAGTTCATCCTTATGAAATCCCCAAACCACCTTCCCTACCCTCTGGCTCCTACCCTTGTAACCCCCCCCCGGTCTAAAACCTGTCCCATGCACCCTCCCACCACCACCTACTCCAGTCCTGTAACCCGGAAGGTGTACACAATCAAAGGCAGAGCCATGTGTGAAAACACCCATGTGATTTACCAACTGACCTGCCTACACTGTGAAGCTTTCTATGTGGGAATGACCAGCAACAAACTGTCCATTCACATGAATGGACACAGGCAGACAGTGTTTGTTGGTAATGAGGATCACCCTGTGGCTAAACATGCCTTGGTGCACGGCCAGCACATCTTGGCATAGTGTTACACCGTCCGAGTTATCTGGATACTTCCCACTAACCCCAACCCGTCAGAACTCCCGAGATGGGAACTTGCCCTTCAGCATATCCTCTCTTCTTGTTATCTGCCAGGCCTCAATCTCCGCTAATTTCTAATTTCAATTTGCCGCCGCTCATACCTCGCCTGTCTTTCAATAACATCTTTGCCTCTGTACTTCCGCCTCGACAGACATCTCTGCCCAAACTCTTTGCCTTTACAAATGTCTGCTTGTGTCTATGTGCGGATGGATATGTGTGTGTGTGTGAGTGTATACCTGTCCTTTTTTCCCCTTAAGGTAAGTCTTTCCGCTCCCGGGACTGGAATGACTCCTTACCCTCTCCCTTAAAACCCACATTCTTTCATCTTTCCCTTTCCTTCCCTCTTTCCTGACGAAGCAACCGTTGGTTGTGAAAGCTTGAATTTTGTGTGTATGTTTGTGTTTGTTTGTGTGTCTATGCACCTGCCAGCACTTTCGTTCGGTAACTCACATCATCTTTGTTTTTAGATATATTTTTCCCACGTGGAATGTTTCCCTCTATTATATTCATATCAATAACACTTGTTTATGAAGATTTAGTTTTAAGCTAGTATTAAATTTTTTTCTTCCACTGAACAATGCTTCGACATGTCCTAAAGTGAAGAAAGACAAATGCTTGTCAAGTGTTAGGTATGATATAAACATAAGAGAGTGCCACACTGCAAGTAAATATTGCTGTAAGTTTATGATATGTAAGATTGTGATAGTGTGAAAGTGTGTGTAGAGGAATACAATTGCAGTATGTCACATATCACGATGCTGAACTAAGGTGGAGCACTAATAAGTAATCAAGGGGTCAAAACCTAACTACTCTGAGCATCAAACACCTGATTTACATTGAACTTTTGGTATCCAAGACGGCCACCGAGTGACATTACAAGTATTTTCTTCATCTGCTAGAAGATCTTATTTAAGAGGAAATAGTGTCAAATTCAAATTTTCTTTGTTTTGTATACTTGGTGTAGTGTGTGTTCTGGTCACACAACTGAATATTAGTGTCCCAGCAGAACTTATTCTTGAAAAAACTTATTCTTTAGTTGAAGTCCCGATAATTGCGACATAACCCTAAATTTTCCGTGATATCAACACAAAACATTCTATTCAGGTTTTCTTGATGGTGGAAAATTCGTTTAGAAAAGACAGCTACTAGTTTTATCAGTTTCTATTGTCGCAATAAAAGTGTAATTAAACGTTTCTAAATTGTATTTAACAAAACATTTTGTATTGTTCACTACTTAGATAGATGCGATCTAGGCCTAAATTTTCCGAATTATAAACGTTTAAACACCTGACCAAACACGCCTGGTAGCGTAAATTCTCCAAAAGCGAAGTAATAACAAATTCATTCGTCTATCATTGTATCTCTAAATCAGTACAAAAACAACAACCACTGCACATAAGACCTTTATAACGTTTTTTGTATGCACACAGCCAATCTCGCATCCTTGACAAATTTAAAACATTCTTTAAACTTAATTATTCTTTCATAACTGGCCATGAGTGAGAAATATGGGAGCTGTTATAGGGTAGTGAGTAGAGAGATTTGTTGCCAATCTTGCAGGAAATATTTTCACTGGGTGGGAACGGGAGGGGGGGGGGGGGGGGGGATGCAGTGAGGATAATATTGGGAGAACAGAAGAGGCTCTCTCCTGGAACTGCAGAGTACGCACTAGGAACATTTTGATTGGGAAACAGGAAAGTAAAATCAGTGCCCATCAGAAACAGTTGGAGGAAGCAAGGATGGAACTGATAAGGATCAAAGGAGATAGGGGGGAAGGAGAGTGGTTAGGAAGTGGCAGCTGGTAGGAGGATAGGAAGAAAGAGGACATGATCTGGCACTATTATATGTAACGATAGTGGGTGGGGCAGGAAACAGTTTGGACAGGGATGGGACGTGTGACATAGGTGGTGACCTGGACAAGATAGCTTCCCTGACTCATGGCACCAACATACACTTTGTTGAGCTGTTCCGGCATTATGATTGACCACACCTTGATGTAACTGTGAGGCAAATCAATGTGGGGTTAGGGATGGCTCTGAGGACAGCCAACTTTGCTCATGTTTCTCTCGTGCCCGTCGGGACTATCCTAAGATGGGGTTTCACTAGGCACAGGCCTACTCCTAAACAGGACTGCAAAGGGAAGATAGGTACAGCTGATTCTTGAAGGTATATGGGATGGATCTCGGGCCACACATGGTCAAATACCTGTCGTCATACGTAGGAAAAGAAGGTTTTTTTTTAGGATAAATCCAGACAACAGAATCCCTGGCCTAAAGAGTATCTCCAGCAGTTTAAAAAAGACTGAAATAATCACTCACAAGACAGATTTTAACACTTAAAATATCACACATACCCGATGTCACAAAGAAAAACAAACCATAGGAAAGGGTATCATGGGACATTTCACAGACTTAGAAATCCTCCATCAAAACATGCAATCATTAAAAAATAAAATATAACTATTAGAAGTTGAGCGTTAATCTTTGAACTGCACTGTAGTTTGTATTACTGAGCACTGGTGTAGAGACAGAGAAATCCAACATGTTGTATTATCATTGCATGAAAGGGCAAACTCTTACTGCAGAACTACTTCAAGGGGTGGAGTATCATGCATATATATAGAAAAGGAACACAGTTCAAATGAAGACATGACCTCAGTACACTAAGTGAAGACAAACACTTTGAAATATCAGCTATTGAATTAACAGGGCTTGTTATCACCAAGAAATTAAACATTTTGTGTGTGTATAGATCTAGCAGTCGTAGTGTGGATCCTTTTTTCAATAAATTAACAAAAGTTCTAGATAAAGTCTCAAGTACAAAGGTCAACATAATTCTGTGTGGGGGCATTAACATCAACACTAATATCATAAATGAATCCAGCAACACATTCGTAAACATCCTTCAAAGTTTTGGCATGTCCCTAAGTGTCAATAGTGCAACAAGGGTTACTACAATGACTGTATCAGTAATTGACTGTGTGGCCACAAATAAGGACAGGGAAAAATGTGATGTAGCTGTAAAAGATCTCAGACTATCAGACTATCTATGTCAAATAACAACAGTACATTCAGGCATTGAATCATTTCCTAAACTACAAGCCTACAAACGACATCTGTCAGAATAAAAATAAAGGTTTTTTTTTTGTTTTTTCAAAAGAACTATAAAAACAATACGGAAATCTATAAATTCTCCACATTTTTTAAATTGAACTTTGAAAAGGCATTTCCAAAAGTATACATGTCTGTATCAACATGTCACAAAAACAGATGGATAACAGTCAGTATTAAGAAGTCCTCCCAAACACTTAAACACCTCAGTTCCATGAAAAAGATTTGCAATGATCCAGACTTCTTAAATTTCTACCACAAATACAAAAAGATCTACAGGAAGGTGCTGATCACTGAAAAAAAGTCTTTTAATGACAAAATAATATATAATGCAGAGAATAAAAGCAAAGCAATTTGGGATGTTATAAAAAAGGAAACGGGGAGAGGCAAACAATCACAGGATAACATTTTTCTAACTTAGAAAACTATGTAAATGAGCATTTTTCAAGTATTGCAGAGAAGTTACAGCAAAAATACCCCAAAACAAATATAGTACCTGTAAATAATGTTGCACTAAATACAATTATGTTACTTCCAACTACAGAGAATGAAGTCAATAAGACTGTTCCAAAACTAAAAAATAAAAAGTCAGGTTACTGAATTACGTGAATAAATGCAATCTTTTAAGCAAATCAGCGTTTGGTTTCTGAAGTGCCAAAAATATGGAGTCAGCCATTGTAGAATTCACAAATGTTGTACTTGATGCTCTTGATAAAGATGAGTGTGTCACAGGCATATTTTTGGATCTTTCTAAGGCGTTTGATACAGCTGATCACAAGATTCTATTAAATAAATTAGAAGATTTGGAATAACGGGGGTAGCTAATGACTGGTTTCGATCATACCTAGCGAATAGGGTACAAAGAGCAGAGGTAACACATACTTCAACTAGATCTAAACATTTAGTAAAAGACTTATTAGAACCAAAATGCATTAATATAGGGGTTCTGCAAGGTAGGATATTAGGACCAATACTATTCCTGATATACTCTATGACTTTTCCACTAGTGTTACTCATGGTGAAAAAATTCTCTTTGCTGATGACAGCACTATTACAGTCACTGAGAAACCAAGAGAACTCTTTGCTAATAAAGCAAATGAAACCCTCAAGGAAGTTCATAATTGGTCAATAAGCAATAAAGTGACATTAAACATAAAGAAATCTAATGCTATGACTTTCAGTTTGAAGTGGAAAATGTCAATGTTAAATTAAATATAGACAGCAGCTCTATAGACAGTGTAACATATACAAAATTTCTAGGAATGAATATTGATTCTCAGTTGAAGTGATGTGAACACACAAAGGTACCTGCAAGCAGAATGTCATCAGCATGTTATGCCCTTAGAATTCTATCATCAGTGTGTAACATGCAGCATTTTTTAGTTACATATAATTTATATTTACACTCAGTTCTTAGCTGTAGTATTATCTTTGGGGAACAAACACACAAAATATGAACACAATTTTCAAACCATAGAAAAGAGCCATAAGAATAATAATACTAGTCAAGCTCATTGTAAAGATCTGTTCAAAACACTGGTGATTTTAACTGCTCCATGTGAATACATTTAACAGTCAGTTATACACATCAAAAATAACATTGGTAATCACTGCACAAACAGCTCTGTCCATGACCATGCAACAAGAGATATACTCAACTTAATTTACCAAGGGGGGAAAAAAAAAAAAAAACATAAAACTCAAAACAGCATTTTCTACCAAGGAATAAAACTGTACAATAAATTACCAAAAATAGATTAACCCTTTCAGACCTGGTGGTCACAATTGTGTACATAAAGTTTGTTCACTAATATTTCAATGACAAGAAATGTCAGATGCACCCAAACCCACAGTGCACATTTGTGTATGTTCCTTTTGGCCATGCTCCAACAGCTGCTGCTCTCTTGTGACCAGTCTGTGAACCACATAGTAAAATATAGTCTTTGGTGTTGTCTCTCTGTGGGAAGCCATTACTCGTTGACTTTATTGCTATAATAGTCACGTTCTGAGTTTTTTTTATGAATGTTTCGTGTGGTTTCCTTCTTTTGGAAACATTAGACATTCTTTCAATGGAATTTTCAGCAATTTCATTCTGTTCATATTTGTGTTACGTGTCAGTTAATTTTACTGTACACATTTGTGTACAACAGGTCCTTAATGGTGCAAAACAGGAAAAATAGCTGTATTTGCATGACTATGGTAGCTATGTGTGGTAATTTTTCCATTAATTCCAGTACCAGCAGCAAGGAGGAGAATAACTGAGCTGTACATATGATGTTATTTTATATTGATGGCTTTTGGCTTACAAATATGGATAAGGCATATCTTTCTGTGGAGAAAGATTGGGACTTGATTATGGACATAATTGAAAAAGGTGACATTTCTGACATTAGTTTGAGTGGAGATGAGGATGACAGTGTACCACTTATTGAAAGGCAAGCTCCACAAATAATGAAACGTGTTGGAGCAGATAAAGTGGGTGCGAATGATGTGTGTAGAGACACCATATCTGAAGATGAAGATGATGGAGAGGTGGTGGATGATGAAATGAACTTTTTATGCAATGAAAACAACCCAGAATTGAATAACCTGTGTGACAATATAATGGTGACACCAAAAGAATCCATAAAATGGAAAAGCAAGCCTCTAAGTACCATTGCAGAAAGATACAAAGCTCCAAATTTTGAAGTATATGTCTTGTGTTCTCCAATACAATACTTCAAAAGATGTATACCAGATGATTTGTTCACTAGCATGGCAGCACATACTAATATTTATGCATTACAACAAGGCAAATCCTCATTCAAGCAGACAGCTCCTCAAGAACTAGAGGTGCTATTTGGTTCGCGTATGTTGACTGGTGCCTTGAAAGTTACGAATGTATTGGGATACAAGCCTGAAGGTAGATGTGTTTTGGGAAAACATGTCACGAGACAGATTTTTAGAATTACAAACAAAGGTACACTTGGTGAACAATCTGGAGAAGCCACCTGAAAATAAAGATAAATTTTACAAAGTCAAGCCAATTTACTCAGACATTCGAAAATGCTGCAGTGAACATCCTATAGAAGAAAATGTTTGTGTCAATGAAGGAATTATTCCTTTCATTGGGAAGTTTTCTGCAAAGCAGTATGTCAAGGGGAAACCAAGTCCATGGGGAATCAGAGTCTTCATGATGTGTGGAAAGAGTGGAATAGTGCATGATTTCCTTTTGTACAACTGAACTAAATACCGTATACTGTAAAAAATTTGGATTAAGTCCCGCTATTGTTTTAGTATTTCATGTTCCACTCTCAAAAGGTGAAGGTCATAAATTATACTCTGACAACTTCTTTTCATCGTATCATCTGTTTCAAGTTCTGAAACCTCAACACATCAATGCAGCAGGTACTGTCAGTCAAAACAGATTTGGAAAGAACTCGCCTTTTGCAGATGATAAAACAATAATGAAACAAACAAGAGGTTTCTGTGAAGAAATCATTAGTGCTGATGACATTACCATGTGTAAATGGTTAGACAGTACGCCAGTTGCATTGTGTTCATTCTTCATTGGTAAAAGCTCTATGGGTGAAGTTGAGTATTGGGACAAAAAACACCATAAATATGTGAAAGTAGAAAAACCTGAAATAGTGAGAAGATATAATCATGCAATGGGTGGTGTGGATCTATTTGATCAATTGATAAGCTGCTACAGAGTTTTAATCAGATCTCGAAAATGGTCTTTGCATATGAATTTTTATGCTGTTTGACTTTGCCATTGTGCAAAGTTGGTTGGAAAACAGACGAGATACAGACAACCTGTCTATCCCAAAGAAGAAGCAAATGGACCTTCTTTCCTTTCATATCAGGGTAGCAGATGGATTGACACCGTGCTAGAAGAAAATGACTGAAAAGAAGAGGGGGCAACCATCTGATGAAGGACTGGCTTCAGACATGAGAGTTGTACTAAGAAAACAGGAGAATTATGACCAGCTACAGAGATACAGTTTGATTCCATTGACCATTTACCTTTGCATGAGTAGGAGCTCCAAGTCAACTTTCCAAAATGTAAAGGGCATTCTAGAATTCAGTGCAGAAAATGTAAAATACATTTGTGTCTCCTAAAGGACAGAAATTGTTTTTAGCAGTTTCATATGAAACCTTAAAATTAGTGTGTTGACCATTGTTGTTTAAATAAGAACTGTAATTTGGAATTATTTTTATTGTTTCTTCTGTTTTAAAGTGAAATAAAGAGTGGCATACTTGATCCATAGGGTTAACCTCCTTAATGGATGACATGAAGCTCGAGACCTGATGAACACAATTGCATACATTAAATATCTAGAAATCTAGAGATTATATGACATTTTTTCTTAGAAAAATGTTGTCAGGAGACTCACCTGAATGTAAAAATGATGTCAGATATTTTTTTAATGAGCAAATAAAAAATCAGGTCTGAAAGGGTTAAAGAAACTGCAAAAATACACATATTTAAAAAGGCAGCTAAAAAGTACCTGTTATGCAATACATTTTATACATTGCATGATTACTTAAATGAAACGCAGTAGGGGTTTGATTTTAAAAAGTTGTATAAATAATAATAATAATAATTATTATTATTATTATAAAACATCCAACATTCCACATAAAACTTTCAGTTTAAGTTTCTTTTCCCTTCTTTTTTCCTTTCTAAAAATACTTACTCCCCAAACTATGCATAGCACAGCACAATACTAACACCTCTTTCTCTTTCTGATCTCAACATCTCACACATTATGGAGGGATGCGACTCAGTTTTTCAGGATAGCAAATTAGAAGTTGTGGTACAGAAAGTGGTCTAAATATCACCTGTGTGTGTGTGTGTGTGTGTGTGTGTGTGTGTAGTGAGTGAAATGTTATAAAACAATGTGTGTGTAGCGTGTGCAGTGACTGATAGTGAGATACGAGTGAATGGTGTGGCATTACATTATTTTAATAAGTTATTTGTAAAAAAAAAGTATTGTATACAAGGAGTAAATCTAATGATTAAGTCTACCAGAGGTCTGTAAATATAGGTGTATACGAACTAGCTTATTTTAAATTGGTCTAAACTTGTAAATACTTTGACATGTCCTATATACTTGTAAAAAGAGATCTAAATATGAATAGAGCAGCTACCACTACCACTACTACTACTATTTTTTTGCACCTTTTCTACTTATATAAACATTGAAACTTCCTAGCAGATTAAAACTGTGTGCCGGACCAAGACTCAAACTTGGGACTTTTGCCTTTTGTGGACAAGTGCTCTACCATATGAGCTACACAAGCGCAACTCATGCCCTGTCCTCACATCTTTACTTCTGCCAGTATCTCATCTCCTACCTTCCAAACTTCACAGAAACTCTCCTGCAAACCTTGCAGAACTAGCACTCCTGGAAGAAAAGATATTGCAGTCACATGGCTTAGCAACAGCCTGGGGGATATTTCCAGAATGAAATACAAACATTGTTTTTGTTCATTGTAGATGGCATATAATATTAATAATACATCTCTGTATACCTCAGCAAATTAAATGGTTATCCTTTACACGATGAACATAATCGCTAAATATTGTGGTACACCCTAGATACTGAATAAAGATTTGATACAATTGCTATCATCACATTTAGGTTACGTTTATTAACAACAAACTATTTTGTTCTGGGGATCACAATTAAGCCTAGTAACGAGACATAACTGAGTACGTAAATACCTTTTCGTGAAACTTCCTCAATCCTGTAGTGTGTAGATCCTTTCTGGAGAATTCTAGAGAGGCATGGAAATGCGTAGTCATACAAGCACTTCTTTAATTCTGTGAAATTGGTAAATATGCTCCAACAAGAAGTCACAATAAATTGAAATGAAATATATGTCACTTTATGCCATAAAAAAAGAGAATCTATTATTGTGTGAATGTTATGTGAAGAATGTAAAAGCAAACAAGAGCAAAAATTGTACTCATATAATTGGATTTGAACAATGTAATGAAATTATGATTTAACTGAATGTACTAATCAAAATGACAATCAGACTATAATGTATATAAGCAACAGTAATGGCATGTCAGCAAATGAATAGTATAAGTTTATTCTTGTAGATGTAGTTTTATTATTCTGTTGTGTGTATAGTATGTGGAAAGAACACTATAGAAATGTTTGTGTAATGCAATGGTATGAAAGATGCTCAAAAACAAAGTGCAAAAACATATGCAACCTGCCTGCAAAGTGTTAAGTGTGTGTGTGAGAACTGTGAACGTGTGCGTGATGAGCTAGAAAATGACAATACTTTGTGTAACATGAATTTTATGTGCTTGACAATGCCGTAAAAATATGAATTTTCTGTGCTCGACAATGTTGTAAAAATATGAATTTTCTGTGCTTGACAGTGTCATAGAAGCAGCAAGAAACTTATCTTGTCAGCAGAGTCAGATGTACAGCCGGTATCCCCACTGAACTGAAGTGTGAGCAACAAGATGAAATACTGATGATCAAAAAGACAGTATAAATTTGAAAACTGAATAAATCACAGAATAATGTAGATAGAGATGCATAAATTGACACACATGCTTAGAATGACATGGGGTTTTATTAGATCCAAAAAAATACAAAAGTTCAAAAAATGTCCGACAGATGGCGCTTCATCTGATCAGAATAGCAATAATTAGCATAACAAAGTAAGACAAAGCAAAGATGATGTTCTTTACAGGAAATGCTCAATATGTCCACCATCATACCTCAACAATAGCTGTAGTCAAGGAATAATATTGTGAACAGCACCGTAAAGCATGTCCGGATTTATGGTGAGGCATTGGTGTCGGATGTTGTCTTTCAGCATCCCTAGAGATGTAGGTCGATCACGATACACTTGCAACTTTAGGTAACCCCAAAGCCAATAATTGCATGGATTGAGGTCTGGGGACCTGGGAGACCAAGCATGACAAAAGCGGTGGCGGAGCACACGATCGTCACGAAACGATGCACGCAAGAGATCTTTCATGCGTCTAGCAATACTTTTTTTTTTTTTTTTTTGTTCTAATAAAACCCCATGTCATTCCAAGCATGTGTGTCAATTTTTGCCTCTCTATCTACATTATTCCATGGTTTATTAAGTTTTCAAATTTATACTGACTTTTTGATGACCCGGTACTTTCCTCAGGCCATTGATGAAACCAGTTGTCGCCGCATCGAAGATTTCACAAAGGATCATGCCTCTGAACATGAGTTTCCAAATTTGTGCTCTAAAGACTATGTGGACGCATGACACAGGCACTCTGACTTTGTATTAAACACATGAAACTGAGCAGGAATGGTAACGGACATCAAGCTGTGCATGCATGCTTCGCAAACTAAACACTGGGCAGATACTGACTGACAATAATGGGACTATGCACTTACAGCAAACACTTTGTTAGGAAGGACGACTTATGTATGTATGTGTTAAGGGAGCTGACATGCGTTTGTAAATTGGTATTCACGTATGATGACTCAAATGGCCGAAAAACAAAGGCTATGCCCATACCGCCCAGTGTTATCAACCCATAAAAAGGTAAATAAGCTCAGACAATGTGCACATTTGGATGACGTCAGTGCACAGTGGAGGGTAATTATAATGGAACACATTATTATTATTATTATTATTATTATTATTATTATTATTATTTTCTTTTTTTCTCATTCTTTTCTTTTTAGACGTATAAGATATATATGTAAAATAATAATAATTTTGTACCATAGACAACACTGATATAGAAGAAAAAGAGAGAAGAGAGATGCTCTCCAATTTTTTAGATTCATCTGTCTGTTCCTATAAGTGGTAGTGGATGTACATGTGACATGTTCTGCCGAATTTTGTATTGTTCAGAAGTGTGTATTCTAATTGTGCATTAGAAAATACTAAAAACACTTATTGAGATAATAAAGTTTGTTCATTTATTCATGCTGACAATACCCATCTGTTTATATCTCCACAACACGCCGAGAATCTTGCATAAATAGGATCGAAGCTAACAAGAAGAATTTGTGTGAGCAGAGAAGGGACGATCCGGAGCCAGTACTGTCATACCAGTCTCCAAGCATAACAGCGATAAAAAATGGATGTACTCAAATTTGTGAATGTTAGATGTTCCACATACATATGCAATCTTGAAGATCTGCTTATACTGGCGTCAGTTAAATTTCACCAAAAACATGAGTACTTTCAATCCTTTTTTAACCATTCTTTCAAAATTTTCCTTTACATATTTAAGTAGCAAATTTTTATTAAGATGTTCAATATATCACATTTCTAGTCCCCCCCACCCATTATTCATGGACCAAACAGGAAATTCCCATGAGACAAACCACTTGCTAAGTCTAAAACCTATGAAACATCACAAGTGTGGCTCTAAGCCAACAATACATGTAAGCGTAAGATCAAATATCATATGTAATTACTCAGTAGAGTGTTTAGATCAGAATTATCGTCTTTGTGTTATATGAGTACAGTCTCAAAGTATGTACAATCATCTTCAGTCTGCATCACAGGATACACAGTATCACTGTGTCATCTTGAAGTTTCTTGGAAAATATATAGTTTTAGAAGAAAATCTGTATGTCATAGCAGTAAACTTAACTTTAAATTCCACATTTTGCATAAAGTACTCAGAATCCAGTAAGTTCATATTTATTTTGGTATAAAAAGTATGAGTAACTTGACCTAATCTTGGTCAAGTGTCATTCAATTAGTTAAACAATAAAAAAAATCATCATAGAGGGTATTCACAAAATAAGTGAAACTTAAAATACTGGCACTTCGTCTAAATGGGTCATGAAAAATCAGATAAATATGTACAATTAAAAGGTAATCAAGTTGCACATATGCTTCCCGGACCCTTCCTGAAATCACAGGTTGAAGTCAACATATGACACAGGCAATGAGAAGGGGTTCAGTGATAGAAACATGTGGATATGGTAAACTGGTTGGGTGATCATCACATGGATAAATAGAATAAAAGACAGAATAAAACTGATGACATGTTAGGAACAAAGAAAAACGGAAGACATATTTCCCATATAATACCCTTGTGCCATTGATAGGTCACATCGACCACACAAATTACAATCTTTGGAGTATTAACTGTACTGACAAGCTGCCATGTTTAATTCAGTCTGCCTTTGTACTTCATGCAGTGTTCATGTGCATCAGTCTTTTTGGTAAAATGGATGTGTATACAGAAAACTTGAGAACTGTTTAGTACGTATGTTACGATCCATATCCAGAATCCCATATTGGTGACCCCGGACTAAAAGTTCTACATCTTCCACAACTTCCTCGCTGCTTGTATAGAATCAACAGGTTTCACGTCCGATGCCATGGCTACATCACCAAACATTCTTTTCGAAGGTCTGGAGACTCAACTCTTATGACCAGGCTAACACAACCATCTGCCGTCAGTTATTTCACATCTAGTGGACAATGATCTACGATCTTCGATGAGGATAACCTCTACTTTAGCAACTCCACAATGACCGAGTGGTATGCAGTTACCCCAGACAATGGACTCAGGCTTTGTTTCGCTGGATTATGCACAACAACAAGTGGAAAGTGAAGTGGATGAACTACTGAATAGTGTGACGATCGATCACTCGTACAAAGTTCAAATGGACCGAAATTCACACACGTGCTTAGATCCTCTATACGTCAGGACGTTGGTTACAGCAATGCCGTGTGCAATGCCGCCATTTGTACAAAACGCACACGCAGTTAACTATTACCAAGCTATGGCAGCCTCGCTTTCCTCACAAATCAGTAACAGACATTTTTATGCATCCAGTTCGCCATAACAAATCACTGGATCGGTGACAGTTTTGCGACCAAGTTGGTACAAGTGCACCCAACGTAGCCTCTTCACCCAGCAACGTTGTATTACGACAGTACGACTGCCAATAGGTATCACCAGTGTTTCATGGTCCTCCCATGAAGGCTGTGTGCCCAGTGTGCGCAGGAAACTCTCATTGTTGCCACATTAAGCTCAAGGCCACTCCCCCCTATCCCACCCTCACCCAAGTGGCGCTTCAATTCCTTCCATACAACCACTTGCTCCTTCCACTGCACCGCCTGCGTCTGCCACACCAGCCTTATCATTTCCAAGTTGGACCTTCGCTGTCAAGATTTCGACCTGTGTCACTAACCTACTTTCAGAATACAGTTCAGCGGTGCACCTCCACTGGGAGAACAATGAGCTGAAACAATGCATTGCTCACACTTGCAACGAGCTCGCTGCGGCCCGCACCTCACTGTTGAAACTGCAATCTGCAGTCCCTTCCCCGGATCGAGCTTCATCACCAACCATCAGTTTGAACACTCACCAGGTTAGTAAAAAAAAAAAAAAAATTCATTGCATGTGATGATTCGCTTTCAGTGACATTCGCACTGCCCAAGCACCCACTATGCACAGTGCCTCATGTTTCAAACAGTGTCTCCAATAACAGTCGCTTGTGCAGTACAACCATGCCCACTATGCAGGCAGCTGCCCCGCTTGTTGATAAACATTCCCTCTTTCCCGTGTGCCAGCCAAGCAACACCATTAAGTTGCACATGGCCCGGCAGTAAATTAACGAACTTCTGGAGGCAGGCATTCTACAGCCATCGGACAGCAATTGGGCTTCACCAATTCACCTCGTCACCAAACACGACAGTTCTTTTTGAATGTGTGGTGATTACAGATGTTTAAATGCTTGCACTGTCATGGACAATTACCCTGTGACAAACATAAACGATCTCACTCATATGTTATTGGGCGGCACAGTCTTCAGTGTGACTGAAAATGTGCTTATCACAAGATTCCTGTAGCGCCGAAAGACATTCCAAAGGCAACGATCATCATGCTGATCAGTTTGTTCCAGTATAATTTCATGCCAGTCGGTTTAAAGAATACAGCCTCCCAAATCCCGCATGCAGGCTATCACGTCATTGCCACCCCCAGCTACGTACAAAGAACTCAGGTGCTTCCTAGGTACTATAAATTACTACTGCTGTCATGTACCTTCTGCCGCCGCCGTGCAGGCCGCACTGATGGACTCACTCTCCAGCAAACAAACTTCAGGCATTAAACCAGTCCATTGGACTGAACCCATGCTAGAGGCTTTCAGTGGTCTTCAAACAGCTTTAGCTGACGCAGTCGTAATCGCCTACCCTGATCCGTCTGCCGATTTGTTCATCACTATGGACACCAACGACATCGTGGTTGACAGTATTACAACAGAGCAAAGGTGACATAGTTTCATCACTTCATTTCTTCTCCAAAAAACTGTCTACAGCACAGAAGAAATATTCCGCTTTTGATAGAGAGCTTCTGGTGGTGTACAAGGCCGTCAAACATTTCCGCACTGACATCGAGGGCCATCCTTTCTTCATTCTTACTGATCACAAACTGCTGGCGGATGCCTTCTGCAACCCGCCAGAGGATACACCCCCCCCCCCCCCCCCCCCCGACTTTTCCGCCACTTCTGCCTGGTCTCTCAATTTACTACGGACGTACGCTAAGTCAAAGTCATGGAGAACATCCCTGCTGATTTCCTCTCACAGATCAATGCCGTTTCAAATATCATCGATTTTCTGACCTTGCCGCTCTACGTGCTTTGCATGAGGACACTCATGTTCTGCTCATGGACCCGCAGCCTTTGCTCATGTTTACCAAGGCTAAGTTCTCTGGCATTTCAGATGAAGTGTGGTGTGAGTCTTCTACAGGAATTCTGTGGCCTTTGCTCCTGCCCACGCTGCACCGACAGGTTTTCAACGCCTTGCATTATCTCTCCCACCCCATCATCCAAGCCACAACTCACCTCATCACCGAGAGTTTTGTGTGGAAGGATGTGAAATGGGACTGTCAAACATGGGCATGCAGCTGAATTTCCTGTCAACGAAACAAAACAGGACATCACACCTCTCTACCACTCGGAACATTTGACATCCCTAAGGAACGTTTCCATCATGTACATATCGATCTTATCAGTCCCCTGCCTCCGTTGGAGGACCACAGGTATATCCTGTCCACAATAGACCAAATGTCTCATTGGGTGGAAGCCGTCCTCTTACCCAACATCACAGCAGAAACTGTGGCCAAAGGATTCATTTCTTCTGGGATAACTAGGTGCGGCTGTCCATCCACCATCACAACCAACCAGGATCAACAGTTCAAATCTGCACTTTTTACAATTCTCTGCAATCTTTGCGGTATTAAAAAGATCCATATGAGAGGTTACCACCCACAAAGCAACGGGTTGGTGGAACAATGGCACCGCACCCTTAAAACTGCACACCGGTGCCACGACTGTCTCTGGTCCGAGGTACTTCCTTGGGTGTTCCTGGGCCTACATTCTACATTTAAACCAGATTTACATGGGACAATTTCCAAATTCCAGTTTTACCTGGGGAACTTATTCTCCCCCAAGATCCCGGGGATTCCCCCACATTCCTGGACTTTATGGTAAGGCTGCGGGCACAGTTTGGAAACACCCGGCTACACCCACCTGTCAGCCATTCTCCACCTGACACTTACTTGCTGACCCCACTCAGCTCTTGCTCACATGTCATGCTCAGGGATGACTCTGTCAGACAACCCCAACAACCCCCTTACCTTGGCCCCTTCAAAGTACTCCAGAGGGGAGAGACAATGTTCAACATTAAGATAAAAGATCACCCATAAACCGTTTTTCTACACAGGCTCGAGTCTGCCTTCATAGACTCTGACAACTCTCTGCCATTACAGTCGGACTGCCTGAGCACATGTTCTTTTAAAGAACCCGCTAACGAGTCTGTTCAACCTACGGTTGGGTTTTCTCCATCCAATGATTCACCACCACAGTTCGTGGGTCCCTCAGGCATGTCATCATCATCATCCCCATTCACAGGTTTTGAAGACATTTCAGGCACTAGAGATGCGGACAACCTGGCCTTCATTTTGTGCTGCAACGTACCAGCTGACCGCGTAGACGATGTGTCGATTATGGTGTTAGATAATCGTGTGCTTGTAGTGCTCACCAACAGCACTGACCCTTCTCTCACCGAGTAACTCAACGTCAAGATAGTGCACAGCTTATCCCTCCCACAAGAGTGCAACCCGTCATGTGTTCGAACTTTCATTTCTTCAGACAGCTCAGTCTGCATACAGGGAAGGCATGCTCACATGCTGCCTCCTCTCCCATACCGCTACTCCCAAGTTGGCCGACGCATCATTCCCCCCGGTTGGTTTTCGGATTAAGAGTTGGACCGGCGGCTGCCCTTCGCACACCGACCTGATGGAGATGGAGCTTCCTGTCATGCATCTGCTGCCTCACACCACTCACACCAATGCTGACACCCACACGATCCCCCCTCAGGTCTCATAAGCCATACTCTATACTGCAGGAGGGGGGTTGTGTGGCATCAATAGGTCACATCGACCACACAAATTACAATCTTTGGAGTATTAACTGCTCTGACAAGCCACCATGTTTAATTCAGACTGCCTTTGTACTTCATGCAGTGTTCATGTGTATCAGTCTTTATTGTAAAATACATGTGTATATGGAAAACTTGGGAATTGTTTATTACGTATATTATGATCTGCATCCAGAATCCCATACCCTGAATACCACCCCACATGTCAATGAAGGTGACACCAGGATGTTGGTACTGCCATACAGTAACAAACAATAGTGTAAAAACAAACTAGCATAATAGGCTCTATTACATAAGATAGATATTGTAATACAGTATGAAGCTTAAACAAAATAACACTAACATATTAATGAAAACTGGAAAGGAACTTAAATAGTCTGTGTGTTTACACATGAAATAAACCAGAATTCTAGACATCAATATAGTAAGGTGGAACATCCAGTTCTATACCAGTAGTATCATAATCATACTGCATAACATAAGATACAAACACAAAAATCAAAATTACAAAAGTAGATACCAGGAGTTAAACAGGAAAATAAAATAAACATATGTTCATGGAACAATCAGTTCCAGATATCATCTACATCTACATCTACATGATTACTCTGCAATTCACATTTAAGTGCTTGGCAGAGGGTTCATCGAACCACAATCAAACTATCGCTCTACCATTCCACTCCCGAACAGCGTGCGGGAAAAACAAACCCCTAAACCTTTCTGTTCGAGCTCTGATTTCTCTTATTTTATTTTGATGATCATTCCTACCTATGTAGGTTGGGCTCAACAAAATATTTTTGCATTTGGAAGAGAAGGTTGTTGACTGAAATTTCGTAAATAGATCTTCACGTGACGAAAAACGTCTTTGCTTTAATGACTTCCATCCCAACTCGCATATCATATCTGCCACACTCTCTCCCCTATTACGCGATAATACAAAATGAGCTTCCCTTTTTTGCACCCTTTCGATGTCCTCCGTCAATCCCACCTGGTAAGGATCCCACACCACACAGCAATATTCTAACAGAGGACGAATGAGTGTAGTGTAAGCTGTCTCTTTAGTGGACTTGTTGCATCTTCTAAGTGTCCTGCCAATGAAATGCAACCTTTGGCTTGCCTTCCCCACAACATTATCTATGTGGTCTTTCCAACTGAAGTTGTTTGTAATTTTAACACCCAGGTACTTAGTTGAATTGACAGCCTTGAGAATTGTACTATTTATCGAGTAATCGAATTCCAACGGATTTCTTTTGGAACTCATGTGGATCACCTCACACTTTTCGTTATTTAGCGTCAACTGCCACCTGCCACACCATACAGCAATCTTTTCTAAATCGCTTTACAACAGATACTGGTCTTTGGATGACCTTACTAGATGGTAAATTACAGCATCATCTGCGAACAACCAAAGAGAACTGCTCAGATTGTCACCCAGGTCATTTATATAGATCAGGAATAGCAGAGGTCTCAGGACGCTTCCCTGGGGAACACATGATATCACTTCAATTTTACTCGATGATTTGCCATCTATTACTATGAACTGCGACCTTCCTGACAGGAAATGAGGAATCCAGTCGCACAACTGAGATGATACCCCATAGGCACGCAGCTTGATTAGAAGTTGCTTGTGAGGAACAGAGTCAAAAGCTTTGCGGAAATCTAGAATATCATCACCAGTTCATTTGAAGAATGCAAATCAAACATCAATTCAAAATCCCATCTCCCTAAATCACATTTCTTCTATACAGAACAGAATTGATGAACAAACATCCAAGGTTCATCAAACACACACATCGTGTTCAAAATCTCAAGAGCTTCTTGCACTAAAGCCAGAAACAAGGAGAAATTCAAGCAACACAAGAGTAGTACCATCAAGCGAAGTATACATAAGTGTGAATGTGCAGTAGATTTAAACATTGTGTATAATTAAGAAAGTTCATAGAGTGATGGGTAAATATTACTAAAGAATGTCAGTAAAGAAGGAAATGTAATGCAATTATATAAATTATCTGTTGCCACTCTAGGAGCAAACAGAAATCAAACAAGTAAATTATCTATTGTCAGGCTAGAACAAAATAGAAGCCTACAAAGTTCAAAGGCCAAATCAGAGAACACACTACCAAACACTCAGCAGAGTGATTGAGTCAACCATATAAACAACACCATTAACATCATACCACTAAGCACAACTAAATCAAAATCTACAGAATAAAAAATATGGTGGATTAGCTCCTCCTCAAAACATCATCCAAGAAGTGTAAGTCGTAAGACATTCTGTACGAAAGTCTATTATGTGTGTAATGACTGTCAACATGAGTATCAGAATAGTTATTCAAAAGCTTCATATTCATGGATGTTAAAAGCATAAAGGCATATTAGTGAAAAAACATAATAAGCACATGTCATTCATAAGCATTATCAAAGCATAAATATCATAAGAATTTCTCAGGAGCATCATATTCATGAGAACGGGTATATTTCCAACAACTGTCTAACACACAAAATGTAAGCTCAATTATGCAATTCCCCACACTTCTACTAACAAGCTATAGTGTCATAAGGAAAAATTTGTGTAATCTTGTGTAAAAGGAATGTGGTATTGATGTGTAAAACTGTAGAAGCAAATACCACATTAGCTTGGGACACTGCATTTGCTGCACACATGATGCACAAAGAGTGTAACTGAGGGCGCAAGAGAATGTAAGATTTCAACTGAACAATATTTCTCAAACCAAATACTTTTATTGGTTTTGGGCAAATAAGTCAATAAGCATTAGGATATGATATCTCAGAAATTTTAAATGGTCCAACACATATATATCAAAAAACTTTAATCTCTTTGTTTATTGCTTTAGACTTCCAATAGGTCACCAACTTTGTACTGTGTTACTTTCAAACCTCTATAATGCCTTAACTTTTTCTTATGGGCTTCCATATTTTTCCTCATAATATCCTATCCCACATCAGGTGAAAGTTCAGAGCATACAGGGAACTTAACTAATTCGAACAAAAAGTTTGCAGGATATTGAGAATATCCAGTAGTGTTGCATTGTAAAAATACCATTTAGTGTCATCCTTAGCACAATAAGTCCTACAAATGCATCCAATCTCTCTCATGTACCTCTATGTTGAATTGCAAGAAGGTGGATAGAATGAAGCACATATATGTTTGATGTTCTTATCTGTAACAAACTGCTTCCAAACACTGGATGTAAATTGACTGCCATTGTCAGGATTGCTATTTGCTTACCCACATTGGTGAATAATCACTGAAAAAATATTGAGCTATCTTGTGGGTAGTGGCTTTCTTCAATGGATACAGCTTAAGTAATTTAGTGAACAAATCAACCACTACAAACACAAAAGAGTACCCCTCTCTTGAAGCTGTCCATCTACCTCCTTTCACTGCAATAAATAAGCACCTGAACTGTGGTCACTACCATCAATCATAAGGCAAATGGTAGAGTAAGATCAGGTAGACACAGAATTTGGCTGTTGCAGAGTTGTTTCTTAATCTCATCAAAAGCTAACTGGCAATCAGTAGACCATTCCCATATTGTGTTTTTCTTTAAAAGATGATGTAACATAAGAGCATTTAAGGCTTCAGTCTTCATGAATTTCTGATAGAAATGCTTAGACCAGAAAATGATGTTAATTCCTTCTTATTTCCAGGTTTAGGAAATCTAGCAATAGCTTTAATTTGGTCTTAATCAGGTAATATTCCTTTTTTGCAAATAATGGTCCTAAGAAGTTCAATGTTCTTACACCAAACTTGCATTTAGCTAACTTAAGTGTCATAGCTTCCTAGCTGAACTAATTAGCCATCTCTTTGATTGTGTTGACATGCTTGTCCCAGGTGTTGCTTGTTATGAGTATGTCATAAACGTAAATTACCAGTTTAGAATGCGTCTCACTACCAAACACAATATCTAAGGCTCTAATAAACTCTGGTGCAGTTACATTCAGACAAAAAGTTCGGTATATTTCCTAGATATTGATTATAATGTTATTTGGTGGAAAACTGTGGTCAAATCTAGGCATGAAAAATACTTGGCACCAGAAAATTTATTGAGTAATCCCTCCACTGACTCGGAGAGATCAGTTTCTCTTCCCAACAATGTATTTAAACGATGGGAAAATGACCATGAGCCTGGCCCCGTTATCCCTTTTAGTTACAACAACCAAAGGGCTGTCGTATTGGCTAGTACTCCTTTAAATAATCCTCCACTTTTGCACCTTCTGTAACTCTCTCTCCACAATCTTTCTTTTACAAATAAGAACTGAATATATTTTTTATATATAAAGGCTTGTGCTTTTTAAGCCTTAACTTTTATGCATAGTTCTTAAATCTAAATATAGGACCTCAACACGTATTCCACTTCTGACTTCTCATCTCCAGTAAACTTGTCTACATGTTTTACCTTGTCAATTACATGTTGATCAAAATCCCTATCAGCTGATTATTACTTGACAAATCACCATTGTCTACATCCTTTTTTTACCTCAGTGTCAAAACCACACATTCTATTAGCAGCTGTGTCTCCAGTTTTTAGGTGTAACATAGTAAACCAGAAAAATTTGTGTTTGTATTGGAAAAATTTACTTTGAACTTTATCCAGTCAAATGTTACATTGTTTTTCAATTTCCAATCCATGCCTAGCAATATCTCCTCATTGAGATCACTGACCACCAAGCATCTTGGTTCAAAAACTGTGTTGTCAACATGAAATGTGATTTAAGCTTGTATGTTTACAACTTTACTAAACCTACCTGTGCCAACTTTAATTCTAATTCCCATTATAGGAAATTCAGTGTACTCAGAACTCTGCTTAACTCCATCCCTGAAGTTTTCAGAGATAATATAAATACCATTGCCTATGTCAATCAAACAATAACCATGCCAATCGCGAACGGTGATTTATATGTATGGACTACCACATAAATGCTGGTGTTCATTAATACTAGTTTCTCTAAGCAAATCATTCTCTATATCTTCACCATAAAAATATTTCTGCAAATGGTTCTTTTTATCACTAGGTAGCTGTATAGAACAAAATGGCACCTTTGTGCTTGCATCATGAATAGCTTCAAGTGCTTGATTAGACTCACAAGTTGGACTTGAATAGGTGTGTTCATTAGTATTACAAGTAAATGTGGCTGAGAATGATCAATAAACTGACTATCTGAACTAAAATCTGGCTCATCCTTACCATCATCTCTGAAATGGTCAATAATCCTATTATTTATCTCACAATGCTGTGTTACAATGTCCTAGCATTCACACGAAATATCACTAATGTCTATTGGAACAAGTTGACCCTCCTAATTCTCCTCACTGGTCCAGTCATGATCAATTATTTCAACATAAACCATAGCATCCATCTCTTCTAAATTGAGTGTATCTGCTTCAGCTTCAACCACAAAATCCTTAGTGATGACACCATTCACTTTGGTGTCACACACTTCCACCACTACTGACTCAATTTAAGCCTCACCCTCCCCATCACAATTAGCTCCTACTCAGGACACTTTGAGATACCAATACCAAAGTAATCATTATCAACATCTATGTCTTCCACATAACAATCAGAGTTAAAGAATTGTACTAAAACACCTTCTTCAAGTTCATGAGGAGCTACAGTAACTTTCTTACCACTATATGGCTGTTTAATAATAACATCCCAAAACTTAATTTCAAAATTAGTTGCATGAATGGGATAGCCACATACACTCCCACATACACTCTCATCACCACACTTCCCTTGATCTGAATTTGTTATTGCCTGGCCACGAAAATTATTTACCTCCTCCACCTGGCAGGCACTCTGTGGAGGTATTAACAGTTTTCCTGATTCGGTTACTATGGTTTATATTCCGTTACCATTACCATTCCTAGTTTTATCATTACTTTTGTTATAAGTATTATGTTTCCTTCTGTTACCATTCTGTCTGTTTTGCTGGTTGTGTTGAGCTGACCACCCATTATAATTGTTGTTTCTGTTGTAATGTGAGTTATTAACCCTGTCTTCTTCCTCTAAAACTTTGTCAAATTTATCAACAAGTTTAAAAAAATTCTGCAATGAATCATCAGGACTGCAAACAAGACCCCTGTGAGCACTCATTGGTAGACAATTTTCTAAGGTGTCAATAACATTAAGATCATCAAATGGTTTGTCCAGGTGAGCAAGCTTACATAACTATTTCTCACAAAATTCTCGCATTGACAGATTACCTGGTCTGTACCTACTACCATTGAAAAATGCTGTTTGGTACCCACCTGTTTACTTTCAGACCAGAATTTATTCAAGAACATCTGTTCAAATACAATAAATGTTCTGTTTGGTTTTACATTTTGATTAGCCAACGG
Source organism: Schistocerca cancellata (assembly GCF_023864275.1). NCBI lineage: Eukaryota > Metazoa > Arthropoda > Insecta > Orthoptera > Acrididae > Schistocerca > Schistocerca cancellata. The sequence goes on along the minus strand of NC_064626.1, from coordinate 909,117,848 downwards.
CAAGGAAATTTTTGCAACATCAGGCAATTTTGGAGGAAAACTATCTTTACACAGCCATAATCAAACAATGGAAAATCCAGGATGGAATGTAACAATACGAGAGAAGGAAAGTTGCTACTCACCATGCAGCAGAGATGCTGAGCTGCGACAGGCACAATAAAAACACATACACACATGCACACACACACACACACACACACACACACACACACACACACACACACTCATGCAAGCGCAACTTGCACACACATCTGCAGTCTCAGAGAGCTGAAACTACACTGCAAGCAGCAGCACCAGTGCATGATGGCAGTTGTGACCGGATGGGGGTAAGGAGGAGGCTGGGGTGGGGAGGGGGAGGGATAGTATCGTGGGAGTGGTGGACAGTGAAGTGTAGCAGTTTAGAGGGAAGATAGGAGAGAAGGTGTGGAGGGGGGAGGGAGTAAGTAACAGAAAGGAGAGAAATAAAAAGAAAAACAAAATAAAAAAAAGAAATTAAAAGACTGGATGTGGTGGTGAAATGACGGCTGTGTAGTGCTGGAATGGGAACAGGGAGGGGGCTGGACGGGTGAGGACTGTGACTAGCGACGGTTGAGACCAGGAGGGTTACGGGAACGTAGGATGTATTGCAGTTCAGAAAAGCTGGTGTTGGTGGGAAGGATCCATATGGCACAGGCTGTGAAGCAATCATTGAGATGAGGGGTATCATGTTTGGCAGCGTGTTCAGCTACAGGGTGGTCCACTTGTTTTTTGGCCACAGTGAACCATGAATTTACCTTCAAAACATTTTTATTAAGAATTTACTTTATGTACTAGAGATTCATCAAGAACATTAACACATTTAATGAAACTATGTGAGCATGTAAGTGGTTGCCAGTGGGTAACTGACAAAAACAAATCAAATTTCTTTCAACAAATGGAAATTTAATTTATAAAAGCCTTTTTTTTTTCTAAGCGGATTTAAAATTGTAATCAGAAAGCACCCTCTAAATATCGAGTTACAATTTATTCAGAGGCAGAAAGAACAAATTTTTGACAGTATGAACTTTCGGTCTGAGAACCTGGCCACTCCCTTTTGACACGGCCGTAGTCACGACCGCTCACAACAACCTCGGAAAGACTACACTTGTGCAAATCTGCAAGCTGCAACACACCAGATTACTTTAAACTAAAAATTTTAACAACTCACACAAGCACATAAACTATGCACCCTGTAGGAGGGAAGGAAATGGTACAAAACACTAACATTAAAAGATTAACTTGCCACCGAAGGGGCAACTTGATTTAAAAAAATAAAAAACCTCTTATGGTGGAAGGGTGGCAACTTTATATACTAAAATGATCATTTATATAAAAACCCATGAAATGCAGTCTTACATAAAATATACAAGGTTGGCCAAACATGCTCTACATTACACATATACCACCTCTCAAGATGATAGGCAAGATAATTACATATTTCAGGAATTCAGCTGTTACACTTCAAGCAATAAATTCGTTAACAACAAATCCGACAAACATGACAGAGGCAGCTATTAATGTACGGCAAACCAACAGACAGACACTAACTGTCTAACAAATGTGGACGAGGGACAGATGAGCAAGCTGGGGACGAGAGACTGACCAAGAAAACAAGTAGAATTTAACAATTAAATGAAACAACGTATCATGAATCACTTAACTTCTAATAAACTGTGATGTCTGGCGGTGCAACACCCCCAAAACACTCTCCCGAACCGTCTGCTGCCAGCCGCTTCAACGGACGCAGGAAGGTGTGCTGACCAACTGTCTCACAGTGTCGCAGCTCGCACCGGCCAGACCGATGTCGTGGGTTGACTCCTGTAGCTCTCATGACGGCCGGGAAGCCACTACCTCTCACTAAATGGCGCGGCCCACTGGACTGACGGGGCGACCTCACGTGCGCCGACGCTCAAGTCAGACAAGTCATCTTGTGTCTCGATGCGCGACCGACCAACCAATCGATCCAACTGCCAATGACCATTGCCTGAACAAACTCGAGCAGACTGGTGGCCTAACACATACTAGCACTCCGGATGACAGACAAATACTGACTGCTCCCACACTGACCCAGCTCACCAACTGACCATCTGGCAAGCTTATTGCACGTGAATAGGCAACCTTTCCCCTTTTTCCACCAGAGGAAGACACTAAAGCTGCGATTGCCACAGCAGCGCCACAGCCAGAAACGGAGGGCGCCTGCTTCACAGAACGCGCTGTGGCGCGCTCTTCAAAACAGCAGATTTTTTCCACAGCTCACACAGTTTGTCGGTGGCCGCTCTTGCAGACAGACAGCTTGTTGGTTGTCATGCCTACATAGAGGGCAGCACAGTGGTTGCAGCTTAGCTTGTAGATCACATGATTGGTTTCACAGGTAGCCCTGCCTTTGATGTGATAGGTAATGTTAGTTACCGGACTGGAGTAGGTGGTGGTAGGAGGATGTATGGGACAGGTTTTGCATCTAGGTCCATTACAGGGGTATGAGCCATGAGGTAAGGGATTGGGAGCAGGGGTTGTGTAAGGATGGACTAGTATATTGTGTAGGTTTGGTGGACGGCGGAATACCACGGAAGGAGGGATGGGAAGGATAGTGGGTAGGATATTTCTCATTTCAGGGCATGATGAGAAGTAATCGAAGCCCTGGCAGAGAATGTGATTCAGTTGCTCCAGTCCCAGATGGTACTGAATTACGAGGGGAATGCTGCTTTGTGGCTGGACTGTGGGACGGGATATTTGTTCTTGTACAAGGACAGTAGGATAATTATGGCCAGTGAAGGCTTTAGTGAGCCACTCAGTATATTTAGAGAGGGACTGCTCATCAATGCAGATGCAATGACCATGGGTGCAAGGCTGTACGGAAGGGACTTCCTGCTATGAAATGGGTGGCAGCTGTTGAAGTGGAGGTATTGCTGGTGGTTAGTAGGTTTGATATGGATGGAGGTACTACAGTACTGAACGCACTGCCAAAGATGATACCCCTCATCTCAGTCATCTAGAGGAATCCTTCCTAAAAACTCAGAATCCTGAACCCCTGACCTGGTTCAGATTCATTGATGACATCTTTGCTATTTGGATTGAAGGTGAGGACACATTATTCACATTCCTCCAGAACAACAACTTCTCCCCCATTTGCTTCACCTGGTCCTACTCAACCCAACAAGCCACCTTCCTAGATGTTGACCTCCATCTCAGAGATGGCTACATCAGTACCTTGTCCGTATCGAACCCACTAACCACCAGCAATACCTCCACTTTGACAGCTGCCACCCGTTTCATAGCAAGAAGTCCCTTCTGTACAGCCTAGCCACCCATGGTCATCACATCTGCAGTGACGAGCAGTCCTTCTCTACATACACTGAGGGGCTCACTAAAGCCTTCACTGACTGTAATTATCCTCCCATCCTTGTACAAAAACAAATCTCCCATGCCTTATCTTTCCAGTCTCCCACCACCTCCCCAAAGTCCCACAGTCCGGCTACAAAGGAGCATTCCCCTCGTAACTCAGTACCATCTGGGACTGGAGCAACTGAATTACAATCTCCGCCAGGGTTTCAATTACCTCTCGTCGTGCCCTGAAATGAGAAATGTCCTACCCACTATCCTTCCCACCCCTCCTACCATGGTATTCCGCCGTCCACCATACCTACACCATATACTCATCCATCCTTACACAAACCCTGCTCCCAATCCCTTACCTCATGGCTCATACCACTGTAATAGACCTAGATGCAAGACCTGTCCCATACATCCTCCTACCACCATCTGCTACAGTCCAGTCACTAACATCACCTATCCCATCAAAGGCAGGGCTACCTGTGAAACCAGTCATGTGATCTACTAGCTAAGCTGCAACCACTGTGCTGCCCTCTATGTAGGCGGTGACAACCAACAAGCTGTCTGTCTGCATAAACAGCCACAGACAAACTGTGGTCAAAAAACAAGTGGACCACCCTGTAGCTGAACACGCTGCCAAACATGATACCCCTCATCTCAATGATTGCTTCACAGCCTGTGCCATATGGATCCTTTCCACCAACACCAGCTTTTCTGAATTGCGCAGATGGGAACTTTCCCTGCAATACATCCTACGTTCCCATAACCCTCCTGGCCTCAACCTTCGTTAGTCACTGTCCTCACCAATCCACCCCCCTCCCTGTTCCCATTCCAGCACTACACAGCCGTCATTCCACCAACACACTCAGTGTTTTAATTTATTTTATTTTTTTATTTTTATTTCTCTCCCTTCCACTACTTACCCGCTGCCCCCTCCACACCTTCTCTCCTACCTTCCCTCTAAACTGCTACACTTCACTGTCCATCACTCCCACCATACTATCCCTCCCTCTCCCCGCCCCAGCCTCCTCCTTTCCGCCATCCAGTTGCCACTCCCATCATGCACTGGTGCTGCTGCTCTCAGTGTAGTTTCAGCTCTCTGAGACTGCAGATGTGTGTGCAAGTTGCACTTGCATGAGTGTGTGTGTCTGCATGTGCGTATGTGAGTCTACTGCTGACAAAGGCCTTAATGGCCGAAAGCTATGATTATGTGAATCTTTTTATTGTGCCTATCACAGCTCAGCATCTCCACTACATGGTGAGTAGCAACTTTACACTGCCATAGGTAGTCCACAGGGCGTATTTTCAAATCCATAGGGAAGTATTTATGATATAAATTGTTACAAAATGGTACAAAATTTCTGCCAATTTGCGAATACAACATATTTGTCTCAGCATCACTTAATTGAATGTTAGCATGTAGTAAATTTTCAGGTGAAGTCTCAACTTTATTATTAACACTGGTAGTATGGCCATGAATTTGATCATTATTTAGATTTAGTTTCTGTCCCATGAATTCAATTTCCTGCCCTATATATTCATGTGTAATTTTTGACTCTAAGTGCCTTCTATCTTACTCAGCACGAATAAGATCTTCAGTGTCCTCCACATGCAACCATACATGATCAACCTTATTCTTCACTGTTTGAATTTAAAAGGCCATCAACTCTCATAACTGGTTAATCTTTGAAAGGTAGTTTGCAACTCGTTCTTGCGTAGCCTGAATTTTCCTTTCCATTGTCTTAAGTGTCATTTAGATTAACAATACTCCTTTTTAGGTAACTGTTTAGATTTGTAAGAGGATTCTTTAAATCATTATTCTGATTTGTAAGCTTGTGATCAAAGAATTGAGATAACCATTCTAATAAACCTGAGGCATGTTCATTTCAAGAAAATCCTAAGAATGAAGACGGTTCGAATGACTGTTGCAGGTTTAGTGTTGATGACTGAGGATGTTGAGTATATGAAAGCTCTCCAGTTGTATCAAAATTTCCCATGCTTGCCATATTTGAAGGTAAAGTTGGGCACAAAACACGAAAATAAATCTACTTAACCAGATTATCATCACACACAAATTCACAATTATCCTGCCATTCAACAATCATGTGACAGAAGTTGGAAGAATGATAGTCTGCAGAAAAGTAATTTAAAAATTTAGAATTGTACACATCGCAAATATGGTCCAACAATGAATTTCCACACCACACTTTGTATTGTCACGCATCACAATGAGACTCTGAAATGTAGTGCAAAATTTAGTACACAGATTTAAACAGATTTACAGTGAAACCATATTAATATATTGCCCTTAATAGTGAGAGGAGGGAAGCACATTATTTACCACTGACACAGTGAGAAAAATATACAGTATCTCAAATTATGATTATAGTTGGAAAGTGGTAATAGCAAATTCTCAATCATACCATCGAAGCAACCCACTAATGTGCACTTCCACCACTCACAAGTATGAAGATGAGTGAAACCAGAAAATTTCAATCACAGTCAATGAAAGTTCACATAATAACTTGGATGCTCCATATGATGAGACACTCAACTCTGATATCCTTGGGAGTTGTTGCTTCAGAAAGTCCTCAGTCCTTGCATTGTAGTAGCACTAATTTGAAATAAAACACAGAGTCTAATACTTTCCTTGTCATATATTGTGACTGATTACCAAGTGCGTAGGTGGAATATACATTGGCTGTCTGACAGCCTCCGAAAGACTCTCACACAAACAACTTTCGAAAGACAATAATGCAGACAGATGGACCTCATGGTTCATGTGCCACTTCCTTTTATATCAAACAAAACAACTGAATACATTATTGAATTTGAGACTTACAAAATAAAAATTAAAGTCATGAGATAATTTTGGTTACATGTAACAAAAAATGGACCACTTATTGCCCTGTGAGTTCTGATACACAATAAGGAAAGTTCATATTTCTACTTGTAATTCCAAAGAACAGGAAGTATATTTTAGTTAATTACAACCAAACTACTTTGAATAAAATATTACTAACATTATTTTGATTTTCTCTCAAGTAATGCTGTTATTTTAGATGATCATAATGAGTAAACATCATAGGTTTTCTGAAATAGGAGAGAGGTAAATTTTCAAGAATGTGAGGTGCAACATGACTTCACAGTTCATATCATGAAATTTCAAAGTTGGATTATTAACAAACGGCTTATTCCCCTAAGTTGTTAATCTAAATTGGGCAGTATACTAATGTGAAATTTAATCTGTGATAATAGACCCATTTGTACGAATTTTCTTAGTGGCAGTTTACTACTGGAACTGGGTACAGACATAACATTATAGGGCCCATAAAGTTAAAGTTGAGCTAAGATTACCTCTTCAAAGGATGTTGACAAGAGGAAGGAATTTCAGATAGGGATGGGAAGGTAATCACATTTCAAACATAGTATCTGATTTCCTAGTCATTATTATTGTTGTGTTCTTGTCAAGCCTGCTTTTTGGCTCAGCTCTGTAGCCATGACACAGTTTCATATTGGTAGCTGTCAGTACATGTAACCACCATTGCATTCCCCTTTGTCTGCAGAAAGAACAGTTGGTTCAACATTATCCCTTAGTTATCAGTGGCCCTCCCATTAAGATTACTTTTGTTTCTGACTGCTGGACATGCTATACTTTTTGTCTTACATGACAGTTTTATTAATTGAATAACCTATTCTGTTTCGTTTCATATTTTGCTTGAAACATTAAGTGTGATATTTTTTGAAATAGAGAGAGCAAGTTAACAAATGTTTTGTATTTTTCATTCATAACTTCTATTCACATGAAATCATTTATGGATTTTACCACACAGTGCAAAATAACGCAAAAATAGAGAATGTTCATGGTAAAGAAAACATAGCTACACATTTTTCACCGTGATGGGTAACTTGGCAGATACCTTGGTTGTAGAAATCTGGATTTTGGCTGAACATGAGGGCCTCACCTCAAAATCACATAACCATCATTATGAATATCCATGCCCACAATGGTTTCTTTGTCCAGGGGAAGAGTGGGAAGTCACTGAGTGCAATGTTAGGTGAATGTGGTTGGTAAGACTAAATCTGTTGCAGGAAAGAAGAAATCTGAATGTATGCTTTCCCGGCGTATACAGCTGGCGAAGAGTTCTCGGGCTTCCAGCCGGGTGGCGGTGTCTTCAAACTGCGACGTTTCGACGAGTGACATACTCATCATCTTCATCTTCATCTTCAAACTGCGACGTATCGACAAGTGACATACTCATCATCTTCATCTTCATCATCTTCGCCAGAAGATGATGAGTATGTCACTCGTCAAAACGTCGCAGTTTGAAGACTCTGCCACCCGGCTGGAAGCCCGAGAACTCTTCGGAAGAAGAAATCTGTTTGACAGTGTCCTGTGCAGAATGACTTGGGGCTTTCTTATGGAAACAAAATGACACCCTTGGACAGCTTCCCATTGTTCTTCTTGCTAACAGCTTTGATTAATCTCATCCAGATATTTTGGTTGCAGACTACTGTGATAATTTGCCCATTATGAGCATAATTTGGTTGCAATAATGGCTAGGTGGTGTTGAATGCCCTGGTTTTCACTGTTTGATTTGCTCCTTTATCTCAGGGACACAGTGACAAACCCATGAAATGACTGATTTCCAAGTTTAAAACTCAAAACGCGGACATAAACTTCCTTATAGCTACACAAAAATGAATAAATAACAACATATATAAACACTTAATGTAATGACAATGATAACTATGGATTTCTTAAAAAGATAAGGAATGATAAACAATCACTTGTACATCACTTTTGTAATATATGTTTCAAAGATGATTTTACACAGATAGAACAATATATAACAGTATTTTCTTTGCTACATGTTGCTAGAGGTAAATCTTTGTCCTTGGGCAGTTCATGGTACAAGTTTGAAGTGCGAGGATGGAGTACAGGTTATGTGTGTTGCGTTAGCATTATTAGATTAGATTAGATTTACTTTCATTCCAATTGATCCATGGTGAGGAGGTCCTCCAGGATGTGGAACATGTCAGAAAAACAACAATACATGACAAATATTTACAACTGAAACAAATAAGCTAATGTACCATTCCACAGGTCCCAAGTGGAATGATCATCATTTTTTAATGAACACTAAGAGTCATTTTACAAATACTAATGCACTGAATTTAAATTAAAAAAGTTTTTTATTTATTTATAAGGTAATAAACATATAATACAACTACTGTAATACTTATTTACAATGAACACATTACTGCACTGAAATGGTACAGAAGTTAGATTATACTTACACAGACACACACACACACACACACACACACACACACACACACACACACACAGAAAAATTTTCAATGAACACATTACTGCACTAAAACTGTGCAGAAGTTATGTTGTACTTACATACAAATCAGTTGGTTTTACTAAGAAATTCATCAATGGAGTAGAAGGAGTTGACCACCAATAAATCCTTTAGGCTTCTCTTAAACTGAACTTCATTGGTTGTTAAGCTTTTTTTGGCTGCTGGCAAGTTATTGAAAATGTGTATTCCTGAATAAGGCACACCTTTTTGTACAAGACTAAGTGACTTTAAATCCTTGTGAAGATTATTCTTATTTCTAATATTGATTCCATGAATTGAGCTGTTGGTTTGAAAAAGTGATATATTTTTAATGACAAATTTCATTAAGGAATAAATATATTGGGAAGCAGTAGTTAGTATCCCTAGTTCCCTAAACAGGCTTCTGCAGGATGTTCTTGAGTTCACACCACATATAACTCTTATTGCACATTTTTGTGCCCAGAAAACTTTAGCTTGGCTTGATGAATTAACTCAAAAAATAATCGCATATGACATTATGGAATGAAAGTAAGCATAGTATGCCAGCTTTTTCATTTTTATATCCCCTATGTCTGACAAAATTCGCATTGAAAACAGAGATTTGTTAAGACGTTTCAGCAGTTCTGTGGTGTGCTCCTCCCAGTTGAATTTATTATCAAGCTGTAATCCCAAGAATTTAATACTGTCCACTTCTTCTATCTTCTTGTCATCGTTTTTAGACATATACTCTTGGGACACCCCTTACAAGTTCTGAACTGCATGTAATGTGTTTTTTCAAAGTTTAGTGACAAAGAATTGCCTAGGAACCAGTGATTAATGTCCAAAAATATTTTATTGGCTGATCTTTCTAAGACTACACTTGATTTGCTATTTATTGCAATGTTTGTATCATCGGCAAACAAAACAAACTTGGCATCTGGTAATGTTACTGATGAAAGGTCATTGATATACACTAGAAAAAGTAAGGGCCCCAAAATGGAACCTTGTGGGACCCCACATGTAATTAGTTCCCAGTTGGATGATGCCTGATAGCTTGATACATGTCTCTTTCCTAATAACACCCTTTGTTTCCTGCCAGAGATATAAGATTTGAACCATTTTGCTGCATTTCCTGTTACACTATAATATTCTAGTTTACTTAAAAGGATATTGTGATTTACACAGTCAAATGCCTTTGACAGAACACAAAATATACCAGTTGCCTGCAATTTTTTGTCTAATGAATTAAGCACATTTTCACTGTAAGTGTAGATAGCCTTCTCAATATCAGAACCTTTTAGAAATCCAAACTGTGACTTTGACAGTATGTTATTTGAGATAAGATGGTTATAAAGACGACTGTACATTACTTTTTCGAAAATTTTTGAGAATGCTGGCAACAGCTAAATAGGACGGAAATTTGATGCTATTTCTTTATCTCCTTTCTTAAACAGTGGCTTAACTTCAGCATATTTCAGCCATTCAGGAAATATTCCACTGATAAACGACTGGTTACACAGATAGCTTAATATGTTACTTAGCTCAGAATCACATTCTTTAATTAACTTTGTTGATATTTCATCATACCCACTAGATGTTTTTGATTTTAAAGATTTTATGATGGACATTATTTCTGTTGGGGTAGTGAGGGTCAAATTCATATTTTGGAAGTTACTTGAAATGTCTGGTCTAAGGTAATCCATAGCAGCATCTACCGAAACTGACAACCCCATCTTTTCAGTAACAGTTATAAAATGTTTGTTAAAAAGTTCTGCAACACTATACATATCTGTCACCAATGTATTATTTACTCTTAATGCTATTTGTTCCTCTTCATGTCTGGTTCTACCGGTCTCCTCCTTCACTATATCCCATATTGTCTTTATTTTGTTATCTGATATGACTATCTTTTCCTTGTAATATATTTGCTTTGACATCCATATTACAGTCTTTAATATTTCGCAGTATTTCTTATAATGTGCTATAGCATCAACATTGGAAATGTTTCGGATTGACAGATACGGTTTTCTTTTTGTTTTACAAGATACCCCTATTCCTCGAGTAATCCATGGCTTCTTTGTAGACTTTGCTCTAACCTTGGTAAGTTTTGGGGGAAAGCAGTGTTCGAATAAGGTAAGCACTTTATTAGCAAAAATGTTATATTTTTCATTCATGCCATGAGCACTGTAAACATCAGTCCAGTGAATGTCTCTGAGGAGTGTCCTAAAATAATCAATTTTTGGCTTACTGATTACCCTCTTGAGCTCAGATTTAACAGATTTTATATCCTGTTCAGTATTAACATTTAACAGAAGGAACTGCATGTCATGGTCTGAGAGGCCATTGACTATTGGCTTTGTAATATAATTTTGTTCATTGGACTTTTCTATAAATATATTATCAATGGCTGTTTGTGAGCAAGTGGCTATCCTAGTGGGGAACTTTACAGTGGGAATTAAGTTGAATGATAGTGTTACTAACTCAAATGAGTTCTTATTGGGAGAGTCTTTAAGGAAATCTACAGTGAAATCACCAGCAACCACTATTTCTTTGTTTTTGGTTGTTAAATGGGCCAGTACAGCTTCAAGGTGGTTTACAAACAGATTAAAATTACCTGCAGGTGCTCGATATACACTTAATATTATGAAGGATTTTTTGTGAAATTCTAATTCTGTTGCACATGCTTCCATATGCTGTTCTAGGCAAAATTTATGAATGTCTATGTTCTTAAATTTATGACAGTTCCTGATGAATGTGGCAACTCCTCCTTTCTCCACTTCTGATCTACAAAAGTGAGATGCTAACCTAAACCAGTAACACTTAAAAGTTCTATACCAGTGGTCACATGATGTTCAGAGAGGCAGATTATGTCAGCTGGGTTTGAAGACTCTAATTCATCTATGCAGATAGTTAATTCATTAATTTTATTTCTCAGTCCTCGAATATTTTGGTGCAATAAAGATAGCTTACATTTCACATTGACTGAGTTAAAATTGGGTGGAGTTACAATATCTACTGACAGTTGAAAATTCTTAACCAATGGCTGTTTATGCTGATGTAATAAGCTAGAATTATGTTTTTTGATTTCTTTCTCAAACTGAAGGTTTTTCTCAGTTCTAATCTCTCTTAAAATTTGCTTTCTCTCTATCCTCCCTATCCTAAAAAAGGGTCTTTTCTGAATCCCCTTATGGTTGATGCTGATTTGTATTGTGAAGAGAAATGACTGAAGATATATCTATTCAACAACAGAAAGTCCACCACTGTTCATATAATTTAACAAATTGCAGTTGAGCATCATCTACAGCAGTATAAGAAGTTGCATTTCAGAATGGACTAAGAGCCTACAACTTTCAACAAACGTTCTACTGTATCTACCTCTCCCTGTGGTGTGTCACAAATTCACTGTGCCATGTCCTGTGAGAATGTAAAAAGCTGTCCAAATTATCAACTTACTTCAAAATTAATGATCAACTTTGGGCTACAAGACGGCCATGGCGGTCATAAGTTGCAAGATAAGTTAATAGTCTGAAATGGTGTAAGAAAGAAGCTTTTGCTGGTCAAATAATGATGTGACTTGTAGTGCTAAAGAATGGAAACCAATTTGTGACAATTTATTTAAATATAAGATAAAGAAAATAAAAGAAAGGGTACAATTTCATGACACAACAGTGTCCTTACTTGTCAGATACTGATCCAATCATATTCCTAGATGATTATTATTATTATAATGAGCCATATCTTTGATGAAAATAAACAGAAATTGGATGATTACTCTTTTTTCATTATTATTATTTCAAATGTCCTCTTGCACACACTTCAAGTTATCATAATAAAAATAGTGCTCTGGAACAATTGACAATTTTTATTAACAATGTAAACTTGGTTTGGCTTAGTTAGCATAATGTCGTGTGGATGTACTGATCTCCAAATCTTTGAACACAGTACATTCACCAGTCAACATTATCATGACACTTTATTCCTTCTCCATACGATCTTTTCAGAGTTGCATTTGGCACTAGCTTCATTTTTGTTGATTGCAATGTGTAACTGCAATAAACAGCACAATTCAAGGAGCTCTTGCAGTGATATTTGGCAAATCAACTGGCCTGCCAGTTCCTCTAAGTTAAATCCAATGGAACTCATGTGGGATGCCTTGGGGAGATGTATTACAGTGTTTCTTCATGTATCAATGACCATCCAGCAGTTGTCAACTGCACTGGTGGAGGGCTGCAATGCTCTGCCACAAGCACTCCTTACCAACATCATGGCTAGCATGGCAGCATGTTGTACAGCATGCTTTGCCATCCATGGTGAACACAAACTTTGTTAAGAACCATATCCCATCTTGTTTTATGTCCAGGTGATCATTATAAATAATAATGTCTTCAGCACAGTTATTGTCTTTAAGTAAAAGTGTCATTACAATTTGTCTCTTTGCATATTTCTTACAGTTAGCTTCTCTTCTATACTGTACAAGTTCTTTCAATGCATAATCCAAGTTTCATCAAGTTGTGTTACTTGGCAGGGACACATCATGTGAAAGTTACTTTCATTCTTAATTTTTGCACAGCAATATACATTATTAGGCTACAACTGTCAATTTGGCTCGAAAAGTATACAAATATACAAGTGCTATCCAAGTGGTGGTGCTAGTGTGTGACTTACTGAGTTCCTTATTTTTTTTCCTCAGCTCATACTTATGAAATGATAGCCCATCTTTGAAATTACAAACATTCAAAGTTACGTTATGAAACATGATTTATGTGCACAGCTACACATTTACAAAAATAACTTTTCTGATGGCAATAATAAGTTCATCTGAGGCAGAGCAGGATCCGACATTTGACAGACGTGGAGCTTACCATGGCTGAGTGCAAAGAGAACCTTCCTACTGCCTCTTACGCTGTATTATATAGGTGCCGGAGCGGACAGCTGAGGGAACATCTGATGTCTACTGCTATCTGCATACTGCAGCAGACTCCAAATGACCGCTTTCTCATGCACATAATCTTTAACAACATAGTCACAATTTACTTCAGAAAGTCCTGGAATCACAGAAAAAGTTTCAGCTTGCTAGACTGAAAACTTTGCCTTCTAGAATTTTTATAGTGGAACTAACAGTAGATCGTTACTTCTGAACCATACCTTTACCAGAATTTATATCAGCTGTTATTAATACTAAAACTCTTAAATTTGATATAATTCTAACATTTGGTACCACTTTCTTATGAGTTCTAAAGACACCTTCTGAGCAAATTCTGGCTTTCTAGCTTTATTATTTAGCGCCACTTATTTTTCTCTTAAAATGGCCTTTTTACATAAACTTCATATTTGAAACATTATAACACTTAACTTCATTAAAATATAGTTTAGTGTTATATAATGTTTGCATCTTCACACAATTATTTACTGTAGTTGACCGATTCTGGTTTATAGCTGCAGATAGACCATTTGAACTATTCTTTTTGCTTATTAGCTCAGAGCAAATTTTATCTTCAATCTTTATCATGTCATTGTCAATTTTAGCAAGCATTTTTGTTTCACATTCACTAATTATTTCCTCTACAGCCTTGACATAAGTCCTGTGTTTCTGGATGCATTTTTCTGTGAGCGTAATGTCATTTTCAGATATTCCCACTTCGGATCTTTTGATTAATTTCTTCACATCCTCATTAAGCCATTCACATTCAGATGTTAGAAATGTATGACCCAGTTTTAAAAGCCCAACATCTTGCATGAGTTTGCTTATGTCCAGTGGTAATTCTCCACATTTTGATACAAATTTGGCTCCATTTGTTTGCACAGTTGTGACCAATTCGCTCAGATTTTTGTGCTCATTTTGCAAGACTTTTTGCACCTTTACTACCCTTTGTGCTTGGTCCACTTCTCTTTTCTGTCCCTTTTTAATGTCTGATAAGTTTTGGCTTAACCGCATATTCATACTAGAAAAGTTCGGTCAAGTTCATTAGTGGTCCCTGTCAGATCTGTATTCCAATTATTATGCAAAGTTTTAAGACCACCAACTAACACAGTGACTTTTTTTTCTACCATTCTGATATGATTAGAAAATTTTTGATTGAGATTGTTGATTTGTGTTGCAACCACCCCAATCTTTGAAGTTAATTTTGTATCTAAACATGGCAATTTCTGTGCAAATTTTTGTATTATCTCGATGTATACCAGCAATTTCTGAACATATATTGCTCATTTCTGTATGCATACTGTACATTTCTGAACTCATTTTTAATATTGGCTGCAATATTTGGCTATTCTCTATCTCATACCTACCATGACATATTAATCTATTCACATTACTGAATCTTCTGAGCTCACTTCGTTTGCTCAAAACTGAGTCACAAAAACTTTCACTGTTGGTTCTGTTACTACTTTCTCCATTACAATCAAAAATTTCACCTTCCAACATTGATTGAGAACCAGTCTCATCAGGCATGAGCCACATATTATCCCCAAAAGTACATGAGTTTCACTAACAATAGCAGAGTGTAACTGAATATTCTCATTATTTGGCAAATTACTGCATTTTTGAAATTCATTATTGTCATCTCTTATTGGCAAATTTGTCGACACTATGACATTTTCATTTTCACTATAGTTATTTGTTGCTTGTTGTTGGTTCCATTTTTGGCAAACACCTGTAATATTAAAATGTACAAAAAATTTTAAATTCTTACAGAAAACATTTTTTCCTGTTTTTAGAATTACTTTTTGCTTGCAAAAAAATGACATGTAATTTTGGTACTATTACATCACAAAGACACAAGGATACACATACAATGTTGGACTTGGTTGCTCGCTGCAAAGGTTTGGAAACTGAACAAAGTACAGGTTCATTTTGGAATTGCTCACACATGCATAAAATTCAACAATACTCTTCATCATGCATTGAAAGATGACTTGTTAATTTTTCCTCACAATTTGGAATTTTGTAATTTCCAGTATATTTGGATGCTTTAAATGTTTATTCTTTCTTAAATGTGTAGTGTCTCTGGCACAGAGTGACCTATCTTTGGCACCTTCCTTCTTTGAACTAGTCAGTTATTGCGTTAATTTTCAGCACGCAAATGTGAGACAGCCATTCTTTGTTATATGTAAAAGTGACCAATAAATGTGTATTCAATATTAAGTGTATTATTTGACAACAAATCATCCGTGATAATCACAGTGGTGATCCTGACACCATCAATGTCTCATCCAGCATTATTTGTGCTTGTTTCCATCATTCACTCACATTGCATGCTGGACTGCATAGTTTACGCCACAGTGGATCTACCTGTGACTTCCGGTGCAAGTGTAATGGGCCCCATCAACTCTGACGTTTGCGACCATGGGTGAACAAGTGTACCTCCTTCGAATTTGATTAAAAGTGAACAGTTACCAACACCCAGCCACACCAGCTGCCACCTAACTTTACCCAGTTCAATATGGCCACCGCCTAGCATGGCAGCAGAACAACAGTCACAGCCTGGACAATGAACACCGCCTAACCACAATATGGAGGACCTTCCAGTTAAAGACATTATGGTTTATCTTTCATGTACATCATTACTTTTGGGTTGGCTTGATGCACCAGCAAATTTCCAGGACTGTAAATCGAACATTTCTATGCAAAGGGTAGCACATTCTCATTTACATAGTGTTGCAACTCTCCCCCCTCCCCTCTCCAGCATGCTGTTTCTGCAATGCTGGTCATCTTGACCGTGCCAGTTTCGTGACCACTGCACCAGGGTTGCACCATGACTGCCTTCCAGTCACATTTGTAATGGTGCCAATATTTCCACCCACAACAGTTGCAGGGTAGCTGTCCTGTGGTTCCAGCACAACCGCTCCCCACCCGCTGCTGCAAAGGCATCGGCCGTTACACCCATGCCGTATTCTTTGTCAGGCTTGCCAACTGGACGCACCTTGCTGGCCCATACACCTGCCTCCTCCATATCGTATGCTGCATGCAGCCACTGCGCCACCCACATCTCAGGCGACGTACCGTTCACCACTACTGCACTTCCGGCATCCTGATCTGCCTGCACCGATCTCCATATGCCTGTGCTGCCTCAACACGTTTTTCCAGGCAGGTTCCCTAAGCTACCTGCATTGCAAAATGGCAACCCAAAACTTGGTTTGCCTTAGTAGACCACCTTCTGGACATCCATGGCATTTCTGATGACGGTGCCCATTCTGACTGCCTGGTGAGCCATCTACATGAACATATGGACCTCGTCAACAACATGCTTCTCTCACCACCCACCTTGCAAAAACATTTGGTGGCTAAATCACTGCTTATGAAGCGCCCTTCTTTGCCTCTTGCATAGGCTGTCCATCAAATTATACATGATGAGCCTCTTGATGACCGCACTCCTTCACAACTTTGGCGGTGCTATGTGCTTTAATCAATGATCACACACTGCCTGACACCGCCCTTTGGACACTACTGATGGCCAAAATTCATTTGGATCCACAGCTTCATTTACTGTCTCACATAGCTGACCCTCTCGAGGATTGATTACCCATGGCAGATCAGGCTTACACCAACATTTGGCACCGACACCACCTGTCACAAACCACATCTCCACCATCCTACTCAGTGTCCACACCTGCGCCTCTGGTTCTGCGCCATGTCAGCAGAGGCTGGCACTTGCCTCGGTACCCCTCCTGCCCATCAGGAGCTGCCACCTAGCGGCCTACAGGGTGTACTGCCAGCAGGCTCCCAACAGCCACCGACCTCGCCTGAGCAGCGGCCCAATCAGCTACCGGCTCTGCCGCAGTTAGCCACAATCTCCGCCCGCACTGCACCGTCCCGTCAACCAACCTACCAACTGTGCTGGTTCCACACTACTTACGGGGACACCGCCCACAACTGCCGCAAGTCCTGCACCTACCCAAATGAGACTGGCAGGCACATTTAGGCACTGCGTCCCACCACGTACCTTCATGGTACCTATCTTATGCTCCACTGCCAGCTTCAGCGACGCAATGCCTCTATGCCACAGCTATCTCCACCAGGATCTGCTTTCTCATTGACACAGGAACTGATGTTAGCGTCATTCTGGCCAAGCACACTGTCAATGCTCTATCCCCCTCTACTCTCACGTTGATTGCCACCAACCATTTTCCCATTGTGGTCCATGCCACCGTCAAGATGTCACTTCACCTCTCACCTTCTCTTGGACATTCCATGCTGCTGACGTGGATGAAACTGTGATTGGGTTGGATTTTATACACCATTATGAACTTTCACCAGACCTGCAGGTCGCCATGTTCTGCCATGCATCTGGCTCTATAGTTTTGTGCCCATCCGAATTCAGCACCACTTCGCTCTCTGCCTCCTTGGCTATACTTCAACGTGTGCTACCCTGGTCGAGCGCATAGCAACACAGCTCTCTGATCTGTCATACGTGCGCTCCCAGAGCGATGAATTACACACCCAGAACAATGACTTACATGTCTGTGTTGCCTCTGACTCTACCTAATTGTCACATGCATGGAGTACCATACATTGCCTATCTACAGCCCTGCCACAAGGTGGCCCAGCATGCATCTCTACAGAGTCTTCTTGCCAACCTGGTCCTGCATCGAGCATCCCACCACCTGCTGTCTCTTCACATTGCTCTGAACAAATTTTCAAGATGCACCTGCATGCGCCTCTCTGGATTCTTCATGCTGCTTCACTCCTGCATCGCACCTTCCATCACTGAATGCAATTGATGCCCCACCTTCGTAACCCTGGTTCATCAAGGTCAGTGAGCTGACATTGCCTGTGAAGACCTTCTTGGCTCCTCATGCTGACTTTCCTACATGATTATCGGCCATCAGCAATGGCACTTGCCATAAGTTTTGCACCACTGATGTCCCACCTGTTCGTTATATTGCCAGGCACCTTAATGCTTCCCAAATTATGCGCACCAAGGAGAATGTTCAGGATATGTTGGCATTGGGCATCCTCCGCCCCTCTGGTAGCAACTGGTCTTCTCCTATCCACCTTGTTCTCAAAAAGGATGGCTCCTTATGCATGTGCAGGGACTACAGCACCATTATCAACAATTACCTCCTATCACATATCCAAGATTTCACGCAGCTTCTTCGTGGTTCTACCGTTATCTCCATTTTAGATTGTTCCAAAACATATCACCAGATTCTTATGTTCCCACCAGATATTCCGAAGTTGACCATCATCACACCCTTTGGCCTGTTTGAATACTGTTACATGCCTTATGGACTGAAAAATGCTGCACAGACATGGCAGTGCTTCATTGACTTCCATTTGGCTCCCTCTGCCTTTGATATTTTCTTCCTCCACTGAGGAGCATCAAGTTCACTTCACTTCAGTCTGTTCGGCTCCCACTGCCAATAGTGTGGTGATCAACCATGATAAATTTCAACTACATTCCACATCTATTACCTTCCACATCCACTCTGTCTCTGCCAACGGCCTCAGACAGATGAGTTCTCATGTCGAAATCATACTTAAACTTCCTCTCCTTGAGGATTATGCTCAGCTCCATTGCTTTCTGGGTATAACAAACTTTTACTGCCACCATATTCCTCAAGCAGCCTCCATCCAAACGGCCCTCACCAATGCTCTCTCTGGCAAGAACACCACTGGAAAACGGAACTTGGAGTGGACCTAACCTATGCTTGACAATTTTGGTAACCTTAAAACTGCCCTCACCAAAGCCATCACATTCGCCCACCCTGACCCTGAGGCCAGTGTCTCGATCACGACTGATGCCAGTGATTCAGCTGTGGGTGCCGTTTTACAGCAACACACCGCTGACTCCACCCAGCCCCTCCACTTCTTTTCCATGGAACTGACTAGAGCCAGTGCAAGTGGTCGGCATTTGACCATGAGCTGCTTGCAGTGTACGAGACAATTAAACATTTTTGTAGTGACCTCGAGGGGTGACTCTTCATGATCTATACCTATCACAAGCCACTCGTGGATGCCATTTGTAATCTGGCTAAAGACTTTCCGCCCACTCCTTTCTGTCATATGGACTACATCTGTCAGCACTCTTCCAACACTCGCTATATCTGTGGTGCAGAGAACGTTGTGGCAGATTACCTTTCCTGCATCTGTGTGCTAACTGCACTGCTGGATCTGGAGAAGCTCACCTGACTACAAGATAACGAAGTCACTTTACAGCAACTAAGAACAGGCAAAGGCTCATCATTCTCTGTCCAGCTCCATATACTGCCTGGTTTGGCTATCCCTGTCCTTTGTGACACCTCTACAGGCACAATTCAGCCCCTGGTGTCCCTGCTGCCCTTCATCATAGAGTCTTTACCACCTAGCATTACTTAGCTCACCATGGGGTACAGGCCACGACATGGCTGGTTACGGAGCATTTTGTCTGGCCTGGTGTGAAGCATGACTGTTGCACTAGGTGCCATGCTTGCATTCCACACCAGCACAGTAAGGTCGGCAGGCATACCCAACCTCCTCTGGGCATGCTTGACATCCCAAAAGGGCATTTTCAGCACTTCCATATCAACGTCGTTGGTCCCCTTCCTCCATCCGAGGGCTACAGATATATCTTATTGGACACTGATCATGTGAACTGCTTGGTACAGGCAGCCTCCCTTACTGACATCACAGCCAAGACCATTGCCTGTTCCTTCATCTCGGTGTTGGTTGCTCACTTTGGCTGTCCCCTATCTCTCACCACTGTCCAGGGACACCAATTTGAATCCACCCTCTTTGCATGACTCTGCGGCATTGCCAAGTTTCATACCACAGCTTAGTACCCACAGGCAAATGGCCTTATTGAGTGGAGGCACCACTCTCAAGGCTGCCATAATGTGCCACAGGGCCTATCGTTGGAGGCCCTTTTGTTGGTCCTGCTGGGTATTCGCTCGGCTTATAAAGAAGATCTTAATGCCTCACCCACTGAGGTTCTGTACCTTGAGCCTCTCCTTCTCCATGCCGAATTCATCAAGGATTCACCTTCTGCCACATCCGAAGATCTCCCCACCCTGGCTGAGCATGTCCACATGCACGTCACACACCTCTGCGGCCCCCCAGCCCCTCTGCCCCACCCCCACACCATCTGCCCTGTGTTCTTCCACAAGGATCTAGCTACGTGGGCCTTTGTTATGCTGCAGGACAACATGGTGTAGGCAGCCCCTCAGACACCCTATTTAGGCCCTCACCATATACTATGTCACAGTACCAACACGTTCTACATCCACCTCCATGGACTGCCCCAGACAGTCTCAGTTAATAGACTTAAACCGGTGTGGTCCAGCCATCCTGCCTTCAGCTGATTAGTCTCCATCCGCTGTCACCTCTCACGTGCAGCTGTTGGAACCACTGAGCTGCAGCACTGCCAACGCTGCTGTCCCCACTTCCCACGCCGGCAGCCCCTTACAACTTCCACTGGCACCAAGATTACAACTTCATGTCGTGAGCCTTCTCCCCGCTGTGCCCTGAAATATCAGGGTGGGGGGGGCTCTGTAATGTCTCTGCTCTGGTGCAGAGTGCCCTATCTTTGGCACCTTCCCTCTTTGGACCAGTCAGTTCTTGTGTGAATTTTCGGTGTGTGGATGTGTATCAGCCATTCTTTGCTTTATGTACAAGTGACCAATAAATCTGTATTCCATATTGTGTTATCTCTCAAATAATCTTCAGTGATAACCACACGTTTCTTGGCTTCCTTTCTCAAATACCATAAATATGCAACAAAAAATAATTATTAGTATTGTGAATTGTGTTTTATTCATCTGATGACGTACATTTGCAATCCATTTGGTTTGCTTACAGGAGACATTTCAAAAATTTATAAAACAATTACAATGATTTTTACACTAATAAATAACAGCACTATAATAAATAACAACACTATAAGGATAAAACATTGTACCCAGCTCAAATTTCCAGTTTGTCCTACATGAATTCATCCACTGAGTAATAATACTTCAGTGTCAGTACCTCATATAGCTTTCTTTTAAGTGAACCTAAATTCATCTGCATCAACTTTTTCCCTTTTAATTTATTACAAATTTTCATTCCCATGTATTGAGGTCCTTGGGCATACAGCCTGAGGCGGTGGGTGGGAAGCATAAAATTTTCTTTGTTTCTGGTATCATATGAATAGACAAAATGTTATCCCTCAAAAAATTCATGTCTGGTGTACAAAAATATAATACTCAAATATATATAAAGATGTCAGAGTTAATATTTTAAGTTTTCTAAATAATGGTCGACATGGTTCTTTGTAGTTTACAATGCACATATTTCATGATTTTTTTCTGTATTTTTAGTATCCGCTCTATGTTTTACCCCAAAAAGCAATATCATACCTAACAATGGATTTGAAGCAGCTTGTATATGCTACTTTTCGTGTGTCCATGTCAGTTGCAGTTGAGAATATTTGCATTGCAAATGCAAAGCTGCTCAGTTTGTTTGCCAGGTATTCAATGTGTGCCTGCCAGCTTAAATTTTTATCTACATTTAAACCAAAGAATTTGACTCAGTCAATTTCTTCTATACCTTGGTTGTTGTGTAAAATCTTAATCTGCTCACATTTTGACTGTTTGATTCTGAACTGCGTCATGTGATTCTTAGATATGTTTAGATTCAACCCATTTAGCTGAGACCAAGTTTCTAAGGTACTGATCACAGATTTGGCAATTTTTTCTGAGTCCTGATTTTCAACCAAGACAGAAGTATCATCTTCAAACAGAACTGATGGGGAGCTGATATTTGATGGTAAGTCATTAACATAAAAGAGAAATAAGACTGGGCCTAATATGGAGCCTTGTGGAACACCATGAGATACTTTTTTTTCCAGACAGAAAAATAATATGTGCCATTTGAAGAAATGCCAACTCTTTGCTTTCTGTTGGATAAGTAAGATTTAAGCCATTGTAGGGCACTACTGCTAATGCCATACTTTTCAAGTTTGTAAACAAACACTGCATGGTTTACGGAATCAAATGCTTTTGTGAGGTCGCAGAAAATTCTTGCCACCTATTTCTCTTGTCTAATGATGTGCTTTTTTTCTCAATGAAACTGTTTACTGCATCAATGGTTTTTTTTAGCCTTGCTGAAAACCAAATTGATTGTTTAGAACAACAGAATATTTTGCAATGTAGTTTTCAATTTGTGCAACAGCAAGTCTTTCAAATATTTTAGATAGGACTAGGAGAATCAAGATAGGATGATAATTTCCCATGATCTCTCTTGATCCCTTCTTGAAGAGTGGTTTGACTTCAGCATATTTCAGTACCTCTGGGAAACAACCCTCTTCAAAACATTGATTTATTATCTGAGCTAGTGGGTTTTCAATTCTGTTGTGTACCACTTTAATAACTTTGGTGGGTATTCCATCCCAACCTGCAGATTTTTTTGTTTCTTAATGTTAGAATAGCATTTTCTACATCCTGCACAGAAACTTTTGAGAATTTTGTAAAATTTTCAGAGTTTTCGCCTAGGCCAAAGGGATTTACTTTGTTGTGATAATCTACTACATCTACATCACACTTTGCTACATTTATAAAGAATTCATTAAAGTACTCTGGTATTTGAGTTGAATTTACAGTAGTATTTCCTTCAATGTCAACTTTTGAATTTTATTGGTTACAGGCTTTAACACCTAACTCAGATTTAATGACAGACTACACAGCCTTTGTCCTATTTTTGATTTAAAATTAACCTGTTTTTTGCCAGTTGTTTCGCTGCCTTGACAACTCTTTTAAATATGGTTTTATAGAGTCTAACATATTTAATGAAATCAATATCTTTATTATATTTTAGTTCTCTGTGCAGTTGCCTTTTCCTTAGACTGGAAATTTTTATGTCCTGGGTAATCCACTTTACTGTATTTGTTATTTTACTGCTGCAGAGTCTAGGTGGAAATGTTTCATTAAAGTCTCCAAGAAAACTGTTTAGGAATTTCTCAAAGTTTTCGTCACATGAGTTACAATAATCAAAAGGCCATGTTTTATCTGTTAGCTTCTCACTAAATGTTAGCAAGTTTTCTTTGCTAAAGTTCCTACTCATATGGGTTCTCATACGTGAAATGTTCCTGCCTGTCTGTAGCAGCTTAATGAACAATGCACAATGATCTGAAATACCTAGGTCTAGACAAAATTTATACACATCTTCATACACACAGTTAGTTAGAAGATTGTCAATGCATGTTGCAGATTGCCCATTCTCTCTGGTAGATTCAAAGAAATTCAATTTGAAACCATATTTCTTTACTAAGTCAGTGAAACTTGATGCGTGGCTACTATCACATGTGATATCAATATTAAAATCAGCAGCTATTACAACTTTTTTATTTTTTTCTCTGAAAAGGTCTACTAGCATAATTTGAAGCTTAGTTAAGAATAGTTCTGTTATTGACATCCCTAGAATTCTGTATATTGATATTATTATAACATTTGCTAGTGAGTCCACTATTTCTACACAACAGCTCTCAAACACACATACTTCATTTAAATAATTAAAACAGTTTCTGGTCTCATAATTTATATCACTATGTAGAAGTATACATGAACCTCCACATGACTTGTTTCTTCTGCAAAAGCTACTTGCTAATCTGAAGTTCCCTATTTTGTTTAGAATTTTAATTGTGTCTTCAGTAAACCAGTACTCATTTAAACAAACAACTTTAATATTTGCACATTCTGACATGATTTCCAGTTCACCTATTTTGGAGCTTTTATTGTTGGAAGCATCAATGTTTAAGCCATTTATATTCCAGTGGATAACATACCTACTTTGACTATCCCTTACAGGCTTTAGTACATTTCCTGCCAGATAATGGTTTGGCTGTGTCTTTCTTAATGATACACAAGTTTTTTTACCCCCATCACTACTTATAAGTCTCCCTTATTTTTTATAATCTGGCAAGTATCTACGAACATCTTACTGAATATTTTTGAGCCCAACCTATTCAGATGTAGACCATCTTTGGCAAGACACTTTGCACTTAGAAATTTGTCGGGATCAATGAAAACAACTCCTAGTTTATTGCACTGTTCTTTAATATTGCCGTTTATTCTCTGCACATACTCACCAATCTTCTGTACACAATGCCACTTATTCTTCTGGAATTTGGGTAGAGTCTTCTGTACAGTTGGATGAGGTTTCTTGTGTGGTTTACAATTTCTTCCTTACTGTCGTTTCTAAGTGAATTTGTTCCCACGTGGATGAAAACACCTTTTGGATCTCTGCTGTGCTTATCTGCTGCGTTCTCTATTGAGTTTAAGACGTTGTTTAGGTGTGTATGCAACTGATGCATCCTGATTCCAGGTTGAACATCGATTTTGGAGTTTGGTAAGATTATATTTTTCAACAGTGAGTCACCTATAATAAAGAATTCACTTTCGGTCTTATTATAATACTTCTTTCTGTCTTTTTTGTATGTTACACTGGTCCACTTATATTTATATATACAATGTTGATCTCCAATAATTGACTCTAGTTTTTATTATACTTACATGTAAAATTTTTGGAGATAGCAGTCATTGTTCAGTCACCATTTGTAGGGAATTATTTGTGGGAAAAGGATTTGGAAAGGACCAGGGAAATATTTAAATGGTTAAATAATTTTTTTCAGATTATTACATTATCATACAAGGGAGGGATTTGAGCTATCTGAACACACGCCGTAGCTCATGAAGATAAGGTTGAACATTTCATAGAGAATACATAGATATAAAACTTAAAAATGTTCTAATGTCTCTTCTTGAAATAATTTTCTTTTTATACTTCTTCAACACAGTGATGACACTTTTTCATTTCCCTCCATTATTACTGGAGCCCTAGCAGGTTCTCATGATAATCTAAAGTTGTTATGGTGGATTTTGGCAGATTGGCGGGTGTACACATGTGTCTCGTATCTGTGAGAGCCCAACATAAACAGACAGCTACTAATTAATTAGTGTGTACTGGATTTCTCATTAATAATCATTTTTGGCCTTGCTACTTTTTATTGTTGTCACAGATGGTATCCCCATCTAGCGATCAGATAGTGGGTCTTTTAATGGACTTAAAAATTACTGCCACAAAATTCATAAACGGGCTTAAAATATGATGAACACCATTTTCCAAAGTGATATACATTGTGATGATGTAGAACATTATGAAGGACATGCAGGTAGTAGTGAAAAATGTGAAAGACATTGTAAAATGCTGTTAGAAAAGCATTTCATTTGTGTTCTACGCAAAAGGAGTAAGTTCCTAACGAAGTACATTAATTTTGTTCTGTGATCTAAAGTATGTTGCTAGATTTCCTTTAAAGCACTTCAAGTAACTAACCGTCGACTAAGGATGTTTTCTTTTAGTCACATTTCACTAACTGAAGACAGATTTATAAGTGCTGGTATATAAAGGAATATAAAAAAAAAGTCTTTGTGTAGTGGTTACTTACAGACATTTGTTGATCACACAACTTTTTTGTATCTTAAAATGCCTTGACATTTTCACGAAATACAGGTTCTAGTGCCATGCCACTATGATAAAATCAATTAATATATCTTTATGCCAAAGAGTTACAAGTAGATATTTTTGTTATGTGTACCATATTTTGCTTACACCATATATATGACATTTGGTAACAATTTGAGAGCTAGAAAATAGGTAAAAGGTCAGACTTTATAATTGTTTTGAAAATTTTGTGAGAAAAGAACTTTGGACAACGAAATTTTGCTCTTGTCCTCATTTGAATGAAGTAATAATACTAAGGTAGTCAAAAATGTTGCATATCATGTAATGAAGAATCTGTGAATACTGATTTGTTATACTTCAGATCTTATTGACATAACCCATTTCATTATTTTATATCAAAATTTTTCTTGCATTTTATGGTTTCTAAATTTTTGTGCAGAATTGTAACAAAAACTGGTGGTAGTGAGATAAATGTTCTAACCAATCTTGGAACATATGAAATGACTGATTACCAAGTTGAAGACTCAAAACCCAGAAATCCACTTCAAAATAGCTATACGAAAATGTATAAATGTCAACATACACTACTGGCCATTAAAATTGCTACACCACGAAGATGACGTGCTACAGATGCGAAATTTAACCGACAGGAAGAAGATGCTGTGATATGCAAATGAATAGTTTTTCAGAGCATTTACACAAGGTTGGTGGCGGTGGCAACACCTACAACCTGTTGACATGAGGAAAGTTTCCAACTGATTTCTCATACACAAGCAACAGCTGACCGGCATTGCCTGGTGAAACATAGTTGTCAGCCTCTTGTAAGGAGGAGAAATGCATACCATCACATTTCCAACTTTGATAAAGGTCAGATTGTAGCCTATCAGGATTGCGGTTTATTGTATCACGACATTGCTGCTCACGTTGGTCAAGATCCAATGACTGTTAGTAGAATATGGAATTGGTGGGTTCAGGAGGGTAATACAGAACGCCATGATGGATCCCAACAGCCTCATATCACTAGCAGTCGAGATGACAGGCATCTTATCCACATGGCTGTAACGGATCGTGCAGCCACGTCTTGATCCCTGAGTAATCAGATGGGGACATTTGCAAGACAACAACCATCTGCACAAACAGTTCAACGATGTTTGCAGCAGCATGGACTATCAGCTTGGAGACCATGGCTGCGGTTACCCTTGACGCTGAATCACAGGCAGGAGCACCTGTGATGGTGTACTCAACGACGAACCTGGGTGCACGAATGGCAAAACGTCATTTTTTTAGATGAATCCAGGTTCTGTTTACAGCATCATGATGGTCGCATCCGTGTTTGGTGACATCGCAGTGAACGCACATTGGAAGTGTGAATTCGTCATCGCCATACTGGCGTATCACCAGCGTGATGGTATGGGGTGCCATTGGTTGCACGTCTCAGTCACCTCTTGTTGGCATTGACGGCAGTTTTAACAGTGGATGTTACATTTCAGCTGTATTATGACACATGGCTCTAACCTTCATTCAATCCCTGCAAAACCCTACATTTCAGCAGGATAATGCATGACCGCATGCTGCAGCTCCCAGTATGGGCCTTTCTGGATACAGAAAATGTTCGACTCTTGCCCTGGCCAGCACATTCTCCAGATCTCTCACCAATTGGAAACGTCTGGTCAATGGTGGCCGAGCAATTGGCTCGTCACAATATGCCAATCACTACTCTTGATGAACTGTGGTATCATGTTGAAGCTGCATGGGCAGCTGTCCCTGTACATGCCATCAGAGCTCTGTTTGACTCAATGCCCAGGCGGCCGTTATTATTGCCAAAGGTGGTTGTTCCCAGTACCGATTTCTCAGGATCTATGAACCCAAACTGCGTGAAAATGTAATCACGTCAGTTCTAGTATAATATATTTGTCCAATGAATACCTGATTATCATCTGCATTTCTTCTTGATGTAGCAATTTTAATGGCCAGTAATGTATATAAACACTTAATGTAATTACAATGATGATTACTGACTTCTTAAAAAACTATTTGTATGTCGTTTTTGAAATTTATGTTTCAAAGATGATTTTGCACAAATGGATAGATATATGATAGTATTTTATTTGCTGCCAAGTTGTTAGAGGTAAATCTTTGTAGTATGAGTTTGAAGTGTGAGGATGGAGAACAAGTTATGTGTGTTGTGTTAGCATAGTGGTTGATCTTGATCTGTATTGTGAAGTGAAATGACGGAAAATGTATCTATTCAACAACAGAAAGTCCACCATTGTTCATATTATTTAACAAACTGAAGCCTAGCATCCTCTAGATCAGCTTAAAGAGTTACATTTGATAATGGACTATGGGCCTACAACTTTCAATACTGAAGGACAATTAAAAGATGACTACTATGGAAACTATTTATACAAGTTCTGCCATTGCTTGCTCTCCCTGTAGTGTGTCACTAACTCACTGAGCTGAGTGGTGTGAACAGTGACCAGCTGCCCAAATTATTAACTTGCTTCATTTTAATAAATCAACTTTGGGTCACAATAGGGTTGTAATGGTCAGAATATCCAGCTGAAAACAGAGCATGTTCTCCTGGTTAAAGAAAGGGGCAGGGCCCTTGGGGAGCCAGGACAAAGAATGCACTTTTGCATGCTGTGACATGGGATAAAATGGAGCTTGTAATTGTACCATGACAAGAAAAGAGCCCTGGGCCAAGGACAATGAGTGGTTTTGTCTGGCAAGGGTGCTGATAGGATAAACACGAAATCTAGGTCTTACATTCAGTAATTAAATGAAATTTAGCAGTGTACAAGAAAAATGAATTTTTTTAAGGTATAGCCAATAACAAGAGCCCCTTTTTCCACTTGAGAATATTGTTGCTGAGCTGAGAGAAGTGTTTTTGCTGCAAAGATAAATAGGCTGTTTGCAGCCATCTGAATGATGATAGCCTGGACCACCAACACCCTGTACAGGTATGCACCTGTGGCAAGGATGAGATGCTTGCCAGGTTGTAATGTGGAGCAAAGTTTATCCTTAAGCTGCACAAAAACATGCTCACTGGATGCAGACCAAAGAAAAAGAGCACTTTTCCAAAGCAACAGGAAGGGATGGCTGATAGTAGCTACTCAGGGAATATACTTTGTTAGCATGACACTATTCCAAAGAATGCATGCAATTCTTCCAGATTAGATGGATGGGGTGACATGTTGTTCCATGAGGCTCATGCCTTCCAGGAAATTTCATGTCAGAAATAAACAGTGGAAAGCTGAAAAAATGAGACTTATCAAGATTACATTTGAGGTCAGCAGTCTGTAAAACAGAAAACAAAGAAAGGAGGTTACATAGGTGATCCTATATGGGAGCATTTATCATGATGATATCATAAAAATGGTTAATGCAATGACAGAAAACTATCATAATCTGTTCTAAAAGCATTGAAAGATAGCAGGTGCACTGGTGACCCCAAATATTCGCTACTGATACTGGTAGATCCTGAAAGGCATGCTAACCACATACAACTGTTTTGATACTTGTCCACTGGAATCTGAATGTAGACTTTGATTAAACTGTATTTTCCAAAACAATTGATCCCGAGGCAACTGTGTAAGCAAATCCCCCATGTGAGGTAGGAGGTAATTGACTATGATTGTCTGTGCATTGATAGTGACCCTCAGGTCACCACAGCTGAAGTGAACCATACAGCTTCTTTACAATCACTAAGGGTGTAGCCCACTCACTTGAGGAAATTGGCGTAATCACTTGCAGTGATGTTGTGATCCAGCTCCATCTTAACCTGATCCCACAAAGCTACTGGCACTGGCTGTGTCTGAAAAAAATTTGGTCACACAGAGGATTTGATGGTGATGTGTTCCATCAAATTTTTTGCACAACTTAAGCTGAGGCGAAACAGGTCTGAAAACTCAGAACACTAGGACTCCAATTTGTGGTAAGGCACTTGGTCAGACACCAGCTGCACTGCATCTGCTATAAGAAAACCAAAGGTAGCATAGGCATCTTAAAAAAGTTTTCAGTACTTGTATCATTAACCACCAAGCATGTAATGGAACTGACAAACAACTTATACACTGATTTGTCTGTGAATTGGCCAAAAATAGGAATGTGCTGTTTGTTGTTGCTTACAAATCAATGTGGGAAGCATGTCAGTGACAGGGACCCTACACAGTTGTACAACTAAGTTGACTAGGAGTAGGGTGGCCCCTGTCTCAACGTGGATTAATGGCTTATCTATCATCCTCAGTTCAATGAACAGTTTGTTCTAGCCTACAGACCACGACAAACAAAACAACAAAACAGTGTGATTATCAAAGTCTGTTGAATCCTGAAATGACCCCTGGGAGGAGGAGAAGGGGAAGTGGGATGATGGTGGTATCCACACCACTGCTATCTTACCCTCTTTTTATATTAATGGAAAGAGGCCCATCACCTGGGGCAGGCTGCCCATTCATGTCGTACAAAACAAGAGGGCTATGAAGGAAGTGGTGTTCACTGTTCCTCCTGCCAATGATGATCATGTCCTCCTGCCAATGATGATGATGTCCACATTGGCTCCATTATCTCATTTGTACTGCAGCTACCCCTTTGTCCCCAGTGCACTAGGCTCCACATACTGAGGCTGCATGCTGTCACCAACGGTGAGATCCTCTAATTGGAGGCTCACAGCACAGGAGACAAAATGTTGGGTCCTAAAGTTGTATGGCACTTTGATGGACCTCCTTATCTGGGGCTAAATGAATTATAGCATATCTGACCATGTAGCTGCATAAGGCTCCTAAGAATTAGCCATGATGAAACAACACTTATGACTGAGGTGTAGAAGCACAGGCTCCCAAGCTCATTATGTCTGCTTATGCTGTTTGCTCCATTAATAGAATTCAGAATTCGAAGTTAGCACATGTATATGTTTTGGTGATAGGATAACAGCAAACTACATACTTCATCACAAGAAAGTGTCACTGGTTCTTGCACAGGAGTTAACTGGCATAGAAAGTGATAAATATCAGTGGGTATCAATGATAACAAAAGAGCCTTACAGACCTCAATGTTATCCACCCAGAATGCCTCAAAAATTTGGCAAAACCATTTCTTGTATGTGTCCCAGTCTTCCGCATATTTAACATTGGGGGGAAATGGCAGCAGGTGAACAACCAGTGGATGAGCCTGGGTCAATATAGCCAAGCCAACAACCACTTGTATTCCAACTAGGAACACAATGAAATGCACAACCACAAAAAAGGTACATTTATTGTGTTTTGAAGTGACATCAACAAGGGTACAATGAACATACCTCAAACACATTTAACAATGGTGGCCATGCTATTATAAAGATGTTACCCACATCAGGTGTCACTGGTGATGAGGGTTGGTGGCTTGTCTGCCTCTTGCAGATACTTCAGATAGCAGCAGGTGTGCCATTTGATTGTTGTTGTGCACTACACTTGCCATAGTGCTCCAACTTACATCCACTGTGGTCTGTAGGTGTAGTGACAAATGGGTGACTATAGGCAAGGTACCTGCTAACTGCAAATTATCAGAGCTGGTATAACAAAAAAAAGTCTATGGATAAAGATCCACCTAATACAAAAAGCTATTTAACAATCTGTTTCATTAACACACTTCCAAAGGTATAGGAAATGCTCCTGTGTAACAGGTTGCACTCTATTTTAGAGCTTCGCAGATTTAAACAGTGCCAGTTCAGTTTTACGAAATGGATATGCACTGAAGGAGCATCTAAAAGCATGACTGAAATAGTTGGTACATGTAACAAGAAATACCCAATATTGATATTAGTTGTCATCACGGGAGCATATGATAATTTATGATGGTCCATGTTGTCTGCCCAGGTGTGTGAGCTACAGGTCTCCCAGTGTATGTACTAAAGTTTCATAGATTTCTTTGTGGAATGGTCAATGGTGCACAAAAAGTAGTAAAAGAATTATCAAAGGCTGCCCCCAGGAATCTATTTTTGGGCCAGTGTTTTTGGATTTGGCAGCCAGACATCTCTTGTACCAATTGGAAGAAGATGACCAAATTGATGTTGTGGTGCCATATGCCACCGATGTCTTGGCTGTGTTGTCACAGGTCTCAAGACCAGAGTTGAAGGAAACACAAATGAGTCCTCTTCTGGATGCCGTGATAGTTACTAAACATCAAATTAACCATAGATCCACAGAAAACAAAATACACACTCCTTAATCTCAACTTCTGTTATATAGAAATCCTACAGTTAAATTAGAAATCACCTCTATCATCAGGGAAATGATCATCAATAGCTTTGAGTCCAACCAGAGGAAAAATGTAACTTTATACAACACAAACAATCAGAAGCAAAGCAACAACATTATGCACAAAACTGCCCATCACTTGATAGCTAACTAAAAGTTACTGCTGCATGCAGTGAGAATCTATCATGACGCCATTTTCAAATCCATCGTAGCCTTTGGAGCATCTCTCTGG